>NC_136060.1:240324530-240934025 GCF_964261635.1 Lissotriton helveticus | reverse complement strand
CTAACGAGCAAGTCGTATGACATCTTTATTGACGTACCTATGTCCATCCTTACGTCAATCCCGGCACCTTTAAGGTATAAATATTGCCGACCTTGCCCTATGCAAACACACGCGTGGTGACAAGACGGAGCAGCCATACTTGCCGAAGCCGAGAGCAGAAGCAGACCCCGCTGGCGCAGCCCCGCCTTCCTGACGCGCTGAGAGACGCGCTGCTATCTCAAGCCGAGAGACCCAGCACCGGCGCTTCTGGGCAGCCCTCGCAGGCAGCCTGGAATATCGAGAGCAGAGAAAGAGATACCATTCCTCATCCATCCTAAATTCCAGGTACAGAACTGAATAACCCCTCACAGAGAATTCTTTAGTTATTCACTTGGCAAAAACAAACTTAACTTAAACTGTAACTTTCTATTCCCGCCCACGCATTAGACTTAGGTCAGGTACACGGGGTAGGCGTATTTAGAAACACCAGTTGAGTACGTTTAGTCAAATGTATATGTGTATGTAAATATATTTTAATCATTTTAAAACATCATATGGCTCAGAAACCATATCAATGTTTTTACAGTATTATTTTATACTATTGCTTTTAATGTATGCACTTTACTTAACTATAAGTATTGCAATAATATCGATCCATTTCTCTTGTACGAGAAAAGAGACTGATCAATAAATAACACCTTTTTATTGAACACGCCCGTCTCTTCCTTTTCTCTACATTCTGATGAGACTAAGAATGCACGTACTGACTGAGTAAAATAATTGCCTTGTGCTCACACGACTCTTGAGATTGACTCTTGATTAGGGGAGAGCAAAGTTGTCATGTTCTATGGTTGTCAGAAACTAAATCCCTTCTCGTCTAATCAGGGGAGTTAATCCTTCCTTGAACATTCGAGAAAGTTTCTAGCGAACTCTGAGCTTAGCTGGCAAACCCAAAAATTAAGTCTAGTATCGACAGTAGTAGACCTAGTTAACGTCTGGTCTAGGCCTTTACTGCTGTAGGTACTATTCCAATGCGCAGAGCCTATTGGGAAAATAGGAGCTACACTACATGGCGCCCAACGCGTTTGGAAAGGGCGATAAAACTAACGTAAGACATTTAGAGTAACTCAGTCGTGCTTTCTCACTCAGACCCCTTTTCCCAAATACTCCAAAGACGTCTGGAGTGGGTGAAAGGTTATATCCTCCAAAACCTCGCAGGAGGGAACTCCTATGTATGGTTTTTGGTCAAGTCAACGTTGAAGGATAAAACAGTTCCAGAATATTGTGCATCTAATCTCTGTTTCCATAAGAAACCTGATCTGCAAACAAACATAATACCATCCAGTCTGTAAAATGGCAGAGAGTGATGATGAAAGAGAGGCGATTAGATTAGCTACTGAAATAGCAGATGCTGATGCTACCATGCAAACAGCAGACCCGGATATAATACTCATCCAGGTCGCCAAAAGGAGATCTATAACCTTAAAACTTATAGAAAATGGACTGACACCTAGAGGTGGCACAGTCATATTCGTAATTGAGGCACACGAATATCGGCAGACAGAGGTATACTATACATGGATACATTTTCCAGCAGCAAATGCTGTAACAAAGTACTTCCACTATTACAAAGTAGAGGAACCTCCTGACATTTACACTCCTTTCGAGGAGGTGGAAGTACCACTCAAATTCCAAGAGCATTTGCTCTTATTTGATGGCGCCCTAAAACATAATAATCACATTACAAGGCTCGGTCCTTTAGGAAGACCAGGAGCAACGTGGCCGGTCCTAGCCGGATACACACCACATCCAGACATCGATAGGATGCCTGCAGCTGAATTATTAACACAGCTGAAACAATTACTAAAAATTCATAGACAATTAGTTCAGTATGTAATGCGGACTTCAACAATTCAGCCAGCGATTAAACTACCACAGCTGACCCCACACCAGGGGAACACAAATAAAATTACACCACAGAACATCCAATCCTGCCTAGGTAAGGTTCCAGCTAAACGGGAACAAATACCATTCTGGTTGGCACAGAAAATTACCCAAATAGAGGCGGTGTTTCCTGACACCACCCCGCTGGAAAAACACAGGATTCTGACTATATGTCTCCCAATGGGAATCGCACCACACATTGAGGACTGTGACACTTGGGGTACAGTCTTTGCTTCCATCTACACAAAAACGCACGGTGTTCCATCCATTTCGGTAATACCAGATGTGCTAAAACAAATTCAAGATGAATACGGTCCAGAACCTGCTTTAACTCTTGGTATGAAATTACTGAAAGACTTCAAGCAGATCTCGGCTATATTACTAGCCAACATAAAAGGTGAAGCAGCGAACGTGGCGATCCGCCAGAGGTTAAAAGAGACAGATATAGCAGACCAACCAGCTGAAATTGCCAGAATCATAGAAAAATCCTATGAAGAACTAGGCAGAGATAGTCTAGGTGGAATACCAGTAAAACCGCAACTGACTACAAGTCCAGAAAAAACGTTTTTTAACAATAATAATAATTCACCAAAAAAGAACTGGGATGGAAACAAACAATCCAATCCTAAAGAAAAGAAATTCCAGTCCAGAGGAAGGTCGCCTAGGCGAAGAGAGAAATCTCCAAACCCGAGACAAAGGTCACCCCAGAGTGACCCCTCTGGGAATAGATATAACCTTAGAAATAGGGATAATATTAAAAAACCTGATAGATATCAAGACATTGATACACGTCCCTCTCAATCTTTTCAGAATTCCTCGCAGAAATCGGAAAGAAGAGGACGATCAGAAGAGCACGCCAAGTCCAAAGACAAGGAACCTGCTCAACTGAAAAAGAAATTACAATTTCCAAAAAAGAAGGTAGCCAGTATCAAGGTAGTTAACAATGCCGAGAATACTGAGGACACAACTGAAAAACGGAGAGTGGGCTCAGACAATGCTAGACAGCGCAGCAGAGGTGAGCATAGCTCGCAAAGTCCTTATGAATCATCTGGAGACAGTGGACACGAATGAATACCTTCAAGTGGAAACTGCAGATACCAGAGTTAGCAAGCCCCACAAGATATACGAGATAATATTACGTATAGAGGGAGATAAGACTAGGAAAATAAGGGGACTATTTTGGGATAACCTATCCAAGGGCTATGACATCCTTCTAGCTGAAAAAGACTGGCCACCAGAGTTTGTCAGGGAGTGCCCTCATGGCGAAGAAGTAATTATGCCTGCCTTCTCGAATCAAATACCGATTCATAAAAAATACACACTTGCTAGAAAGTGGGCAGTGGCCTTAGCACCTGCTTTATATAAAAATCATGTAGGATGGGATGAGGATTCTCCTCCTCACAAAATCCAGTTAAAATCACAACCAACTGCACAAAGGCAGTACCCAATTAAGCAAGAAGCTAAAAAACAAGTAAATGAAATACTAGATCAGCTAGAATACCAGGGGGTGATTGAAACTTGCACCTCACAAATGAACAATCCTTTGTTTCCGGTCTCCAAACCAGACAATTCATACCGTCTAGTTTTGGATTACCGACACCTTAACACATGTTGCAAAACCTTTGCAGTGCAAAACTCACACAGTGCTGCACTAATGAATAACATAGTGCGCAAACAATACAAAACAACCTTGGACATCTCCAATGGATTCTTTTGTCAAAACATAGCACCAGAGAGCAGATCTTTAACTGCATTCTCAGTAAATGGCACTCAAAAACAATTCTGTCGGTTAGCCCAGGGGTACAAGAACAGCCCAGGGGTATTCTCAGCGAGAGTAACAGAATTACTACAACTATATGATGATGAAGCATTATCTTATGTCGATGACATTTACTTAACAGATGATGACTTGGAGACTCACTTGAAAAGAGTGAACACCATAATACTTGGGTTCGCTGCAGAGGGTTACAAATTCAACTTCAAAAAGTCCAGAATTGCCCATCTGACGGTCCTATTCTTAGGATATGAGCTATCAAGTGAAGGTAAAAGCCTGGCAGACAATTTCCTAGAGAAATGTGCCGTAATCCAAGCTCCTAAAACACTAAAAAACCTACAGTCAATTCTAGGCTTCCTAAATTTCGGAAGAACATACATTGCAAATTACGCAGAAAGGGTCAAACCCCTTTATGATCTAATTAAACCAGACTTTAAAAGATCCAGTTGGACTCAAACACACACAGAAATTTTGAGATCCTTACAAACAGACATGCTAATTAAAACAAAATTAGAAACACGTGATAACACACGCAACCTTGTGATCCGAGTCATCCCAGGGAGATGCGGATTCACATACCTGACCTCTAATGAGGGAGAAAAGGTACCAATTGCATTCAAATCACACTTGTACACTAAGGCTGAAATGAAATTTAGCCCAACGGAAAAAATTCTTACAGCAACACAGACAGCTATAGCAAAAGAACGAGCCCTGGCACAAGGTAAACGAATAATAATCGTGACACCGATACCAGCCCTAGAGGCTGTAACAAAAGCGAGCATTCCAAATGCTAAAGCACTCCATCCGAGATGGATACAATGGGCTAACTCTCTTGCTGCAACAGATGTGGTGTACGAATTTGATCCTTACTTGAAAACACAAGAATTTCTACAATATGAATTTGAATGTGCTCTGCCAACCGAAATTCTGCCTCTAGACCAATACGGCTGTATAATATATACAGACGGATCAGCACAACCCGCAGTAGGGGGTAAACAAGCTTACAGTGCTGCGTGCGCGATTGTTAAAGGTCGTTGGCACGAAGGGAAATTTAAACCAACCCTCACTAAAACACAATCTCTAGGAGATTGCACAGCTCAGCGAGCTGAACTACTAGCATTCAAGATGGCGCTTGAAAACACCGATCGAGAATTCCCCACACTTATAGTGTGCGATTCGTATTATTGCGTTCAGTCTTATAATGAATACTTGCAGATCTGGCTTCAGAACGATTTCAAGGATGCGAAAGGTGGCACAATAAAGCATAAAATGCTCTGGGAACAAGTAGCTCTTTTACAAAAAGAACTACCAAAGACTCACGTGATACATACACTGAGTCATCAACGTGATGGCGTTCACGTTGCAGGGAATTCATTGGCTGATGAGGCCGCGAAAGCAGCTGTGCAAACGGCTTCCGTAGCTGCCGTCACCCGGTCAAAAACAAAAATAGACAGCGAAATATTACAAGCTGTCAGCGCTTCAGAAAAGGATTCGATAGAACCACTCCCTAAAGGCTTTCCAGTAAAATACTCATACATAACCGATGGAAACAATGTTCCTTTTGCTCAAATCCCTGGAGTGGGGGATAGGGCAATTCCAAACATGGAACACAGATTAGGACTAATAATAGCGGCACACGAAGGGCTTGCTTCTACCCATGCTGGCGTCTCAGCCACAGTATCATTATTAAAACAGAGATACTGGTGGCCACAAATGAGAAGACAAACAAGGAACTATGTTCTAGCATGTGAAATATGTCAAAAAATGAAAGTATCAACTGTGAGACGTCCAGCACAGACGCCCCTTCTAATCTCAGATAAACCATTAGCCTGTGTTTATCTAGACCACTGCGGTCCCTTACAAAGGGACGGTAACTATAAATATATCTTGGTCGCAGTGGACTCATGCACGAGATTCATATGGATGTGGCCCCAGCGAACGGCTGACGCCAGAACTGTTATAAAAGATTTGCGGGTCTTTATCGGCACATACGCAATTGGCATTCTGCATTCGGACAATGGTCCTGCTTTTAGCTCTCGGGCTTATACGGAGGCCATGGTCAGCATGGGCGTGCAATTGCGGTACTCTTGTCCATTTCACCCTGAGGGGAACGGAATTGTTGAAAGAAAAAACCGTGACATAAAGCAATCTATAACAGCAAAGGTATTAGGTTCGGGAGCTGGGTGGGTCAAACATCTAATAAGTGTCCAACGTAGTCTAAATAACTTGCCAAGAAATTCTCTGAAGGGATTCAGTCCGTACGAATTATTATTCGGAACTAGGATGTTGATCTCTGACCTTGATAGTCAGACTTCAGTGGTAATAGAAAAAACCTTTGATGTCAAAGACCGTTTGGCTATTTTGCAGGACTTAAACAAAACAAGAAAAGACCTGAGCAACATACAGTTGAAACAACAGCCAACAACCACTGAAGAATCACCACCTGTCCCAGCAAGACCTGTCTGGATTCCAAAAGTCGGGGATCTAGTCAGGGAGAAGATCGCGGTAAAGAAGGAATTTGGGCCTTCTTACAGAAAAGCAGTTCCTGTCTTGTCTGTCAACGGGACAAGATCAGTTGTACTACCGCCACTTGCTGGAAAAAAGGAGAACCGAGTTGTATCCATCGACCTGGTAAAACCACAACATGTGGCCGATAACAAACGGTAGGCCAAGTGGACTCCCAATAAGTAGCAGAACACCAAGGTTTGCTACCAGTACAGAGGTCCTATCAAAGAGGCTCATCACATTCGAAACGCCTACAGAAGAACAACAAGGACTATGCAACAATGCAATAGAACTAAGACCTCTGAAAACCCAAATAAAAACATTTAGCAGAGACACACCAATCTACAATGAAGTTCCAAGTGAAAATGCAAGAAACAAAAATCCTGAACCAATTGGAACAATTGACAGAACTGCATCTGGTTACTTCATCAACTTCGATGATTCCTCTGAAGGTTTCAGCGAACAAAAGACACAGCCATCATCAAAATCCTTTAAAGACAAAGCTAAGGAACTTTTGAAACAACTGAAAGAAACATATCTGGTTTCCCCATGGATTGAATTTTGGGTGGGTTTTGGTGCATTTATCCTCATACTTTGGCTCATCATGGTATTTACTTTGGGACGCTTCATTGAGGGAAAATATGCTAAAATGGACACAGCAAGTCAGAACATCAACTTGGTCCTCAAACCACACACATCTTCACACGTCGAGAAAAGAGAACTTTCTTCAGAACTTTCTTCAGCCAACTTCACAGCAATTCCAATACCTGGTGGGGTAGCCTGGGACAACACTGACTATGAAATTTATGGTCCGGTCGAGATCCTGAAATATCCACACCAAATCAAGATCTCCTTGAGTGACTTTGCAAAACCAAACTCATTTGCTGATGATTGGGACTTTGAAAGTATAAACAATATGATGTCTGACTTAGTAATGTCTGCTAAATTTACAAAACATGATTATTTGCAAGGTTCTACAAATTATGATAGTATGTATTGCTACAACCATTATGGTAACAGTTTTTTGCATAAATCTGCACAACCAAGAAATGTTTTAAATTATAATCAATGGGAACATTGTGCTACACCTCCAAAAGGGAGCTCTAGAACCGTTTATGACAAATATTCATACTTTCAAGGTTTTAACACTAGTAATGCTGAAACATTTTATTATAAATTGTCAAACAAGACAGGGATGAAAACCATGATAACCAACACAAAATTGATATATTCAGATATATTCTTTGAAAAAATGAATACTTTTGGATTTGATTATTGGGACAAAAATGTTGATTTGAAAAGTGTTTGGGGTACAAAAGAATGGCAAGTACAGGGTTTAGAAGCTTTGTTTAGAGCCTGCATGATCCCAGAACAAATGATATTTTTAAATGACACTGTTCAACAAACCACCTGTCTTGGCTTAGCCAAAATCAAAGATTTAAATAACCCGTCTATTCCAAAGCCAACAATGTTTAGCAATAGCTCTGAAACAGATGAAGAAATAGACATAAACCATATACTTAACCAAAACAGAACACATCCTGATTGGAAACAATGGTTGATCTGGCCCACAGATACAAATCACTGTCAAGATAGATTCCTGAATAAAACACAGGGTTTCAAAATGACCAGGCCAGACCCTAGATATCCCCAAAGACATCACCCAGGGATAATAACAACCTACAGTGTGGGCAAATTATGCCTTCAATGGCTACAAACTTCCACACTGCCTGAAATTAAGCAACACCTAACTTTACTTACTGATGGTGCTGACTTGCGTGATTTCATACTGGGACCACGCAAACAGCGTCAAAAGCGTTTCATAGCAGCCTCTGTATATGCAGCATACAATGAGGCCTGGAAGGTTACTCAAATTGAAACAGCAGAAAGAATACGGGAAATTGACCGTATTAATTTGGAAAAATCACTTTCTGTGGTGGACAATGGGTTAATGACTCTGTCCTCCAGAATATTTTCATTGGACAGCATTGTGTCTTCAGCAATCGATATATTATCGCAAGACTTACTGTTATTACAACATGGTCAGTCACAATTGCGTTCTATTGTACAGCTAGGCTGGACGTTACAAAATCTGCGTTCAGGCTATGTTCCTTGGCGTTTAATCAACACAACGTCACTATTCCAAATCTTTAACCTTACTGATAGACAAATCGGTATGGCGCAGAAGGGTGCTGATTATACAATCTTGAGCATTGAAAAACTAGAAAGATTACCGTTAACAATGTCAGAACGACCTGTCAGTGAATGGATAATCCACGGAATCATAAATATTCCAATCTCAACCTTCAGGTTTCAATACTGCCAAAAATATATACAGGCTGGCATGTACGAGAAATTGGGAAAGGGGTACCTTAAAACAACTTGGAACCTGCCCTATTCACATGCATGTGTCAGTAATAAAGGACAGAAAGTGTTTCTTAGTGGCAACAATTGTGCTATGTCACTAAGCGGCACACTTCTGTGTAACGGTATTAGTTTGCACGGAGCCTGTGAAGGGAATTCATACAACCTTTCATGTCACCAGCAAGGCGCACCTGCAACTGAAATAGAACCATTCTTTCAAAGACTCTATAATGGGAGTTACATTCTTATTGTAGACCGCAGATGTTGTAGTCTTATGCCCGGGACTCCTTATCTCGTCACTACAACGGCGAAGGTCAAGTGCTGTGGACGTGCTTTGTTCCCCAGCTCCTTTCCAGACAGGGAGGCGAGGGCATGGCCCAGTTTGAAAATTACTTCTATTCGAATAGATACTTTAAGCAGAATGAAAACAGTGCTTCTTCAGACGCCTACAAGGCTCACGTCATCAAAAGATACGTATGATCTACAAGTCGCAAGGACAACTGCAGAGATACATACATTACTATCAACCAATTCCCCCGTACATTTCGCGGAAATCCTGAGCGAAATCTTAAATATTTCTGATACCACTGGGGTCTCAAAGGTATTTAAGACAGTATTTTCGATGGCATTAACACCATTCAAAGCCATACTGGGTATTTTTCCAGATTTCGTCCATTCGATTTTTGGCGGACTTCCCCTGATCCTGGGACTAATTGCAGGAATCCTATTCCTAGTCCTTATTTTTCGTTATGGCAACCCATGTCACAGATCAAACTCTCGCGACAATGGAAGATACGATCCTAGCCATTGGATACCGGGACCGGATATCAAAAATCCTGGGACTCTCCCGGCTTAGAGACCTAAACATGACTTGGTTTCTATCATTTCAACCAATGTGGCAAAGGTGTGTTTTACCTGTACTAAGGTGTCTGCTATGCGGAGAAGAATGCGTGTTAGACACCTGTCTGACGCTACAATCGGATGCGCCGGTGGATGCAGATACACTGTTGGTTCCTACCAAGGTTCACGCTTTGTGCTGCCCTCAAAGGCTGCCAATCCTGATGACGGCATTCCTGGAATCTTCACCACTACGATTGAAGAGTAGTGAAGTTCAAGATGAAAGCAGCATCGAACAGGTACGACCTTCTGTCAGCAATGCGAATCAGAATGTCAATGCAGACAATCATGCGCATGAATGCATGGTTACCCCTATTTCCGACTTAGTGGAACTTTCCCATGAAGCTGTTGACAGTTTTTTCGAAAGCCTGAATGATATGATGTTCTCTCCAGAACAGAAATAGAGACTTTTGAGTAAACTCGCACACGGCGTTCCCTGAATTCGGCCTTCAACTTTAAAAATAAAGTCACATGAACAATTTCACTCCAGCTCACGGACAGCAATATTTTTCAGCAAGCCCCTTAAAATATTTTTCTACATATTTTTTCCGGGACACTGATCTTCTGCTTAAAGTAAGAAACTATTCCTAGAGAACTAAAATTTCTATTTTTAGATACTTTATAGACTTTAGCTGCTCGCTGGGATGTTCACGAATATTTTATTATGTGATGAAATGGTCTCGAACTTCCTTTCTGTATAGCAATATTAAGAGCCATTTCATGTGTATTTCTCATATACCAATAAGCAATAATGCATAAAAATGCGTGTTTACTTTTGCATTTAATTCATAGCTTAAGTGCATACAATATATATGACTGCAATTTTTCAGTATATTTGAAAATTTCGAAATGCATTTATGTATTTTGGGGTGGTAAGGTATACACTATACTCTATAGTATGTTGTACTATGTTATACTATGCATAGATTAGTAGATATGACCATAGTTAGCGTGGAGTGGGTGTCGTGTATTTCTATAGGTTCTGAATCAGTCCCCCTATTCCTGACCCTATTCTGGTTAAACTATCTATCAAGTTAACTAACAGTCAGCCCATGAGGCAAGAAATCCCCCATAATGCAGATACCGTTATCTGACGCAGTCACACTACGGCACAGGAACGTGTTATCTGATTAGGTCATAACGCTTGAGATCTAATTAGACAAGCGACATTCCTCCAGCCCCTGATAAGGCATACGACGTTCTCATAACAAATCAAACCTATGACAACCTGGAAAATCCGTGCGGCCATTGTTTTGATTTCACAGAGAACTTTAGTAAAGAATGTGCTAACGAGCAAGTCGTATGACATCTTTATTGACGTACCTATGTCCATCCTTACGTCAATCCCGGCACCTTTAAGGTATAAATATTGCCGACCTTGCCCTATGCAAACACACGCGTGGTGACAAGACGGAGCAGCCATACTTGCCGAAGCCGAGAGCAGAAGCAGACCCCGCTGGCGCAGCCCCGCCTTCCTGACGCGCTGAGAGACGCGCTGCTATCTCAAGCCGAGAGACCCAGCACCGGCGCTTCTGGGCAGCCCTCGCAGGCAGCCTGGAATATCGAGAGCAGAGAAAGAGATACCATTCCTCATCCATCCTAAATTCCAGGTACAGAACTGAATAACCCCTCACAGAGAATTCTTTAGTTATTCACTTGGCAAAAACAAACTTAACTTAAACTGTAACTTTCTATTCCCGCCCACGCATTAGACTTAGGTCAGGTACACGGGGTAGGCGTATTTAGAAACACCAGTTGAGTACGTTTAGTCAAATGTATATGTGTATGTAAATATATTTTAATCATTTTAAAACATCATATGGCTCAGAAACCATATCAATGTTTTTACAGTATTATTTTATACTATTGCTTTTAATGTATGCACTTTACTTAACTATAAGTATTGCAATAATATCGATCCATTTCTCTTGTACGAGAAAAGAGACTGATCAATAAATAACACCTTTTTATTGAACACGCCCGTCTCTTCCTTTTCTCTACATTCTGATGAGACTAAGAATGCACGTACTGACTGAGTAAAATAATTGCCTTGTGCTCACACGACTCTTGAGATTGACTCTTGATTAGGGGAGAGCAAAGTTGTCATGTTCTATGGTTGTCAGAAACTAAATCCCTTCTTGTCTAATCAGGGGAGTTAATCCTTCCTTGAACATTCGAGAAAGTTTCTAGCGAACTCTGAGCTTAGCTGGCAAACCCAAAAATTAAGTCTAGTATCGACAGTAGTAGACCTAGTTAACGTCTGGTCTAGGCCTTTACTGCTGTAGGTACTATTCCAATGCGCAGAGCCTATTGGGAAAATAGGAGCTACACTACAAAACAAGCGACCTCCGGCTCTGGATCTGCAGAACCGCGGCACCCACATCAGATGAAGATCAGCAGAGTGGAGAGCACGTATCAGAATGTAGTGTGGTCATTAAAGTGTGCTTAGGGGTGACATTTAATATATATAATCAGGTTTTTGTACCTGTTAAAAGGGGTGATTTTGACAGATATGATCAGCAGGGTTCAAGCTTCAGCGGTCAGGATATATGTGGTATAGGTGCAGCAGTTCATGGGTGCAAAAACAACAATTGATGGACGGAATCATGCACAATGGCAATAATTCACCCCCAGTCACAGATCTGGGTTCAATCCATCGTTATTTTGCTCACCACACCACCCAAGTTCAGACATGGCCATATGCAAATCAGTCTAGACCCTGTGCCTCATGGGAACAGTCCAGCCCAAACTGCCAAGCCATGTCTTCCCTGGACCAGAATCAAGCATCCTAGGACCGGTTTCTGGATATCAGCCGTCTTCAGCCAGATTAGCTTGACTCCAGTGGCTCTCTGACTGGGGGTGAATGTTTTGCCATTGTGCATCATTCCGTCCATCATCTTGTGTGTTTTGCAGTCCATGGTTGGCATTTAACTTCCAGGCCATGGGTACCATATAATAGGGACTTATAGACAAGGTGAACATGCGGAGTAAGGATAAGTCAATGTATGCATCTTTAACGAGGAGCAAAGGCACTTTACTCCAATTTAGCAGGCGTAATTGTGCTCAGAAATTTAAGTCCAGCAACAATAGGGTCAAGAAAAGGCAATCTGTAGTGACCACTCAGAAAAGCCAGGTTTCCTACAGTTAGTCATAAAACAAGGCAACTTAGAGAACTGTAAGGGAATGGGAGGACTAAACAAAAGGAATCAGCTAACCTGATATTCAGTGTTGTACATGTGGACAAGCTCTTGAACATTTTCCGGTATTTAGCCTGGGATGCACCTCTATAATATAGTTCTACTAGGTGGAGTGGACCTTTAAATGTATAATTACTTGTGAGGAAGGATCTACAATGAACGTATCATGTCCTTTCAGTTCTTACAAACTGAATCTTAAATCACACTGGAGATGTTGTTCTCTGGGTGATAAAATGGATGCAGTATCACAATTAGCTTGATCTAATTTCCCAATATCTTCTATTTAGTTTAATGCAATATACATTATCACTCAATCACACATCTAAAAATATGTAAATTGGGCATTCACATGGCATGTGCACATGATATGACTAATATTTTCTACTATAAAAGGTTGTGCATTTTCACTTACACACAAAAGTGCTTTTTTGCTGTGAAAATACATATTTAATTTTTAAACTTGATTTATTTTGTAAAGACATATATAAGTAAAGTTTATTAATGTTAATCAACCATTCACCATTCCCCTGTTGGCAACATAAATATTAGGTGCTTCTTGTGCTTCTTTTATTTAAAAGTAACTGAAAGACTCTAATCATAACAAATCATTAAAAGCTGTAAAGATTGTCTGATTATTAAATCTTCAGAAATAAAAGAGAATTCTTTTTGGTCGAAAATGGTGATTATAAATTTGAACATTGTAGTTGATTTTAGATTAACTCTAATCATTACTAGTCATTAAAAGCTGTAAAGATTGTCTGATTAGTGAATCTTCACAAATAAAAGAGAATTCTTTTTGGTCGAAAATGGTGATTATAAATTTTAACATTGTAGTTGATTTTAGGTTAACTTACAGGTAACAAAGCCATTTTTTCTAAGAAGATATTTAACCCAAATGCAACTTTTCAAACTGGATTTGTTTTACATTGACGGGAATTGGATCGGTAAACATCCTGCAGTGATTTGAGATATATGTTTCCAAGACAAGGGAGTTTATTTCTGCATTAAGGTCTTCAAAGGAGCCCCTTTAGTTTTGGAACCCAAAGAACAATTTTCCAACAAATAATGTAATTTTCTCAGGTTAGTATGCTGGAAAGGACACTGTCTAGGATCCTCGGAGATCATTTCTAATGAAAGAATTAATGATTTATAGAAGGACCATTATAGTGGTCTCGAAAATCAACACTTCCAATGAGGATGAATGCATTATTAAAATTGTTTGAGAAACATCTAAGTAAGAAAGAGGAACGTATATGCTTGACAGGACATGGAGCGGTTTTCATGATTTTTTGTAGGGTCGTTATAATGTACATAATCCCCATCTTCAATGGAAATTATTACTAATGTCAGTTACATTTTTTCATCTCTTTTTGGTCTTTCTTCTCTTTTTTTCTGTGTGTTCACATTACTTAGGTTCCATCCTTCTATATCTATAAAAAGTGGTAACAAAGTGTTACATGTATAGCCTTGTGGGAATTGAGACAAAGTTTGTGGATGTGTGTTGCCCTATTATGTTAAATTTCAGATAATAAGCAGTTCTAAATTTTTTTTAAAATTAAATGTTCTTCGTCCAAATGGAATTTATGTTTCCTCTTTGGGAAAATAAACATTTAAGGTTAAGAACCCTGCATTTTCTGTATGCCATATTTGTATTTACCCATTTTGGTATATCTCTGGGCCTGATACACAAAGATATTTAAAGATCTTAATGACATTTCGGTGTGCAAATACAAGAACTTAAAAAAGCTAAATCCAATCATTAGAATAATGAAGCACGGGATTTTGTGTAATCGGAAATGGTGATTGCACACATGAATATCAGCTGTAAGATTGGGGGCTTATTTACAAGCCCAGTGCACTGTCTGAACGTCACTTTTAATGATGTTTCGGCAGTGCACTGGGCTTACCTAGATCTATGATGCCGCATAAAGCCATCCTGCGTAGATATGCTGTGTGACAATGCAGCTCATGCCACTGTGTTGCCTCACACTGTGATGGGGTGGCATGTCATTGGCGTTATGGTGGGTGTTCCCTCATAAAACCCAGGGCAATTTACATATTCTCAGATTTAAACCTCGAAATTGGACAAAAGACTACACCGCCCCAGGGATGGCGTAAGGGTTGTTTCTGTGAGCGAAGGTGTCCCCTTCCTCACAAAAAAAACTTAATTTCAATGCAACCCTTGCACCATGTTGCAAGGGTTCCTCAGTTAGCACATGGCAGCCATTTGTGTGCCAGCGCCATGGAAGAGGACAGGAATGTGCCATATCTCGTAGATACAGCACATTCCTTCCCTTTTCTTTTGCTGTAGGGCAGTGCAGTAGGGAGACTTGTGGCACTGCCCTACGCCAAAATGTAGCAATGAGGCCCTAAGTTTTTTTGTGAGCAATTACTCGCAGCTACATTCTTGGGGATACTCCATATTGAGTCCACTTGCAAACATTGGTGAACATCCACAAGGTTCAAGTTTTGCGGTTGTCCAATAACCTTTTGCAGGCAGTTTCCGCCCCGGTCACATAGTCATAAATGTACTTATGTAAAGGGAAGAGATACAGTTTGGGAACTGAGAGAGAACATTGACAGAATTGATGGGTTTGAAAAGGAATGGGTTTATCTATTGGCAAAACAATGTTTTTACTGTGGGAGCAAACATAAACTTACAAAGCACAAATTTGCAGCGCATGTTGGCATGTTAAAATGCGAACCTGTATTTCCCCTGAGTGGTGCTTTCACCGGGATACTTGTAAAGAGTCCTTTGTCTATTTTGCCCACAGGTTTTCAGAAATATTATCTCCACAAACGTTTGATTTTCGCGGATACCATTTACAAAGGGTTTTTCTTCCCCTCGGCTTTATGCAACTCATTGCCAGGAAACCCTTGGGTGTGCCATTCTGAACTCTATGGGTAACAAATTCTTCAATTTCAATTATGGTATCTATATCCACTCTCTTGCGTGGACTTAGTTACTCTATCTGTCACCTATTAACATCCACACACTTGTTAGTTTCCTCTCTCTCCGTGCAGTGTTTCCAAGCCTTCACTTTCAAACCAAGTTCTGAACTTTCATGTTCATTTGAAAGGAAGTTCATAGCTAATATTTCATAGAAACAATTTTTGTATGGTAAATATATTGAGCCAAAGTGAGTTATCCCAGAAAAAGTAGTGAATTTATGACAATCCTGTGACTTCACTCATTACCAGGACTGCGTATATGATGCCATATTGCATTTTTGGCCAATAACAAAAAAAACCATCGGTTTATATTTTAAATGTATTTATGTGTATATCAAATTATGCCTACCAAACAAAATATGAAAATAAACCATCTTCTAATATTTTTATGTATAACACATAACGTGAAGGAAATCACGTTTTATATTCCTTCGAAATTGATGCCTATTAATCTGTGTTAACATATGTTTGAATTGCATAATGCTGCTTTGCAAAACTTTTGCAATTACGGCTCAAATATAGTATCTTTAGCAATGCATTTTTCCCATAATGCAAGGGAAGTCAGGTCTTGTCTGAGCTCCATATAAAAATTGCTACTGCTAATCTAAGCAGATTGCCGAGGAGTGCAAACACCAGATAGTGCAGTAGCTCAACTGATTTTTTTAGCACACGACACAAACTGTCATCTTTTCCATTTAGTTTACTACATCACATTTTGTGACTGACTGGGACCTTAGGACAGCTTTCTCAGAGTAAAAATGCAATTTATATTAAATCCAAATATGCATAATTGTCCCGTGAGCAATCCCTGCCAACACCGTAATGTGCCAACAGAAACTACATTTTGCATGCACGTGCCACACATGTAAACTATAGTCTAGCTGGTAACACGGGTCAGGACTTTCACCGTAATTTGTTCGCTTTTTAGTTTTAACATTAATGAGACTTCAACTACATTTGTTGCAGGTCAATTTATATAAATAGATGCAAATACATGTTCTCCTTGGTATAGTGCGTACTGAGTCTGTTTGTTACCAATAGAGCAAGACATATTAAAGCAAAAACTTGAGAAGAGTATTGTTCTGTACAGGCGGAATGGCCGCCACTCATATATAATCATTAGTAGTAGGTTGATTGTAAATTGTTATGTAAGTAGAAGTGCTCTTTGAGGTGTGTCCTAATCTTTTTTCTGAATTGTAAGCAAACTGGGCTGATTAATTTGATGTCAGAAAGAATGCTGTTCCAGATCCTGAGAGAATGAACAAAGACTAGTCTTCCATTTTTAACTTCTTGCAATGTTTTCCAACCTGTCTCGAGATATCCAGGCTCTTCGTCTGGTGGTGAAATCCACCGATCATGGCTAGATTGCTTCCAGGCAAACTGAGAACCTGTTGTTGAGGTTTTTATAAGTGATGCAGCTCGTCTTAAAGATGATATGGTTTGCAAGAGGGAGCCAGCGTGGGTCTTTCAATGTGGATTGAATTTCTTTGAGCCCTTGATGAGTGAAGGGGCTGAGTTGCATGTTCTAGGTCCGCTCCTGAAGCTCGGGTCAATGGTTCTTTTTATCAGCATGAACACGAGGGTTGGGAGCGAAATTGTTAGCAAAGCAATCATTTAAATTCCAATATATTACGACTCTTAAGAATCGCAAAATCTCAATTACATTTAGTTGATTAATTTCAAACCTAAGAATAAATTGACATACATGCACCTTCTACAGATGAAGTTAAGGCGGTGCAGCATGTGCAAAATGATTAGTACGAGAATAAGGATACAAAGAGTTACTGAGCAGACATCCAGATTCCCCTTCATTGGAAGTTTGTGGGTATGACCCATTAGTCTGTCCCTACACTACCGCTAGCATGACATCCCTACATAGCATTGCCAAAGGCAAGATCAATTAAAGTGTCAGCATGTGAAGTCTTCCTAAGAAGTCTCTTCACACCAGTTGGGTCAAGTAGTATAAAGCTACAGAGCTCGTTATAAGATGCTCTCTCTCTCAAGGCAAAACAGAAGTTCCCAGACACTTTCCCTAGTTACGATACACCAATACTACAGGTAGCATCCCATGGTGCCTTGCGAATCATGCCATCCAGTCAGGCCACCTCTTCATAGGTAGCTCTCCATTAGGCAGCAATGCTCCTAAGCTTTGGTGAGATGACCTTGATTCCTAGGCTTGCTCCAATGAGAAAGTACAACAGTTCTCCACTATCTGTGTCAACACTCAATGTATCCCCTATGCCTACCTCCTGAAACAAAGACATTATTCTAACTAACAAGGATGATTCTGCCACCTGCAACAGAAACATGAGAGAGAACAAATTCAACATGCACATGAAAATCAACTAATAAATCTAGTGCGAGAGCTTCCAGGGAAAATTAATTTCAGGCCTACAGAAATCAGCCTATATAAGAAAATGGCACACAGACATTATGAAATTACATATAATATCAACACTCTTCCCTGAGCACTTATATATTAACACATTACATAAGCACATCAAATATGTGAGTAATTGTCAGTTTTTTCAGCTAATTACATCTAGTTTCAACGTTAATCTCTTCACATTCACATTGAAATGTTCCTAATGCACCACAATTCACGTTATTACAGTTCACGTTCTACTGTCACATGTTAATACGATAAATTAATATATGCAGGTGCGGACTACTCTTGATTATGATGCACCACTACAAATGAAAAATCTATTTTGTGCTACATCATGAGCTATATGGCTGCATGTAGAATAACTTCTGGGGTGTATTGGAGTAGTTTTGGGAGACCACAGAGCAAACATTGCCTCTGTCCAGATAGCAGAGGATAACTTTGTATGGTTGTTCTGAAGTCATCTTCCTACAGAAATAGCTTCACTTTCTTCAAGAAGGAGAGTTAAAACCCAACTGTCTTGGTCTTCTTTGCAATGTGTTACTTGAAGGAAAGGTATGTGTTGAGATTTTGCATGGTCTGTCGACTGAGGGAGCAAAGCATGGTAAGTTAAGTTTGGAAAGTCAAGCTTGAATCTGGAGTTGTTTGATGCTGTTGGGAATTAGGATCAATTCAGTCTTTGTAAGATTCAGATTCAGGAAGCTATTTGACATTCAAAAATGGGTAATTTTGAGGTATGTCGCTGAATGGGGATATTATGGGGTAGGGTTGAGATTTATATTAATGAATCTTGATGTTGCTGTCTTTCAAAATAAACCTAAGAGATCCATGTAGAGTTTATAGATGATGAGGTGGAAATGTCTGTATTTGAAAGTGCTGCTTGGTGAGGTAGAATGTGAACTGTATCAATATGGTGCCTGAAATCCTATGTATGTTTTCAGGGTGTTGATTAAAGCTGGGTGTACGACTCTGTGGGAGGTTTCAGAAAGGTTAAGTAGAACCAGAAGGTAGGGGTTGTTCTAATCATTGAGGAGGAGAGCATTGTTGACAGCGTGAAGCTTAGCTGTCTCAATGTTGCAGCATTTCCTGAAGACTGATAGTATTACGAACATCTGAGAATCTCTTGTCTTTGAGAAACATTAACAATGTGGAGACTGGTTGTGAGAGCCTCTCTTTGGAGAGATTTTATCTTGGAAGGATGTTGTCTTCATCTGAGGTTTCCTCTAGAGAGTTCAGGGCATTGGAGTCATCCATCTGCAAGACTGAATTGAAGGAGGTCCATTTTGTAGTGAAGCAATGGGGGTGGTTGCAAGTGAGGGGGCAGAAGAAATAGTAAGGATATTAAATCTGATTTGCTGTAGATAGTCAAGAAAGGTTGATGAGAAATCTTCTCTTGATTAATGCAGGGAATAGGGGTTCTGCAGAGGGAATAGTGTAGAGTTTTGAAACCTTGAAAATGGTTTTGCTTCTGTGTTTTATTTCACTGATGGTGGTGTTATAGTAGAGGCTTTAGTTGTGATGATGATGGATCAGCAATTTGTAGGAAGTGTTTTGAGTAGGACTAGGTCATGTGGGAGTATTGCTCTCCTCCATCTCTTTTCCTGTATTCATATAAGCTGTTTATTTTCTTTAAGCTCCTGGGTGTACCAACATACTGATTGCTTCGGCTTTTGTGCGGTTTTGCATATGTGAAAGTGACTTTTGACTTCTGTGGTGAACTGGAATACTCTGACAGGTTGATTAACTATTCTTGGATTTTTCCAGAGGAATGTCTTTGATGAAAAATATAATTTTTCCTCTTTTCAGTGAAGTGGTGAAGAGGAGGTTGGTCCAGTCAAGGGCTGCAAGTCAGGTGTCCGGTATGAGATAAGGAGGACACCGAGTCCACTGAAGATGAGGTCCACAGTGTTACCTTTGAAGAGGGCTAGGGAATGTGATCCTTATTAGGTCAGAAAGGGTGGATGGGTAAGATCCACGTCCAGTTGTTATTGGTCAACTGGTCACTTCAAGATAAAGAGCTCTGGTAGCTTGTTCTATCCCTGTGGCTACACAGACGTTTAGCCAGCTGACCCCTAGAGTCCAATTCTCAGTCCTTGGTGCAAGTGGGAACAGGTACAGCCCTTCAGGACTCCACACTTGTCGCAGACAACAGGTCTAGCCCTCTTTTGATCTTCCACGGGTCCAAAAGGTGTTCTTAGAGGATGTGGGTCAGGTGCCAGCTTAGTAGAATTTAATAGACAGAAGCAGAGAGGGATTCCTGGACATTCTCTAACCCATGAGGAAAAGGTTCCCATAGGCAACCCTTTCCATTAATTCAGTACATCCTGTTTGTCTTACTTCAAACTATCCAATAGTGCATAATTCTAAGGGAAATCCAAGTTGCCCTGGAGGGAGCTTGTGTAACAATCATGGTTGTGTTTAACTCCTTCAGTGCACATGACGAGCCCAGCTCATCATGAGTCACAGTGGAGATGTGCTCATGACGACCTGGGATCGTCATAACGGCCGCAGTCCACCCACGCGCAATTGATTCCCTGCATGTGCGGGAGAATTAATCAGTGGGCAGGGTTGTGGGGAGCCCAGCTCGTCATGAGCACAGTTCCACTGTGACTCAAGATGCGCTGGGCTCATCATGAGCACCACCGTGCCGCGGCCCCCCCGCCCCCTGCACCATGGGGGAATTACCCCCACAGCGAAGGGGTTAAGGGAATGTAAATGTAAATGTAAATGTAAATGTACAGGATTTTATATAGCGCAAATCACCGAGCGGTTTCTAAGCGCTTGCTTAGGGAACCCGTCCTGGTATTCCCTTGTGAGATAACCCCGGCAGGGTATCCGCAAGGTGAAAGCCAGGCATCCCGCCGCGAGGGGCCGTTGTGGAGATTAAGCAAGCTATTGCCCAGAGTCGCAGAGTGTGAACCCGTGAATCGAGTAGGCACCGGAGCGAGAATTGTCGAGTCCATGGACATTTTAGGACTCAAGACCCCGCCGAGCCGGGAATTGAACCCTGGTCCCGGGCTGACCTCTGCTTTCAGGTCTGCCTCCTCTAACCAGTGAGCCACACTTCTCCACTAAGCAGTCCACCCCTCAAAGATTACGCCAAACAGGGCGGCTCCAAAAGTGATATGCTTGTTGCTTAAATAAAAGAATGCACATAATTCATTTGAGGTGGAGTGCCGGTAGGGGGAGCCCATGTGCTGCAGTGCAGTCATCAAGTGGGGAAGGGTTGTTAATCCCCTTAGAAGCCCAAGACGAAAAAAATGCAGGGATTGTTAGTTGCTATGGTAACGCATTGACTCATTCTCACACATTACCAATAAAACATACCCCAAGAGAAAATGAAGGAGGTCTTCCAGTCCTCTTTCCACTGCTGTGGCTGGGCCCCTGTAATATTGAATATTAGCAAAAGTGAACATGATTGCAGAGCCATCCACTCGTGCAATCACATTTTCCCAAATGGAGAGCTTGATGCTCGAAAAGCAACCGCTCACATGATCGACTCCAAGCCTGCTTTGTTAACAAAAGGCAGATGCTCAACCAACCATGACAATGCAGTGCTCATGATGCCAAAAATGAGCAGTGAAAATTGATACCAACGCTGTCTGAATTTTCACACTGCTTACAACGGCCCTGTTCTGACAGGACTCCCGCTACTCGTCAGAACAATGGCGCCTTAGTCAGAGAAGGTTCAGATGTCATCCATACTGCAGAAACCAAAGTTATCTGCTACCAGCCTGCACACATCAGGAATAATTTCTCATTAAAACTATTATGATATAGCTCACAAAGTTTCATAACTGAGACCAATCCATAGATTGAAAAGGTTAAATCCTAACCAAAGATCAATACAGTAGAATTATTGCTTTAGTTCGAAACAAAAGCATGCATGAGGAAGTTGATTGTGTGTCTTGGACATATATACTGTTTGAACATTCTAAAATAGATTTAGTGTTTTATGATGTATCTGATATGTTCTTTAAAGGGCTGCATGTTGGGGCAGTAATAAAAGGTTATTGCATATTGGCAGCCTCCGGTCTTGTAATGACATTTCTATATCCTCTTCGTAAAACTTGATGGAGCTACACATTTGCATATGGTATTGTGTTGTATTGTATCATTTCTAAAGCATTTCCTTGTACATTAATAAGGCCCGAAAGTGTTGTTTGGTTCGACGAGTAAGTAGTTACTCTTTTTTGCTCTGAATGGAAACATGAAAATGCTGGTAGATGTATCTTCTATGCTTAGTTTGATTAGGTAATATGTAGGAGACCCAAAGAGTGGATTCCAGACGTATGGCAGGTTCATGTGGGAGAAACATACAAAAGCACTTTATGCATAATGTGGAAAATAAAGGGAGAATGAGAAATAGTTTCATAGACAGCATATTCAAACCGGTGGGACCAGTAGTCAGAGAGTCATTTGTGTCCACATTTAGCAGGAGGGAGTGCTGTTTGTTGCAGGCTAGAATGGAGTGTTTGGGGGACAGATAAAGTGCTTAACAGGGCTTACCAATGCTTGGAGGAGCATTGCATGTTGCTCCTGGGGTGTAGGGGTGCCAGGGCCGAGGTCGAGCAGTATCTCTTCAAGCAGCATTTACCAGGTTTTACTGGGTGTGTATCCGTTGTTGAAAACACCTGGCACAGTGTTTCCAGACCCTAAATATCTGTCCCCTGATTTGTCGTCCAGGTGATACCAAGGACAGGAAGAGTAGGCCAGTCATACTTGGAGACAGCTGTGCCCTCCCAGTAATAATGTTCCAGCCAACTTGTAATGAGCGCGTATGTGAAGACCTATCAGGAGCAGCCCAATCCACAGATGAACTTATAAGCTGCTAGTAAAAGAAATAGGAGGGTCACCCAGGGGAGATAGAAATTCATGTGCTGGAAACGGTGTAGCACGGTTACAACGAATTTTTTACAACGCACTACCATTACATCGCAACTTTTACCACGCAAACCATTACAACGCAATGCGCTGGGGGGCGCTCTAGGATAGGGAATGTATTTAATATACTATCCAACACCTTCCCTGCTATCCACGGGGACTGGAGTTGGAATAGTAAATTAAATAATTCACTATCCAGCGCCTAAAAGCATTATGCGTTGTAATGGACTGCGTGGTAAAAACCGCGTTGTAAAGGCATGCGTGGTAAAAGCATGCGTTGTAGTGACACCAATCCGCTGGAAAGATTGTTAACCAACCAGTAAATAGTACATGGAATCCACTATTGAATGACAGAATCCCAACTTCTAGAGGGGCTGTTAGGTCATAAGTAGATTACCACCATTTCGTCATATGCCCGGGTGAGGCCTGATAAGATATAGTGCCAATTTACATGTACATGGTTTTTTCCTAAAGTTGCCTTACCTTTGTCACATCAAACTTTGACACATATTGACATTTGCATCACTTGAGTTAGTTTCTAAGTAACACCAACCTTGCTGACACAAAGAACTTCGTAAGAACACTATCACACTGTGTTTGTTATAATGTCCATATAGCGACACAGTTATCTGAGAAACACAAGCAAATGCAACCTGATCTCAATCTCAGCCCAAGGCAAGGATGTATTTTTCTATATATTTCTTTTTGCTTCTAAGTACAATCAGAAGAGGCACTTCTGCTGACTTCGGAGGGTCCTTGCATGTTGAAGATTTTGCCTAGCTGCTGACTGACATCTCTGTGAGGGGTGTTCAGTTAGTGACCAAGACAATGTTCTACATTCTTACCTACCAGGTAAAGGGGTTAGATTATCTAGAAGGGCAGACCATACATTCACACCTTCGACACGTATACTAGCAGTACACTGCTGTAATACTGAATGTAGGCATATACAAGCTGTCTCAACAAGATGGTGACACTCTGTCTTATTCACTGTTTTGACACTCGTAACATTTGTCATCTTCTGTCTATCAATCTTTGCAGCTCATATATTCGATAGAAGAATCACTATGGTTCAATAAATATTGAAAAACAATCCTTTCTTGTATTTTCTTTGTATTTTTCACTGTTTGACACTCAGTGTAACTTTTGTCATCTTCTGTCTATTAATCTTTGCAGCACATATTTCCTATAGAAGAATCACTATGGTTCAATAAATATTGAAAAACAATCCTTTCTTGTATTTTCTTTGTATTTTTCTCTGAGCGAAAGAGACCATGAGTGACTAACCAAAATGTTTTAGGTATATCACCACTGTTCCTAAGGGAACAGACTTGTCTTGTTCAGTAGTTGCCAGAAATGATTGTTACCTGTCTAGGTTTACGGGGGCTTGTTAGCACTGTGGGCTAGTTGGTCCAAGGGACAACATATCCTGCGCGGTGCATGGAATCAGTCTGGCACCATTCTAAGTTTGTCGTCCACAAATGCACAGTCCCTACTGATTTATGAAAACTACACGACAATATGGTGTCCAAACACAACCCTTCAAAACAAGTTCACTCAGAAACAACCAGAGCCCAATACTTAGAGGTACCGCTAATCTGCTGGTATAACCAAGGAGTTCACTCAGGGGCAACAGAAACCCAAACCCTGTTGAAAACATTAAGCTGTCACTAAATTCACTTTGAAGTCCAGTCATGTGCAGTAGATTCCCAACTTCTGGAACTACTGTGAAGTCACTGGTAAAATGCTTTAGAGGATTTGTTCCAGAAACCCAACACTTGGTGACACTGTTAAGAGTCCATTAATTAAATACGTATTCTACTGAGGAGTGACAGGAGTATGAATCCTGGAGGCACTGTTATTCTCTTAATATATACTACATACAGCAGATCCCCTATGAGCAGCAGAATCCAAAACTCTGGTGTTGCTATTAAGCCACCTATAAATTACTATATGGAATCCATTCAGGAGTACTCAGATTCCAACCTTCTAGGCAATATTGAGCCATCAGTAAATACATTTGGGATTCATACAATAACGTCAATCCAATTATCTGGAAGCACTAGTGTACCACACAATTTTATCGGATGTATGACGTTACAACGCATGCTTTTACATCGCATGCCTTTACAACGCGGTTTTTACATCGCATACCATTACAACGCATAGCGCTTTTGGGTGTTGGATAGTGAATAGTTTCATTTACTATTCCAACTCCAGTCCCCGTGGACACTAGGGAAGGTTATTGGATAGTAAATTAACCTATTCCCTATCCTAGAGCGACCCCAGCGCAATGCGTTGTAATAGTTTGCGTTGTAATGACCGCGTTGTAATGGTAGTGCGTTGTAAAAGTTTTGTTGTAAGTGATGTTTCCCAATTTTATCAAATGCGCATGTGCAGGCTCCTGCGCATGCGGAGTTTCAAGAAGAAGGCGCGATAGACCAGGAAGATGACCCCGCGATAAGGTAAGTGTTATTATATCTTATTTTAGGCTTTAATCAATGTTTAATATTGTGGGTGGGAGGCGGGCGGGTGGCAGGTAGGCGGGTGTCACGTAACGGAAATTTGCGGAGAGGCACGGAGATTGGTTCAATCTCCGTGCCGCTCTGCGAAAGTCCCTTACACGACTTCCACCCACCCATAGTAGGAAGTGACCTGAGAGGCATATTACTCTACCTATGTTTGCTGCACAACTCAGCACACATAGGAAGAGGAAGTAGCGAGGAGAAAGAAAGATATTTCTCCTTGTTACGCCTCTCCTGGGAAAGCATATCTTTTTGGCGTATTCCCAGGTTTACCAGTTCTGGTAAATCTGAGAATGCATCAGAAACTATGGGATTCACGTGGCAACACCCACCCAATGTCCAATTGAATGCCTTGCCAGGCCAGAGTAAGGCAACTCAGTGATTTGCGGAGTGTTGCCTCACTCCAGATTTATGGAGCCTCTCAGGGCCATGCCAAGTGGTCTTGTGTGGCTTCATAAATCTGACTTTAGGTGTGCATCAATCTTGCACCACGATACATGGTGCAGGAGCGACACAAACCTGCTCATAAATGGGTCCCATAGTATTAAAGAACCCCATTGAGAGGCCAATTGAGCAACAGTCATTATTCACCACAATTTCAATGGATGTTTGGAAAAATCATTTATACCCCTCATCAAGAATCTTATTACCTTGCCCCTTTACCCAGAAAACATTATAATGTTTTTATTCATTTTTTGCCATTGGTCCGTTAAGTTTTTTGGCCTTCTTCCTCTTAATTTCTCTAAATGTCTCATATCCAAATACTTGAGTGTCACACCTGAAATACGACGTGAGGGTGAGAAGGGGTGGGGGGTTGCTTCAGTATCTAGCAGTTGCTCGTAGAATTGTTGTGACAGAGAAAGAGAAAGCGAAAGTGAGAGAGAGGGGCAGAGAGAGAGAAAGGGAGAAAGCGAGCAGCATGGGGGAGAGTGACGTAGAAGCACCAAGTGGAGGGGGTTGGAAATCTGGACATGCAGACTGAAGTTCCTATGTCTGTAAATGCATAGTAAGACAAGCATTTGCAATGCAATAGGTCTCGCATTTGCAAGAGTTTAAGCTATTGGCATTGTGAATAGCAAAGCAAACACAAGGAGATGATGGATGGAGCAGTGAAACTTTTCAGATACTCACCCCGTCACAGATTTGGGTTGAATCCATCATCGTTCTTTAGCTCACTTAGCTACCTCAGTTCAGACCCAACCATATGCAAATCAGTCTTGACCCTGTGCCTCATGGGAACAATCTAGCCCGAACTACCAAGCCAGGTCTTCCCTGTACTGGAAACAAGCATCCTGGGACCGATTTCGGGGTAACACCCCTCTTCAGCCAGGCTAGTTTGAATCAATTCAGTGGCAAAGTTAGCAAGGGACCCACGTCTGGGCGTATCCTACCAACTTAGGGCAAACAAAGCAAAGACTGGGGGTGAGTGTCTGCAAAGATTCAGCACTTTGTCCATCATCTCCTTGTGTTTGCTTTGTTTGCCCGAAATTGGCAGGGTATGCCCAGACGTGGGTCCCTTGCTCACTTTGCCACTGGATTCAAGCTAGTCTTGCTGATGAGCGCTGTTAGCCGGAAACCGGTCCCAGGATGCTTGTTTCCAGTCCAGGGAAGGCATTGCTTGGCAGTTCGGGCTGGACTGTTCCCGTGAGGCACAGGGTCAAGACCGATTTGCATGTAGCTGGGTCTGAACTGAGGTGGCGAAGTGAGCTGAAGAACAATGATGGATTCAACCCAGATCTGTGACTGGGGGTGAGTGTCTGAAAAGTTTCAGCACTCCGTCCATCATCTCCTTGTGTTTGCTTTGTTTGCCCTAAGTTGGCAGGATATGCCCAGACGTGGGTCCCTTGCTCACTTTGCCACTGGAATCAAGCTCGCTTCGCTGATGAGGGCTGTTAGCCCGAAACCAGTCCCAGGATGCTTTTTTCCGGTCCAGGGAAGACATGGCTTGGCAGTTCGGGCTGGACTGTTCCTGTGAGGCACAGGGTCAAGACTGATATTCATATGGATGTGTCTGAACTGGGGGGGCGAAGTGAGCTAAAGAACGATGATGGATTCAACCCAGATCTATGACTGGGGGTGAGTGTCTGAAAAGTTCCAGCACTCCGTCCATCATCTCCTTGTGTTTGCTTTGTAAATGGCAATGCATTTTATTTATTTGTTTTGCTAACTAACACATAAATAAAAGGCATTTTCATTTTCCCGGACTGCTCAGAAAGTGAAATCACGCATGGTGCGCTGAATGTTGCAGAAAAGTATGTTGTGCCTGCAGTAGGAGAAACTCATTGAGGAAAATAGTGCTTACATACTAAAAAATACATACTGTATAACAACTGAAGTAAAAGGGCCAGTCCTCACGGGGGTTACAAATGAAGACATGCGCTGCCCAGGCCCTACCCCAAAAACACCAACACTTGTCTTTGTGGTATTAGCCATATGGGGCCTGGGTTGGACGATAAAGTAAATGCACTGCAACCTGCTACAGGTAACCATGAGATGTGGTCTTGGTGCTATGCCTGCCTCCTGCCTGGCTTGCTTTGGATGCTATCCCAGCATCCTACGAAGTGTACTTGCTTCTAAGCGCTATGCCTGTAGAGCACAAGGCTAACGTATGCCTGCTTACCCCAACACTATCCAGGCAGCCTAGAAGGCATGATGTTAGGTGCTACGTTGCCTGCACACCCCGAAGCTTGTTCTCAAGTACTATGCATGTTCCCCAATGCTCACTTATGGCTACAATGCCTTAGCCTTGCCTTTAAGCTCTGTACCTGGGCACCATGAAGGCAAGTTTTGGTTGCGTATTTACTTGACGCTATGTTGACAGAGATTTATTTATATGCAAGCAGCCCATGAGGCTTGCCTTTTGTGCATTATGCCTACAACCCACACGACGTGCTTTTGGCTCTATGTCCAAGGCCCCCCAGAGACTTGCTCTTCGGCGCTGTGCCTGCAGACTTAGGTACTTGTTTTGGGTGCTACCCCTACAGTGTATTAATCTTGATTGTGTTGCTTTTCCTGTAGGCTCTAAAGCATACTGTTGCGGTATACCAGCAGCCATGGGAAGCTTGCTAATGCCCGGAGTTAAGGTGTTTTGCTCTTCACAATTATACCTTCAGCACCACACCAGAAATTCGCTGTTGGGCACGGTTCTTGACGCTTCCCAGGCATTTTCAGATGTCATGTCCGCATCAGTGGTGTCTTGTTTGTAGACCGTAATACAGCAGCAGCCGGAGTTTGTTCTTGGGCGCTATGCTATGTCTGCGGTTCGGGCGGCTTGGGCGCTGTCCCTCAAGTTTCTCCATGATTTGTATGCACGAGTTCCATGCCTCTGGCTAACCTCTGTCAAGAGCTTACACAATACGTCCAGCTGACATCTGGACTGAAGTGCTCAACAACTAATCATAATGAACTAAATGAAATTTTAAAAAAGTGCCCGTCTCCTGTACGCCTCACATCAGATCCACACTATTTCTGAGAGCCGATTGTTTTTGTAACAAAGGCCACAGGAAATTAAGCGTTCCGCCCAGGATCATGCAGTGTGGAGAAGCCTGCCGCTTCTGGCCCCACATCTAACATTTTGATGGAGCAGACCACCTACCCCTCCTTGTGGCAACAAATGCCCACCAAGAGGGTCACGGAAGGGAAATTCCACTGTGGATGAATGTAGAGAAACAAGCGTCAAACTGCTCTGAGAACCTGTAAATTAACATGACGCCTCTACTGTCGAAGAGTGGGTGTCCTCCAACCAAGAACGCAAGGGGGAGTGGGTAGAGCTGTATGTTGTCCATTTACTTTGTAAAATACATTACTTAGTTGTAATAAACACCAGATTCAAATATGTGGCAATCGGAATATGTCCCAAATAGATACATCCTTTCACCCCAAGCCTGCAGAGTTCTGCCCCTCGCCCAGCTTCTGCCCCTGTGACTTCAACCACATGCTATATGCAGACTAAAATGGCGGCGCGTGGATGCAGTGGAACAAGAACATTTCTAATAGCTCCTACAGCAAACAAGGAGGTGTGTATCACTGGATGCACCTGCTCCACTCTCACTAGTCGGCACCATTGCCTCAGGGTTGAGAGGCAGTTAGGCTGCTCAGAGGCTCGGTCTCATTTCTGAGCACCTGTGTAGCAAGGAAGTTACTTTGTTATAAAAAAAGAATCGATTAAAAGTGCCACAAGCCTCCATTCTTGTGCCACTGAATCTAACCTCAGTCAAGTACTTTGACTTTCAGACGTACGCCGTGGAGCAATTTTAGTGTCTGAATAAACATGACCGCAGTTCACTCAGTGTGAAGGGAGTGTGTTGTCTGCAGGGCACAAGTCTTAAACAAGCATTTGCAATGCAATAGGATTTGCATTTATGCAAGACCTATTCCATATTGCATATTGCATCACGGACAATGGGGGGAGGGCACAGACAGCAGATTGTGTACTTACTTGCTGAATTTTGGATGTCTGCTGACCACAGGAGTCCTCTACTTCCACGGACTTAGCTCACCGTGCCCTTCTCCTACCAGATCCCTACCAGCTCCCTACAACCCTACAATCCTGTTCTGCACCCACTGTACGCTGATACTGCTGGAAGTTCCGTGCCTGTCCCTACATTGCGTACAAAAGCGGACCCACCTTAGGCTAGCCCACTTGTTGACTGTTGCCAACTTCCTTCTCGACTCTGAGCCTCTGCTGGGAAAGACAAGCATTTGCAATGCATAAAACTCACATTTACTCAAGACCTATTGCATATTGCATCACGGACAGCTGGAGGGAGGGTGGGGGGAGGGCATGGACAATGGGAGTGCGGGCGGGGGAAGGAGGGAGAAGGGGGCAAGAAGGCACAGAAAAAGTAGTGCTGACAGTCCACGTACCGTGTAACACTCGAAATAAAGTGGCCAGTAGCCATGGGAGTTGACAAATGACAACATTGCCGTCCTAAGGAGGGACTATCAAACATCATAATGAATCAGAATATAGCATTCAGGAAAGACAAAGACACAAGCCAATGGCAAATATGGGTGGGGTAGTGGGCGTGGCTACTCTCCGTACTCAACTACCACAGCTCTTCGCAGAGCAGCACTTGCGCGCTGGCTCATGCTCAACCTAAAAAATGGGGATAGAAAACACCTAAATTGTCCCTTTTCTTATGTGATCATCTTTTTTGAATTAGCAAATTAATACCCCGAAAAATCATGACTATTGCCATAGAATGCTAGCAAGTATAATGTTGGCCAGTTGAAGTCAGGACTGCACACTGCGAATGTTGCTTTTTTTGAGTTGCTATCTACAGTCTGTGAAATGGGCAAGGGTAGGGCTTGAAGATTCGTAGATGTCGGCCCTTTGTTTTTACCTCACATGGTTTACTTTTGACAGCAATTCTGACATAATGGAAAAAGAGATGGAGGTCTGTTGGCTCGACGTTTTTTATTTTTATTTTGCAGTTTCAGTTGCATTGGTGACATAAATTAGATGTGAGATGTTGAAAGAGCAGCTAGCACTAAATATTTCTTTTACATCTTCTGAGTTATTTACTTAAATGAGCTGGGTGCCCAGTTTTGATTAGTTGTAGGCATGCAGAGCCCACGTTCCTGTAACCTGGAAGGGAAGGCCTGGTATGTGTGTTTCCAGTCTATTAGTGCACTACAGCCAGCCCTGCTTACTTTGCTTATCCTACACTTTTGAAATGAAATGGATATGTACATGTTTTGGTGATTTAATCGGATAATTTATTTTCGAGCTGTAGTGTTAAGGTAAGCAGTTGGTGACATTAATCATGGAGGTCATGTCAGCGTGCATGGTAACCTATGGTTTGTGTATTGTGAAGTGGCTATTTCAAGAAGTTCAGTATTTAGTGTGTTTTGTATCAGAATAACACATCAGGAAGTATAGTACATACATTCCATCATAAGAATTTAAACATTATTTATGAAGGACAATTATAAAATGGAAATAGAAAGTATTAATGGAAACCAAACGATAGAGAAAGATATTCAATGATTTAATTTATGTATAATCAGAAATTCAGCTCTGTTTACAATTCAGGATATATTAGGATGTTAGAAATTGGGTTGTTGGTTGACTTGGGTGTAAGCCCTGGCCAAGCAGCAGCCACAGTCCTTGTCAGGGTAAGGCACAAGCAAACCCCAAATTAACCTTTGCTTAACCCCTTGGGAGCTTGGCACAGAGCATTCAGGTTTAAGTTAGAGGCACTGTGTAGAGTATTTCTGCAACATCTTGATACAGTAAAACTGTGAAAATACACCCGAAAAGGAGCCCACAACAGATTTAGAAAAATAGAGTTAATTTGATTTAATAAATAAAACAATACTAGAGTGACAAAAATCCATTTAATAGAACTGGCTATATTGAATTTTTAAATCACAAAGTGCCAACTGTGTGTATCTGGTAATTCCGAGCTGGGATAAAGACACACGTTCAAGCCATCCATAATGGAGTGCAGGCCAACTACAGGGACCCAGTTAGACCAGCTGAACAAAGTAGATTAAATCCTGGTTCCAAAGTGTTGCATGGATACACGTCAAAGATGTGCAGCGCAGTCAATGCAATGCGTCTGTTCCAAGATCCAGTGCCGCCTCAGTGCAAGGTCCTGTTGCATCATGGTCGAGGATCCCATTGTTGGGGCTTATGAATTGAAGTCTAAAAATAGGGACGTGGCACGGAGCTGGTACTGCATCAGTTCTGAGGAGCTGTAAGGTTGTGATGTGAAATCCGTCGACGGCGGCCTCAACAACAATTGACGGACTTTGTAGTGTAGTTCCTATTATCCCAATAGGCTCTGCGCATTGGAATAATACCTTCAATAGTATAGGCCTAGACCAGACGTTAACTAGGTCTACTACTGTCGATATTAGACTTAAAGTTTTGGGTTTGCCAGCTAGCTCAGAGTTCACTAGAAACTTTCTCGAAGATGCAAGGAGGAGTTGAACCTCCCTGGATAGACAAGAAGGGATTTAGTTTCTGACAACCATAGAACATGACAACTTTGCTCTCCCCTAATCAAGAGTGTATCTCGAGAGTCGTGTGAACAAAAGGCAATTTATTTTACTCAGTCAGTACGTGCATTCTTAGTCTCATCAGATTGTAGAGAAAAGGAAGAGACGGGCGTGTTCAATAAAAGATGTTATTTATTGATCAGTCTCTTTTCTCATACAAGAGAAATGGATCGATATTATTGCAATACTTATGGTTAAGTAAAGTGCATACATTAAAAGCAGAAGTATAAAATAATACTGTAAAAACATTGATATGGTTTCTAAGCCATATGAAGGTTTAAAATGAATAAGATATATTACATACACATATACATTTGACTACTCGTACTCAACTGGTGTTTCTAACTACGCCTACCCCGTGTACCTGACCTAAGTCTAATGCGTGGGCGGGAATAGAAAGTTACAGTTTAAGTTAAGTTTGTTTTGCCAAGTGACTGACTAAAGAATTCTCTGTGAGGGGTTATTCAGTTCTGTACCTGGAATCTAGGATGGATGAGGGATGGTATCTCTCGTCTCTGGTCTCGATATTCCAGGCTGCCTGCGAGGGCTACCCGGAAGCGCCGGAGCTGGATTTCTCGGCAGGAGAATAGACAGCTTCTCGTTCTCAGCGCGTCAGGAAGGCGGGGCTGCGCCAGCGGGGTCTGCTCTGCTCTGGGCTTCGGCAAGTCTGGCTGCTCCGATCTCGTCACCACCGCGTGTGTTTGCATAGGGCAATATCGGTAATATTTATACCTTTAAGGTGCCGAGATTGACGTAAGGATGGACATAGATACGTCAATAAGGATGTCATACGACCAGGTCGTTAGCACATTCTTTTGCTGAAGTTCTCGGTGAAATCAAAACAATGGCCGCAGGGTTTTACCCAGGTTGTCATAGGTTTGATTTGTTTTGAGAACTCCGTATGCCTTATCAGGGGCTGGAGGAATATCGCTTGTCTAATTAGATGGCAAGCGTTATGACCTAATCAGATAACACGTTCCTGTGCCGTAGTGTGGCTTTATCAGATAACGGTTCCTGCATCATGGGGGTTTTCTGCCTCATGGGATGGCTGCTAGTTAACTTGTTAGTTTGTTAACCAGAATAGGGTCAGAAATAGGGGGATCAATACAGAACCTATAGGAATACATCACACCCACTCCACGCTAACTATGGACATATTTACTAATCTATGCATAGTAAAACATACGGTAGAGTATCGTGTATACCTTACCACCCCAAAATACATAAATGCATTTTGAAATTATCAAATATACGGGAAAAAAAGCATTTACATGTATTGTATGCACTCAAGCTGTGAAATAATGCTAAAGTAATCACGCATTTGTATACATTATTGCTAAATGGTATATGAGAATTTACACATGAAATGGCTCTTAATACAGAAAAAAGTTCGAGACCATTCCATCACAGAATAAAATAATTATGAACATACCAGCGGGCAGCTAATGTCTATAAGCTATCTAAAAGTAGAAATCTTAGTTCTCTAAGAATAGTTCTTACTTTAAGCAGAAGATAGTGTCCCGAAAAATATGCAAAAATATTTTGGGGCTGCTGAAAAAATTGCTGTCCGTGAACTGGAGGGAAAAATGTTCATGGTATTTTGCTTTTCTAGTTGAAGGCCAAATTCAGGGAACGCCGTGTACGAGATTGCTCAAAAGTCTCTATTTCTGCTCTGGTGAGAACATCATATCATTTAGACTCTCGAAAAAGTTGTCAACAGCTTCCTGGGAGTTCCACTAACTCGGAAATAGGTGTAACCATGCATTCGTGCGCATGATTGTCTCCATTGACATTCTGATTTGGATTGCTGACAGAAGGTCGTACCTGATCGATGCTGCTTTCATTTTGAACTTCACTACCCCCTAATCGTAGTGGTGAAGCTTCCACGAATGCCGTCATCAGGATTGGTAGCCGTTGAGGGCAGCACAAAGCATGAGCCTTTGTTGGACTCAACAATGTTTCTGCATCCATTGGCGCATCCGATTGTAGCGTCAGACAGGTGTCTAACACGCATTCTTCTCCGCATAGCAGGCACCTTAATACAGGTAAAACACATCGATGCCACATTGGTCGAAATGAAAGAAACCAAGTCATGTTCAGGTCTCTAAGCCGGGATAGTCCCAGGATTTTTGATATCCGGTCCCGGTATCCAATGGCTAGGATTGTTTCTTCCCTTGTCGCAGGTGTTTTGTCTGTGACATGGTTTGCCATAACGAAATATAAGGACCAAGAATAGGATTCCTGCAATTAGTCCTAAAATGAGGGGAAGTCCGCCAAAAATCGAATGGACGAAATCTGGAAAAATACCCAGTATGGCTTTGAATGGTGTTAATGCCATCAAAAATACTGTCTTAAATACTTTTGAGACTCCACTGGTATCAGAAATATTTAAGATTTCATTCAGGATTTCTGCGAAATGTATGGGGGAATTAGTTGATAATAAGGAATGAATCTCTGCAGTCGTCCTTGCGACTAGGAGATCATACGTTTCTTTTGATGACGTGAGTCTGGTCGGCGTCTGAAGAAGCACTGTTTTCATTCTGCTTAAAGTATCTATTCGAATAGAAGTAATTTTCAAGCTGGGCCATGCCCTTGCCTCCCTGTCTGGAAAGGAGCTGGGGAACAATAAGCGTCCACAGCACTTGACCTTCGCAGTCGTAGTTACGAGATAAGGAGTCCCGGGCATAAGACTACAGCATCTGCGGTCCACAATTAGGATGTAACTCCCATTGAAAGAATGGTTCTATCTCTGTAGCAGGTGTGCCTAGCTGGTGACATGAAAGGTTATTTGAGTTCCCTTCACAGGCTCCATGCAAACTAATTCCGTTACACAGAAGTGTACCGCTTAGTGACATCGCACAATTATTGCCACTAAGAAACACTTTCTGTCCTTTATTACTGACACATGCATGTGAATAGGGCAGGTTCCATGTTGTTTTAATGTACCCTTTTCCCAATTTTTCGTACATGCCAGCCTGTATATATTTTTGGCAGTATTGAAACCTGAAGGTTGATATTGGAATATTAATTATCCCATGTATTATCCATTCACTGACAGGTCGTTCTGACATTGTCACTGGTAATCTTTCGAGTTTCTCAATGCTCAGGATTGTATAATCAGCACCCTTCTAGGCCATACTGATTTGTTTATCAGTAAGGTTAAAGATATTGAAAAGTGACGTTGTGTTAATTAAACGCCAAGGCACATAGCCTGAACGCAGATTTTGTAACGTCCAGCCAAGCTGTACAATAGAACGCAATTGAGACTGACCGTGTTGTAACAACAGTAAGTATTGCGATATTATGTCGATTGCTGAAGACACAATGCTGTCCAGAGAAAAAATTCTGGAGGACAGAGTCATTAACCCATTGTCCACTACAGAAAGTGATTTTTCCAAATTAATACGGTCAATTTCCCGTATCGTTTCTGCTGTCTCAATTTGAGTAACCTTCCAGGCCTCATTGTATGCTGCATATACAGAGGCTGCTATGAAACGTTTCTGACGCTGTTTGCGCGGTCCCATAATGAAATCACGCAAGTCAGCACCATCAGTAAGTAAAGTTAGGTGTTGCTTAATTTCTGCCAGTGTGGAAGTTTGTAGCCACTGAAGGCATAATTTGCCCACACTGTAGGTGGTTATTATCCCTGGGTGATGTCTTTGGGGATATCTAGGGTCTGGCCTGGTCATTTTGAACCCCTGTGTTTTGTTCAGGAATCTGTCTTGACAGTTATTAGTATCTGTGGGCCAGATCAACCACTGTTTCCAATCTGGATGTGTTCTGTTTTGGTTTAATACATAGTTTATGTCTATCTCCTCATCTGTAGAGCTATTGTTGTTCATTGTTGGTTTTGGAATAGACGGTTTATTTAAGTCTTTGATTTTGGCTAAGCCAAGACAGGTAGTTTGTTGAACAGTGTCATTTAAAAATATAATTTGTTCTGGGATCATGCGGGCTCTAAACAAAGATTCTATACCCTGTACTTGCCATTCTTTTGTGCCCCAAACACTTTTGAATTCAACATTTTTGTCCCAATAATCAAAACCAAAAGTATTCATTTGTTCAAAGAATGAGTCTGAATATATCAATTTTGTGTTGGTTATCATGGTCTTTGTCCCTGTCTTATTTGACAATTTGAAATAAAATGTTTCAGCATTACTTATGTTAAAACTTGAAAAGTATGAATATTTGTCATAAACGGTTCTCGAGCTTCCTTTTGGAGGGGTTGCACAATGTTCCCATTGATTATAATTTAAAACATTTCTAGGTTGTGCAGATCTATGTAAAAAATGGTTACCATAGTGGTTGTAGCAATACATACTATCATAATTTGTAGAACCCTGCAAATAATCATGTTTGGTAAATTTAGCAGACATCACTAAGTCAGACATCATATTGTTCATACTTTCAAAGTCCCAATCATCAGCAAATGTGCTTGGTTTTACGAAGTCACTCAATGAGATTTTAATTTGGTGTGGATATTTCAGGATTTCAACCGGACCATAGATTTCGTAGTCAGTGTTGTCCCATGCTACCCCACCTGGTATAGGATTGGCTGTGAAGTTGACTGAAGAAAGTTCTCTTTTCTCGACGTGTGAAGATGTATGTGGTTTGAGGATCAAGTTGATTTTCTGACTTGCTGTGTCCATTTTAGCATATTTTCCCTCAATGAAGCGTCCCAAAGTTAGTACCATGATGAGCCAAAGTATGAGGATAAATGCACCAAAACACACCCAAAATTCAATCCATGGAGAAATCAGATATGTTTCTTTCAGTTGTTTCAAAAGTTCTTTAGCTTTATCTTTAAAGGTTTTTGATGATGGCTGTGTTTTTGATTCAGTGAAGCCTTCGGAGGAATCATCGAAGTTTATGAAGTAGCCGGATGCAGTTCTGTCAATTGTTCCAATTGCTTCAGGATTACTGTTTCTTGCATAGTCGTTTGTTACTTCATTATAGGTTGGTGTGTCTCTGCTAAATGTTTTTATTTGGGTGTTCAGAGGTCTAAGTTCCATTGCATTGTTGCATAGTCCTTGTCGTTCTTCTGTAGGCGTTTCGAATGTGATTAGCCTCTTTGTTAGGACCTCTGTACTGGTAGCGAACCTTGGTGTTCTGCTACTTATGAGGAGTCCACTTGGCCTACTATTTGTTATCGGCCACATGATTGTGGTTTTACCAGGTCGATGGATACAACTCGGTTCTCCTTTTTACCAGCAAGCAGCGGTAGTACTACTGATCTTGTCCCGTTGACAGACAAGACAGGAACTGCTTTTCTGTAAGAAGGCCCAAATTCCTTCTTTACCGCGATCTTTTCTCTGACTAGATCCCCGACTTTTGGAATCCAGACAGCTCTTGCTGGGACAGGTGGTGGTTCTTCAGTGGTTGTTGGCTGCTGTTTCAACTTTATGTTGCTCAGGTCTTTTCTTGTTTCGTTTAAGTCCTGCAAAACAGCCAAACGATCTTTGATATCAAAGATTTTTTCCTTTACCACTGAAGTCTGACTGTCAAGGTCAGAGATTAACATCCTAGTTCCAAATAATAATTCGTACGGACTGAATCCCTTCAGAGAATTTCTTGGCAGGTTATTTAGACTACGTTGGACACTTATTAGATGTTTAACCCACCCAGCTCCCGAACCTAATATCCTTTCCGTTATAGATTGCTTTATGCCTTGGTTTTTTCTTTACACCATCCCGTATCCCTCAGGAAGGAAGTGAGAAGATTCCCGCTGTGCTATGCTCATTTGGCCATGTTTCCCCTCAGGCTGGAGGGCTAGAGTGAAAACAATGGTCAAACGTAGCATGCTCTTAGCGTATATGCCATTTAGACTCGCAAATCTTTGTATAACAGTCCAGACGTCAGCCGAGGGCTGGTGATCTACATTATAAGTGGAAACTAGCCTGTATATGTTAATCGCAAGCCTTGCTTTTTACTGGTGATTTTTTCTGGAGTGAAACGACACGGTACTACACCGTTTCTCTCACCACTGCAATTCCTGTTGCAGTTGGGGCACTTTTTTACAAACATGGTGTGATGCAGGCTCATGCCTGGCCACCAGTACCTTGATTGTAATTCTTCCAGAGAATCTTTCAGTTTGAGGTGTCTAGACCCTCGCCCATATGTGCGTCTGCGATTAACAAGGTTCTCCTGTCCATGTTTGGAATCACTCTATCCCCCACTCCAGGGATTCGAGCAAAAGGGACGGAGTTTGCATCGATTATGTATGTATAATTGAGTGGATAGTTAATCGGTAGCGCTGAGCAGTCACCTTTTGATGACGTTTTTACTGCCAGCATTGTTTCACCGTCAATATACTTCACTGTACGCTTTTTTCGAACTACGGAAGCCGATTTAGTTGCTACCGCTGTGGCTGTCTCAGCCAATGAATTCCCTGCAACGTGAACGCCATCACGCTGATGACTCAGTGAGTGTGTCACGTGAGTCTTTGGTAGTTCTTTTTGTAAAAGAGCTATTTGTTCCCAAAGCAGTTTTTGCTTTATTGTTGCACCTGTGTCATCTTTGTAACCGTTTTGAATCCATGTCTGCAAATCGTTGTTATATGATTTGACGCAGTAATATGAATCGGACACTATAAGTGTCGGGAATTCGCGATCCGCATTATCTAGCGCCATTTTCAATGCTATTATTTCAGTCTGTTGTTCTGAATTAGTTTCTACTGAGTGTGTTTTTGTTAATAGAGGTCTTAGTTTACCTCCGCGCCACACTTCTTTTGTAATCTCACATGTTGGGTTGTATGCTTGTTCTCCCCAAACGGAGGGTTGAGCATGTCCGTCTGTATAGATTACACAAGCGTATTGTCGTAAGGGCAGAATGTCGATTGGCAGAGGGAATGTTCTTTCATATTCTAGATTTTTTAGTTCCTCTAGTTCTGGATCAAAGTAGTAGTATACTTTGTCCGTTGTAATGGAATTCACCCATTGTATCCATTCCGGATCCAATGTTGTTGTTGGTAAATTACACGGTGTTGTTAATGCCTCAAAGGGTGATTCTGCTGTTCTGACTGTGATACGTCTACCGTCAGCTTGATCTTTTTCTCTAGCTATTGCGGTTTGAACTGCATGAACAATTTTTTCTTTAATGCTGAATTTCTGTTCAGCTTCTGTGTACAAGTGTGATTTGAATGCAATTGGTACCTTTTTTCCCTCATTAGAGGTCAGGTATGTGAATCCGCATCTTCCTGGGATGACTCCAATCACAAGATTGCGTGTGTTATCACGTGTTTCTAATTTTGTTTTAATTAGCATGTCTGTTTGTAAGGATCTCAGAATTTCTGTGTGTATTTGAGTCCAATTGGTTCTTTTAAAATCTGGTTTTATTAGATCATAAAGGGGTTTGACCCTTTCTGCGTAATTTGCAATGTATGTTCTTCCGAAATTTAGGAAGCCTAGAATTGACTGTAGGTTTTTTAGTGTTCTAGGTGCTTGGAGTACGGCACATTTCTCTAGGAAATTGTCAGCCAGGCTTTTGCCTTCACTTGATAATTCATATCCTAAGAACAGGACTGTCAGATGGGCAATTCTGGATTTTTTAAAGTTGAATTTGTAACCCTCTGCTGCGAACCCAAGTATTATGGTGTTCACTCGCTTCAAGTGAGTCTCCAAGTCATCATCTGTTAAGTATATGTCGTCGACATACGATAATGCTTCGTCGTCATATGTTTGTAGTAATTCTGTTACTCTCGCTGAGAATACTCCCGGGCTGTTCTTGTACCCCTGGGCTAACCGACAGAATTGTTTTTGAGTGCCATTTATTGAGAATGCAGACAAATATCTGCTCTCTGGTGCTATGTTTTGACAAAAGAATCCATTAGAGATGTCTAATGTTGTTTTGTATTTTTTGCGCACTATGTTATTCATTAGTGCAGCACTATGCGAGTTTTGCACTGCAAAAGTTTTGCAACATGAGTTAAGGTGTCTGTAATCCAAAACTAGACGATATGAATTGTCTGGTTTGGAGACCGGAAACAAAGGGTTGTTCATTTGTGAGGTGCAAGTTTCAATCACCCCCTGGTATTCTAGCTGATCTAGGATTTCTTTTACCTGTTTTTTAGCTTCTTGCTTAATTGTGTACTGCCTCTGTGCAGTAGGTTGTGATTTTAACTGGATTTTGTGAGGAGGAGAGTCCTCATCCCATCCTACGTGATTTTTATATAAAGCAGGAGCTAGGGCTACTGCCCACTTTCTAGCAAGTGTGTATTTTTTATGAATTGGGATGTGATTTGAGAAGGCAGGCATAATTATTTCTTCGCCATGAGGGCAATCCCTGACAAACTCCGATGGCCAGTCTTTTTCAGCTAGAAGGATGTCATAGCCCTTGGAGAGATTATCCCAAAATAGTCCCCTTATTTTTCTAGTCTTATCCCCCTCTATACGTAAAGTTATTTCATATATTTTGTGAGGTTTGCTAACTCTGGTGTCTGCAGTTTCCACTTGAAGATATTCATTCGTGTCCACTGTCTCCAGATGATTCATAAGGACTTTGCGAGCTATGCTCACTTCTGCTGCGCTGTCTAGCATTGTCTGAGCCCATTCTCCGTTTTTCAGTTGTGTCCTCAGTATTCTCGGCATTGTTAACTACCTTGATACTGGCTACCTTCTTTTTTGGAAATTGTAATTTCTTTTTTAGCTGAGCAGGTTCCTTGTCTTTGGACTTGGCGTGCTCTTCTCTTTGTTCTGATCGTCCTCTTCTTTCCGATTTCTGCGAGGAAGTCTGAAAAGATTGAGAGGGACGTGTATCAATGTCTTGATATCTATCAGGCCTCTTTATATTATCCCTATTTCTAAGGTTATATCTTTTCCCAGAGGGGTCACTCTGGGGTGACCTGTGTCTTTGGTTTGGAGATTTTTCTCTTCGCCTAGGAGACCTTCCTCTGGACTGGAATTTCTTTTCTTTAGGATTGGATTGTTTGTTTCCATCCCAGCTCTTTTTTTGTGATGTTGAGTTATTATTAAAAAATATTTTTTCAGGACTTTCAATCAGTTGTGGTTTTACTGGTATTCCACCTAAACTATCTCTACCTAGTTCCTCATAGGATTTTTCTATGATTCTGGCAATTTCAGCTGGTTGGTCTGCTATATCTGTCTCTTTTAGCCTCTGGCGGATCGCCACGTTTGCTGCTTCTCCCTTTATGTTGGCTAATAATATAGCCGAGACCTGCTTGAAGTCTTTTAGTAATTTCATACCAAGAGTTAAAGCGGGTTCTGGACCGTATTCGTCTTGAATTTGTTTTAGCACATCTGGTATTACCGAAATGGATGGAACACCGTGCGTTTTTGTGTAGATGGAAGCAAAGACTGTACCCCAAGTGTCACAGTCCTCAATGTGTGGTGCGATTCCCATTGGAAGACAGATAGTCAGAATCCTGTGTTTTTCTAACGGGGTCGTGTCTGGAAACACAGCCTCTATTTGGGTGATTTTTTGTGCTAACCAGAATGGTATTTGTTCCCGTTTAGCTGGTACTTTACCTAGGCAGGATTGTATGTTCTGTGGTGTAATTTTATTTGTGTTCCCCTGGTGAGGGGTCAGCTGTGGAATTTTAATTGCTGGCTGAATTGTTGAAGTCCGCATCACATATTGGACTAATTGTCTATGTATCTTTATTAATTGTTTTAGTTGTACTAAAAGATCTGCTGCAGGCATTCTTTCGAACTCTGGATGTGGTGTGTATCCGGCTAGGACCGGCCACGTTGCTCCTGGTCTACCTAAAGGACCGAGCCTGGTGATGTGATTATTGTGTTTTAGGGCGCCATTAAATAAGAGCAGGTGCTCTTGAAATTTAAGTGGTACTTCCACCTCCTCGAAAGGAGTGTACTCATTAGGAGGTTCCTCTGTTTTGTAATAGTGGAAGTACTTTGTTACAGCATTTGCTGCTGGAAAATGTATCCATGAATAGTATACCTCTGTCTGCCGATATTCGTGTGCCTCAATTACGAATATGACTGTACCACCTCTAGGTGTCAGTCCATTTTCTATAAGTTTTAAGGTTATAGATTTCCTTTTGATGACCGGGATGAGTATTATATCCTGGTCTGCTTCTTGCAGTGCAGTATCATCTGCTGCGAGTTCAGTTGCTAATCTAACTGCCTCTCTTTCATCATCACTGTCTACCATTTTACCGACAGGATGGTTACTTTGTTTGTTTGCAGATCAGGTTTCTTATGGAAACAAAGATTAGATGCACAATATTTTGGAACGGTTTATCCTTCAACGTTGACTAAACCAAGTACCATACATAGGAGTTTCCTCCTGCGAGGTTTGGCGGATATTACCTTTCACCCACTCCAGACGTCTTTGGAGTATTATGGGAAAAGGGGTCTGAGTGAGAAAGCACGACTGAGTTTCTTTAAATGTCTTACGTTAGTTTTATCGCCCTTCCAAACACGTTGGGCGCCATGTAGTGTAGTTCCTATTATCCCAATAGGCTCTGCGCATTGGAATAATACCTTCAATAGTATAGGCCTAGACCAGACGTTAACTAGGTCTACTACTGTCGATATTAGACTTAAAGTTTTGGGTTTGCCAGCTAGCTCAGAGTTCACTAGAAACTTTCTCGAATAGGCAAGGAGGAGTTGAACCTCCCTGGATAGACAAGAAGGGATTTAGTTTCTGACAGCCATAGAACATGACAACTTTGCTCTCCCCTAATCAAGAGTGTATCTCGAGAGTCGTGTGAACAAAAGGCAATTTATTTTACTCAGTCAGTACGTGCATTCTTAGTCTCATCAGATTGTAGAGAAAAGGAAGAGACGGGCGTGTTCAATAAAAGATGTTATTTATTGATCAGTCTCTTTTCTCATACAAGAGAAATGGATCGATATTATTGCAATACTTATGGTTAAGTAAAGTGCATACATTAAAAGCAGAAGTATAAAATAATACTGTAAAAACATTGATATGGTTTCTAAGCCATATGAAGGTTTAAAATGAATAAGATATATTACATACACATATACATTTGACTACTCGTACTCAACTGGTGTTTCTAACTACGCCTACCCCGTGTACCTGACCTAAGTCTAATGCGTGGGCGGGAATAGAAAGTTACAGTTTAAGTTAAGCTTGTTTTGCCAAGTGACTGACTAAAGAATTCTCTGTGAGGGGTTATTCAGTTCTGTACCTGGAATCTAGGATGGATGAGGGATGGTATCTCTCGTCTCTGGTCTCGATATTCCAGGCTGCCTGCGAGGGCTACCCGGAAGCGCCGGAGCTGGATTTCTCGGCAGGAGAATAGACAGCTTCTCGTTCTCAGCGCGTCAGGAAGGCGGGGCTGCGCCAGCGGGGTCTGCTCTGCTCTGGGCTTCGGCAAGTCTGGCTGCTCCGATCTCGTCACCACCGCGTGTGTTTGCATAGGGCAATATCGGTAATATTTATACCTTTAAGGTGCCGAGATTGACGTAAGGATGGACATAGATACGTCAATAAGGATGTCATACGACCAGGTCGTTAGCACATTCTTTTGCTGAAGTTCTCGGTGAAATCAAAACAATGGCCGCAGGGTTTTACCCAGGTTGTCATAGGTTTGATTTGTTTTGAGAACTCCGTATGCCTTATCAGGGGCTGGAGGAATATCGCTTGTCTAATTAGATGGCAAGCGTTATGACCTAATCAGATAACACGTTCCTGTGCCGTAGTGTGGCTTTATCAGATAACGGTTCCTGCATCATGGGGGTTTTCTGCCTCATGGGATGGCTGCTAGTTAACTTGTTAGTTTGTTAACCAGAATAGGGTCAGGAACAGGGGGATCGATACAGAACCTATAGGAATACATCACAACTTCGCATGCAAGGATCTGGGCTATGGATGCGCCTTGCCGCCAGGGTAATGCATCCATTTTGAGGACTGCCATGGGTGGTGCGGGTCCTTGTGACGGGCCCAATCCATGCAGCAGTGCCGATGTTTCAGTTATGCTCAGGAATGTGCTGCACAGCAACAAGATGCATTGATTCTGTTCAGGGAAGCGTTGCTCAGCAAAGAAGATGCAATGGTTCTGCTGGCAAGCACCTTCAGCCCACTTCCAAGGGTCCCGAACTGGGGTGCCACCAGTAGGTAGGGTAGACTCACAGATGGCAGAGTCCTTGTGCAGGTGCAAGGTTGTTGAAAGCCTGTTATGCCACTTAGACTTCAAGTCAGGAGGCCAGTCAACTAGCCCTTGGAGTCACTCTGGGTTTTGAGATCAAGGAGTGCAGGTCCACTCCTTCTTATCCAGGCAAGAGGTCAGCAGGCAGCAAAGTAGCACAGCAGGGCAGCAGCTCATTGACAGCAGCAATCCATCAACGTGGCAGTCCTTTAGCAGTACAGCAGTCCTTCTTCCTGGCAGAGTATCCTCATTTTATAAACAGTTGTGCCTTTGAAGTAGAGAGAAGCTTCTAGAGGCATGCCTTTGAAGTGCACAGGTGCGCTGCCTTCCCAGCCCTGGTTCCAGATTAACTACAAGGGGCAAACAGCATTTTGTGTGGAGACAGGACACAGCCTATTCAGGTGTAAGTGAAGCTGGCCCTAGCTCCTCCCTCCTACGCTGCCAGTGATGGCCCATTCAGTCACACCTAAGTGTGTGGCTGTCTAGGAGGATTACTCAAACCCAACTGCCAACTACACCCTTTCATATGAACAGAGACAGGCTGCATGAACCAAATAGCGAAAGCAAGAAACTGCCAAATTTGTAATTAAAATTCCAACTTCACCATAAGTTTGGATTTTAAATTGTGATTCCAGCGTGACCAAACATTAATCAGTTCCCATTTCGAAATTACACATATAAATTGTAATAAGGCTACTTCAATGTCATCCCATGAGAGTGGTAGTCCTTGCTGCAGTGAAAAACTAATTTAAGAGTTTTTCACTACCATGACATGTAAAACCTAAAAGTAAATGTTCTACTGTTTAAAGATATTGCACCCTGCCCTTGGGGCTGTCTAGGGCCTACCTTAGGGTGACTACTATGTGTTAAAAAGGAAGGTTTTGGCCTGGCAAAAGGTTTAGTTTGCCAGATGGACATGGCAGATGAAACTGCACATACAGTCTATGCAAAGGCAGACATGAGACACGTTTAAATAACTTAAGTGGGTGGCACAACAAGTCTGCAGGCCCACTAGTAGCATTTAATTTATAGGCCCTCTGCAAATGTAGTGCCAATCTACTGGGGATTTGTAAGTAAATTAAATATGCAATTGGGTATAAACCAATTCCACCAAGGAGAAGGCACAAGCACTCTAGCACTGATTAATAGTGGTAATGTGGGCAGAGTCCTAAAGCCAACAAAAACAAATTCAGCGCAAAGGGGTGGAGGAAGGAACACGGTTTGAGGATGATCCTGCAGAAAGGGCCATTTCCAACAGATGTTTTAAGAACAAGTAAGTGCTATTGTGCTGCTCTCAAGTGTGTATGTATTAAAACTGCAAAAACATTAAGTATTCATGAGTAAATGAAAATAATTTTATTACTGGCTTGTTAAGTTGTACATTATACTGTCTAACTAAAAGTAACAACCATAGCGCATTGAGTTCTTTATAGAAGAAAAAAATGAGAATCTCTTTTTTCCACTAAAACATATTTCTGAAATATGAGAAGGAAAATTTCAATTGCTAAGGCTTTGTCTCACTGACAGAATTCTTACCGTAATTTTTAACGCAGTCAATATCTCCTTACAGTGTAATGCATTTTTCAGCCCTACAGTTATGTTGCAAAATGAAATAATCTTAATTAAATGTAATGTGCACACTCAGGGGCCCTTTATTTTTACAACTCCTCTTTATTGTTTACTTTCTTTATCGTATGAATGTTTATGGCAAATCTATGTAAATAGGTTCGTGAATTTGTGTGATACTGGTATTACATTTTGTGATGCTTTTATGTGATACCTATAATTTACGTCACTTCCCAAAAGTCCTTTAAATCTTGCCTAAACTCATATCCCAGAACAAAATGATAAACAGAAATATCACGTAGAAGGCTGCTTATCTCGGTAGCTACAATTCAATCTCGCCTTGCTGGCTGCTTTATTTTTCAATCTTTCGATTTTATTGCAGAATAAAACTGTCGTATTACCTTTTTTTTACTGTACAGACATGGCCCTACCCTGTAAACAATTTCTCCAAGTTGTTTCTTCATAGTATTGCCCATACCATTAGGAGCCTCCTGGCCTAAATGCATCTTTTCCGTGGTAAATATATGTTTGTATACACTAAGCGAGTAAAGACATCAAACACGGATCCTGTGCCAGAGATCAGAATCACGAGCTCCGCATAGCGAGTGCAGCAAGGGTTTTCTTTTCAAATCACTCACATAAGGTTTCCAACGACTTTTCTGACGTTTACAAAAACTTTGAAGATATTTCTTTTTATGACCAACTCTGTCCTGTACATGTTTCCAGGAATCATACTGGTTTGTTGCTTGTGGTCCCTTGTAATTATATGAAAGGTTCTGCCAAGAAACGAAATAGAGGCATTGTTCAGCAATGGCTTAGAGGTAAAGTACTGGGCCAGGCCCTTGGACCCATGGTCAAGCAACAGACATCAGTTTACACAAAGACAACCAACAAACACCACTCAAACCACCACAGGGCCCTTTTAGTCATTTGACACTGAATTTGCGATAGTTATATAGCACCAGTGTACAAAAGTAGGTGGATCTTGGTTCCAGCAGCTTTTTCTGGGCCCCTCGCGACATGCTGAATTTGACCTAGTGTCATTTACCGACACCGGGACGTAATTCAGCAATGTAGCATGTTTTCTGCATTCGGCTTGGAGCACCATCCTGAAAACAGGGGACTTTCCTATTTTGATCATCTATCATGGCCCAAAACAAGGGGATGTATGACGGTAGGACGTGTACCATCACAACGCATCCCTTTACACCGCGTCCCTTACAACGCAAGTCGTTACCACGACTTGCGTTTGGGGCGCGGATTTCGAATAGTATAATTTACTATTCTAACACCAGTCCCCGTGGACACTAGGGAAGGTGTTGGGATAGTAAATTTACTATTTTTAATCCTTTAGCGCCCTCCAGCGCAAGCCGTGGTAACGACTTGCGTTGTAAGGGACGCGTTGTAAAGGCCACGCGGAGTAAAATCCGCGTGGTAAAGGATGTGTCCCAAAACAAGGGCCTGATTTAAAGAGCCATCAGTCTTCCTTTTGTTCAAGTATCATCATGGTTGGCATCAGGCGGGCAACTAGAGCCAAATTTCGGGGGGGAGGGGGCTGAAAATATTTCAGGGAGGGGCTAATTCTTCCAACCACAGACAGAGTGGCTGTAAGAAGGGGTGAACACACAACAAAAGCCTCATTTACAATTAATGGTCTTCTAAAGACCTGTTACGTACTCGGGTGCGGCTGGAATTAGATGCACGCCAGCCCGCGAAGACGTGTCAACCCGGGCTGACACACACAACGGGGGGAGGGCTGAAGCCCCGTGGGCCCAATGGGTGTTGCGCGCCTGGTTGGCATCCATCTAAAGCCTAAAACCTAGATGCAATTGCAATGGAAGGAAACAAAGGAGCACAGCTTATCACTTCACAAATACTTGTGAGAAACTACAGGAGGCAGATTTTTTAGAACTAAACCTGTATTGGCAGTGTGCTTTAAAAAGAAACGAGAAATACTGCATGAATAGGCCGCATGTGCATCAGTAGTTGCATGTTGCATCCAGCTTTGAAATAATAAATAATGCCGCTTTTGCCCAATGCTTATGCTAGGTAACACTAATGGGGAATCACACACAGGTGGGTGGTAAACAGTGAGAGATGCAGTGTCACATGATTAATGTATGTCTACATTGCATTCGTTTTAGTGTATTGGATGAAAAACATTTTTTTCTTGAATTGACTATTGTAAAGGGAGGGCTTGGTATGGGAGCGAGACTGACAAAGCAGCCAGAAGCGCTGAGCACAGTAGAAGGTGCCTAACAGTTGAAGGCTGTGATGGCTGTGATCGACCGTGTGAAAGGCGAGAACTTTTGCAGATACTGCTTAATTTGTATAAAGAATGTTTAATTGTAACTTTTGTAAATTTCATGTGAAAGAGTCAGACTATGGGAAAGGAAGTGGAGCAATAGAATAGTCAAAATGTAAGTGAAGTTACAGTGGTGTGACATCTCACCCCGCAAACACAACCAATCCCCTGTCAAGCTTCATGAAATTGTGCAAATAATGTGGGATAGACATGTAGGTTTTTAGACTATAATTGGGGTACAACTAGGGGGGTGATTTTAAGCTGGCAGGAGAGAAAAGGGGAGATGTGTCGCTGTCCGTCGGTTTCCATAGAGGCCTAGCTGTTCCAATCTTCTCCTGCTCCTGTTAGATATCTTGCGTTCCAGAATACTTTTTGGGGAACCCCTGTCATTACCTGGCTCAAGCGGGCCTATGTCGTTACCAGAATAACAGCTTTAATGTTTTGTCTCTGAATCTTTTGTCTCTCCACCTATCCACTCCGTCAACAAAATATTGATATGCATTATTTTAGATTAACTTATTGTCTTTTCATCTTTCCCCCCGTTAGGTATATTATTTGTTTGGCATAATCATTTGCTAAATCTTTTATGTCTTACTCTATCCACTCCTTCATTGCATAATGTCATCGCACAGTGAGTCTGTATCAATTGTAAAATTTCTCTTGTCATTAAGATTTCAATGTTTTTGATGTGACCAAATTGCAACTGAGCATTTAACCTTTATTTAAGATATAACTTCATTTGTTAACCTTACCAATATTCTGTTATTAATTTTGACTAAATGATTAGTAAATCAGTATTTATCATTGCCATGCACTACTCAACTAATTGGTCCATCGACCAAGTATAGGAAAAGTTGATATCACGATCAGTTATATGACAGATGTCCCGAAAGGATCTATAAGGAATAGTTGATGTAAACGAAACAAATTGACCCCCGGCACCTCAGCGATACTTGGTGAATCTGTATGGGCCATTGTATTAATGTTGTTGAGTATTGATCCATGATCAGTTATTGGTATTGCCACTGGATCAGTAAAATAGTAGCAGAGGACGTTTTAATTATTGATTAGTTTGGTAATGATTATTGATTATATGTTCTTAACACGATAAGTTGGTGTCATGTTCAATGTTGTCTAGAACTCCAGGTACGTAGATACCTTAGGTATCCCATGAAGGAATCTGCTGGAAGTAGGCAGAAGAAGAGTGTGGTAAAGAATGAAGAAGTACTTTGTCTGTATGATGCCTAAAAGCTATAGAGGGCTGTAGGTGTTATATTTAGGGACATTTCGTATGGGAGTAGGGTGTGTGAATAGTGAAGGTTCACTTCCGAAACTCTAGCCTTATTTCCAGCATAATAGCAAGACTCCTTTTCATACCAAAAAGTCCTCTTGTGAAATCTTGGTTTTATCCCTAGAGGAGTACTAGGTCCTACCGGAGATTGTGTGAGAACTGAGATAACACTGGTTGTTATATTGCTGCAGTGTAAGAAAATATCTTTGAAAAGTGAAGACTGTCTCTTTATTTAGTGGAGCAGACAAGGTAGCATTGTTTTGTGTTGTTACTAACAGAATTTTGATTAGGAAAACTTTGTGAAGGGAGGGCTAATAGAAGGAGTAATACTGATGTCACAAAAAGCCGCACTAGCATTGGACAAGGCAGCAGACGAGTTGTAAGTTCTGATTGAAAAGGGAGGGTCAGTAGAAGGAGTAATACTGACGTCAGAAAAGACTGCGCTGACATTGTTCAAGCTGTGGGCGTGTACTGGACTGTAATTAGTTAGTTGGCGTGACCAGCGCTAGTATTGGTTGAGACTTTGATTACGTAGCAGTGTTTTGATTTGTTGGTTGGTGAGAGGCGTGCTAGTATAGGACGAGGGTTAGCCAAAAGAATAAGTAGAATTACGGAAGGGTTGTTTGTGGTTCGTTCATGTTCAGACCCATTAGTGGAGGAAGCCAGAAAATTAAGTTGATGCAAAAAATAAAGAACTTCTTTAGGAAAGATAAACCAATTGTGACTAGAGAGGGAATTCCTATTCTGCCTCCAAAAACGCCTGCTTCTATTATGATGTTGGAACGAGGATATCACGCGTGTATATGGATGGAAAATTGGATTGAGCATACAAAAGATGATGATGTTTTAGCTTTCCTGCAACATGGTTCATTTAATGTAAGGATATTGCAGAATTTGAGAAATTGAATGAATTCCTTAATCTCAAACCCTAGATTGACTTAGTACGAAGCATTGGAAGAATGGGAAGTGGAGACATTTGAGAGAGAAAAATATAGAATTGGTAACAGTGGTTACAGAAGTGTAATGTTTAGATACCCCTTTGAGAGTAGGGAAGAAAAGTTGAAAAGAGGAAGGAGAGCTGTAGTAACAGAAGGATTATATCCAGTTTTAATAGTTGATGAGCAGACCAAAAGCAAATGTAAGGAGTAAAGAAACCATTTACAGACTCAAAGTGTAAAAGGTGATATGAATGATTCTGATGATGATGAATTGATAGAAGTCATTATGAATAAAAAACCTCTGCCATATGAAGAGAATATAGGGGTAGTGACTCCAAGTGCCCGCTATTGGGAACTCGGTTGACACCGCAAGTTTCGGATATAGCTAAAGTAGTGAGAGAAAATGAAGCAAAGATGCTGAATAAGGCCAGACTAGAACAGGTTCAGAAAATGAATCAGTTGAGTTTGAATGAAGAGGCATTGACGGTACCGGTAGCAATTGGTCCTGTAGTTCCATTGTACGGAGATGGACAGAATATGTCTAAAGTGCGTGCATTAGCGGTGCTAGGAAGTAGCATCAAGGAGTAGTGCGAATGGGGATGGACAGGCAAATGCGAATAACACATTGTTAGACCTTCCTGTTAATGAGCTGATAATGGAGCCCCTCACAGAAATGTTCAATTTGAGCCCAGAATAGGACTAAATGATACTTCAGTAGCAAATAGTTCAGCAGGTCCCTCACCGGAAGAATTAAATAATTGGATAAAAGAAATGATGAAGCCAAAACAACTACCACAAAGTATAAATGTGAGTTAGTTGAATGTTGATCTAGAAGACATGATTATTGGAACAATAAGTTCAGACATATTAGGGACTTATCACGATGAGGAATTGTTATTTCTGTGTAAGAGTATTACTTGGAGGGCAAAGAATTTACATAAGAAAATAGCGGAAGGTGCTAGTGAGTATGGAGTAGAGATAGAGAAGTCGAAAGTATTGCATAAATCGTACAAGTTGGCATTCACTGACAAGGATTTAGAAAGTTTGAATGCTTCTGGAAAAAGATTACAGATACAAGAAATCATGAATATTTTGAAGAAATGGGGAAAAGTAGATCGTCAGAAAGTTAGATGGTCGAAAATGAAGGAAGATGCAGCTTATAAAGGAACAACTATGTTTCCCATGAAAGAAACCGAACAGGTTGAAAGAGCGTGACCGATGAAAGAAATACAAGGTGGTGGATAAGTTCTTGTTCCTTTGACTAGACAGGATATATTGTCCTTCATAAATGATTTTCCTAGGTTGAGAGAAAAACCGGTTGAATGGCACAAACAGGTAGACAGGTTTGTAAAAGTATCAAAAGTTTATTTAGATGGTCTGTTTGAAATCATTGTTGCAGATAATTTATGGACAGAATGTAAAATCACTGTTATCACTGTTGACTATCCTAAAGAAGAATATCCGAGGGATGCTTAAAATAGGTGCTCCATCTGGCGAGGTAATGAAAAAGTATAATCAGGTAATCACTTTCCTAAAAGGGAAAATGTCCCCAAAAGAAACAGATTGTGTTAGGATTGATAGAACTACCCATGAACCAAAGGAGCCAGTGCATGCATACTACAAGAGGTTGTTACAGGTTTTTATGCAGTATAGTGGTTTTGAAAATATTGGAGATAAAGACATGGGGCATTTTGTGTATTGTTCTGTGCTTGGGATTGAGGCCTGAGATTAGCACCATGATACAGCAACATTTCATTAGCTGGAGAAGTAAGACAGTGGATGAAATCCTACGATACGCAAAGTATTGTACTGATGAAATTGATAGCAAACATAACAAGTTTGAAGTAGAAAATGAGGTTGGCCCAAGTGAAGGTAGCAGAGCAACAGGAAAGTAGTAATAATCAAACAAGTGGTCAGATGAATGGACTGACTCAGAATGTACAGAATTACAGTGGAGGTAAAGGGATAAGCAGGATGAGTAAGGAAGAAGCTATGTAGAAATCCCTTGTCATGCGTGTGGAAAGTTTTGACTTTGGAGGAATGAGTGTAGATCCACTAAAAGGAATAACGGGGGAAACCCAAATTTAATTCCACAGATGCAGAATGAGGTTGGTGTAAATCAACAGCAGCAGCAGCAGATAGTTATTCAACAGTTACAGGTGCCACAAGCCCCCACATCAACTAATGTGAATGTTCAGGTGCAGAGGTACAATGTGAACACCAGATATCCTGGAGAAGACCCAGTTAGTGAGAATCAAGGTGTGAGTCAGCAGTATTTGATGCAATGCAATGGAAGGGATTCAGACTCATCTCAATGATGGTGCCTGAGGGAGGAGGAAGAGTGAGTACTGGTGCATCTTTAGCGGTAGATCAGTCAGGTCCATTTGTTGATGGAAGGGTGGATGGTAATGATGTTACGTTCTTAGTGGACGCTGGTGCTACCATTCTAGTGTGAGAGCAGCAGGAATTCCAAACCTACCCCTCTCAGGAGAAACTATCCAAGTTGTACGAGTCTCGAATAGGCATTTAGAATGCCAGTATCAAACCTATTAGATGTTCATATCGGAAACTTCAAAGACATGCATTGGTTTGTGGTGTGTGACTCGAGCCCAGTACATTTCTTGGGAAGAGATTTGTTATGTAAAATGAACTGCACCATCTATTGTACCCCAGATGGGATTGCATTTCAGACCCCAGATGACTATGTGGAGTTCAAAATGATGCTAGCGAAGCATGGAACAGAAGTGAATGAGTTGTTTTCACTTTGTACCGAAGAAAATCTGCCTGAAGAACAAAAAAAAGCAGTAAATCCAGATATGTGAGACTATGCAGGAAAAGAGATCATCCTAATGAAAAAAGTAGATCCGATTCAGGTGATAGTGAAGAATGGTGCTGTGTATCTAAATAAACCTTAATACAAAATTAGTCTAGTAGTTATTGCAAGAGTTGCTCCAGTTATTGACCAAATGATTGAACAAGAAATTCTAAAAGAAATAATGAGCAGTACCTGTAATTCGCCTATCATAGGTATCAAAAGCCCAGTGGGAAATACCGGTTATATTGCAGGATTTACGTAAAATTAATAAAATTGTAGTGACATGTTGTCCAGTAGTGCCAAACCAGCAGTGATTCTTTACCAAATTCCTTGTGATGCAGAATGGTACATCCGGAAGGCCAATATTTATTTGCCTTCCGGGTCGCAAAACAGTGCTTTGGCATGGTGCCGAGTTCCACAAGGGTCCACAGAGAGTCCCTCAATCTTTAATCAGATCATGAAAAAATGTCTAGAGACTTTAGTCATGCCAGGAAATTCGGTGTTGGTTCAATATATTGATGACCTACTGGTGGCATCATGAGAGGCATGTGTGACAGACACAGTTGCCTTATTGAACCATTTAGCGGAAGGAGGACATAAGGGATCTCCAGAAAAATTACAATTTTGTAAACAGGAAGTGCAGTACCTTGGAAATAAATTAGAAAAAGGAGTTAGAAAAGTAACCTCAGAAAGAATCTGTGTGATCAGACAAATGAATCCACCCTGAAATCAGAAGGAGGTGCAAATGTTTTTGGGAATCGTTGGATACTGTCGTCAATGGATATGTGGTTTCTCATTGATTGCAAAACCTCTACAGAGGTTGACACAAAAGTATGTAAAAGATCCAATTGTTTTGGATGATGAAAGTATGGATGCTTTCATAAAATCAAGAAGCAATCTCTGTGGAGCACCTGCCTTAGGAATGCCAGACTATACAAAAGAATTTGAATTGTACTGTTGTGAGAGAGATGGATGTGCACTCTCAGTCCTAACTCAGAAACATGGAATGGCACGACGTCCAGTAGCATATTTTTCTGCTACCTCGGATACAGTGGCTGCAGCCCTGCCAGGATGTTTGAAAGCAGTAGCAGCTACTTTTATTAGTTTGGAACAGCGTGAACAGATTGTGATGGGTTACCCTGTCAAAGTGTATGTGCCACATTCGGTTGAGATTCTTTTAACTAGGACTAGTACTCAGCATATCACTTATAGTCGGCTAACTAAGTATGAAAGTGGGATTCTGGGTGCTGAAAATGTGACTGTGGTCAGATGCACCACAGTAAATCCTGCAACTCTATTGTCCAATTCCTGCTGTGAGGAAGTGAGAGAGGAAGCAGATCATGACTGCCTGATTGGGACAGAGTAATGCACAAAGTCTAGGCCGGACATCGAGGACAGTCCTCTGGAAGAATCTGATTGTGAAATATTTGTTGATGGGTCATGTTTGAGGAATGACAGAGGTGAATTATGCACTGCTTATGCTGTTTGCTCCTTAGAAAGAGTTATTGAAGCATCCTGCCTAAAAGGAATACATTCTGCTCTGAAGGATAAATGTCCGAATTTCCTCCTTATTATAGACCTGTATGTATATATATATATATATTTGTTAGCATGATGTAGCTATATAGTTAGTTTGTCCGTATGATGAGTATATTGATTAGTTAGCTTCGCATGGGAAAATACTCATTATTCGCGTGTATTCCATGTTAGTTAGTAGACTCCATTTTGTGGCCTTAGCTCGACTTCAGGCCAGGAACACGTGACTGTCTGTCTAGTAAGCAAAATCCCCAGCTTTGAGATATGGAGAAGCTGAAGATGGGTTGCGTCTTCTCTGCGTTGCAAGTGGGTGCGAGCCTGATAAGCGCATTCCTGGAGGTGCCATGCGAGTCCTCCTGAGCGTTAGGCAGAAGGGAGTCAACTTCTTTGATCTTGCTATAATGAACAGAGCTATTTTGAATCTGCTTTGTGTGCCATATATGGTCTTTCCTATGAACCACCTGTACCAACTTGTATTTTTCCTTTCTAGGGTAATGACTTAAGACTGTAACAGTATATATGTTGTCTCCTGATTATGTGCCAGTAGTCTTCTCTGCGAGCCTTGAGGGGTGAGGTTGAGAGAGGCTCCACTTCGAGGTGCTTTGTATAATAAACGATTGAACTTTCTTCACTGCCAACTGACTGATTATTGGTAATTGGTAATGGTGGGCTATTGGTAAGTATAGCTCCATAGGTTATTTAGTTTTTTCGGTACTTCAGTTGGCGACTCAGCCGGGACTCCCCGTAATAGGGAAAGAAAGGGACAATTTAAGGGAATCTTTGGTCAAGGGGGTGGACTGGACGGAGTTTTGGAAGTTACTCCGCTCTCGCGATCAGAGAGCCTCAGCTGTTACTAACCCCACGCCGGAGTCCTACGGGCGTAACCCAGGAGCTGATCGCGTTGGCCGTCAGGAGTTGGCAGTGGACAACTTGCAATTAGACCTGAGTGCACCAGGTGAGTGAATTGTTTTGCCCTGTGTTGGATACACCTTGAAATGGGGGTGCTCTTGGTTTCTTTTGATTTTAGTTGTTTGAATTGGGTGGTTGGAGAGCCACGGAGAACTTGTTTGGAGGTCCGACAGGGCAGTATTGAGACTGCACGGGTGGACGCTCCTATTTGGATTTGGTTGGTGAACAATAGAGATATGGACCAGACGCCTTGGTGTGACTTGTGATAGTACACACTAGGCCAGACTGTTCTCGGTAACGCCGACAGTTGCGCTTGGGTAGCACCCGGGCAGATCTGGAGCAACGCTAAGATAGCGGGCTGAGCCAGAATAGTCCGGGAGGTGAACCGAGAGGGGTGTTGGATGGTCCGTAGGATGTTCTGTGGTTGAAAACCTGTGTGGCTATCTCTAGGTAGTCGGTGGATGCGACTATTTGACTATGGCTTCTGGTTAGTAAGGATTGGAAATAATTAAGTTCTCCATGAGCAGGAGTCGACGGGCTCTGCTCTTTGTTCGGAAAGCCATGTCATTTTGAAACAATTTTAATTTTATGTTGTTTGTAAATCGTTTTGTTTGTGAATCATTTTTAATGTGTTCTATGTGAATAAATGAAAGAAGTTTGTATGAACATGGCCATGTATGAAAGAGTGTTGTTGGGAATGTTTCAGAAGTTGTGAGTAAAAATTAGGAACGATGCTGTGCTTTAGTAAATTATGTTTCGGATGTGTTTGCCGAAAGGGCACACGATTGGATGAAAGTCAGCCGGCTCCTCCCGAGGGAAGCCCCAGTCATGATATGTATTGTAAGCACGGAATTGCTCCACTTTTGTTTAACACCTTGTGGCATTGGTATATTAGGGATAATGTAGAATTACAATGGACACTAACAGGGTCTTTTGATGAGAAAAAGATTCAGTATTTACAAGACCGTCTGTTTTCTAAACGTAGTAGACACGCAATGTTCAACACACTGAACATATGGTAGAAAGAGGGAAGCGCAGACGTATTAGAGCAGAAAAACTGAATAAAATTAAAGCAGGACAAACTATTACCCAGAAAGCTATCGCTTATGATAAAAATCAGACTGAGCAGAATATCGATTGTATGAATAGGCAATTTAGATTGCAGACAGAAAATAGTTATGTTACTCGAAACGAAGCCGAAGACGAAATAGAAGAGCTATTGGAGGTTCGACCCCCTCCTCCACACGCCCCTCAGCACGTGTATCCTGCTGTTCCTTTAGAGTTGGCTTCCGCTCCCCCGGCCCAAGCCCCTGCTACAGCCGCTTCCCCTGCCCTTTTATGGACTCCTAACGTCCCTTCTACCTCAGTAAGGGAAATGGCTACACTGATTCCCGATACACAGTCAACGATAGGGTGTCCTCGTGTAATTCTTTCAGTCCCAAGTCCTGTATGGACTTCTCAATCTGCTGGTACAACACCTGTATCAGAGGAACTTACCCCTTCCAGGGATCATGGGGATTCAAGTGCTCATAGACTATTTACTAGGGCATCAGCAGGACATGATGAGAAAGAATTATTAGCAGAACAGGCAATTAAATGGATGGGAAATAATTTGTATATGGTGGCTGATATTTGGAGTACCATGAGGGATTTTGAGCCTGTTATGCAGCAACACGCATTGTACCAAATGTCTTGTTATCTCAGTAGAGTATGGGAACAGTGTTTTCAGGATGGACTAGCTCCTCAAATAATATATGATATTGCAGATCGAGTTCATAAGTTTGAACTGAGCCCTGAAGAAGTATATAGGAATGTAGAAGTTTTAGTAAAATATCGAGGTAGGATATTTTTGTAATGCCCTAATTGGTATTCTCAGCATCCAATGAGAGACGTATATCCTATTTATCATCCTGAAATACCAGAGATATGAAACGACCAGAATGTAGTGACTAGGGACAGAGTGGAGGCTCGATTTCAGGAACAGAGGGTATACACTCCATGGAAAAGGAGTGAAGTCCTCTCCCTGAAATCACAACTTCCTGATCCCCGAAAGAAGCCCACTGCCTATTACAAAGAATTAACTGAAGTGACTGCTTCAGCACTTATGACTTTAGCAGATATTGAGTTGTTTTTCGGACTCTTAGTCCCAGTAGATGTATGGCGCCAAGTGCATGATACAGATCATGTTGCTGAGTTAGGAGGAACTTGGGACAAATTCAAAGATTGGGATAAGGATCGCAAACCGGGAGATAAGCCAAATAATGAGATTACAACACTTCCAGCTCAGATCATTGCTTATATGCATACATTGATACCACCTCGTAACGTTGATTGGGATAAGTTAACGGCGTGTAAGCAAAAGAAGGATGAAAGTGTGTCAGATTTCTTTATCAGGTTTGAAGGAACATTTATAGATTTTAGTGGACAGGATCTTGCTACAGAAGGCGGGACTCGATTATTTGTAAATCGCTTTGTAACCAATTTGCTACCAGAGGTTTCTGCTCGGTTACAGGCTGCTAAAAGTACTTGGACTACATCTACCCCTTCTGTGATTCTGAGCATGGCTCAGTATTATGAACATAGGGAAAATGAGAGTAAGGATAAAATGGAAAAGAAGGCAAAAGACCTTAAAACCCAAGTATTATTGCAGCAAGTTGTCAGAGGACGAGGTGGGGGAAGAGGCAGCCGAGGGCCCGCCCCAAGGGGAGTGGGGCCTGGGAGAGGCGGAGGTCCGGTCCCTGGTTTAGGAATAAATCAGTGCGCATATTGTAAACAGGAAGGACATTGGCGAGCTCAGTGTCCATTATTGTTGGCACAAAACGGAGTTGTGAGAGGAAGGGGTCGTGGTCGTGGTGGTACTGATCGGAGTGACATGCGCAGGGAAGAGGTGGCGCGTGGAAGTTTGGAGAAAAATTGTTTTCACAACTCGAAAGGTAGGCAATACTATAAGAGGACTGTGAATTCCAGGGACCAGATGGGTATTCATATGCATAGGACAGCCAAGGACAGAGAGGGGGCCAAGTGTCTGTACCCGTCGATCAACAAGGACCTTATGTTAAGGGGCAATTGATGGGGACTTATGAAGATTTTCTAATTGACACGGGATCAATTGAATAGTTCTATTGCTCGCTCATTGGTCCCAGGGGCTGCTCTGTCCGGGCAAAATAACGTTTCAGTGGGATTTTCAGGAGTTCCGGTAGTAAGCCCCATTTCCAAGCCGATTCCATTCACTATAGGGTCAATCACAATTGACTCTCTGTTTTTATTGACTTCGCACTGTGGAGAAAACTTATTAGGATTGGATATGCTGAAAAAGTGAACTTGACTTGACTTTGCCATCGGGAAATGTTCTCCTTCAGTATGTGGATGATTTGCTAGTGGCCTCGGATACTGAGGAGGGTTGTAGGGATGCCACTGTTAGATTATTGCATCAGTTAGCGGCCAAGGGTAATAAGGTGTCCCTCTTGAAATTTCAGTATTGTCGACAGGAGGTGACCTATCTTGGTCATATACTGTCGAAAGCGGGGAGGCGCTTAACTCCTGAACGTGTTACTACTATTTCTACCATGTCTGTACCTCGTACTCAGCGTGATGTTCGTGCTTTTCTTGGCATTACTTCTTACTGTCGCCAATGGATTCCTAATTTGTCTCTTCTTGGTAAACCTTTGTTGTATTTAACCACTAAAGATGTGCATTAACCTCTTCCTTGGACTGATGACTGTCAACAATCTTTTGACTCTTTAAAATATTCGCTTTGTTCTGCACCCATCTTGGGTACTCCTGATTACTGAAAACGTTTTGTACTTTATGTGCACGAGGTGGACGGTTTTTTGCTTTCAGTGTTAACACAAGGATTTGGTGGTAAGCAGAGACCTTGTGCTTATTTTTCGGCAGTATTGGATAATGTTGCCAGAGCACTTCCTAGCTGCCTGAGGGCCACCGCCGCTGTTGCTGTGGCCATCCGACAGTTGGAAAGGCTAGTTCTAAATTCTGACCTCTCAGTGATGGTACGGCACGCTGTGGATGCATTATTGAATAAAAACAAAGACTCAGCACCTTACCAGTGGGCGTCTTACTGGATATGTATTGACTTTGTTTGCTCCACATATTACGATTAAATGTTGTGCCACTCTGAACCCTGCCACGTTACTACCCCTCCCTTCGGACGAAACTAAAAATGATGTACATGATTGTATATTTCGGACCGAAGAAGAGCCGAAGGGTCGGGTTGACCTCACAGACATTCCTCTATCTGACCCCCAAGGGGAATTGTATGTGGATGGCTCCTGTTTTAACGACAGCTGCGTATGCGATCACCACTTTAAAAACAGTAGTGGAAACATCCAGAGTGCCCTATCAATCAGCCCAGGCTGCTGAATTAGTGGCATTATTACGAGCTTGTGAACTAAGTGAAGGACTGAAAGTTAATATTCATACAGACAACCAATACGCCTTTGGCATGGCCCATAGTTTTGGGCGGCTGTGGACAGAAAGGGGTTTCCTCACCTCTCATGGACAGAGAATACAGCATGGCCCCCTAATTTTACGATTGTTAACTGCTCTGACATTACCAAAAATGGTGGTAATAGTGAAATGTAGCGCACACAAGGCAGTAGTGGATGAAGTAGGTGAAGGAAATGCTTTTGCTGATCAGGTTGCTAAAGAAACAGCACAGTCCAAATTGACCTCTATGTTTGTAACCACCTCCGCTAGATGGGTGGAAGAATCCGATTTGTTTAATAATACCATGGAAAGTGTTCAGGAAATACAAAAAGAAGCTAACCCTGTTGAATTGGCCCGTTGGGAACAGGAAGTGGGAAGGTTGGATGAGAATAACTGTTGGGTTGGCTTGACAGATAAACAAAGATGGCTATTACCGAATGCCTTAGTCCAGGCCATTGTAACCATGGCCCACGGTCCAGCTCATATTGGAGCGAAAGGTATTTGTGCACTTTTGGACCCTGTGTGGAATAATCTGAATATTCAGAAAACAGCTGTTCATTTGGTTCGGTACTGCATGATTTGTCTGCAGCATAATCCTGGAGGGAGGGAAACTGTTTTAAGTGGAAATTTTGCACCTCTGACAATGCCTTTTGAAGTGATCCAAATGGATTATAACCATATGGAGCGCGTCAATAATCTGAACTATGTCTTGGTGGTGGTATATGCTTTCAGCAAATGGGTTGAGGCCTACCCGACCAAGGAAAATACTGCTCTAGCAACAGCGAAGGCTCTTCTTAAAGAGTTTTTGCCTCGCTTTGGTTTGCCTCAATTGATCTGGACAGATAACGACGGACATTTTAATGCAGATCTAGTCAGACATATATGCAATGGACTACAGATTAAACAAAAGTTTCATGCAGCCCGACATCCTCAGTCAGCAGGGTTGGTGGAAAAATATAACGGAATACTGAAACTTAAAATGGCAAAAATACAGGAAAGTACTAAACTCAAGTGGCCCGATACCCTGCCTTTGGCCCTAATGTCAATGAGAGTTACCCCTATTCCTGTACGGGTTTATCTAAGTACAAAGTGGTGTTTGGGCGACCTGCAAATGTTTGGGAGTGCCAAGGCCTAGATCATTTAGAGATGTTGAATATCCTATGCTGATAGATTATCTATATGCCTTGACTGAAGATCTTCGTTCCATTCATCAGCAGGTAGCAGCAGTGTTGCAGCCCCTGCCAGAGGGTCCCGGACATCGGTTGGAGCCTGGCCAGTGGGTACTGGTCAAGAAATATCAGCGAGACACCAGCTTGGCACAGAGATGGTTTAAACCTCACCAAGTCCTCTTGGCCACGCCAACGGCGGTGAAAGTGGATGGGAAACGGCATTGGATACATGCTTCCCATATAAAGCGCCTGCCTCTCCTGCTTCCTTATGATCGGCAGCATCCAGATGGAATTTGACACAGGAAGGTGAAAGAGCCACATGTTTTGTTCCTTTTCCCGATGCCCTTGAAGTTGAGCAGGGGCTAGAAGAAGAAGTGACGGGATCAAACGGGGCACCACCAGTTGAATCCGTAATTGCCCCTAATTCTGCCTCCAATTACGAAGCTAGTAGTAGTTCTGATGTTGTGGAGCCGCCTTCCTCTGTGTTGTTTGCCGATCAGGAAACACCTGTTGAGAAGTGTGGCTCAATGGTAAGAGCGGCAGACCCTGATGCAGAGGTCTAGCCCGGTACCAGGGTTCAATTCCCCGCATCGGCGGGTCTTGGGCTCAAAAATTCCACGGACCTGATAATTCTTGCCTCGGTGCCTATTCTAATCATGGAGTCCCACTCTGCAACTCTGGGTAATAGCTTGCTTAATCTCCACAACGGCCCCCACAATGCTAAGGATGCCTGGCCTCCACCTTGTGGGTGCCCAGGAGTGGACACCTCACAGGGAAAGCCAGGATGGGTTCCACAGCGGTATTCGTACAAGCGCCTTGAGACCCTTGCGGTTGAGTAGTGCGCTATACAAATATCAATTTATATTTACATTTACCTGGCCATGTTCGTTACAACCTGCAGCCGAGAAAACAGCACGGTACCCCAGAAAGTGGTGGTAGGAGATAAGGAAAGACTTGAGTATTAGGGTTTGTTAGAATCCTTTTCTGAGGGTACTGAGCGAGACACTGGACTGAACCCTTTGAGAGCTGGAACTTTGGTGGATCTCTGTTCAGAAAAAAAGACTTGTAAACAAGAGGCCCAGGTTGTATGTTTGCTTTCTGAGGATTTCAACGTGATTCAATTAATTTCTTTGAGATGAACGATAGGAGCCTGCCTGTGAGGCTCTAGAAGGACACAGGGAAGAAGAACCCTCTGGCAGGTCGGACTGCACTGTCCCAGTTTAGTTTTGGACTTTTAGTCAGGAATGTATCCCTTTGGTCGTATCATACCTGAAAAAGAACGCCCTTTTGCTCCCCGATATTTGCCTTTCTATGTACCCATGATTTCAGCTTGGACCATGTGTGTGAAATTAGCGTTTGTGATAGTGACTGCAGTTATATTCGTAATATTAATGAGTGTATTCATATATTTGGAGTATCAACATCCGATGCATACAATGTTGAAAACTACTGTTGGACCCCCAGAACACTTGTTTATCACGTTAGCCCCCCATAAAGAACGACATCGCCAGACCTACTCTAAGAATGTATTTGTTGAAATGCTTCATCAGACACATAGCACCACTAATGTAACAGATTGCTGGGTTTGTGGCCTTTTGCCGTCAGTTATGCACAAGCATGACTTATTCCTCTCTTTACCCTTATCGTACCTGGGTAGTTGTGAGGCATGGTTCCAGATTCTGTCGTCCATGTATATGCATTATGTTGAAAACCCTAAGCAATACACAGAGAAGGACTACAGTATGATTTTAGCTTATATTGAAACACATCAAGGATTTGACCCCAAAGGAAACGATGGTGAAGAATCATTGCACCCGAATGCTTGTATGAATTTATATACTACTTATCAAAATATTACGTGGTTAAAAAGTGAACTTTTAGATTTTGTAGAATTTAATCATACACATCATTTTCAACAGTATATTGCAAGGAATGTGACTAGTGACCGAATTATGCCAATCCCTATCCTAAACAGTTCATCTGTTTTCTGTGTTCAGGGAACGGGGCATGTGCAAGTTGGAGAAAGTACATGTAATTATACGTACAGAATGGAAATCTTTAGTAGCCCCCCTTTATTGACCCCTCCAAATGTGTATTTTGTATGTGGGGAAAATGCTTATACTTTGTTACCACGTGGAGGGGCAGGCCGATGTTATTTGTCATTCTTGTATCCTCCAGTGTATCTAGCTCCCCCCAATTATCATAAGAATCATCAATTATATGATCCTAGCTTGCCTCTCATCCGAAATAGGAGACAGATTGGAATGTCTAAGGTCGATCAGACCGATAAATCGTTGCAGCAATTTTATGACATTGCTAAAGGTTTATTTCCGATATGGGGCCCAATTTTCACAAGTAGAGAGGTAAAACGTGTGTCCGGAGTATTTGAGCGGGTTATTAATATCACGACAGATATTTTGACAAACTTAACGGAGGAGAATTAGGCTACAGGACTTGTCTCGCTTCAGAATCGTATGGTTTTGGATGTCATCTTGGCTGACCAAGGAGGAGCATGCCACGTGATCGGCAGCTCCTGTTGTATATATATTCCAGACTTCGCCCCTACTGTTCATTTGGCAATCCAGAAGTTACGTAGATTGGCCTCTGAAATTCATGTTGCAAATATCTCCTGGTCCTTTTCTAGCTGGTTCTGGGGATTGGTGTCCACTTGGGGATGGAAATTATTGATGATGTTGGCTGGGGCAGCAGGAGTTTTTTTTATCTGCTGTTTCTGCATGCATTGTGGTACCGCATGTTGTTCTTATTGAGCTACTAAACTCTCATCCGCATTAGTTACCGCCCCCACAGCAAGTAAACAACAAATGATACAACAGGAGATTCATGAGCTCATGGCGATTGATGAGGAGATTTTTGAAGATTAGTCTGCAGTTAGTTAGCTACATCACGCTAAAAGGGTGGATTTGAAGGATAAATGTCCGAATTTCCCCCTTGTTATAGACCTGTACGTATATATATATATATATATTTGTTAGCATGATGTAGCTATATAGTTAGTTTGTCCGTATGATGAGTATATTGATTAGTTAGCTTTGCATGGGAAAATACACATTATTCGCATGTATTCCATGTTAGTTAGTAGAAAAGCCGACTCCATTTTGTGGCCTTAGCTCGACTTCAGGCCAGGAACATGTGACTGTCTGTCTAGTAAGCAAAATCCCCGGCTTTGAGTTATGAGAGGCAGCTGAAGATGGATTGCTTCTTCTCTGCGTCAGAACCTTCAAGGTTGCAAGTGGGTGCGAGCCTGATAAGCACATTCCTGGAAGTGCCATGCGAGTCCTCCCGAGCAATAGGCAGAAGGGAGTCAATTTCTTTGACCTTGCTATAATGAACAGAGCTATTCTGAATCTGCTTTGTGTGCCATATATGGTCTCCGGGTAACTACCGCGCTCTATAAATACTCATTCCATTCCATTCCATATATGATCTTTCCTATGAACCACCTGTACCAACTTGTATTTTTGCTTTCTAGGGTAATGACTTGAGACTGTAACAGTATATATGTTGTCTCCCGATTATGTGCCAGTAGTCTTCTCTGCGAGCCTCGAGGGGTGAGGTTGAGAGAGGCTCGCTTTCGAAGTGCTTGGTATAATAAACAATTGAACTTTCTTCACTGCCATGTGACTGATTATTTGTAATTGGTAATGGTGGGCTACTGGTAAGTATAGCTCCATAGGTTATTTCGTTTTTTCGGTACTTCAGCTCAAGTAGCTGAATTGATTGCTCCTACCAGAGCATTTAAAGTTGCCAAAAGCCTAAAAGTAACAATATTCACAGACAGTCAATATGGTTCGGAATCGTACACGATTTCGGCCAGCTAAGGATGCAAAGGGGATTTATGACTTCCTCAGGGTTCCCCATTCAAAGTAGAACAATTGCGAAAGAGCTATTGGACGCTATACAATTCCCCAAAAGAATTGCATGGGTCAAATGTCCTGCACATCATTCAGGATATGATTATGTGACAAAAGGCAACAGATATGCAGACAAAATTGCACGTTTTTGTGCCCCTAACACTATGGCTTTAAACAGATCAATTGAAAGAGGAAATACTGAAACTTGGGCTGAAGTGAGACAGATGCAGGAAGAGGCAAGTGATGAAGAAAAGGAAATTTGGAAAAGTACAGGCTGTAGAAAAAGAGCAGATGATGAACTATGGGTTTATCAGGATGAGAGACCAGTTTTGCCAGACTCTTTTGCTTTCTCACATGGCCAGGATTTACCACGAGCATGCACATCTTGGAAGAGATGCAATGATCAGACTGTTCAAGCAGACATGGTATATTCCTAAGTTCAGGGTCATCGCAGAGGGCCTTTGCCAGAGGTGCATTATATGTCAGCAGTGAAATCCAGGAAGAAAGACAGTTGTAAGTTGGGACGAATTGGTAGATCAGGAGGTCCATTTACCTAACTCCAGCTTGATTTTATCAAGCTTCCTCCTTGCAATGGGCTAAAATATGTTTTAGTCATTGTTTGCTTATTCTGTCACTGGGTGGAAGCCTACCCCACGAGAAGAAATGACAGCCTCACAGTAGTCAAATCACTTCTGAGAGAACTGATCTCTAGATCTAGAATTCCAGTCACTTTGGAGACAGATAGAGGAACACATTTTAATAATTAAGTAATTTTGCTTATTTGTGCAGCATTTAAAATTGAAAAAAAGCTGCATTTTGCCTATTGACCTGAAGCATCTGGAGTAGTTGAGCAAATTAATGGTACTATAAAATATAGGTTAGAGAAGGTGTGTGCATCAACATCACTGAAATGTTTTACCCCTTGTGCTGATGAATTTGAGAAGCACTCCTGATACAAATACTGGATTGAGTCCTCATTAAATCCTCATGGGAAGATCAATGAGACAGGCATATATAAGTACCAGCGAACAAACGGATAAATATATCTGATGATCTGGCACTTGAATATTGCAGAGGATTGGCTGAACTGGTACGTTCTCTGTCTCACCAAGTTGGAGAAGACACCACAACAATCCATCAAAATCAAGCTCATGATCAGAGTCCTGGCGAGATGGGGGCAGTAACCCTCAATCTGCCCCTCGGGGGGGCAGAAAGCTCTCTAGAAACCAGGGCTTTTTTGTTATTGATGTTTGGGTAGGGGCTGCCCAAATTGGGCATGAAAATGCCCCCACCCCCAGTGAAATTCCAGTCTTTCTAACCCCCGGGGTAGATGGGGCAATAGCCGCTGATCTGCACCCATGGGGGCAGAAAGCCCACTAGGCATCAGGGATTTTTTTTATAATGAAGGGGTAGGGGCTGCCCAGAATGGACATGATAATGCCCCCACTCAAAAAACAATTACCACAGTCTTTCTGCCCCTCCCCAGAGAAATATTGGGGCAATACCCTTATCTGCCCCCCAGGGAAGCAGAAAGCATACTAGGCCTCAGGAAATCTTTTTCTTTTAATTCAGGGGTGAGGTCAGCCCAGAATGGGCATGCCAATGCCCACCACTCCCCCCAAAAAATGCCACGGTCTTTCTGCCCCCCCCCCCGGGAGCGGATGGAGGCAGGGGCCACTGATATGCCCCAGGTAGGGACAGAAAGGCCACTAGGTGGCAGCGAATACGCTGGCTTTTTTATTTGAGGGCGTGGGGTTGCCCGGAATAGGCATACCAATGCCCCTACCACCCAAAAAAACACAGGCACAGTCTTCTTGCCCCCTTGGGGGCATATTGGGGCAACCCCTCCCTGATTTCCCTTCAGAGCATCAGAAAGGTCACTAGGCACAGACTTGTTTTTAACAATGTGCCTACCTTGTGGATTTTGGGCCCTAGTGCAGCCGACACATAGGGAAACCTAGCAAACCTGTACATTTTTTTAAACTAGACACCAAGAGGAATCCAGGATGGGGTGACTTGTGTGCATCTCACCAGGTTCTGCCCAGAATCCCTTGCAAACCCTAAACTTAGTTAAAAAAACATTTTCCTCACACTTCTGGGGTGGAAAGTTCTGGAATCAGCGCGGATCCACAAAATTCCACCCACCCTGCATTCCCCAAAGTCTTGTGAGAAATATGGTACCTCACTTGGGTGGGTGGGTCAAGTACCCGCGCCAGGTGAGGCCCAAAACCTATTGAGGCGACATCAAAATTACCTATCCCAAAACAACCTGGTTTTGCAACGGGTGGTCCCATGAGTTTTTGGCCCCGGGCTCAGCGGCCTTCCAGGGAAACCTACCAAACCCACACAATTCTGAAAACTAGACACTCGTAGAAGTCAAGCAAGGTATGGCTTGCATTGGTCACCCAAAATTTCCCTACCCAGAATCTCCTGCAAACCTCAAATGTTTTGGGAAAGATAAATGTTTTCTCACATTTCTGTGTGGGAAAGTTGTAGGATCACCGAGCAGACTCAAATTTCCTACCACCCAGCGTTCCCCCAGGTATCCTGATAAAAATGGTACCTCACTTGTGTGGGTAGGCATAGTGGCTGCAACAGGAAATGGCCCAAATCATACTGTGGAGACTTCAATATTACCTTCAGAGTTCTGGAATCTACGTGGATCCACACATTTCCTACCACCCAGCATTTCCCCATACCTCACTTGCATGGGTGGCTCATGTACCCGCGAAAGGCAAGGGCCCAAAACGTATTGAGGAGACATCAAAATTACCTATCACAAAACAACCTGGTTTTGCAAGGGGGTCACCTGGGTGTTTGGCCTCGGGCTTGACGGCTATCTTGGGATACTACCAAACCCACGTATTTATGAAAACTAGACACCCGGGACGTGGATCCCCCAATGTTTTCCTATCCAGAATGCCCTGCACACCTCAAATTTAGCTAAAAAAAATCACTTTTTCTCAAATCTCTGTGTGGGAAAGTTCTGGAATCTAGTTGGATTCACACATTTCCTACCACCCAGCGTTTCCCCAGGTCTCCGAATAAAAATGACACCTCACTCCCATCAAAATTACCTATCACAAAACAACCTGGTTTTGCAAGCGGGTCACCTAGGTTTTTGGCCCCGGGCTCAGCAGTTTTCTTGGAAAACTACCTAACCCACACATTTTTGAAAACTAGACACCCGGGGGAGTCCAGCGAGGTATGGCTTGCATGGATTCCCCAACGTTTTCCTACCCAGAATGCCCTGTAAACCTCAAATTTAGCTGAATAAATCACTTTTTTTCAAACATTTCTGTGTGGGAAAGTTCTGGAATCTATGTGGGTCTACAAATTTCCTACCACCCAGCATTTCCCTAGGTCTCCTGATAAAAATTATACCTCATTCGCGTGGTTGGGTCAAGTACCGGTGACAGGCAATGGCCCAAAACGTGTTGAGGAGACATCAAATTTACCTATCACAAAACAACCTGGTTTTGCAAGCGGGGTCAACTGGGTTTTTGGCCCTGGGCTCGGCGGCCATCATGGCAAACTACCAAACCCACATATTTCTGAAAACAAGACTCTTGAAGACATACTTTGCAGACTCGAGGTATCTGCTTACTGCGCTACAATTAATGCAGGACACCAATTTAGCCAGCAGACTCATGGTGCAGATTTACCACACTGCAGGAGCAAGAGCTTCCCTTCCAGACAGTCCAGATAGTGACTCGCAGCCTCCACCCTGTCAGTGAACCACCATGTAAGTAAAATAAAAGTAAAGCAGCTGGGTTTGGCTTATTTGTTTAGTAGTGATAATGTGGTGTGAGGCCCGTTAAAATAAATGCCTGTCTTGTTGCTTTGTTGATCATTTCCTTCATGCTATCTAAACACCATCCAGTGAGCAAGGTTTGCAGGTGAGTGGCGCAGTACATGAGGTAGTGTCATGGCGATGCCCCTCACGTGACACACTTTGGCGCAGTGCTCCTGAAGGGCTACCATGGGTTGTTAGTGCTTCTCATCTATGGGTAGTCAAGTGCCAACAAAACGTAAGAGCATCAGGGTGCAGTCCACACAAAAAGTAAATAACAAGCAGCGGGAGCCAATAACTTTCATTATTTAACACACTCTATTGCTGTCATTAGGCCCCTCCAATTATGCGTCCAGTTTGCCAGCCTCACAGAGTTCATGCTCCGGCAACAGCACAGGATCCCAAGGGTTCCACAACTCCCTAGAGCCAGCAAAAGTACATTTTCGAAATGTAAATCAACAAGCCCGTACCTATAACCCTGCTGCAAAGTTAACACTTGACTTAAGTTATACTTCAAATTGAATTTCACACAAAACATTGCAGTGTTCCTGTGGCATAGCACTGGATTGGAAACCCTATACTGAAGTGTTGCTATAGAAATGCCTTGCAGTGGTGAATTTGGCTTCTTCTGCGCAAGTTCATAATAAATGTTGCCTGTCTGCCTGCTTTAGAGTGAGGGGGTTACAGCATGCTTTCGTTAAGGCCTCTGAGGGGGGTTTCAGAGGGGTGAAGTCCCAGCACCTCATCTTGGGATCAGATCTTAAAGCACATGATTCTCAGCCACCAGCGGGGAACCTGTCAGTTATCCATCTAATAATCAACAAGACCGGGGACCTGACACATGAACCTTAGGGCCTCACAAGACACTGCACTGTACAGCAGTATCTGTAAGGCTCGGCATCTCTACTACATCCTGTGATTCTGGGCAAATCTCCTCGCATACGAACAAAAATGAATGTGACTATGTAATGACCTGGTGAGCTCTCCAACACCTTCTGTTGCGGTAGCGCAATAATCACACTACCAGCTTGGCACAAGTGAGCAAGCTGGTCTTTAAAAACTCAAACATTTAATTTAAAAACATTTTTCAAACAATATATGACATCATGTATGCTTCGCACAATATAGTATATAGTCTATGTTAAGCATACAAAATGCTACTGCAGCAAAAGTAATCTCCCAAAGTTGGCAAAAGGCAAAACCCCTTGAGTAAAATATACTAGTGCGTCATATATGCTGAACTCGCCCGGTAACCCTCTAATCCAGCAGGCTCCAGCCACGTGCTCAGTTTTTCTCCTACAGTTAAATTTCTTTTCGCCACTCCGTTTTCCACTGAACCCTGATCTGACATGCCCTACCCCAGCATTCTAGTGGCCTTTTATGTTACATCATGCTGGATTTGTAACTCATCATTACCACAATGCCCTGCGATGATATTCCCTCGCTGTTTGATTTAAATAATTACAGATTTTTTGCTGTTTATCTTCATCACTTTTCCAGGTTTTCCCCCTCTCCACATCTATTTTCCTCTTCTCATTGATATCTTTCACATCTTTTCTTTTTTATTCCATCTCCTTCTTGCCTCTCCTTCTCAGATGTATTTTCACCTCCTATTCCCTTTCACTTCTCCCTTCAATTAATCTAGTCACCAGCACCTGTGTTTATGCCATGGTTGAGATGTATGGGACTGAGGCTATACTTAGTGCAAGTTTCTCACACTACCTGTCAGTTGGTCAAAAATGTGTTCAGAATACATGGTCATCCAATCCTTGGCCTCTTTGCAGAGTGAGCACAGGGCAATGGTCATGTATTCAAGTTGTAATTGTGATTCTGTGCAAATGTGTACGATGGGGCCCCAAACATGAGGATACACAGTCTTTAAAAATATTGACAAGGTGAAAGTAATAAAATACGGTGCTTGCTCGCTACTTAAAAGTAATCCTTCACTTTTACGGCTCACCCGTTTCAAATGTCACCAGCCGCCACTGATAGGTTTTCTAGGTTTACCTTTGGTGCAGGCAGAGATAAGGTTCTAAATCTACAGCTAGGCATTTTGCCAAAAACAGGTCCGTTTTCAATGTCGCGGGCGCTGGGCCTACCCACACAAGTGAGGTTCCATTTTCCTTGGAAGACTTTCAGGAACATGGGGTGGGTGGAATTTTGTGGATCCATGCAGATTCCAGAACTCTCCACCACAGAAATGTGAGGAAAATATGTTTTTTGGACACAATTTTAAGTTTGCATGGGATTCTGGGTAACAGAACCTGGAGAGAGCTTGTCAATCCACCCCGTCCTGAATTTCCCTGGGTGTCTAGTTTGCAAAACTGTAAAGTTTTGCTAGGTTTCCCTAGGTTCTGGCAGAGTTAGTGTTCACAATCTACAGCTAGGCACTTTCCAAAAAATGGATCCGTTTTCAATGTGAAAATGTAGTGTATCCAGGTTGCGTTTTGGGCTGTTTCCTGTCCTGGGCACTAGGCACTAGGCCTACGCATACAAGCAAGGTACCATTTTTCTTGAAAGACTTTCGGGAACACGGGTGGGTGGAATGTTGTGGATCCACGCAGATTGCAGAACTTTCCACCACAGAAATGTGGGGAAAATGTATTTCTTTAACTAATTTGGTTGTTTGCAAGGAATTCTGGGTAGCAGAACCTGGTGAGAGCCATCCTAGATTCCCCTGGGTGTCTAGTTTTCAAAAATATATAGGTTTGCTAGATTTCTCTAGGTGCCGGCAGAGCTAGGGTTCAAAATTTACAGCTAGGCACTTTGAAAAAAAGGGTCTGTTTTCACTGTAAAAATAAAGTGTGTCCACGTTGTGTTTTGAGCCGTTTCCTTTCGCGGGTACTAGGACTACCATTTTTATTGGGAGACTTAGGGTAACACATAATTATAGAGTAACTGTTATCACCTATTGACTTTCTAAGCAAAGCTTGTCGGGGGGACTACTTGCGTACATCCCTGCAATTCCTGCAACCTCTGCACATACCTGTTGGCAAGGGGACCCACGGACAGCACAATTTGCTCTCCCCCGCCGCCGCTGCTCGGACCGCGGCCGCTGAGAGGGGAGAGCGAGAACTACAGATCCCAGCGTCCCTTGCCTGACGCTGACTGCCGCATCACACTCCCGCGCCCGGAGGTGCATAAAAATCAACTGCTCCTGCGGCGGAGCGGGGTACAAAGCTTGTCGGGGGGCCTACTTGCGTACATCCCTGCAATTCCTGCAACCTCTGCACGTGCCTGTTGGCGAGGGGACCCACGGACACCACAATTTGCTCTCCCCCGCCGCCGCTGCTCGGATCGCGGCCGCTGAGAGGGGAGAGCGAGAACTACAGATCCCAGCGTCCCTTGCCTGACGCTGACTGCCGCATCACACTCCCGCGCCCGGAGGCACATAAAAATCAACTGTTCCTGCGGCGGAGCGGGGGACAAAGCTTGTCGGGGGGCCTACTTGAGTACATCCCTGCAATTCCTGAAACCTCTGCACGTACCTGTTGGCGAGGGGACCGACGGACACCACAATTTGCTCTCCCCCGCCGCCGCTGCTCGGACCGCGGCCGCTGCGAGGGGAGAGTGAGAACTACAGATCCCAGCGTCCCTTGCCTGATGCTGACTGCCGCATCACACTCCTGCGCCAGGAGGCGCATAAAAATCAACTGCTCCTGCGGTAGAGCGGGGGACAAAACTTGTCGGGGGGCCTACTTGCGTACATCCCTGCAATTCCTGCAACCTCTACACGACCTGTTGGCGAGGGGACCCACGACACCACAATTTGCTCTCCCCCGCCGCCGCTGCTCGGACCGCGGCCGCTGAGAGGGGAGAGCGAGAACTACAGATCCCAGCGTCCCTTTCCTGATGCTGAATGCCGCATCACACTCCCGCGCCCGGAGGCGCATAAAAATCAACTGCTCCTGCGGCGGAGCGGGGGACAAAGCTTGTCGGGGGGCCTACTTGTGTACATCCCTGCAATTCCTGCAACCTCTGCACGTACCTGTTGGCGAGGGGACCGACGGACACCACAATTTGCTCTCCCCCGCCACCGCTGCTCGGACCTCGGCCGCTGAGAGGGGAGAGCGAGAACTACAGATCCCAGCGTCCCTTGCCTGACGCAGACTGCCGCATCACACTCCCGCGCCCGGAGGCGCATACAAATCAATCAACTGCTCCTGCGGCGGAGCGGGGGACAAAGCTTGTTGGGGGGCCTACTTGCGTACATCCCTGCAATTCCTGCAACCTCTGCACGTACCTGTTGGCGAGGGGACCCACGGACACCACAATTTGCTCTCTCCCGCCGCCGCTGCTCGGATCGGGGATGCTGAGAGGGGAGAGCGAGAACTACAGATCCCAGCATCCCCTGCATGACGCTGACTGCCGCATCACACTCCTGCGCCAGGAGGTGCATAAAAATCAACTGCTCCTGCGGCAGAGCGGGGGACAAAGCTTGTCGGGGGGCCTACTTGCGTACATCCCTGCAATTCCTGCAACCTCTGCACGTACCTGTTGGCGAGGGTACCCAAGGACACCACAATTTGCTCTCCCCTGCCGCCGCTGCTCGGACCGCGACCGCTGAGAGGGAAGAGCGAGAACTACAGATCCCAGCGTCCCTTGCCTGACGCTGACTGCCGCATCACACTCCCGTGCCCGGAGGCGCATAAAAATCAACTGCTCCTGCGGTGGAGCGGGGGACAAAGCTTGTCGGGGGGCCTACTTGCGTACACCCCTGCAATTCCTGCAACCTCTACACGCACCTGTTGGCGAGGGGACCCACGTACACCACAATTTGCTCTCCCCCGCCGCCGCTACTCGGACCGCGTCCGCTGAGAGGGGAGAGCGAGAACTACAGATCCCAGCATCCCTTGCCTGACGCTGACTGCCGCATCACACTCCTGTGCCCGGAGGCGCATAAAAATCAACTGCTCCTCCCGCGTCGCGGGAGCGGGCGGGAGTGCCGGGCAAAGCCCGGGCAAAGGGCGGGCAGTCTGAGGCAGTCTGAGGCAGAAGGAGGCAGGGCAGGGCAACCCCCCTTTAAATTCCTGATGGGTAAGCGAAAGAACATTAGTAGTGGAGAGGAGGGGGGAAAAATGCCTAGACATTCACAGTCCATCCTGACATATCTTACATCTGCTGTGGGTGCTTTGAATAAGATCTTGGCCTGACACAACCTTACCCCCTGTCCAACACTTCTAACACCCAGGCACCAGTGGTCTTGGTTGATCCTGCTGACCCTGCAGAAACTCTCCTTACCACTAATATTCCCTTGGAACCCTTGGTCATTATCGCAAAATCCGCAATCAACCGGACGGAGGGAGTTGATACTACACCTGTTAGTCCTCAGACTCTACGTTCACCCCCACGCCCGCATCCAAGTGACTTACCTGTGAAGCGAAAATGAGGAAAACCTAAAAAATCGACAGGGGCTTTAAGTGCACCTCCCAACATCATGGGAGATCAGTTGGAGGCGCTCTTTGTTGCCCGGATTGAACCTTTACTCCTCGGCATCGCTAAGGACATCGTGGAGACCTTAAACACCTGCCTGGAAGGTCTCCTCAAGAAATGTGCTATTATTGACAAAATGGTTAATGGTCAGAGCCCACGTGTAGAAAGTCATAATATGGGCACTGTTGGGCTACGTGCGTACAACCCAGAGGGGAAGCAAAAGGGTGCTCTGGCTCCACCTAAGGGTGGTTTGTTATCTACTTGCCCTATGGTGGCACCATTACCCCCTACCTTATTGGATAGCCAGACGGTGGCACAAAGGTTGCCCGCACAGAAGAGGTTTCTGGGTAGCAAAATACAGTTAGACCTACCACCAGAAGCTGCGATGTTAGTGGCAATTTTTACGGGGGTCCCTCAATTGAAAGAAGGAGAGTTGGAGCACTCAAGAGATCTTATGGCTAAGGCACAAGGCTGGTGCACAGATCTTAGTAGCGGGGGCATTATTACTAACAGAATAATCTGAGCTAACAGGGTGGGTTGGATCGGGAAAATACCGAAAATGGTGCAGGGGGACTGTGTGATAGTCAACTTCGACAGGGCTGACGTGGCTGAAAGGATATTTTGGGACAATTCTAAAGTCTCATTTAATGATTATTTAAGACCAATGCCTTTGGGCTTCTTCTATCCACCTTTAGTAAGACTGAATGGCCCTCACTGTCTATCTTTAGGGGGAAGGAGAAGGCCCCAGTCAGTAGGGGAGGCAGGGGCAGGCAGGCAGACCACTCGACACTTATTCACAGAAGGCGCGGGATCTCACACCAACACCCTAACTTTGCAATCTGAGTTACCACAGTATGTATCTCCTAACCAACATACTTCGAGAAGGACAGAGGGGTGTGGGGTGGCCCTTAGTAACGTTTCTCCTCCCTCTCGGGGTTAGAGGACATAGATTGACTACCTGCCCCATCATTGCCACACATAGGAGAAGCATCGGTCCCTGAGTTAGTTGACACATGCAGGCTACTGAGCTGGAATGTGGCGGGAGTTAGAGCGAAAAGGGCAGACGCACTATGGCTCATCTTTATTTCTAAGTATGATATCGTAGCTCTCCAGGAATCTTGGGACACATCTCCTAGTTTTTGTCTGGATGGTTTTTCGAGCTTTGTTGTGCCGGCTCTCCCGAGTGCGGCGGGTAGAGCCAAAGGTGGGCTGATTCTGCTTTTCTCGCTAAAACTTAAGGGGGCCCTAAAGGTAATCAAACACGCCTCACCAAACCTACTAATAGTGGAAAGAGTGATTTCCCCGACTCAGAAAACTATGTTTATTAATTTTTATAATGCTGGAATTCAGGAAAATAGCAATGATAATCTTGTTATTCTGGATTCCTTTTTGTCAGTAGTCAGTCTAGATAAATACACTAATATCGAACTCGTTTTTATGGGCGATTTTAACATTCACCCGTGCAGTTTGTTGTGTGGTTTAAATGACTCTCAGGGGCAGTGTGGTCTAGAGGGCATGCATTTTGAGCACACTGAATGTGGAGAGGCACTGGAGGAGTTATTGGCTAACGCCAATCTAACAGAACCGCCTAGCGGTATGGGAGGACCGAGACTTATCACTTACATAGGTTCGTTACCTGGATCCATTATTGACTACATATTTGTGTCCCCTGGGATATTACTCAGAGTTGCATCATATAGAACCCTGACCTCCACATTTAGTGATCACAATCCCGTTTTACTGGAAGTACACTGGGGTGATTCCATCGGACCCAGGCCTGCTTCAGTTAAAATTAGGCCAGGAACCCTAAGAGCAGTGGACCAAGGTAGACGGCTTAAGTGGGTAAACGTGGTCCCTGAAGATTTTTATGATGAACTGTTTCCCAAAATTAATGGCTTCCTGGCAACCTGTCAAAACCTTAGTGCGGCAAAGCATGAAACAATGGGGGCCTACGAAGACATCTGTTTACAAATATTGAAACAGTTAACAGTTAGACTGGGCCAGGGTGCAAAAAATCACTGTTGCTGGTTCGACTCTAATTGCTCAAAAACTCATAGAGCCCTTTTGGCTGCCTTAAACCATAAACCTAGAAATAGGGAGGTTATCGCTACCTTAAGGAGAGAGTATACGCGGGCCATTAGAGAGCGTAAAGAGGGAATCAAGCAAGCCGCATGGGAGAAGTTGCTCTCCGTGGACGTCTTGCGGGACAGTTGCCAATTTTGGTCAGTGATAAACGAGCCCTTGTTCTCTGGTCAGGACAATACGCTCATGGATTGTATCATCCCAGACGACAAGTGGCTCGCCCATTTTAAATCTGTGTATGGGGACTTAGCATCTGCCCCACTCATTTCCCAACTGATAACTTTAGAGTATGACCGGCTATCTTTTACTCAGGAGGAGGTTGAGAAAGCCATCCTAGAAACCTCCAAAAATAAAGCACCAGGGCCAGATGGGGTGCCAGCAGATTTCTATCATCATTCCCCTAAGCTGTGGGCAGGAGTGCTAGCAAAAGTCTTTACAGCTGCCAATAGCAAAGTAATTCCGACTTCTTAGGCCACCTCAATAATAGTACCAATCTTTAAAAAAGGTCAAAGGGAGGACCCTGGGTGCTATAGACCCATATCCCTTCTAGACTCTGCCGTCAAAATACTGGGCAGAGTCCTTTTGGCGAAATTAAGGGATAGTATGGAAAGCTGTGGGGGTCTTTCCAACATCCAGTATGGGTTCAGGGAGAAGAGAGGTACGGTCAAGCAGTGCTCAAATTTGCATCTTCTGATTGCAAAATACACTGTAGCCAAGTAGGGTTGTTATTTTGGGCTTTTATGGACCTCTCCTCGGCCTTCGACCTAGTGAACAGAACTAAACTCTGGACCATCCTCCTTGAGATTGGTATTGAGGGGTCCTTGGTAAACCTTATGGCATCACTCCACCAGGAGCTGTTCGCAAAGGTTAGAGTCACCAAGGAGAGCAGGTGTATGACCCCATTCAAGTCTATGCGAGGGGAGCGCCAGGGTTGTATCGTGGCCCCCCTCCTTTTTGCCATCTATATTAATGGCCTAAGTAATCACCTGGAGGCTGTACTGGGGACGTCCCGCGTATAGGAGAGGCAAAAATACCTGCCCTCCTATACGCGGATGATGCAGTACTCATAGCCCGCACTGGCATTGGGTTGCAACATCTGCTGGATGCATTCGGGTCTTTTATGGACCAACTTGATTTAAAGGTAAATGCCATCAAATCTCACACCATGGTGGTTGGTCTCCATTGTAAAAAGGCAAAATCAAAAATTTTTAGATGTAAGGGTAATGTGGTGACAAGAGTGGCTGTTTTTCCTTACTTAGGAGTGCTCTTTGACGAGAGAGGCTCATGGGGGCCACAGGTGCGAGCCAGGGGTTTAGCGGTGGCCAGATCAACTGCAGCATTGATGGGGTTTTCCAAAAGGTTGGGGGCCAGGCCGATGGGGGCCATGAAAAAAATCTACAACACCAAATGCTTGGCAATCGCTGTTTATGGTTCCGCCTTATGGAGTTATATAAATCATGAAATAATCCAGAAGGTGGAAAACAGGTTCTTACGATCCATGCTGTTGTTCCTCAGTCCACTCCGACCTCCTCGACCCATGTGGAGGTGGGCTTGGACTTTGTCTCAGACAGGTTGAGGCTGTCCCCGATAACATTCTGGCTCAAGACATGGCTAAACAGCGAATTATCTCTTAACCACGTAATCTTGGCCGACGTTATGTCCCTAGATCACTCAAAAAAGGTGCCCTGGCTGGAATACATTAGAAGATCTTTAGCCGAGCTGGGTCGCCCGGAACTTTTCCATTCACCCTCCTGTATTAAGAGAGAAGACATTAGAGTGATTTAAAAGAATTTATGGAGAGGGCGAGAGCTGCACGTGAGGAATAGGAACTGAGGAAGCTGACTGTTATATCACATTACTTGCTTCTGCATTCTCCAATAATGGAGCCATATCTTGGTATTGTCACCAAACCATTCCACAGGTTCCTATTGACCAAGTTTCATTTTAATTTGATTCATTTTCATTTAGGTAATTACTCTGAATGGGTTAAACCAGAGGCAGCTCCGCTTTGTAAATGTGATGATGTGTCTATACAAAATACTACGCACTTAATTATGTTTTGTAGGGTTTTTGCTGTTGAAAGGGCTAAATTCTTTTTACCAATCTTGAGAAAAGAGGGCTTCACCCAGCTGAAGCCTTCCATAATGTACCTTCAGTTCTTAGGCAGCACTTTTGTTATATTTAGTGTAGCAAATTTCTTGGTAGCTGCATCTAGAACTAAATCACGCAAAACATGAATATTTTTGTAACTTTGTGGTCGCCTCTGTGGTTTTTCCCCTATCGTAATGAAATATTTATAATTAAATTCTTTGTATACATTTTTAAAAATTTGCCCCAAAAACATAAACTGTCTCATGATGTGTTATACTGTATATTTTTTTTCAAAAGTATGTATATAAATATTTTATGCCTTTTATGATTTTAACAAATCGAATAAAGTGTATTTGACTGACTGACTGACTTTCTAAGCATTTCTACCTTCCAAATGAAAGACAATGTGTAAAAAAGAAGTCATTTTGAAAAATTACCTAAAATTCTCATGCTAGTATGGGTACTCACAATTTCGGAAATGTGCAAATATCTACTGTTTCTAAACTCTATATTTTATTACAATTTCAGAAATTCATAGGTGTCTCTCATACCGATTTTTCCATGTATATATTTTCAATCAATCAATCAATCAATTGAGGGTCTCAAGGCGCTGAGGGAAGGGGGGTGCTGCTACTACTTGAAGAGCCTGGTCTTGAGGAGTTTTCTGAAGGTGAGCAGGTCTTGGGTCTTTCGCTGGTGAGTAGGGAGGGTGTTCCAGGTCTTAGCCGTGAGGAAGGAGAAAGATCTGTCGTTGGATACGGGGGACGGTTGCGAGGGCGAGGCTGGCGGAGCGGAGCTGGCGGGCTGGGGTGTGGAAACTGAGTCTGCTGTTCAGGTAGGCTGGTCCGGTGTTGTGGAGAGCCTTGTGTGCGTGGGTGAGGAGCTTGAAGGTAATCCTCTTGTGTTCCCAAATTAATTGCTATATACCTGGTACATAATAAAAACCCATTGCAAGACGCTGCTCAGTTAATGGCTCTAGGTTCCTCGGGTTCTTGGTGAACCTACAAGTCCTATATATATCCCCACAACCAAAAAGGTCCAGCGAATGTAAGGGTATATTGCTTTCAAACAGCTGTCATAATTAAAAAAGTTACAGGTGGAAATGTTGACACAAATGGCTGTTTTTTTAAACTACTTTGAAATTTTTCCTGTATTCAAGAGTTAGTTTCTATAAAGAAACCTTGAAGGGTCTACACAAACGACCCCTTGCTAAATTCAGAATTTTGTTTACTTTTCTAAAACGTATAGTTGTCCAGGATCTATTATTGCTTTCATACCCATTTATACCATTAACTGGAAGGAGGTTGAAAGCACAAAAAATACAAAATTGTGGCTTTCTGACAAAATTCTGCTTTTCTCTTTTATGATACCATTTTCAGGGGGAAAAACAGACGCTTTCATCTGTTGCCCTTTTTCCTCATTATTCCCCCCAGAACAAATGTACCTGTATTTTGGCTCATTTTTGGGTCCCCTCCAGGGGAATCCTCAAACCCTGTGTACCTTTAGAATCCCCATGATGTTGTAAAAAAAAGGACGTAAATTTGGCGAGGATACCTTATGTGGACAAAAGGTTACAGGGGCCAAATCGCAAACTAAATTGACAAAAAAAGGCTTAGCACAGGGGTCGAAAAGACCTAATTGTGATGGGGTTAAGAAAAAGACCCGAACAAAGTAATGAGGTCGCAAGTCAAAAAGATCAAGAAGAACCAGGGACAGAATCTTTGCGAAAAACATGAAGAGTAAGAATTCCAAGTAGAAAGTAGTGCCTGAATTGACTTATGTGATACCGGAATAAATCGAAAGCTCAGATCCAGGTGAAGAAAAAGAAAATTCTTACACTGAGAAGGTTGTTGAAAGCAAATTAAGGCCTCCTTAAAGAACTGTGACAAAATTTTAGGTGCAACCTTGGTGTGTAAAAGAAACATTAAAAGTCAAAGCAAACTGGAGAAAAGGAATAAAGAAAAAAGGGGTAAAGAAGAAAGCTTTGAAGTGTAGGATTACACTACTATATTTTAATACATTTTTTTTAGAAACTTGAATGTATTGATGGATTTTTGTTTTTGGTAGTAAATGGCTGAAGCAGAAGTGATTTAAATTCCAAACCCTTGTCTAGTTATAGGTGTATTAAAGCTTGCTTGTGTAGTGTTTTGTTGTTAACATTTATTTGGATACTATTAACTGTTTTTATACCTATACCTATTCTAGTGATAACACACAAAAGAAACAATGCTCATGATGTAACAGGTGAAGGAATGAATGAGTTCACTAATGAAACCCCAATTACTAAATTAGTACCCCTTGATGGAAGCATTCTCCATCACAATAAATCAATTAGTGATTTCTCGGTAAGTGTTTTTTACCAAGTTACTTTATGAATATGTGGAAACTATGAATGTGAGTGACTATTATATGTGCATGCAATTACATGTGTCTGTTATTGAAGGGGTGACTTATCACCACCTTCCATTAATCTATGGTGTGTCTTGTAGTATCCTTACCAGCCTATTCTATGTAAAGGGGAAACTCGAGTATCATTACCCCAATATAGACCTAGTATTTTCTGAAATTCCTGTTATAAAAGAATTGAACAAGGTGTTAAGTGGTAAAAATGTACGGTATATGGGAGAATTTTTCCATTTATGTCAAAGACTTTAGACATAGAATATGCTTACAAGAATAATTTAACATGTAGTTTAAGGGTAGAAGAGAAACTTTTCATAGAAATGGCAGAAAATAAATTAGAAAGTTCACAAAAGAAAGCGGATTAGCAAAAGTTCCAAATACCACCATAGGACTTTAGAGAAGGAAATTATGAAAATGGCAAACACATATGCTACAATGGCTCTGGACTGGTCACAGAAAGGAAAGATTTGTCTTTTTAGAACTAAAACTAACTATAATAACTACTGCATTTGTTCTAGTGAGTGTGAGCATAACTTTCAAATTACTGGAGGATGGGGATTGAAGGATGGAACTGATCCTGTTTTTCCAGGAATGTATTATGTGTCTGGCAAGAAAGCTTATTATAGAGTGCCTGCCCATTGGTACGGAAGTTGGTATTTTGCTATAGGTTTCCCTAAAGTGTACCATATGGACCATAGCATACATAAACTTAATGAAGAAAAGCAAGGATTAACACGTAATGAAAGAGCAAGTTTCTCAGAAACAGTAGGTGATATTATTGGTGCACTAATACCCTCAGTTGGAGTCGTTCTAAATTCACACAAATTCGAAAATTGTCCATAGTGGTTGATTATTCACAGATGCTGCTGGTGGGTTTTTGATGATTGACATGGAAATGGTTGCAATCAAATCGATGGTTTTGCAAAATCGACTTGCCCTTGATATCTTATTGTCAAAAAAGGGTGGAGTCTGTGGAATGTTAAAAGTCCAACATTGCTACACTTATATCCCGGATAAGAGTAAAGGAAATGAGGGATATATAAAGAATATTACGAAGGTACACAAAGATTTGACCCAACTGAAAGTTGACGGTGTTTGGGAGAGACTTGGTAAGAGTTTCTCCTCGATGGGCAATTAGTTGTCTAGCTTTGGTAAGTAGTCTATTAGGAAAATAATAATGCCAAAATTTACTATAGTAATCATAGCTTTGGTAATAATAATAGCAAATAAATGTTGTAAATGGAAGGGAGAAAAGAAAGAAATAATAGAGTTAAAGAATAAAAGAAGTGCAAGAATAAGAAAAAGGGAAGAAATAGAGTTAGAAGAGATAAATGGTGAATAGTATGACAATGAAAGATTTAGATGAGAGTGCCATAAAAGAGAAAAGAGTACAGAGTTTTAAATTTGAATAAAAGATGGCACTTGGTATGGTAGGTACTTTATGATGGCTCCTAAAAGCCATCAGAAGGGGGAATTGATGGAGCAGAGATTCGCGAAAAATTAAACCTGCTCGAATTGAGTACCCCTATAATTCGTACAAACAGTAAGTCGAAGTAGTAAACTAAGGTACACCACAAATAAACACGAGGGAATTTGCTTTGCGCATGTATGCACTAATGTGAATTAATATACAAAAGAACTAAACCTGTATTTGCAGTGTGCTTTAAAAAGACACGAGAAATATGCACGAATAGGCCGCATGTGCATCAGCAGTTGCATGTTGCAATAATGCTGCTTTTGCCCAATGCTTATGCTAGGTAACACTCAAGGGGAATCATACACAGGTGGGTGGTAAACAGTGAGCGATGCAGTGTCACATGATTAATGTATGTCTACATTTAATTCGTTTTAGTGTACTGGATGAAAAACACATTTTTTCTTGAATTGACTAAAGTAAAGGGAGGGCTTGGAATGACAATGCAGCCAGGAGCACTTCGCACAGCAGAAGGTGCATAAAAGTTGAAGGCTGTGATGCTGAATAAATAAATATAAATAAATATCCACATTTGTATAGCGCACAATCACCCGTTAGGGTCTCTAGGCGCTGGGGGCCATCGGGAAGATTAAGCAAGCTATTACCCAGAGTCACATGGTGCTGGGCTAATCTGCCGCCGGTGCCGGGGATCGAACCGTGATCCCCAGATTCCAGAGTCAGTCGCCCTGGCCGCGGCGCCACACCTCTTCCTGCCTAGGGCTGTGATTGACTGTGTGAAAAGCAACAAATTCCGCGAATGCTGTTTAATTTGAATAAAAAATGTTTAATTGTAACTTTTGTAAATTTCATGTGAAAGAACTGAGAGTCAGACTATGGGAAAGGAAGTGGAACAATAGAATAGTCAAAATGTAAGTGAAGTCACAGTGCTGTGACATCCCAACCCCCAAACCCAACCAATCCCCTGTCAAGCTTCATGAAATTTTGCAACTAATGTGGAATGAGACATGTAGGTTTTTCGACTATAATTGCGGTACCCTTAGGGGTGTAATTGTAAGCTTAGGCTGGCAGGAAAGGGGAGATGTGTTGCTGTCCATTGGTTTGCAGAGAGGCCTAGCTGTTCCTATCTTATCCGGTTCCTGTTAGATATCTTGTGTTCCTGAATACGCTTTGGGGTCCCCTGTCATCACCTGGGTGCAGCGGTGGTTCTTCCTATAGACCGTTAGGTTTGTATTTAGCCTATGTCGTTCCCAGAATATCAGCTTTAATGTTTTGTCTCTGAATCTTTTGTCTCTCCACCTATCCAATCTGTCAACAAAATATTGATATGCATTATTTTAGATGAACTTATTGTCTCTTCATCTTTCCCTCCGTTAGGTTTATTATTTGTTTGGCATAATCATTTGCTGAATCCTTTATCTCTTACTCTATCCACTTCTTCATTGCATTATGTCATTGCTCAGTGAGTATGTATCAATTGTAAAATTTCTCTTGTCTTGAGATTTCAATGTTTTTGATTGTGACCAAATTGCAACTGAGCATTTAACCTTTAATTAAGATATAAATTCATTTGTTAACCTTACCGAGAGTCTGTTACTATTTTTGACTAAATGATTAGTAAATTAGTATTTATCATTGTCATCAACTACTCAACTAATGGTTCCATCCACAAAGTAGAGGAAGAGTTGATATCAAGATTTGTTATAAGACAGATGTCTCGAAAAGATCTGTAAGGAATATTTGATGTAAATGAAACAAATTGACCCCCGTCGCCTCAGGGATACTGGGTGAAAGTGTATGGACCATTTTATTAATATTGTTGATTATCAATCCCTGATCAATTATTGGTATTGGTGCTGGATCACTCGTAAACATTATATGTGAAGAGGGAATGATCGGAAGAAGTAATGCAGTGATTGTGGTTGTCTGTACTAACTAGACATTATTACTTTGCAGAGGAACCCTTTGCAATCCTAGAATAACAACAGAATGATAATAACCCATGACTTACAGTTTGCCTGCAGCTTCTTGATGCCGGCAAATAGATCACTGGGCTATCTTAAGAGACTTGCAAATTATGAATTGAAAGCAACAAAATGATCTCAGAGTCAAAAACAGTAGCCACGAACCTATCTAAAAAAAAATACGAACATGTGGGCTGCAAGTTCTATGCTACTTTATGAGTCCGAACAGTGACCGGACAAAACACAGACCTCTCACAGAACTGTCATACCCACTACAGTTTTCTTACTGCTATTATAATCCCCTCAAAATTGCTGGGCACACAATGATTTCTCCAACAATCCTCTTAACCCTGCAAAATAATTTAAAATGCAGTCTCTTCGTGACCAATTACACACTCTGGACAGATTTACTGTCAAATATCTCCTTGTTATCAATTTGTTTGCAGCAGGATTTTTTTTATCAATATAGAAGTTAACTGTCAGATATGCCCCTCATGACTCCACCTTCTTTCTTCTGCCACAACTTGATCCCAAGTTATGGGTTCCCGTTGCAATTGTTTTCCAATTCCAACACTGGACAGCATGGATCTCTTGTATGGGAATAATTTTGTAATGGACAAGAATAATGTGCGCATTTGAATCCGAGCTCTCTGCAAAAGAACCTTGCATCATGGGAAGCCTAGACTAGCAACTTGGCACTACAGACAAATTAAGAGAGAGCTGTGGGCCTTGGTGTCACACAGACACACACAGTGCTAGCTGCATCCCCTCCTCCGGGGGGGGGGGGGGGGGGGGGGGCTCAGGAGACAGGGAAAAGCAGATATCAGCTATCAGCCTCCTGATCTCTGGGAGGGCCTTGCCTGTACAAGTGGGGCTAGGATTATAGTGAATGGGCCGTGGGATGACGTACTGGGAGGTAGGGGACAAGCTAAGCACGATTGTAGATGGACAGCGGCAGACAACGTGAAACAGAAACTCGTGTGTGCAGCAATGGCTAAACTGAGCTTCTTCAATTCTACCGGCGTGTAACTCACGGACTGAAACACAAGTTTCCACTGAATACATATGCTACACTAACTCATTCATTATTTAAATATAATTTGCCCATCTCTTCTCTTAGAGGTTATGTTCAGGTCTGGCTAGAGAGCGCTTTAGCTGTGTGCCATAGTTCATATCATTAATACAAAAAAGACAAACCGAGGGGCTTTTGTAACCCCCATCCATTGTTTGTAGTGTATATACCGTTTTAGGCCAACCCACAAGAGAACTTTGCAGGTTCACTTTTTGTGAGAATGATTGGCCTAGCAGTCTGTTTCTGGAATCACAATTGATGAGACGCTAGCCAGACACTTCAGGTGAGCGCATTGCATATAGAGACGACTAATGAGTGCTGCTGTAGCCTGTACCCACCCTCAAACTCCGCCACTGCAGGCGATCGGAGTGCCATCAACAAAGGACAAGCTCACACGCGAGGCATTGTTGATGATTGTGAGGGAAAGACTTTATAAGATGACCGTCACATGAAATTGATGACGTCATCCTTTGATGCTGGCAAGATTCTACCCTGCAGCATCATAAGCCTGAGGTAGACATATACCAAAATCCAGTGGTCGTATGCTTACCACACCTACCGGTATTTGTATATTGATTTATTCTGTAAAACGTTCTCTATAAATGCAGACCGTGCTGTAGAAAACAGGCCGTGGTTTGTCACAGAAATTAGGTCAGGGCAAAATCTGTATTACACTGGCATAAACTTGCAAAGTTGTGGTGATTTTGCATTACAATTGTTAAGGGTTATTTCTGAAAAAGATGAAGTTATGCCATGTCGCATGATTACACGCCGTTCTATACAAACATTTAGCACCGGCGCATGGGAACAACATGAACGACCACAAGGGGAGCAGGTGCTGTTTTCGGCGCCTATTCATTCTGTAGTTTTCAGCATGAAATGCATTTGCATGTACAATATACAAACAAATGCATCTTTAGCATCTTGTATAATTACATGTGACATCAAGTACAACCCACCATGCCACTTCAGTTTGGACCCAGGCATATGCAAATCAGCCTTATCAGCTTTGACTCTGCTCCTCATGGGAACAGTCCAGACCGAACTGCCAAGCCAGGTCCTTTTTAAACCAGAATACAAGCAACCTAGTTCTATTTTCACACTGAAAAGGGCTCATTAGCCATCCATAACTTGTTTCCATTGGAACAGTGAGCACAGAACCCACATCTGGGCAGACCTGTCACACTTAGGGCGTGTTACTTTGTGTCAGGTAGGTCTACTATGAGTGGTGAATAGGTGTTTCCATGTATCCACCCATGGAGTTTGATTCAAACCAATATTTCAATGTAGTCAATAGTTTTCTCCAAATTGGGGTGCGGGTCTGAGGCTGACGTAACATTAGTTCCTCTTTCAATGTGGGCTGTAGTCTGCAGCAAGCATACAAAGATTGAAACGCCATTACACATAGCTTTTGTGCAGCAAGGTAGTGCATCCTGCACAAAACTATCCTGATCATAATGCAGACACCCTCTGAACCATGGTGCATGGTGCAAGGGTGCCAACACTTCTCTGAGTGCACCACAATAGGGAGAGAGAGCAGAACTGCTCCATTTCTCTGAAAAGATGGTGGAATACTGCACTCTTCAGGTGACACAATGCAGAGCAACAACTTTGCTTGCTGTGCTGCATTGTTCTACTTCTTTGTTAATACTCCATCTAGTGACCAGTTCACTGAAAAAGTAGCATGTCTGCACCCACAGAAGTACTCCTTTAATGGATTTAGATTTAGTACTTTTAGAATTCACAAACATTTGCAGGACTAGGCTTCGAAAGCTACAACAATCGCTGGGGTGCATGCATACTACTAGCAATCAAACACCCAAAGGGTGATGGAGAAATGCTTGCAAATACTCTTAATCAGTAGCAGTCCTTCGGGGTAGCATTCAAACCATTGTTTCTTGCCCACTGTGCAACTCTAAACAGAGGACCTGATTTAGGATTTAGCAGACAGGGTGATGGAACACTTTACTGCCTTTACTCTGCCGGCCACATTTTGAAATGTCACTGCTTTTTTAGAAGAAGAATGTGAGATTCAACCCCCCCACCCCCCTCCCCGAATCTCACTGACTAAGCTACACCCCTGCTCACCATGCCACCTCATCTTGGACCCTACCATATGAAAATCAGTCATGACCCTGCTCCAATAGGAAGAGTCTAGCCTGAACTGCCAAGCCAGATTGTGAGATATTCTGTTGTTGTTTGAATGGGAGGGGTGACCTCCCTGCTTAAGCAACATCCACAATCACTGTCAGGGTGAATCACAAAAGTCACAAAATGAACCTGTGCTTAACCTTGGGTAGCTCTGTGCAAAAGGCAGTCAGGCTTAACTTAGAGGCAATGTGTAAAGTATGTAAGCGGCATACGAACAGCATTAAAGTGAAAACACAACACAAGAAAAATCCTCAATTTTTTTTTAAAAGACCAAAATGTAATAAGCTATTTGACACAAAAACAACACTGTGAATTTTAAAAGTTTTTAGTAAAAATTAGCACCTAAACAATCAAACTGCCAGCCGTGAACATCTAGTCACGTGAGACCGAATTAAGGTCGTAAAATATGGCCGACTGTAATGAAGCACGGGTCAGATACAAATAGTGGATTGGGCAAGCTCAGCGCTTACCTTTAGACTTAGAAGAAATTTTGAAGAAAAAGATCTGAGAGTTCAGCAGGGCAAGGCTGCAAGCAGTTGACACACAATTGATGAACGGAATGCAGAACAAATCAAAACACTCACCCCAGTCAAGAGATCTGGGTTAAATCCATCTTTCTTTTGCTCACCATGCCACCCCAGTTTAGACCTGGCCATATGCAAATCAGTCTTGACCCTGTGCCTCATGGGAATAGATCAGCCCAAGCTGCCAATCCTGGGCCTCCCTGGACCTGAAACAAGCATCCTAGGACCCGTTTTGGGGTTTCACCCCTCATCAGCCAGGATAGCTTGCATCCAGTGGCACAGTGAGCCCGGGACCCACGCCTGGGCATACTTGGCGCACTTAGGGTGAGAAAGCAAAAGTCACACAATTGATGGACGTAATGCAAAATAAATCAAAACATTCTCCCCAAGTCAAGAGATCTGGGTTATATCCATCTTTCCTTTGCTCACCGCGCCACCCCAGTTTAAACCTGGCCATATGCAAATCAGTCTTGGCCCTGTCGTTATAGGAACAATCCAGCCCGAACTTCCAAGCCAGCTCCTCCCTGGACCGGAAAAAAACATCCTAGGACTAGTTTTGGGGTTCCACCCATCATCAGCCAGGATAGTTTGAATCCAGTGACACAGTGAGCCTGGGAACCACATCTGGGCATACCCGGTGCACTTAGAGTGAGAAAGCAAAAGACACACGATTGATGGACGGAATGCAAAATAAATCAAAACATCCACTCTCAGTCAAGAGATCTGGGTTAACTCCATCTTTCTTTTGCTCATCATGCCACCCCAGTTTAGACCGGGCCATATGCAAATCAGTCTTGACCCTGTGCCTCATGGGAACAGTGCAGTCCGAACTGCCAAGCCAGGTGATCCCTGTACCGGAAATAAGCATCCTAGGACTGGGTTCGGGGTTTCACTCCTCCTCAGGCAGAATAGCTTGAATCCAGTGGCACAGTGAGCCTCGGACCCACGTCTGGGTATACGTGGTGCGCTTAAGGCTCCAGGCAGTGTCTGAGATGGGGGCGCCATTTTTGGAGAGCCATTGGATGAAGCTGAGGTGAAGATTTCTAGGGTCTTCTTTTTTTTGGAAGCTGAAAATCTCCAGCGGGACGAGGCAGAAGTCAGTAGTCAATAAGAGTTCAAGAAGTCCAGGTAACCTTTTGGCAAAGGAGCACCGATCAGCATTTGTTGCTGCGGAGAAAAAACATAACAGGAGTTACCAGGAAGTCTGGCTGACTGGTGATGCACCATTGGCAGATTGGTCCCGGTCTTCGCTTGGTTCTCAGATCAGTTTTTAGCCAAACATGTCTAAGTCCCAAGTTTGGATTTTGGCTATCTGGGCACCTTTAAGAGCACAACCAACTGACAAGGACTGAAGGTGCACCATTTGGGGGTCCAGGACTCACCTAGGCTAAGCCCAGTTGCGTATTCCAGATGGTGTAAGCACTATGTCCCTGGGGCTCTTTACAAAAGGCCGGCAAAGTGGCCCTTAAAATCTCTCCGATAGTCCTGGATTCAAGTAATGAAGCTGGGCTCAAGCAGCAGTGTAGGGTTCTGAGGGTACACAGCAGTCTCCAGGCAGCAAAGCAGTTCTTCCAGGCATAGCAAAGGAGATCTTTGGAGTACACAGCAGGCCGCAGTACCAGGCAGTCCTCCTAGAGTCATTCCACAGGTCCAGAAAGTGTATTGAAAAGTGGGTATGAGGAGCCTATTTTTATACCTGGTGTCTTCTTTGAAGTAGTAGAAGCTTCTAGATGATTCTCATTGAAATCCTTGAAGTTTCCTTACCCCCTGGCTACATTAACAATATTGTGGTGAGGAGTCCTTTTTGTGAAGGCAGTGTACAGTCTATTCAGTTGGAGGTGGGACTGTGCCCAGCGCCACTCCCTTCCTTTCAGTAGATGGTCCATTCAGTCACACCTAATCCCTGTATTTTATGACTGTCAGAGGAATTTGCAAAGTCCAACTGCCAGCCACACCTAGTTATGTGACATGTAAAACCTAAATGTTTTTGTCCAACCTTTAATTGAAATGCATACTGTCCTATGTACTACCTACCTTAGGGGTGACTTATATCAAATAAAAGCAGAATTTAAGGCTTGGCAAGAGGATTATAGTGGCAAGTCAAAAGGTTGCGATGGCAGACGTGGTACATGTTTAAAGGGGCTGCTGAACTGCATGGCAGAATATGTGCTACAGACCCACTATCGACCACTTCCGACCACTTCCGAGCGGATTCTAGCAGAGGGGAAAGTGCTTGACAGACTTTGATTCTATTGGAGTTTGGCTCGTGCAGACTAAAACAAAGACCACAGAATCACGGTGATAAAACGTTTAAAAAAAAAAAAAAAAAAACAGGGAAGAAATAATTACATCGTGTTATTTCAGCACACAGTAATACTAATCTGCTACAAACTATCCCTGCATCAGGCGGTGTTACGAATGTTGCTGAACTTCCTTGAGTTCAATCGGCGGTCTCCGCTGTGGCGTGCTACACTTTGCCTGTGCTGGGCACAGAGCAACGTTTTTCCCGGCAGAGGTGGGTCACGGAAGAAAAAGAGGACGCCACTTCCACTTTCTATCGCCACACGCAGCAACAGAAAAACCGGCCTTGTGTCTGAACTGAATAACGTGGAGCAAGAGAACGAGGAGACTGAGATGGCAGAGGCAACGCCACTGATCCCTGGTAAAAAAACCCATCACCAAACAGGGTAAGAACTCTAATAAAGGGGCTACTGTTAAATCTAATGAATCTATTGGTATAAAAAGCCCAGCATTACAAACTTTACCAGATTTATTTGAAAAGCATGCTGCAAGAAAGAAAATAACTGACAATGATAATCGAAGCACTGATTTAATTGACATAACTGTAGTACAATCTACTAATCAACTATCTGCAAGCGGTGATAATCAGCATAACCCTAATAATTTTTCTACTTTAGCACCTATTCAGATACCGACTGACTCGTCAAGGAAGGGTATTATGGGACTTGTAGTTCCAACTCCGGGTGGTGCTATTACCAACAGAGCTTGCTCTCTTCCATCTTTGGTATTACTATTGAATGAAGCCCCAAGCGAAACACGAAATGTAAAAGAAACTACTGTCCAGCAACATAATCAAGAGCTTCCTGAAACCTTTTACTCACTATCAGAACTCTCATCCGATGAAGCGAATAAAGACTGGGCAGACCTTAGCGGCGAGAATCTATCTTCTGAGAGTGAGACTAGCATGAGTCCTGACAATGCTAATGCGGCAACCATTATAAAAAAAAAGCGGAGAACAAAGAGACCTTCTCGTACAATGAGCCAAGAGGCTGCCTCTAACTCACCAAATAACACGATTAATAACACGAATCCCCTATCTTCTAAATCCACTGCTTCAGTTGTCAATGATATCCCGGGGTCTAGTCACAACGTTATACATGATCCTAGTCCACAGCAAGAGAACAACGATGAGATCACACTGAAAACAATATTTGACACCATGATGTGTCATAGAGCAGAGAGCAAGGCCGAGAATCAACGCACGCAAATGACATGTGCTAAAGTCAAAAACGCAGTAAGACGTGCAATCAAATTATGCTCAGAGACTGCTGATAGGGTCACTGAAGCAGAGGCCAGGATATCTGTACTTGAAGAAGAATGTATGGCTCAAAGACAAGAAGTGGGAGACTTCAAAGTACAAAAGGATGACCTATCCGACAAACTAGCTAGTTTGGAAAACCAGGCCCGCAGAAGCAATTTGCGTTTTTTGGGGATCCCTGAAAATAAAGAAGGAGGAGACCCGAGGAAGTTTATTATTAATTTACTAAACGATGCTTTTCCTGAAATTACTGATTGGGACTGGGCTCGGGAAATACAACGAGCACATAGATTCCCATTTACAACAAGGAAACCACGACAAGGTCAGGAAAATTACCCCAGGGCCATTTTGGTGTCATTCAATAATTTTCTTGCCCGTGAAGTGATATTTGTAAACGCTAGACCAGATAAGAAAGCGGATGGTCTAGGTTGTCAGTTTTTTGTGAGACCAGACTATTGCCAAGCTACTGTGGCTCAACGATGGCAACTGAAGCAACTAATTCCTGATTTTCAGAAGAAGGAAGTAGCAGTATTTCTGCAGGGTCCTGCCAAATTAAAGACTATATACAAGGGCCAAACAAAATACTTTATTTCTACTATCAAAGCTAAGGAGTACTTGGAATCTCTCTGAATAAATAAGAAGAATTTCAATGTATAGTATGACAAATCTAGAATTTGGGTGTAATAATTACACTGTTTAATAATTATTCAAATGCAGGATCATTATGTTTCGTTATCTTTATACTCTCTTCTCTGCTTTTCTGAACTTTTTGAACTTTCTCCTTCGTTCGCTTTTCTTCTCCTTCTTTTTTTCTCTTTTCTTTCTTTTTCTTTAGTAAGGACGCCATGGGTTAGGGACACGGCATCCATACGCTTCAGGAACTGACAGTTCCTGTGCCTCATATAGTGGGGAGGGTCGGGGGAGGGGTTCGGGGAATAAGGGTGGGGGTGGGTATGGGCAGCGGGTGGTGGTGGGGGTGTAAGGCTGAGGTGTTCAATACAGGGATGGTGACTAAGGCTGAGGCTGAGGTGCTCAATACAGGGATGGTTACAATGCATATAAAGCATAATATGGTGGAGCAAATGTTTGTGATGATGACCAACAATCGTTTTTCTACATTGTTTTTGAAATGTATAAAAGGCTGAAAATATGCAGTATCAATATTAATGGTCTCAATGATTTAAAGAAGATTGCTATGTTTCGTACAATGCTTCAAACTCTGAATATTGACTTGTTATGTGTCCAGGAAACTCACATTTCATGGGATAAACGCTCTCTCTTGAATAATCTGGGATTAGAACTTCTGATTACATCTAAACAAATGGGTATCAAGAGAGGCGTTGCTATCTGTATGCGAAAAGGAGTAGGGAAGTGCGTAAAAACATCTTCTGATAAATGGGGGAGATGGGGGCTTGCGGAACTAAAAATTGGTAGTTGTAGATTTACTCTATGTTGTCTGTACGGCCCAAATTTGGATGACGCTGAATTATTCAATCTTATTAACACAGAGTTATCTACTTGGACACAACCGATAATAGTGTGAGGGGGACCTCAATATCCATATACCAGCCGATTGGAATATTAAACTAGGAAAGAGATATATGGGTCGTAAGATTCAAGCGTATAAAGCTCTTAGAGATCTGGTATTATGTAACGGGCTAACCGATGTTTGGAATAAGTTTTAATATAATGACCCTGGTTATACTTTTTTCTCTACCCCCCATCGAAAATTTGTCCGTTTAGATTATTTTTTTGTATCTTCAGTTTTTCTGGAGCAAATTCGTATTGAAATATTACCACAGGTCATTTCAGATCATAATCCCATCATCGCTGAGATTCAATTCCCTACTGATTGCCAAAGTTCAAATAGATTTTGGTCATTCCAGAGGAGTTTATTACTAGACGAAGAGTACCTCCAGTTTATGGCCAAGATCATTAAAGATTATTTTTCTATAAATAATGATTCTGCCTCTCCACAGATAGTCTGGGATTCTTTTAAATCCGTTGTACGGGGGGAGACTATTAGCTTTGCTAACTACCGAAGGCAAAAAAATCAAAAAGACTTCAAGGACAGGCTAAATAAGGTAAGGCTGGCGGAGCTCGAACTATCCACCGCCTGTAAAAACAATGTTAGTATAGAGGATGCACAAATCCGACTAACTATTGAACGTTCAGGACTCCGTACACATATTGCTGAAGAAGTAGCCGTAAAATTTAAACAATATAAAACAGAACGTTATGAACTTAGCGAACGTACGGGGAAAATCTTAGCGCAGCGTCTACGTCAAAAATCTTCTTTTAATGAAATACAATGTATCAAAGACATCAATGGGGTCCTTCAAGGAAATAAGGCAGGAATATTAGACGCATTCCATGGTTTTTATAAGACGTTGTATAACGATTATAACAATGAAGTCGATAAGACTCTCAATCCTATAAACTATCTCCAAAACTCCAATCAACTGTCACTGGGTACAGATGATATCGATCTCTTTGCTAGGCCAATAAGCTGGGAAGAGATCGAAGAGGCTATTCTGAGTCTAGCTGCCGGCAAAGCCATGGGGTCTGATCAGATCCCCCTCGAATTTTATCGGACGTTTAGACATCTGCTGAAGACAGAATTATTAAAAAATTTTAATGTAGCATTCCAAGATATCCCTCCTGATTCTTGGTCGACTGCCATTATAGTTGTTTTTGTTAAAAAGAACAAGGATCCAAAGGAACTTGGTTCGTATCGTCCCATTTCCCTCATCACGGCAGACAGCAAGATATATTCCAAAATTCTTGCCAATAGATTAAATGATGTCATGGCCGGTCTGGTCTCTCATATTCAACACGGGTTTATCAAACACAGGGATACCACAGATCATGTCAAACGTGTTATTGCACTGTTGGATTGGGCCCAAGCAAAGGAATCCCCAGTCGGAGTGATCTTACTCGATGCCGAAAAAGCGTTTGATAGAGTAGACTGGGGGTTCCTTTGGTCGGTGCTAGAATGGAAGGGTTTCCCATCACAATTTATTAAAGCTGTACAGTCACTTTATTTTAATGCAAAAGGAGTAATAAGACTAGGTACTGATACTTCCAGACCATTTTCCATCACTAGGGGGACCAGACAAGGGTGCCCCTGTTCTCCACTTTTATTTGCACTTTATTTAGAACCTTATCTGAACAGATTAATTGCAGAACCTGGCATTCCTCCAGTCCGACTTCATGAAGTAGACCACAAAGTCTTAGCATACGCAGACGACGTGGCCATCGTAACCCCTGACTCTTCCATTGCTTTACCCAAAATAATCGAAGTTGCTAGCGAATTTGGCAAATTTTCCGGCTACAAACTGAATGTTTCAAAAACCCAAATCATACATTCTAAAACAGGTATACCCACTGATCTCCCAATTAATTCTACTGCTACATACCTCGGTGTAACTTTATCTCCCAAAATAGACGACATTGTTGGATTAAACTTGGACCCTTTACTTTTATCTACCAACAGGACTTTAGAAAGGATAAATAATTTACATGTATCTCTATTTGGACGGACCAATGTCATTAAGATGCTAATCTTTCCAAAATTTCTTTATTTTTTTCGTACTATCCCTTTATTTTTCTCTATGTCTCTTTTTAATAAAATAGATAGGATGTTGTCTAGATTTTTATGGGGGTACCGCCGATCAAGAAGATCTCTTAAGTGGTGTACCCTCTCGCAAGGGCGTGCTGGGTTAGGATTTCCGAATTTCAGGATATACTATTGGGCCATTACTCTTAAAACTATCAAAGTTTTATTATTCCATGATCATGCCAACGAAATCTGTAAGGCACCTTCTATTTTTGAAATGCTTATGGGTGATCATGTGCGTCAATCACTACTGATATTTATGGAGCCGAGCTATTATAAAAAAACGAAATTTAAGATCTTTTTCTCTGCTTTTCTGGCTTGGAGACAAATGAATAAAGCTTTACGGATTATTCCTAAATATAATTTCTATACACCTATATGGTGTAATATTTCAACATCAGGGATTCCTCAAAGTATCCCTACTCCTCGATTTCGTCTGGGATCGATTCACTCAATTGGGCAATTGTACCTAGATGGGACCTTAATGTCCTTCTCCGAACTCCAAAACACATTTGGCCTTTCTAGAAATGATTTTTTTAAGTATCTACAAATCCGTAGTTTCTTGGATAAAAAAACCTTCTTCATAGTGATGTAATGGGGTCTAATGATGTCTTGGAGAGTGGTAGGAAGGATGCCCGTATTGGCACAATCTACCAGTTAATGATCAATAGGCTGCATGATGACCTCGATCAACAAGCCCAGAAGTGGGAGAGGAAACTATCTATAGAAGGGATTGATCTGGCAAGGGCATTTGAGATTAGTAATACAGTATTAATTAACAGCTCTCTTAAAAGCCAACACTATATGGCCTCTTTGGATCTGTATTACACACCTGCTAAACTTGCTAAATGGAAAGCTACGAAAGGTATCAATTGTAGTCGGTGCGGAATTTTAGCAGCTGACTCATGCCATATGTTCTTTAGTTGTCCCAAACTTACTGTATATAAAAATAAGATAGAAAAATTTCTCACTAATTTGCTCAATGTCAACATCAAACTATGCCCTTCTGTTACTATTTTTGGTGTATATTTTCCATCCGAGAGTTTATCTGTTGATCAAGAGCATTTTCTTTTCATTGGAATGTCTATTTACCGTTTTTGTATAACCTCAAGATGGCTAGACGCTGATTCACCTTCATTTGAGCAATGGTTAGGAAAGCTGTTAGACACTTATCGAATGGACAATGCAGTTTATAAATTGAAAGGACGAAGAAAAAAGTCATTTGCTAGGAAGTTATGGCTTCCTATTGATAATTGGATTTAATTTAATCATGATCATATCTTTAAAGAGACAGTATTTGAGTTATATGTTTTGAATTTTGTTATTGAGCGTCATTGCCTTATTACTGTTGTACCTTGTTCCGTCCTTGTATTTGTCTGCCTCTGCCTTTGAAAAATAAAAAAGAAATTAAAAAAAAACAGACCCACTATTAGCATTTAATTTACAGGCCCAAGGCATATGGTATTCCATACCACACTACAAGAAACTTACATGAAGATTAAAAATGCTAAGCAGGCGGAGGTCAATCTTTCCATGTGTAAAGAAGAGAGTCCAAGCAAGTTAGCAGTGGTTATCATCAATAAAGTAAACAGAGTCCTAAGGCCCAAAAAACATATTTTTGCAAAAAAGGGAAGGAAAAAGGTAACAAGTCTGGTGGTGACCCTCTGGAGAGGGCCGGGTCCAGGCCCAGTACATGTCCTCTCTGAACCAGAACACTAGCAACCTAAGACCGATTTTGCCCTTATTAGTGCTTTTCAGTTGGGTATCGATTGGATTCAGTGGCACAGTGATCAAGTGACTGTACTCCTCCTTCATCAAAACCACAAGTCCTGATTTCAGGTGCCGATCTAGAAATTTTAGACTGTTTGCGACTGGGAACTCATTCCTCGTATTGATCGATGACCATGTATGACGCCTGTTGACACGAGACTCCAGCGATGACCAACTCCTCATACCAGCTCCAAAATTCAGCATCAATGGCAACCATCGACATCGACCGCTAATGTGTAACTCCAGCAACAAACAACTCTTCTCTCCAAAAAGTGAGCTCCCATGATGACCGACCTGATCCTCATGCCAACAACGGTGTCCTCATGCTGACCATGAAGGCAAAGCTCTGCTAAAGCTCCCCACTTGGACTCAGAGAAGGTAAAAACTTCAGCCGGACGAACTTGGTTCCTGTACAGCCGTAGTCCGCAGTAGGAGTTCCTGCAGGGCGGTGACGTGGGGAGGGGGAGGGGCAGAGTGGGGGGTAGTAATGTATGGATTACGGAGTTTAACAGGTAAGTAAACATATAAATGAATAAAATGAATTTTGTTGCGTGCACAGCATCACGAAATGCGATGCAGTGCACGCAACAAAATCCGTTTTATTTATTTATATGTTTACTTACCTGTTAACCTCCGTAATCCATACATTACTACCCCCCCCCCACCCTGGCCCTCCCCCTCCCCACGTCACCGCCCTGCAGGAACTCCTACTGCCGACCATGGCTGTTCCTGTATCTGACCTGTACACAATGGTGGTCGACCTGAACTTGTGACTTTGACCCAGTCCAGCATGACCAGAAAGCCACAATTGGCATGTTGTACTTTTTTGGCACTTTTTTGTACCAGAAACTTTGGTTCTAATGATTGGATTTTTGCTGTTTTGATGTCATTTTAACTAATAAAATTGGATCTATTATTTTAAGTTGGTTTGGGATTTTTCTTGCACTGTGTGTTTACTTTATTACTGTTTGAGTGACAAATATTGTGTAGACATGTTTTTTTCAGATGGCTTACACTCAGCCTATTTGCTTTTTGGCCTCCTGTTTTTGACCATGTTTTTGTTGGTTTTAAAACTGTGGGCACTTTACCACAGCTATTCAGTGCTAAAGTGCATATGCTCCCCATGTAAATTATGTAAATGAATTAGTGTTTCCATGTTTGGCCTATTTGATTTACTACTAAGTCCCTAGTATAGTGTACTGTGTGTGCCAAGGGCCTGTACATCAAATGCTGCTAGTGGGCCTACAGCACTAATTGCGCAACCCACACAAGCAGCCTTTTAAAGGGTTCTCAGGTCTGCCACTGCAGTGTCTGTATGCAGTTGTGACTGCCATGTCGACTTGACAAGTGCACTCACTTGCCAGGCCCTAACCTTCCCCTTTATTACATGTGAGTCACACCCAAGGTAGGCCCAATGAGCCCATGTGTGCAGGGGGCACTGTATGTGTAAGATAGGGCATGTTCTTGTGTGACATGTACTGGTGTGACATGATAGTGAAATACAGTGTATTTTGTTTTTCACTAAGGAAAGGCAATCTGTCCCATAGGATAGAATGGGTGATACTTTGTAAAATCTTTACAAGCATAACTTCCCACTGGGGCAAGATTGAAAAACGGAGTTTAGTATCCCTGAACTCAGAATCTAAAAATGCATCCTTTAGTAAAGATCATTTTTATGTTGTGTGTTTGAAAATACCACTTTTAGAAAGAGTGTATTTTCTTGCTTAGCCATCCTGTGTGCCTCTGCTGGGTTGTGGATTGACTGTCTGTCTTTGGTGTGACAGGGCTGGGGATGTGCATTCACTCTAGACAGCCACCGGGGGGGTCGAGGTGTGCCCTGCCTTTCCTGGATGAGTCAGGGCTGGGCTTAATAGACATGGGCTGCATTCAGAGTGGTGGGAGGAGTTTTACTAGCACTTGAAAAGGCCTAGTCTGCATTTAGAGAGTTGGGAGGAGATTTCCCTTGCACCTGAATGGGCTTGGTCTGCTTTGTACAATGCTGCCTCCGTCTCATGCTGGGAAGCTGCACCAGAGAGGAAATAACTGGTTTGGGCTGAGCACAGACACTCTCTGCCCAAAAGAACAACGATAAACTGAGTATAAATATTGGGGCCCACACCCCAGAACTTTAGACTACTGTGAAACTAAGGAACCTGCCAGGAAGAAGAGCTAGAAAAGCTGTCAGGAAGTACTGCCACTTTGCTGCATGCTCTGTTGTGCTGGCCTGCTGTTTGCAGCTTCTCTTGGGCAGGTAAAGGAGTGGATTGTACTTTCATCATCCTGCTGTTAGTTCTTTCCAAGGGCTTGAAGTAAAGCTTGCCTCCTGTTGCACATCTCAGGGAGATAAAGGCTTCAGAAACTTTGCTGGGCTCGAGGAACCTGCCAAAGAGAGGAGCTGGAAGTGATGCCTGGAGGAGTAATACCCCTTTGCTGTTTTGTTGTTTTTCTGGAGTGGTCTGCAGTTGCTGCTTTCTGCATTGGGCAGTGAAAGGACTGTACTGTACTTTTCTTCACTTGTTGTTGAGTCTCTCCAAGGGATTTAGATAGAGCTTGCCCCCTGTTCAAGAAGTCTCAGGGACAGCAAAGGCTTTACCGTCCTCTGTGTACCGCCTCTGGGACCACGTGTCTCAGTTGCTACAGAGGACACCCGCAACCTGACACTGTCCCAAAGACCGCAGGTGATTCTATTGTGTTTTTATCTAGGAGCCTAAATTGATATTCCTATTTTATGCCCTTGTCCGTTTATAATCAATAATATCCATACAACGGCATAATAATCATATTCATATTCAGTCGTAGCACATGCTGTCACATTAAGCAAGGCTACTTCCCCGGCCCCTTAGAAAGCACAACGAGTTCTCTAAACAATCCAAACCTCCAGCAACCTGATAAATACCCCTTGCTTTGTTTTGATTTCATCCTAGAACTCCTGTAAAGCACTGTAAGAACGGCCAGTTCTTATTGACATCTTTATTGACGTCTTATGTCCGGCCTTACGTCAAACCCGGCACCTTACAGGTATAAATATACCAACGTTGCCTTAAGCAAACACACGGTGGGAGCAGCTATCTACTTGCCCGAGAGCCCAGCTGATGCGAGAGCCCACGGACGCTGCCCCTCCCTTTTGACGCACTGAGAGAGACGCTGTCTTTTCTCCTGCCGAGAAATCCAGCTCCGGTGTTTCCAGATACCTTAGCGGGTTACTGGGATATCGAGTCCTGAGAGAGAGATACAAGACCTCCTGCTTTCTATTACCCAGGTACGGAGCTGACTAAACCCTTAAAGAGAATTCTTGAGTTAGATTCTTGGGAAAACAAACTTAACTTAAACTGCTAATTATTTACTCCTTCCCACGTATTAGGCTTCGGTCAGGTACACAGGGGTAGGCGTATTTAGAAGCACCAGTTGAGTACGTTAGTCAATGTATACATTTATATATATTTGATCTATTTTAAAGTATCATATGGCTAAGAAACCATATCAATGCTTTTACAGTACTATTTTATAATCCTCCTTTTACTGTACGCACTTTACTTTACTATGAGTATTGCAATTGTGGCAATTCCTTTCTCTTGTATGAGGAAGAAGACTGCTCAATAAATTACACCTTTTATTGAAAACGCCCGTCTCTCTTTTCTCTGCATTCTGGTGAAACTAAGTACGCACATTTGACTGAGTGAAATGCTGTCTATTGTTTTCACACGACTCTAGAGATACACTCTTATTCTGAGGGAGCAAAGTTGTCATGTTATATGGTTGTCGGAAGCTAATCCCTTCTTGTCTATCCCGGGAGGTTAAAACTCCTCCTCGTTTATTCGAGAAAGTTTCCAGTGACCTCTGAGCTAGCTGGCAAACCTTAAGTCTAATATAGTCAGTAGAGACCTAATCGACCTCAGTCCTACGTCTACACTGCTGAATATATTATTCCAATGCGCAGAGCCTATTGGGAATATAGGAACTACACTACATGGCGCCCAACGTTTGGTAAGGCGATAAATCTAACGCAAGACGTTAGAGCAACTCAGTCGTGCTTTTTCACAAAGACCCCTTTTCCCGTAAAATACTCCAAAAGACGTCTGGAGTAGGTAAAAGGTTAAAATCCGCCGGAACTTAGTAGAAAGAGATTTCTATGTATAGTTTTTGGTTTAGTCAACGTTGAAGGATACAGTGTTCCAAAAATATTGTGCACCTAATCTTTGTTTCCTTGAAACTTGATCTGCAAACAAAACCCTTTCTGCCAGTAAAATGACGGAAAGTGAAGAAGAAAGGGAGGCAGCAGGAATAGCAGCTCAACTCTTGGCGGATGACACAAGTCTCCAAGACAATGACCCGAATGCTATACTCATTCCGGTCAACATAAGAAAAACTATAACTCTTAAACTTATCGAAAATAGACTAACACCAAGAGGTGGAATAGTCGTATTCGTAATTGAGGCCCATGAATATCGGCAGACAGAGGTATTCTACACATGGATAAACTTTCCAGCAGCAAACGCTGTCACACACGACTTCCACTATTACAAAATAGAGGAACCTCCGGATGAGTACACCCCTTTCGAAGAGGTGGAAAACCCATTAAAATACCTAGAGCACCTGCTCTGGTTTAAAGGCGCCCTAAAACATAATAATCACATCACCAGGCTCGGTCCACTAGGTAGACCAGGAGCAACGTGGCCGGTTCTAGCCAGCTACACACCACATCCAGACATTGATAAAAATGTCAAGCAAAGAACTCTTAGTTAAAATAAAAGAATTAACAAAGGAATATAGAGAGTTAGTTCAATTGGCAACAGAGGATATAACTTACCTCCAGAAATTGAAAGAAACAGATATAGCAGAACAACCATTTGAACTTGCCAGAATCATAGAAAAATCCTATGAAGAACTAGGTAGATATAGTTTGGGTGGGAAACCAGTAAAACCCCAACTAACTGAAAATCCTGAAAAAATATTTATTAAAAATAATCTAAACACTCCAAAAAAGAGCTGCGAAGGAAATAAACAATCCACTCCCAAAGAAAAAAGATTCCAGTCCAGAGGTAGGTCTCCTCGGCGGAGAGAAAGACCTCCGGACCAAGGACACAAGTCTCCCCAGAGGGAGCCCTCTGAGAAAAGATACAACCTTAGAAATAGGGATAATCTAAAGAAACCTGATAGATATCAGGACATTGATACACGTCCCTCTCGATCTTTTCAGACTTCCTCACAGAAATCGGAAAGAAGAGGACGGTCAGAAAACAGGGAAGAGCAAGTCAAGTCCAAAGACAAGGAACCTGCTCATCAAAGTAAAAAATTACAATTTCCAAGAAAGAAGGTAGCCAGCATTAAAATAGTTAAACATGCCGAGGATACTGAGGACACAACTGAAAAACGGAGAGTGGGCCCAGACAATGCTAGACAGCGCAGCAGAAGTGACCATAGCTCGCAGGATCCTGATGAATCATCTGGAGACAGTGGACACGAATGAATACATTCAGGTGGAAACTGTAGATACCAGAGTTAGCAAACCTCATAAAATATACAAGATAACATTACGTATAGAGGGAGATAAGACTAGGAAAGTACAGGGTCTATTTTGGGATAGCCTTTCAGGGCTATGACATCCTTTTAGCTGAGAAAGACTGGCCACCAGAGTTTGTCAGGGAGTGCCCTCATGGCAAAGAAATGATTATGCCTGCCTTCTCAAATCATATTCCAATTCATAAAAAAAATACATATGCAAGAAAATGGGCAGTATCCCAAGCTCCTGCATTATATAAAAATCATGTAGGATAGGATGAGGACTCTCCTCCTCACAAAATCCAGTTAAAATGTCAACCAACTGCACAAAGACAGTACCCAATTAAGCAAGAAGCTAAAAAACAGGTCAGGGAGATCTTAGATCAACTTGAATACCAGGGGGTGATTGAACCATGCACCTCTCAAATGAACAATCCTTTGTTTCCTGTTTTCAAGCCAGATGGTCTAGTTTTGGACTACAGACACCTTAACTCATGTTTCAAGACATTTGCAGTACAAAACTCACACAGTGCAGCACTAATGAATAACATCGTGCGCAAAAAATACAAAACAACATTAGACATCTCTAATGGTTTCTTTTGTCAAAACATAGCACCTGAAAGCAGGTATTTGACCGCTTTCTCAATAATGGGGTCGCAGAAAAACTTTCTGTCGACTCCCACAGGGATTCCAGAATAGCCCAGAATTATTCTCAGCAAGAGTAACAGAGTTACTACAAATATATGATGATGAGGCATTATCTTATGTCGATGACATCTATCTCACAGATGATGACTTGGATACTCACTTGAAAAGAGTGAACACCATAAGACTTGGGTTCGCAGCAAAGGGTTACAAATTCAACTTTAAAAAGTCACGAATTGCCCATCTAACAGTCCTGTTTTTAGGATATGAATTATCAAGTGAAGGCAAAAGCCTAGCAGACAATTTCTTAGAGAAGTGTGCTGTACTCCAAGCACCTAAAACGCTGAAGAACGTACAATCAATACTAGGTTTCCTGAATTTCGGAAGAACTTACTTTTTAAATTATGCGGAGAGGGTTAAACCTCTGTATGAATTAATAAAACCTGATTTTAAACCAATCAATTGGACTCAAAAACACACAGAAATTTTGAGAACATTGCAAACAGACATGTTAGCTAAAACAAAATTGCAAACTCGCGATAAGACACGCAACCTTGTAATCCGAGTAATCCCAGGAAGATGCGGATTCACGTACCTGACCTCTAATGAGGGAGAAACGGTACCAATAGCTTACAAATCACACTTGTACACACAAGCTGAAAAATCATTCAGTCTTGCGGAAAATATTGTAAATGCGGTTCAAACAGCTGTAGCAAAAGAAAAAGCCCAAGCCGAAGGCAAAAGGATAACAGTTTTAACAGCAGAATCAGCCTTTGAGTCATTAACAAGCCCACGTAATTTAACTACCGTGGCATTAGATCCAAAATGGATAGAATGGGAAAATTCTCTTGCTACAGAAAAAGTGAAATACTATTTTGACCCGGAAATCAAAAAACTAGAAAATCTAGAATATGAAGAAGAATATCCTCTGCCAATCGACATTCTGCCTCTCGAACAATATAAATGTGTAATCTACATGGACAGATTTTCACAACATTACGATGTAGAGACGCAGCGTGCGCGATTGTTAAAGGTCGCTGGCGCTTGGGTAAATTCAGACCGTTAATTACCAAAACTGAATCACTCAGAAACTGTTCAACTCAGCGAGCTGAAATAAGATCTTTAAAGATGGTGCTTGAAAATGCCGATCGCGAATTCCCCACACTAATAGTGTGCGATTCGCATTACTGCGTCAAATCTTACAATAATGACTTGCAGAACTGGATTCAAAACGATTACAAAGATGACACAGGTGCCACAATAAAGCATCAGAAGCTTTGGGAACAGGTAGTTCTTTTGCAGAAAGAACTACAAAAGACTCACGTGATACATACACTGAGTCATCAGCGTGATGGCGTTCACGCTGCAGGGAATTCATTGGCTAACACAGCCAAGGCGGAAGCAACTAGACCGGCTTCCGTAGCCACAAAAAAGCATTCAGAAAAATACATAGACGGGGAAACCATGCTGGCGGTAAAAACGTCTTCAAAAGGCGACTGTGCAGCATTACCCGTGAACTATCCACTCAAATATACATACATAATCGATGCAAACTCCGTTCCTTTTGCTCGAATCCCTGAAGTGGGGGACAGAGTAATTCCAAACACGAACAGGAGAATCGTCTTAATACAAGAAGCACATATGGGATTAGGTCTAAGGCATCAGATGATCAAAAAATCTCTGACAGAATTACAATCAGAATACTGGTGGCCCGGAATGAGCTTGCATAATAACAAATTCGCAATAAACTGTCAAAACTGCAACAGGGATCGCAGTGGCGAACCGGCCGAAGTAGTGCCAGAACACCTAATAGACAGCATAAGGCGATCTATACGCAAAATTAAACAGGAAAAATGCGTCCCAATGTATATTATTTAAGACTAGATTCACTTAAAATGTAGACACCAGCGCTCGGCTGACGCCAGAACTGTTATAAAAGATTTGCGAGTCTATATCGGCACATACGCAATTGGCATGCTACATTCTGATCAGGGTCCTGCTTTTAGCTATCGAGCTTATAAGGAGGCTATGACCAGCATGGGCATTGCATTGCAGTACTCTTGTCCCTTCCATCCTGAGGGAAATGGGATTGTGGAAAGAAAAAACCGAGACATAAAGCAATCTATAACGGCGAGGGTATTAGCTTCGGGTGATGGGTGGGACCAACATTTAACAAGTGTCCAACGTAGTCTTAATAATTTGCCAAGAAATTCTCTAAAAGGTTTCAGCCCGTACGAACTATTGTTTGGTACTAGAATGCATATTCAGGACTTAGATAGTCAGACTTCAGTGGTAGAAGAAAAATGCTTTGATATCAAAGATCGTTTGGATATTTTACAGGACTTAAATGAAACAAGAAAAGACCTGAGCAACATAAAGCTAAAACAGCAGCCAACAGCCACTGAAGAGAAACCACCTGTCCCAGCAAGGCCTGTCTGGATTCCAAAGATTGGGGATCTAGTCAGAGAGAAAATAGCGGTGAAGAAAGAATTTGGGCCTTCTTACAGAAAAGCAGTACCTGTCTTAGCAGTCAACGGAACAAGATCAGTAGTACTACCGCCCCTTGCTGGTAAAAAGGAGAACCGAGTTGTATCCATCGACTTGTTAAAACCACAAACATGTGGCCAATAATAAGTAGTAGGCCCAGTGGACTCCCAAGATGTAGCAGAACACCACAACTTGCTACAATACAAGAGGTTCAAACTGAGAGACTAATCACATTTGATAAACCTACAGTGAATAAAAAAGGACTATGCAACAATGCCATGGAACTTGTGCCTCTTGAAACCCAAATTGCAACAGTTCATCAAGAAACACCTGTCTACAACGATGTAGCCTCAGACTATGCTAATGAAACAAAAGATGCAAAAGCAAATAAAAATCCGGAAGTGATTCCAATAAATGACAGAACTGCATCTGGCTACTTCATCAATTTTGATGACTTTTCTGAGGATCCAAGCGAGCCTGAAGAACAGCCAACAACAAAAACTTTTAAAGACAAAGTAACAGAACTCTTTCATCAACTCAAAGAAACCTATCTGATTTCTCCATGGATTGAATTTTGGATTGTGTTAGGTGTACTTTTCCTCCTGCTTTGGCTCATCATGGTTCTTTGTTTGGGAAATTTTATTGAAGGAAAATACAGTACAATGGACACAGCAAGTCAGAACATCAACTTGGTCCTAAAGCCACACAAGTCATCTCACATCGAGAAAAGAGAACTATCATCCGTGAATGTCACAGCCAATCCAATACCCGGTGGGGTAGCTTGGGACAAAACAGATTACGAAATCTATGGCCCGGTCGAGCTCTTGAAGTATCCACACCAGTTTAAGATTTCATTAAGTGACTTTTTAAAACCGAGCACATTCTTTGATGATTGGGACTTTAAAAGTATTAATGATATGATGTCAGATTTAGTTATGTCAGCAAAATTTACAGAACATGATTACTTGCAGGGTTCATCTAATTATGAAGAAATGTACTGCTACAACCACTTTGCACATCATTATTTGCATAAATCTGCTCAACCTAGAAATGTTTTTAATTATAATCAATGGGAACATTGTGCAACACCACCAAAAGGCAGTTCGAAAACATTTTACGAGAAATTCCTATACTTCTCAGGGTTTAACACAAGTGATGCGGAAACGTTTTATTTAAAAATGTTAAATAAGACAGGAATGAAAACAATGCTGACAAACACTAAATTAATCTATTCAGAAGCATTTTATGAAAAAATGACTACATTTGGTTTTGATTTCTGGAAAAACAACATTGAAACAAAAACCATCTGGGGTACCAAAGATTGGCAGGTCCAAGATTTAGAATCATTATTTAGAGCCTGCATGATCCCAGAAAAAATTATATTCTTGAATGACACCATTCAACAGACAACCTGTCTTGGCCTAGCCAAAATTAAAGACTTAAACAAACCGTCTATTCCAAAGCCAACACCTGACAGTAATACCACTACAGATGTTGAGATAGACGTATCCCATATTTTTAACCAAAACCGAACACATCCCGATTGGAAAAAAGGGTTGATCTGGCCCACAGACACAAATAGCTGTCAAGATAGATTCCTGAACAAATTACAGGGGTTCAAATTGACCAGGCCAGACCCTAGATACTCCCAGAGACAACATCCAGGGATAGTTACAACATACAGTGTAGGAAAACTCTGCCTCGAATGGCTACACACATCCACACTGGCAGAAATTAAGCAACACTTGACTTTACTTAAATACGGTGCTGACTTACGTGATTTCATAATGGGACCACGCAAACAGCGTCAAAAACGTTTCATAGCGGCCGGTGTATACGCTGCGTACAACGAAGCTTGGAAAATAATGCAAATTGAAACAGCAGAAAAAATACGGGAAATTGACCGTATCAATTTGGAAAAATCCCTTTCTGTTGTGGACGATGGGTTAATGACTCTGTCTTCCATAATATATTCACTGGGCAGTATTGTATCATCTGCTATTGATATAATAGAGCAGGTCTTACTAATGTTACAACACGGCCAGTCCCAATTGCGTTCTATTGTACAGCTTGGCTGGACGTTGCAAAATCTGCGTTCAGGCTACGTGCCCTGACGTTTAATCAACACAACGTCATTATTCTCTATCTTTAACCTTACTGATACACAAATCAGTTTGGCACAAAAAGGAGCAGAGTATACAATTCTGAGCATTGAAAAACTTGAGAGATTACCATTGACAATGTCAGAAAGACATGTCATTGAATGGATAATACACGGAATAATAACAATTCCGATAACAACTTTCCAATTTAAATTCTGTCAAGAGTATATACCAGCAGGCCAGTATGAAAGGTTGGGTAAAGGGTACATTAAGTCATCATGGAAATTACCTTACACACACACATGTTATAGTGCAAAGGAACAGAATGTATTTCTTAGTGGTAACAATTGTAAACGATCACTAAGTGGTATAATTCTTTGTCAAGGTATTAACTTGCATGGGGCCTGTGAGGGGACTTCAAATAACCTTTCCTGTCACCAGCATGGCACACCTGCAACTCGAATAGAGCCATTCTTTAGATGGCTTTCTAACGGGAGCTATATTCTAATAGTGGACCACAGATGTTGTGGCATGGTGCCACGGAAAGCTTATCTCGTGAGCGTTAGTTCCATGGTCACTTGCTGTATGCAAGTATTGTATCCAAACAGCACTCCAGACACGGAGGCTAAGATTTGGCCTTTTTTGAATATCTCTTCTATTCGAATTGATACTTTAAGCAGAATGAAGTCTGTTCTTTTACAGACAACTGTGCCCTTGATGTCATCAAAAGAAACGTATGATCTGCAAGTTGCAAGGACAACGGCAGAGATACATACACTTTTATCAACAAATTGCCCCCGGCATTTCGCAGAAATACTAAGCCAAATCCTAAATATGTCTGATACCAGTGGTATCCCACATATATTTAAGACAATTTTTTCGGGACTGTTAACACCCTTCCAATCAGTTCTGGGCCTTTTTATCCTAATTTTGTCCATTCTGCCTTTGGCGGCCTACCACTTCTGTTGGGACTCGTGGCAGGCATTTTATTTTTTTGATACTTCTGCTTCGATATGGCAAGCCAAATCGCAGACAAGACTCCAGCAACGATGGAAGAAACGATCCTAGCTATACGCTATCGGGACCGCATAACTAAAGTCCTTGGATTAGCCCGGCTAAGAGATCTGAATATGACCTGGTTTCTTTCATTCAGACCCATCTGGCAGAATTGCATCTTACCTGTGCTTCGATGTATGCTATGCGGAGAAGAATGCGTGTTGGACGTCTTTCTTACACTATCATCAGCAGTACCATTGGATACAGATACTTTGCTAAGTCCTGTAACGGCTCATGCATCGTGTTGTCCCCAGCGGCTACCCATTCTGATGACGGCATTCGTTGAGACTTCACCACTGCGATTAGAGGGTAGTGAAGTACGAGATGAGAGCAACATCACCCAGGTACGACCTTCTGTGAGCATTGCTGATCCTGACATCGACGATAGCAATCATGCTTGAGACTGCTCAGTTGCGACATTTTCGAACTTAATCGAACTTTCACCTGAAGCCGTAGACAACTTTTTTGCGAATCTGTCTGAAATGATGTTTTCCCCCGCACAAAAATAATAACTTTTTAAGCAAACTAGTACACAGCGTTCCCTGAACCCTGAATTCGGCCTTCGGCTTTGATAAACAAAAGCTACTGAACATATTTGGAACTATATATTTTTTCTCTCCCCTGAAAGCAAAATATTTTTTTTCTTCAATTCCAAAATATTTACCTTTTTTCTGGCACTTGTACTCTGCTTAAAGTAGAACTATTCTTAGAGAACAGAGCTTCTATTTTTAGGAACTCTAGACCCAATATATTACCTCAGCCTCTAGCACATTTACAACAACTGTATTTATGTGTGATGGAATGGTCTCGACTTTTGTTTTCTGTATTAAGAGCCATTTCATGTGTAAATTTGGCAAATCATTCATGCTGATATATATATATGCATCTTTTTACTGAATGATTACACTGCTTGAATAGCGTACAGTACCTATAATCAATGTTCATGTACGTCTATGCACCATTTCAAATGCTAACAAATGTATTTTGGGGTGGGTTGAAATACACATGCACTTTTATATGTTTACTATTGCTTAGTTTTAGTAATGATGGACATTAGATCATGGAGTGGGTATTGTGTTTTTATCTAGGAGCCTAAATCGATATTCCTATTTTATGCCCTTATCCGGTTATAATCAATAATATCCATACAACGGCATAATAATCATATCCATATTCAGTCGTAGCACGTGCTGTCACATTAAGCAAGGCTACTTCCCCGGCCCCCTAGAAAGCACAACGAGTTCTCTAAACAATCCAAACCTCCAGCAACCTGGGAAATCCCCCTTGCTTTGTTTTGATTTCATCCTAGAACTCCTGTAAAGCACGGTTAGAACGGCCAGTTCTTAGTGACATCTTTATTGACGTCTTATGTCCAGCCTTACGTCAAACCCGGCACCTTACAGGTATAAATATACCAACGTTGCCTTAAGCAAACACACGGTGGTGGTATTGGGAGCAGCTATCTACTTGCCCGAGAGCCCAGCTGATGCGAGAGCCCACGGACGCTGCCCCTCCCTTTTGACGCACTGAGAGAGACGCTGTCTTTTCTCCTGCCGAGAAATCCAGCTCCGGTGTTTCCAGATACCTTCGCAGGTTACTGGGATATCGAGTCCTGAGAGAGAGATACAAGACCTCCTGCTTTCTATTACCCAGGTACGGAGCTGACTAAACCCTTAAAGAGCATTCTTGAGTTAGATTCTTGGCAAAACAAACTTAACTTAAACTGCTAATTACTTACTCCTTCCCACGTATTAGGCTTAGGTCAGGTACACAGGGGTAGGCGTATTTAGAAGCACCAGTTGAGTATGTTAGTCAATGTATATATTTATATATATATTTGATCTATTTTAAAGTATCATATGGCTAAGAAACCATATCAATGCTTTTACAGTACTATTTTATAATCCTCCTTTTACTGTACGCACTTTACTTTACTGTGAGTATTGCAATTGTGGCAATTCATTTCTCTTGTATGAGGAAGAAGACTGCTCAATAAATTCCACCTTTTATTGAAAACGCCCATCTCTCTTTTTTCTGCATTCTGGTGAAACTAAGTACGCACATTTAACTGAGTGAAATAGCTGACTATTGTTTTCTCAAGACTCTAGAGATACACTCTTATTCTGAGGGAGCAAAGTTGTCATGTTATATGGTTGTCGGAAGCTAATCCCTTCTTGTCTATCCCGGGAGGTTAAAACTCCTCCTTGTTGATTCGAGAAAGTTTCTAGTGACCTCTGAGCTAGCTGGCAAACCTTAAGTCTAATATAGTCAGTAGAGACCTAGTCGACCTCAGTCCTACGTCTACACTGCTGAATATATTATTCCAATGCGCAGAGCCTATTGGGAATATAGGAACTACACTACAATTCCATGACCTGAAGGCACTGAAAAGGGCACTGCCACACTTCGCACCAAAACCCTGGTCTCACAGATGATGAGGACAACTGCCACCACCGAGCTGCTGCTTGCACTACGACCTGTGGACACCGCATTACTCACCACCTTGCTTCACTCCGCCGCCCTGATCTCACCAATGACACTGTTGCCGGCTGACATCACTGACATGGTCTGCACCATGGTCTGGGGGCATCGCTCGTAATCTACATGCAGCACCTCCCCATCCCACACCACTGACGCAGCCCACTGATGCCAGCCCCATCAACCGACGATCCTCAACAGCTTCCAAAGCATGCACTGTGGCCGTCAGCATTGAGTGCTGCCCTGCTTTCAACCGCAGCCCTGGTTTCACCAATGCCGCTAGACGACCGCCACCGAGCTGCTGCCTACACGGGGACATGAAGGCGCCACACACTGCTCCACTCACACCACAGCCTTGATGACTGCCATTGCCGGAAGACACCACCGCGATCAGCCAGAACAGCAAAAAAGTACTGTTTACACATTCTCTGACACTGCTGCCAGTCCGTACCGAAACGGTCAACCGACTCGTTTGGATTTGGTCGTTTTTTGCACCGCTGTAGCACCGGATGGAGGCACCAACTTAGAACTACATTTTGAAGGTTAATCTTGCAGAGTACAGATTTTGACTATTGTATGTTGAATGTTTTGGTCTTGTTTCCACAAATAAATATTGGATATTTTTCTAAACTGGTGTGGTGTCCTTTTGTAGTCTTTTCACTGTATTACTGTTGGCTATGTGCAAATGCTTCACACACTTGCTCTGAGATAAACCTGACTGCTCGTATTAAGTTATCAAGGGGTTGAACAAGAGTTATTTCAGTAGTGTATCCCCCTATCCCTGACTAGGAAGAATGATAGTCTCTACTTGGACAGGGTAGCAACCTGCCAACTATGGACCCCCATTTCTATCACATTGCCTCAAATGTAAGCCTGCCCACTTTTGAGTCAAGGTATTAGAGGGTTAAGCACTGGTTTATTTAGTGACTTTTGTCATTCATACTGACTGTTTATTATTTGAGTGGGGCTTCCATCCCTCTTAGCTAATAATCTAATTTCTCACAATCAAATATTACCGTTTTATAAAGTGGGCTGGGATTTTAATTCTGTTGTGTTTTTTTATTTTTATTTGTTTTGGTACTTCTAAATGCTTTACACAGTTTGAGAAATACCTGGCTGCACCCAAATAGATATGAAACAATAAAGAGTCTGGTCCAGTCAGGAATATTTCTTTAGTGGATTCCTAAAATGTTGCTTCTTTATACATCAAGGTCATTACAGCCACAGCCAATGCATTTCATTGTATTGAACTTTATCAGGGCATATACAATCTAGTGAAACTGTGTGGGACAAATAATATCCATTCTTCAATATCTTATCTAGTTTGCGATGGGCAGATATTATCCACCTCACAACCCCATATGTTAGAGAGTAAGTAAACCAATATTGACACCAGGGTCCGTGTCTTACATCATCAATGGCACAAAGCATTCTACAAAAGATATTGATAGTAATGGACAGTTTTGGATGTGGTATCTTTTAAACCTAGCTGTTTTGTTAGTTGTTTGATACTTCACTTATTTTCTTAAGGTAGGCCTATCTGCTCTGTGCCAATCCTACCAGCGGCTGGGCTCAGGCTTAAATTACTGAAAACTTTAACTGGACCTCATAAGATAGTGACACTATTACTTATGGTGGACAAACATCCACCCCATATTCACTTTCTCAAAATGTGCTTATGTCTGTGACAGAGGTGGTCACCTGAATAGGCCCATTGATATCTTGGCCAAGTAAAAAGGTACAGTGTCATGGTTTAAAACATATACTGCTGATCACTGTTAAGAGCACCACAGTGGCTTTGATGACGAGGGAAAAATACGCATTTTTAAAGTTTCAAAACAAAAAGTACCTGAGCAACCACATAATTCAGCTTATAGTCAATGTTAGCAGATGAGCAGGCCTTAGGCATCGTTTCAAGTTGACCACAATGTTATATGGGTTGAGTAAGACTTGTGAGTCACACTGGTCAAAGGTTTTGCCTTGGGTCTTTGGGTCATATTTAGAGTTTTGAGAACTGCACACTCTGTCAAAATGTGGTGCATATCAGGTCCCCTGTATTATCACGACATTAGTTATAATGAACTTTTAATATTTTGTCCGTCAAACTTTAAACGAGGCACATTGCCTTTTTTCCTTTAGTCACAGTGGGTAACTAGGATGCTGAGGCTGGAAAGGGTACCTTGTAATCGGGTATATCATGTCGAGGCTCCCTCTGAAGCTTTTGAGTATGGCATCAAATGCTCCATTTAGGGCCAATCTCGTTTCTGTACCTGTCGAGAACGCTTTAATACTAAGATGTCTTTGCTGATTTGCCTTGGTCAAATTTTGTATTCCCATGGGGCAAATGGGCATCAGACTAAGGTAGGAATTTGTAGCAGACAATGACTTCTCAGCATCAGATAAATAGCGCTACCAAGGTAGCCTTGACCCTCACTGGAAAGAGTTCTGAGTAAGAGAAATTGTTTTTGTAATAGATTGGGTCACACATTTCTCCAAGTGCCTTGGTGCCGTGTTCCAGTCGGCCAGTGGAAAAAGAGATCTGAGTCTTCTCCCAAGTCTTGCTCAATGGAAATCAGGATCTACCCCTTATGGATGAGTTGAAATATGTTCCCCATCAATTGTGAGTGGGACTGACTAGTTGAAAAGGATCCCTGTTTCAAGGGTTTCTTCCATGATAACCTCCTCCTGGACATAAACATCTCAAAACACATACCTCAATCTGGGCCCTTTGCCTGACCATCTTCTCAATTCCTCTCCAAAATGCCACACTTTCAGTTAAAGCCTTTGATTGGCCTTCCTAGCTATCATGCTCACAGAAGCAATAATATTGCTCTACTGGGAGGAAAGGTTTTCCCACCGACACAGACTTTAATCACTCTCCGGAGGGAAGCCCAGATGAAATGATTTCTTTGCCACTGAAACTTAGAGCAACCACAAAATATGATTTTATAAAGTTATCTTTCCACTATTGATTTCAAATGCCACTTTCAATATTGAACTCGATTTTTTGTGAACGTTGAACCGACATTTTGAGTCAACTTTTCATGTTTTTCCTAACCACAAATGGGAAATGTAACTTTTAATAACAACTAGTGCTTTCTATAGAACAAATATACTTCTACACATACAATGAATAGAAAATGTTGTAGTAATTAATTGTAAGAGAATACATTTCTTAACATTTAGTATATTTTCATTTTGCTTCAAAGCAAATTTGGGCTAACATCTGCCTAATTCAGTTAAGAGAAAAAAATGGGCTGACCCCACCTGGATAACAACATGACTTTGACCACCTTGCAAAATCAAATACTAGAAACCTAAACCTGCACCATTTTTATTAAGTGTATGAGTTCTTCTTGACATTAAATACATACTTAAAAGCGCCAACCTTTTTTGTTTGCATCTTTACATTTGGCAAACCAAACGCCTGCATTGTTTCCATGGGATTCTTTCTTTTATTAATCGGCTGCTCCTATTTTGATAACCGAGCAGTCGTATAATCTATGAAGACCACCTGCATTTGCCTTGAAAGGTGATTGTACAAAATAGACATCTCCTCTCGACGGCACAGTCTAAGCTACTATCTGGAAGTGCGTCGCAGGCCTTTTCACATATATGCTGTGTAACAAATTCTGTCTCTGTGTGCATTGTTTGGTGGGTAGAAACTACAGAAACACTCCATTGTCGAAGAAAGAGGAAGTGCTAACTTTAACCGGCTATGCATAGTGCGCATGGTGAGAATCACTGCGCTACTGGACTGGAAAATTCTTTAGTAATTAGGCTTCGACCTTCACAATGCAAATATCCTCTACATTGAGCTTAGGTGTTAGCAAAGGGTTTAGCTTCTTCAGTAATCCCTCCATATGGGATTACTTTGCATTACCGCGTAGGAAATTCATCTTCTAATTAGAGTGCTAAGCACACACGCATACGTGCTATTCAAAGTACAGGGTGCTATTTGGTTATAGATTTTGGTAGCCCGGGACCTCATTAAAAGACTCCGTCTTGTAATCGATTAGTTGGCTTATGTTCAGAGTCTCACATTCTTCAGATCAGTGCTTAGCATTCCTCTAAGAGCTTGGCTTGCTATTATCGCCACTTGTTAGAAGACATCACAAAACCTCACTGATCTCCGCTAATAGATTATCAATTATTAGAATTCTGGCAGCTTGTATTTTCACAGATCACCACCTCCTAATGTGAAGTACAAAAAGTAGAAACCCTGGGCATGGGGAAATGCGATCAAAAGGTCTGCATTTAAAAGTACGAGAACATGTTTTTTAATAAAGATGAAACATATTATTTGATTTCCTGCACAAATATAAATTAACACTATATTAATGTTTTCCCCGGGGAGGCTATATGTTAGATGCCTTATTAATTATGTGCATGCAGGACCTATTTAATAATGTATGCTGTTTTAGCCTGGTAGACTTGGCATTCATAAAAGGCATATGCAATTAAACTATGCATTATTTAGTGAAATAAACTTAAAACCAATACTTATAAGCACACAGAAACAAAAAATAAGAGCCCAAGTAAAAGAAACATTTAATTTAGGGACGTTGCACAGTGAAATAGCGGAAAAATCTTAAGCACAATTTCAAGGGGTTTGGTTTTCATAGCGTGTTTGCACTCGGATTGAACAATATGTGAGTACACATGAAGATATGCGCACATTCCAGGACACCTGTAGGCACACATTTTCACTTCGTCCAACACACATACATATCAATGCACACAGACCAACGGTTACAATTAGTGCAATAGGAGGACTTGTCCTGATTGTGTAAAAACCGAGCACAGGATTATATATAAAACGGTAAATTAGGTAATGGGTATAAGCGGGCACAGGTGATTCAAATTGTAGTCCATGAACATGTTAACCAGAGGTGCATTTGATGCATTGGAGGAGGGCACTGGGTGATGCAGTGTGGAAGCACTAGGTAATACATCTGAGAGAAGCATTGTGCGAATTTGAAATGATTACACCAAGCAGGTAAGTGTAAGAGCACGTACTTTATTGACTGTTCCTCTCCACAGCTTCCAGGAACTGATCCTCCTGGGATTCAAACCATAGCATTCCATTGTCATATGCAGTAAAACGTAGATGGACAGCCTGCTTAAAGGAAAACTACTACAACATCTCCATTCTTCCATTAATACAAAAAGGAAAAGAAAACAGACGAAAACAGAAGAAAGGAGATAAAAGAGAGGGGGTAAGGAGAGGAGGATATACCAAGTAACAAGAAAAAGAAAAGGGCAAAGAGAGTACCTAAAAGGGATAACAACTGCGCCTAATATATACAGATGGACAAATACATCTACAAATACAGGATTCAATTATGGCGGAAGCAATAAAATAAACTACAGATTTAAACGATTTGGCGGGACACACGTCCTACCACTCCTCTGCGGAGGAACATATTTCAAAGAGGATTTCCCGACCTGGAAAGTCTGGGAAAGCCTCAGCGCACTCTCTTTAGGTAGGTTGAAGAGATTGGGGCTGAACATCGGTCCCCGACTAAAGACCCTGACTCAAGACCCAGGTGCATCACAACCTTCATTGAATTCTGGTAAATCATGGACAGGTTCCACCAATTCTTGCCATTGAGTCTTACAGCAAAGCACGAGGTAGCATCCACCTTAACGGGAGGACCAAATTTTGACACACCCTTGGGAACATTGAGAGGGGAGTTAACACACACCCAATCCCCCAAAGAGACAGTGGACTTAAAATTGGCCCCATCTGGGACAGCTGGCTGTAGAAGCATGCCACCACCTCCTTGTGTCGAGACCACAGGTAGTGACTGTATGGCACTATCTCCCTGTGTCTCCGGGCACCTTAACAGCAAACTCCACTTCTTCATCCAAGCAGGACACATGTGAAAAGATGCTTTTCTAACCATAAGTAGAACAAAGGGACTAGAACCTGTAATGGCACTCGAGGTAGTGCGATGTGCCCAAAACATACTCTGGATAGCTTCCTTGATGTCAACTTTGGATGAAATAGCCCACTGAATACATTCTACAAGAATTTGGTTGGTGTGCTCAATGAAACAATTGGCTTTTGCGTGACAAAAAGCCACACGCTGATTGGTGATACCGCACTGGAAAACAAAATCAGACATTTCCTTGGACATAAACTGTACCCTATTGTCGAATACAATCTCCTTGGGGAAACCCTCTCTGGCAAAAAGGCTCTGAAGAAACCTAATGACCTCATGAGAGTTGGGATCTGTCATAAAATGGACCTTGCACCACTTGCTGAAATAGTCGGCAACCATCAGTGCAAACTTGAATTTACTGGGTAGAACTTTGAAGGGTCCCACAAAGTCGATAAGGAACTTCAACGATGGACCATCGAGTGCCTCTACTTGTTGTACAGGAGGCCAAACAATTTTTATAACATTGTCACTGGTACAAAATGTCACACACCCTTCCAGGACTTACCAATACAAACAGTGGATCCTTTTCTTAGTGTTCGTCTGCCCAAGGTGCCCCTCGTGACCATAGTCAATGATGCGACCTCTGAGAGATTCAGGAGGAACAAACATCCCCCTGCATAATCATCTCTCCACCCTCCAAAGTGAGCTCATCAGCGACCTTGGCAAAAGGATGTAGATCACTGTCTAGATGTTTTTCCTTGGGCCAACCTGACAGAATAAATTACTTCACCCTCTCAGTGGGGAGCTTGTGGAGGAAAGAGAAGCTCGTAGCGGAAAGCGGAAAATGTTTTTGTCGTGTTTGGTTCCGAAGCCGGATTCAGGAGTTCAATGGAAGTATGCGTCTCGCATTGCAGTGGATGCGGGGCAATTGTATGACTACACCTCTTATCTGATGACTGCCCTTCTGCGATCCTACTACTGCAATAGACGCGACAGACTTTACTAACCATACTTGTTTTTCTGTCACTTTTTGTGTATATATTCTCCATCTAAAGTGTCACTTGGAGCAGTACTTTGGCACTTCTTATGTTCACCTCGGATATCTATCTACATTTTGTGAGTTAACAGTCAAAGTGAATGTTCAGCATCAACGTTGTGGAGTCCTGATTACTCATTAACTCTAACAGTTTCTTTTTATTCACAGGTGCACTATTCTAATTTTGACAGGAATTGTATTTAGTGTTAATCTTTTTACTTCACAGGTATTTTTCAGGTGAACTTTTATGCTTTCTATTGTTCATCGTATTTATTCTTTTTTCATTTTGTGCTCATCATGCAGAATGTGCAACCCCCCCTTATTTACAGTTTCCAGGTGATCCACCAGTCAAGGGGAAAGTGTGTTATAGAGCATTCGTAAAATACCTAGGCGCTATGGGGGGCTCAAGATTTAGTGCTGAGAGGAAGAGTTTAATCTTAGAGCATATTCTGGGTTTCGAGGGTCAAGCAGTTTTGGAACATCTACCTCCTCTACTTGTGGTTGAGGGTGAAGAAGAATTAAATGACTATGATCAAGCTGTGGGTATGCTGGAGAAACAGTTTGATGTGGAGAGCAGGCTAGTTGTTGCTAGACACACGTTTTTTACTAGAGAGCAGGAGAACGGTGAGAGCATAGTATCTTATGTAGCAGCTTTGCACATTCTCGCTTTAGAGTGCGAATCCTCGTCGTCAAATTTGAAGTGATTAAACGAAGCATGTAAGTGTAAGAGCACATACTTTTGACTGGTTATCTCCACAGCTTCCACGAACTGACCCTCCTGGGATTCAAACCATAGCATTCCATTGTCATGCCAGCAACATCATATGCAGTACAAAGTAGATGGACAGCATGCTTAAAAGGAAATTACTACAACTGCATTGGGTGATCTGCCTATCAGGGTAGGGAGGAGGCACTGAGGGGCCTATTTAAGGAAAAGTAATGCAGTGCAGTACAGCAAATCACCTTATTGTGCTGCAATGCATGATGGGAAAGGACAGGAATGCACCGCCTTTAAGGCATCATGGTGAATTCTGCCTTTTCATCTGCACTGGTGCCCTTTTGTCAGCCTAGCGCCACGGTGCAAGGGTGCCTGCGTTACATGCTGGATTGTTGTTGTGCAGTAAGGAATACCTTCTAGCACAAAAACAATCCTAAGAGGCATTTTCCTCTTTCTATGTACGGTTCCATGTTTAAATATCGATTACAAAAATATAGTTTACAAAAATATAGATGTAAAAATATTGATTACTAAAATATCGACTCCCTATACTTAAACAGGTAAGTACAATAATATCGACTCAAAAATATAGATGTAAAAAATATAGATGTAAAAAATATCGACTTTAAAAATATTATAACTTAAATTAATTAATTAAATATTATTAATATTATTAACAAAATAAATTACATTACATTTATATTTTAACTATTTATAACAAATAAACTTAATTTAATCATTATAAACTTAATAAATGAGTACATATACATATATTTTCTTAAATACATTTTATTATTATCTTTATTTAATTAATAAACTTTAATAATTATATAAAAATAAAATAAAAACATATATAAAACATTTTGAATAAAATAACATTTTCTATATTTAATTAACACATAAAAGTATTTAAAAATAATAATACATACATTTAATAACAAAAGTAAAACATTAGTAGTTAAAACATTTGATAGCGAAGGGGTAAAAATTACTATCCCCACTCCAAAGGGTGCAACAGTAGGGAAAGCGCTGGATAGCGTAGGGGTAAAAATTACTATTCCCACTCCAGAGTGTGCAACAGTAGAGAAAGCGTTGGTTAGCGTAGGAGTAAAAATTACTATTCCCACTCCAGAGGGTGCAACAGTAGGGAAAGCATTGGATAGCATAGGGGTACAAATTACTATTCCCACTCCAAAGGGTGCAACAGTAGGGAAAGCGCTGGATAGCGTTGGGGTAAAAATTACTATTCCCACACCAGAGGGTGCAGCAGTAGGGAAAGCGCTGGATAGCGTAGGGGTAAAAATTACTATTCCCACTCCAGAGGGTGCAACAGTAGGGAAAGCGTTGGATAGCGTAGGGGTAAAAATTACTATTCCCACTCCAGAGGGTGCAACAGTAGGGAAAGTGTTGGATAGCGTAGGGGTAAAAATTACTATTTCCACTCCAAAGGGTGCAACAGTAGGGAAAGCGTTGGATACCGTAGGGGTAAAAATTACTATTCCCACTCCAGAGGGTGCAACAGTAGGGAAAGCGTTGGATAGCGTAGGGGTAAAAATTACTATTCCAACTCCAGTGAGTGCAACAGTAGGGAAAGCGCTGGATAGCGTAGAGGTAAACATTACTATTCTCACTCCAAAGGGTGCAAAAGTAGGGAAAGCGTTGGATAGCGTAGGGGTCTAAATTACTTTTCCCACTCCAGAGGGTGCAACAGTAGAGAAAGCGTTGGATAGCGTAGGAGTAAAAATTACTATTTCCACTCCAGAGGGTGCAACAGTAGGGAAAGCATTGGATAGCGTAGGGGTAAAAATTACTATTCCCACTCCAAAGCGTGCAACAGTAGGGAAAGAGTTGAATAGCGTAGGGGTAAAAATGACTATTCCCACTCCAAAGGGTGCAACAGTAGGGAAAGCGTTGAATAGCGTAGGGGTAAAAATTACTATTCCCACTCCAGAGGGTGCAACAGTAGGGAAAGCGTTGGATAGCGTAGGGGTAAAAATTACTATTCCAACTCCAGTGAGTGCAACAGTAGGGAAAGCATTGGATAGCGTAGAGGTAAAAATTACTATTCCCACTCCAAAGGGTGCAACAGTAGGGAAAGCACTGGATAGCGTAGGGGTAAACATTACTATTCCCACTCCAGAGGGTGCAACAGTAGGGAAAGCGTTGGATAGCGTAGGAGTAAAAATGACTATTTCCACTCCAGGGGGTGCAACAGTAGGGAAAGCATTGGATAGCGTAGGGGTAAAAATTACTATTCCCACTTCAGTGAGTGCAAAAGTAGGGAAAGCGTTGGATAGCGTAGGGGTAAACATTACTATTCCCACTCCAGAGAGTGCAACAGTAGGGAAAGCGTTGGATAGCGTAGGGGTGAAAATTACTATTCCCACTCCACAGGATACAACAGTAGGGAAAGCGCTGGAACCCAAAACAATAAAAAAAAAATGATCACATTTTTTATTACATTAAATTTCCAATATAAACATAAATATTATATACATTTAAATATTTTATTATTAACAAAGATAATAAAAAAATATATATTTACACATTATTTAACACTATAATATCCACCACACTCCTAAAAATAATTACACAATTACATTTAATATTTACTAATTAATTAATGATAATTAAATTATTTTTTAATTAATTAATTAATTATTTAATTGACAGATTTCACACCATATACACTTATAAACACCACAACACAAACCTAAATTTAATTACACATTTACAATTAATAATTAATAATTAATTAATGGTAATTAATTTATAAAGTATTTATTAATCAATCAATAACAATTTAATTACTTCACACCATTTACACATATAAACTCCACTACACACACCTAAAATTAATTAAACAATTAACATAATTAATTAACATCATTAATTAATTAACATAATTAATTAATTAATAATTGACTAATTTAAATTAATTAACAAATAATTATTAAATTAACACATTAATTAATCAATTAATTTTATATATTTAAATTACTTCCCACCCTATTCCCCTATAAACCCACAACCCGCTACTGAACTAATAACACAAAATTCAACATAATATACATTAATAACTATTACAATTCAACAACATATATTAAAATGACAAACAATTCTCATTAAAAACACTAAAATACATGACATTATTAAAAAATCGATATTTTTGTAAACTATATTTTTGTAAACGATATTTATTACAACTATATTATTGTTATCGATATTACTTACCTGTCTGTCGATATTCTGGTAAAACTATATTTTTGTTTTTGATATTTCTTCAATTCGATATTTCTGCGGGGATATTTAGGTCAGACGATATTTCTCTGACGATATTCCTGCTCTGCACCCTATGTACAGCATACATAGGAAGAGGAAGTAACAAGGAGAAATAGGCCACTTACAGTTTTGTCTAAGGTATGCACCAGGTATTGACTTCCTTTCCAATACAGTTATCCGCACATATCTAGATCAGGTGGATGCCCTGTAGCATGGGTGATCACTTGTAAATATGCCCGTAAACTAACCGCACATTCTCCTTGACTGAAGTTGTAGGTTTGTTGCTGACTCTGGACCTGTGCTCCTATGATGTAACACAGGTATTATACATATAGATGATGGAATCAGATGGGGATTCATCTCCCTCCACCATTCCCTGTCAAGCAGTGTCCTACTTACTTTAAGTCTTTCTTTGTTATTTGTGTCAATGGCCCTAGGATGCATGTCACTATGCACCTACCTGTTTGGCATCATATCGCCCTACAATTCACTTTCAAGTCAGGAGATCTGTTTTTTTTAACAAGTTTTTAGCACACTTTCTTACTTTAAAAGTATCAATCAGAAAGTATGCAATTCAAAAGTCCAGCATATATTAAATCCATTAAATTCATTATGTGAATGTAAAGTCGTCTGATAATTGTACAAAAAATCACCTTTATTAAGTTCCAAATATAAAAGCAATACATCCAACATGCTTTGTTCAAATTAACTTCTTCAGGGCTGTTAGTAACTACATGTATAAACAAATGCATAGAAAAACATTTTAAAATTTGAATTTAATTTGAATTTAAAATTATTTATAAAGCGCGCGTACACCAGCGGTTTCATGGCGCTACAAGTAACAGAAGATCTGGGCGAAGAAAAAAGGACCGGAACTGGGGGAAGGAGAGACAAACTGCTAGTGGATCAGTTGAAGGACTTCGTGAAAAGATGAGCCTTGAGCTGCTTTCGGAATTGTGGGTATAGGTTTAAGGCTCTAAGCTCAAGAGGCAGGGAGTTCCAGAGGAGGGGGGCAAGGGTCGCAAATTTCGAACCTCCCCATTTCTTTCTCCGGAACCGAGGGACTGTAAGAAGGGACAAGGTGGATGAACGTAGTTCCCTGGTGGGAACGTAAGGGGTGATCTCAGATGAGATGAAAGCCGGTGCCGTGCCCAGTCGAGCTTGAAAGACAATGGAGGCAAGCTTAAACTGGACACGGGCACGAACAGGGAGCCAATGGAGAGACTTTAGGAGGGGAGTGGTGTGGTGGAACTTCGGGAGTTTGAACACCAGGCGCGCCGCCTGGTTTTGGATTTGCTGCAGACGCCGTAGGCTATATGCAGGTATACCTGCATATAGGGCGTTGCCGTAATCCAGGCGGGAGACGACCATAGCCAGGGTGATTAATTTGAGGGCAGCGAAAGTAAAGAAACGGGACACCCTGCGTATAGTACGCAGTGCAAGGAAAGAAGAAGAAACCACAGAGCTAACCTGGGAGTGAAGGGTGAGTTGAGAATTAAGTTTAATACCTAATGTTTTGACTGAGGTAGAGGGGATAGGAGGAGAACCTAGGGAGGGGGGCCAAAATGAAGAAGACCAGGGGCTGGATGAACCACCCGTCAACACCAGCTCAGTCTTGTCTGGGTTGAGTTTCAGATGGTTGTGGTTCATCCAGTCCCGGATGTGAATCATAATAGATTGGAAATTAAGAACAGAAGAAGGAGAAGAAGACAGATTAAAGAGAAGCTGGAGGTCGTCCGCATAATTAAACACGGCGACCTCCATTTGTTGCAGTGAGAAAATAAGAGGGGCAATATAAAGGTTAAACAGAAGAGGGGAAAGGGAAGAGCCTTGGGGGACCCCGCACTGAACTTTCCAAAGGTACGCAGTAAAGTCACCCAGGCCAACTGCCTGGGTGCGGTCCCTCAGGAAGGAGGATAACCAGACCAGTGCGGTGCCCCCGATCCCCGCCACCTCGACACGGGAAAGTAAGATGGTATGATCCACCGTGTCAAAAGCGGCTGAGAGATCGAGGAGGACCAAAGCCTGGGGCTGGTTGGTGTCCATTCCCTCCCTGAGGTAGTCCAGGACCGAGAGGACTACGGACTCCGTGGAGTGTGCGGGGCGGAATCCGGCTTGGCGGGGGGCGAGTGCGCCGTGCTTCTCCACAAAGGAGCTCAGAGCGCAGGTGACATGGCGCTCGAGCACCTTTGCCAGAAATGGCAGGAGGGAGATGGGACGGAAATTGGCAGGGGTAGAGGGGTCCGCGCCCGGCTTTTTCAAAATGGGTACAATTACCGCTGATTTGAGTGGGTTAGGTACCACGCCTTGGGAAAGAGAACTATTGAGGAAGTGAAGGGGGGGGTCTGGACAGGTGGTAAAAATATGACGGAGAATATGAGCAGGACAGGGATCTAATGGGGAGCCAGATTTGACAAGGGATATTATGGAGGTCAGAAAATTCCTTGGTCAGAGGGGGGAGGGTGGTGAGTAGTCCCTTGGGAGGGGGGCACTGGGGGTCCACAAAAGTTGGGGAGGGGGGGGATATTGGCCTTGATGGTGGCTATTTTCTAAATGAAATAGTTATTAAGAGAATGACAGAGTTCCATGGAAGGGGCAGGCTTTAAAGATGTTCTGTCCGAAAACGCCAAATTGTGCACGATCGAAAAGATTTCCTTCGACTGATTCTCTGCTGCGAGAATTTTGGAGGAGAAATAGGTAGTTTTGGCCTCCAAGATGTCTTTTTTGTATTGGGTCAGGATGTTAATAAACTCCAATCGCAGTAAGGGGCAATAGTTTCGCCTCCAGGCCCGCTCCGCACGGCGTACCGCTAGTTTAGTAGCCTTGAGATCATCGTTAAACCACTGATTAGCGTCCTTCTCACGCTTAGAGGTGATCCGTTTTAGAGGGGCAATGGAGTCGCAGCCTGAGGAGAGCCACTGTTCAATGGCCTTGACCTGGGAAAGAGTGGATAGGCCTTGTAAGGAGGGAAGGGAAGTAGTGAGTAGGGAGGATAGATATTCCGGATCAACCCGACCCCAAGCTCGGACCCAGATGTTTTTGGGAAGAGGGGGCTTGGCCGGAGAGTGAATGGGAAGGGTGAATGAAATCAGGTAGTGGTCAAACCATGGGCAAGGCGAGATGGAAAGGGACTCTACAGGACAATTCAAGGACCAGATCTGGTCTAGGATGTGACCTTTGATATGGGTAGAAGAATGGATATGAGAAGTAAAGTTGAGAGATTGAAGGGTCTCTGAGAATTCTTTTGAGGATGAACATTCAGCTGGGTCAGAGGGCCAAAAATTAAAGTCACCCAGGAGTAAAATGGAGGAGTTGTTAACTGTGATCGTGGCCAGAACTTCTAAAAAGTCAGGGAGAAACAGTGAAGGAGACTGAGGGGGGCGATAGGTAAGTACACAGGTGAGAGGGGGTGTGATGGAAGTGGTGCGAATGGCTAAATACTCAGTGGTGGCGATGTCTGGCAGAGACAGAGTTTGGAAGGGAAGGTCGGTGCGGGCAATGACCGCCACGCCGCCCCCAGCTCTACCAGTTAGGCGATCTGCGCGAAGGGCATAATATGGGGCTGGTAAAGTGGCCAGTAGAGCCGGGAGAGAGTCATCACAGAACCAAGTTTCCGTTAGGAAAAGAAGATCTGGGGCATGAAGGTCAAGTAGCACCGAAAGTTCATGCGCATGGGCAACTGCAGACCGGGTGTTTAAGTAGAATGCCGAGAGGGTTTTGGAGGTAGCAGGGAGAACATCGTCTCTAGAAGAGATGAGAGGGATGAATGGGGAGGGGGAATGTCGGGGGAAACAGTCGGAGACAGACCAAGAGCCGAGATTCGAGAGCGAGTGGAGGATGGTAAGGGCTGTAATCAAGTTTGGGTTCATAGGCCCAAAAGCAAATTACTGACAATAATAAATTCATCAAACAAAAAGCCAATAAATGATGTTATATCATCATGTTGTAACGTTATAGGAGACACTAATTATATTATTAATATAACAGGCTGTTAAACACTTGATTTAATAACATCCTGGAGTGGCAATAATTGTTAGAAAACCATCAAGAATGACAATTCTAGAGTAATGTGTCAATTTGAAAGGTAGATGGGTTTTCTATAAAGATTAAATTAAGGGACAGTTCTTTCTCTTTGGTCGGGTACTATGGCCCTAACACAGACGACCCCGAACCACTTCAATCTCTATATGCCCAACTAATTATTACATCCACACTAATCATCCAAGGCGGAGATTTTAACATACTATTAGAATCTTCCTAGAATGAGGGAATGGTTGAACAGACTTAAAGGAGAACTGGGACTGGTCAATATCTGGAAAACCATAGGTGATCAAAGTAACAGATGCAACTATAGGAACTATAAGTATGGCCATGCTTGTATAATTGACTTCTTTTTAATAGATACATTTTAAGTAAAAATGTGAGAAAAGTGGCCCATGTACCTGCACACCTCTTGGATCATTCTTTAGTCCAGATAGAAATAAGTCAAAATGTCCTTCAGGGTGAGACAAGGTGGACATTAGACAGTACACTTTTGCTAGATCAACAACTTATTGGAAAATTAAGGGCGCAACAACAAATTATTTCCAAGGTAATACTAACGGAGAAGTATTCAGTAGTCTAGTCTGGGATGCTTATAAAGCTGTGATTAGAGGAAATCTGATTGGTCTAGCTGCAAGAAGGAATGAGGGGAATAGACACACAATCAGTCAGTTAGAAACAGATATATTAGATAAGCAAAGGAGGTCTGAAGCTGAAACCTCGGAGGAAGAACAAGAAAGAGCGATAGAAGAAATCTCAAAAAAGAAGTATGACTTATCACTCTATTTGGAAGATAGGGTAAGGAAAAGGTGGGAGGCCAGTACACTGTCAAGTTATGAGTATGGAGAAACTAGCGGGAAACTCTTGGCATGGCAGCTAAAAACTGATTCTAACAGAAATACAATTATGGCAGTGTATAGGGGCCAGGACGGGGGAAATGCAGACGATAGTTCAAGTATAGAAGAAGGTTTGGTAGATTTCTTTTGGTAGCTGTATGAGGAGAATTTAACACCTTCTGGTTTTACAGTAGCTCTTTACTTAAACAATTCACAAATTCCTAAGTTGGATGTAGACTCCTGCGAATCACTAAATGCAGCAAGTACCATCGAGGAGCTTTTGAAGGTGATAAAAAGATTAAAAAAGGGGAAGCAGCTGGCCCAGATGCCATTCCAAACAAGCATTACCTAGTTTTAAAAGAATCGTTGGCCCCCAGACCAGTGGACCTTTCAAATACCATCTACTTAGAAGGTCTACCCCGCCCAAAATCCTGGAATGAAGCCACCATTAGTTTGATTCTGAAACCCGGTAAAGACCCCCTTAAATGTGAGTCGCATAGGCCTATATCCCTCTTGAATAATGACTACAAATTTTTCACGCAGATTTTAGCAACAAGGAACCATAACAGATAAACTTATCTGTAATGACCGAAAAGGTTTTATCAGGGGGAGACAGTTACACAATCTCACTCACCAACTTATTGGAGCCATTGATTTTACCACCCAGGAAAAGACTTCACTCGCTGTTCTTACATTTGATGCTGCCAAAGCATTCAACCGCATGTACTGGTCATTTCTGCAGGTTGCTATTTCCTATTATGGCCTGGTGGCCAATTTCTCTAGAGCAATAATGAACATATATATGGCTCCGGTAGCAAACATTCTCATAAATGGAAGGTCCCAGGAAATGATTCCTTTTAAATTTAAAGGGTGGGTTATGAAAGTGGCATTATATGCCGACGATCTAATGATTTACACAAGTGATTTAAATAAGTCTCTCCATACTATAACAAGATTGCTAAGAGACTTTGGGAATACCTCCAGTTATCAAGTTAACCACCAGAAGACTGAGACTATGCATTGGAACATGAACCTACCAACAACAGGATTTAATAACAGAATGAAATACTTGGGAACAGAAGTCCTGAAAAATATTGATGAAATTGCCCAAGTAAAACTGAATTTAAAAGTAAAGGAAATGAGGAAACTATTAAGATCATGAAGCTGTCTATCTCTTACCTTTTTGGAGAGACCCAAAGTTATTAAAATGGCGATCCTGCCTAAGTTTACTTTTTTATTTAATGCCATCCCATTGGAGTTTCAGTCCCAATGGCTAAAAAAGATTCAAAGTGAAATTAATGCCTTCATTTGAACCTCTTAAGGATAACTTGGAGAAAGCTGTGCCAGAGGAAAAACCGAGGTGGTATGGCTCGCTCAGACCTTTTGGCCTACTACAGAGCCTTCCAATTTAAGAACATTAGAATTATTTTTAGATCACACAAATTCCACTCTTCCTAGTGGAAAGTTGCAACTGATGATGACCATTGTCATAACAAGTTTGGTCATCCGCAATACTTTAAAAAACTCAAATTAAAGGTACTGGGATCAGTGAACAAACTATGGTACTAGATAAGAAGAGCATGGAAGATTCTTTAGTATAGCTGTTTAGCAGCAATATGGAGTTCACCAGGAACCCCTGACTGTCTAAAAGACTCCCTAGCAGGCCCACTGAAGAAAGCAGGAATAATGAAATGGGGAGAACTTTTTGAGTGTGGTAACCTACAAAGTTGGGGCTTGTTGTTGGAAAGAACCAACAGGGAAATATCAAGGTTTAAATACTATCAGCTGGTGAGCTGGTCACAGGAACAAGAGAAACATTTAGAATCCACTAGAAAAGTGGGGGAAGAAATACAAAAAGATCCAGCCCGAAAAGAAGTATCCAAATGGTACTGGTATTTGGCTCAGAAAGAAGAAGATGAATTTGCTACGCCAGGTGACATTTGGAAGAAAATGTTTCCGGCTCAAGACTTGCAACAGCAATGCAGAGTATCCTGCACTATGTTATGGTATATTATTGTTTCTGCACCCCTTAGGAAAAAACATCTTTTTACTTTACCGAGGTCCTACTGGATGCCTGAAAAGTTATCTACAATGAATAATGAGTGACAAAAATGTGTCCAAAATGGTGTGAGCCAAAAGCGAATGATATTCATATGTCCCACCTGTGTGTTCATCTTGATATATTTTGGGAGGAAGTTGGTAAGATCATTGATAAGGTTCTAGAATCGAACATTAAGGTAAGCACCTTTACTGTTATTTTTGGCATATTGGACAGTAATGAGTCTACTATTATATTAAGTAAAAACCAAAAATACTTATTATTTGTATAATTTTATTAGCTAGTCCCGAGGTGTGCGTAAATTGGATTCTCCCAACTCCCCCTAAAGTGGCAGATTGGCTTTGTTCAGTAGATAAGGTCAGGAAACTAGATAAATCCAGAGGGAAGAGTAAACAAACTAAACATTGGGAACTTTGGGATAAGAACTTGTGGTAGGGAAGGAAGGGATGTCCAATGAATTTGAGGGAACTATCATGGTGACTCTGTGATGGATAAACTCAAAGAATTTGAAGGATCTTAAGACACGGTCTCACCTCGCTATCTAAGGGCGGTCTTCATTTTACTCAAAACAAGGTAACCTTGTTTACCATAATCGTATAAATCGCATAAATGAGGACAATAACAATAAAATAAAAAAATAACACCCTGAAACTAATCAGTAACCATTTAAATAAAGAAAAGTGATGCGTTTGGAAGAACGAACAAAGAGAAAACATCTAGTAGATGCATTAACAACCTCAGTGCAAGCTACAAATTAAATTATAAACATGTGTACCGGAAATTGATAAAAATTAAAAACAACAACACATGCCATAAATCATGTAACCATATTTTAATGTATTAGGTCTTTTCAAACATTTACTTGTTAAGAATTCCAAATCCTCCAATTTCATTCATAATATTTAAATCACAGTGATATAAGCAGATGCTAACACCTAGATAGAGATCAAGAACCACAAAGGTTAAATTAATATTATCCACATTTCGAGCCATCAATGTTGATAACTTACTCAAATCAAAAAGTAGTCACAAACAGTTAAAATCCCTTGTGGATGACCACTATTTTGGACTGGGTTGGCCACAACCAGAAAAAGATTGAGCCTCAATTCCTATCTATGCAAATAGCAGGACAGTCACACCTATGTCTCTACACACCATCTTAAACTTATTCAGAGGACTGTCCTATAATGAAAGTTGAAAATGACTATACACATTCGGCCTTTAGCAATTAACCATAAAACACAGTGAACTCCATCCATCTAATCAGCTAGCCACATACACCACTGAGCAGAGAACAGTATATGCTTAAATCTTTTATAAAGAAAAAACCTTAGTGTATTGTACCAAATTCAGTTTCATTTAATTGCTCAAAGGTAATGTAAGCCTAAAATAGGAAAAATACAAATATAATAAAAGGCACAATGCATAATAGCTAAATCTGTCCGTGTCAATATTAGCAGACTATAAATTATTGTTGTTCTTTCCTCTCCTGTATATAAGCTCAACGTACAACATCTCAATGCCACAATGGGCCTCGAATTTTAGTTCCAGATGTCTACTCAAAATAAGTTTGTGTCAACAATAATGTGAGTGTTCAACTCTCATCCTTTCCATAAATAGGTAACCAAAAGTCAATCATTTCACCATATAATATAGCCAAAATCAAAGTACTTGAGAATTGGTACAAAGAAAAAACATAAGAGATGGTGGCCACTATAACAACCTAAGGCTGCCATCTTGACCTGAATTTCCCCCTCTTTTATGTACAAAGTGACCAAAGACCCTGTTGTCACATCGATCAAGATCAAATCTTGTAATAACCTTAATCTTACTAGCATAATAGTCATCTATGGACACCCATTAAATCCCATAAATTATCCCTCTGTCAGACGGGTTACAAACTACCAGGAAAACGGAAAGGAGGGAAGAGGACTCACCAAATAACCCAAACTGTGGTTGCAATCTTTGCCAGGTTATCGTAAACCAAACCTACATACATATCAATCAAAAAACACAAAATGTGGTCACCATCTTAGCCTGGTTAACATAACCCAAATATGAATTGGAGTTAATATGTGGCCTTCCTGTGTATCCAGTTTAAATGACTTATTGATCATCAAAGGACATCCTGTATACCCTGCCTGTTGTGTCTCTTCATTTACCTGGTTGAACAGTGCAGCACCCAGTAACCAAAACTACAGTCATCATCCAGACCTGGTTATCAGTCTATAATTTTAATTATAATTCCAATCGGTATATCAAACAAGATGTAATTTTAAAAACAACCCTCATCTCGCTAACATATTGCAAAGCAACAGACACCTGTTCCATCCAGTCAGTGTGGAATCTAAATAAAAAAGTCACAGACACATAGGTGAATTCATGGTGGCCCAAAGCTAAAATTAGCAAGATGCCCAAAATACAGAGTTTTGCAATCAATCAATCAATCAATCAATCAGGGGCTGCTGAAGCACAACTACTGACCCGCGAGGGTCTCAATGCCCTGGAGGGGAGGAGGAGGCAGCTCCATTCAATGCTGGGGTCATCTGAAGAGCCAGGTCTTGAGGTCCTTCTTGAACTGGAGCAATGTGGGGACTTGCCAGAGGTGGAGGTCATTTCAGGTCTTGGATGCGAGGTAGGAGAAGGACTTTCCTCCCATTCTGGTCTTGTAGATGCATGGAATGGTGGCCCGCGAGAGGTCAGCTGATCTGATGTGTCTTTTGGGTGCGTGGAAGGAGAGGCGTTTCTTCAGGTATGTTGGTCTGGTGTTTTGGAGGGCATTGTATATGATATTGAGGAGTTTGAAGATTATTCTTTTGATAGGCAGCCAGTGGAGATCGTGGAGGTGTTGGGAGATGTGGCTTAATATTTATTAATTGTTAATTATTTTTAATTAATTGGTAATTCATTTTAATTAATTGATTAATTGATAATTATGTTCTGTAGCGGGTTGTGGGTTTATAGGGGAATAGGGTGGGAAGTAATTTAATTATGTTAAATTAATTATTAATTAGTAGGAATTATAAATTAATATTTATTAATTGGTAATTATTTTTAATTAATAGGTAATTAATTTTAAATAATTGATTAATTTATAATTATGTTCTGTAGTGGGTTGTGGGTTTATAGGGGAATAGGGTGGGAAGTAATTTAATTATGTTAAAGTAATTAGTAATTAGTAGGAATTGTAAATTAATTTTTAATAATTGATAATAATTTTTAATTAATTGGTAATTAATTTTAATTCATTGCTTAATTGATAATTATGTTCTGTAGTGGGTTGTGGGTTTATAGGGGAATAGGGTGGGAAGTAATTTAAATGTAATTATGTAATGTTCTTTAATTAATTGTTTTGATAATTATCTATTTGTTAGTTAATTATTAATTGTTAATTAAATATTATTAAATGGTATTTTTATAAAAAATTTAAATTACATATATTTTGCTCATCATGTTTTTAATAATTATGTATTGGCATTTGCAAATGGTTTTTATCTATTTAATAGTTAATATTTTTATTATTTAAAATAAAACATTTATTTATAAGTATGTTATGTTTACCCCTATGATATCCAACATTTTCCCTACTGATGCACTCTCTGGAGTGGGAATAGTAATTTTTACCCCTACGCTATCCAACACTTTCCCTACTGTTGCGCTCTTTGGAGTTGGAATAGTAATTGTTACCCCTACGCTATCCAACACTTTCCCTACTGTTGCACTCTCTGGAGTTGAAATAGTAATTGTTTCCCCTATGCTATTCAACATTTTCCCTAGTGTTGCACTCTCTGGAGTGGGAATAGTAATTTTTACCCCTACGCTATCCAACACTTTCCCTACTGTTGCACTCTCTGGAGTTGGAATAGTAAGTGTTACCCCTACGCTATCCAACACTTTCCCTACTGTTGCACTCTCTGGAGTGGGAATAGTAATTTTTACCCTTACGCTATCCAACTCTACTGTTGCACTCTCTGGAGTTGGAATAGTAATTATTACCCCCACGCTATCCAACACTTTCCCTACTGTTGCACTCTCTGGAGTGGGAATAGTAATTTTTACCCCTACACTAGCCAACATTTTCCCTACTGTTGCACTCTCTGGAGTGGGAATTGTAATTTTTAACCCTACGCAATCCAACACTTTCACTACTGTTGCGCTCTTTGGAGTTGGAATAGTAATTGTTACCCCTATGCTATCCAACACTTTCCCTACTGTTGTACTCTCTGGAGTGGGAATAGTAATTTTTACCCCTATGCTATCCAACACTTTCCCTACTGTTGCACTCTCTTGAGTGGGAATAGTAATTTGTACCCCTACGCTATCCAACACTTTCTCTACTGTTGCACTCTCTGGAGTTAGAATAGTAATTATTACCCCTACGCTATCCAACACTTTCCCTACTGTTGCACTCTCTGGAGTGGGAATAGTCATGTTTACCCGTACGCTATCCAAAATTTACGTATTTTTTTTTATTAGTTTTACATTGTTATTAATTGTTATTTATATTATTATTTTATGTATATATATTTATTTGTAATTTATTATATTTTCATTTATTTATAAGTTATTAAAATAATTATTTTAGAGTTAATATTAATTAAGTATATACTATGTATTATATTTGTATTATTATTATTTTTATTACATTATTTATTAATTTTAAATATTATAATATATTTTTAACTATGTTTATTATATCTATAAGTATTATTTTGTTAATATTAAATTTTTTTAAATAAAAAAAAGATTTTTTCTAAAAAACGATATTTTTGACATCGATCTATTTGTTGCGATATTTTGGTACCTCAATATTTTTGTAGTCGATATTTTGTCATAGATTCGGTGAGGCGGGGTGTTCTCCCTGCAATGCCCAAAAGTCGCCAAAGCAGACGAGAGACTCACCCCGCAGAACATGCGGCTTCGGGACATGAATCACGCTCGGACCATCGGCCACGGGCCATGGACCAGGGCATGTAGTGGTCCCTGGGACCACTCCCTGCCCTTAAAAAATATTTTTAGAGACAGTCACGAAGTGAAATGTTCCCGATTCACTTCTCTCAACCCTCTAGACCCCCGAACAGGAATTCTAGCAACAGTTCGGGCTCGCTCTGTGCACAGCTCTCCAGCCCGATTGCAATAGTTTCTCAAACGGAGAGTTTCTCTAGCAAATTGCTACCATTGCTCTCAACGTATGATCCCTCATTCCTCTCTTCATGCCACCCATTAGACCGGAGAAACAGCTAATGCCCCACGCTGACCATGATCGTGTAGTAAGGGCTGGGCCTTGTTGCGCACATTGTTAAGTTAGCACAGGTTTATTAGAAGTTTAAACGCCATTTTACCTTTTTACCGCTTTTGGACACGACACTGCATATAACTGTTGTTGTAAGTTAGGCTGCGTGAAATGCTTCACTTGAGAATGGCTTATTTTCAGCATCCCTAGATTAGCATTGTGACTCTAGTCTGCACACTGAGTTCTAAAGCCTCCAAGGTCATCATAGCAAGGTAGCTGTTTTTTGGGCTGATCGGCTCACGTTTTTAGACATAACATAAATGCAGCTACAGCCAATGTGATTCTGTCGCTTTTAATATCACACTGTCAGCATGATTTCAAACACTTGGAAGAATCCTGTTTTTCCAGAGAGACTGAGAGCTTTTGCAGATCCTGATGCGATCCATTCCTGCTGGTTCTAGAGGTACGGGGTCCCCTAAACAAGCCTAAGAGACCTTCTATATTTTATAAAACATACTTCATAGCTAGGGAGGGTGATTCACTAGGCGCTATAGGACCTATTTTCACCATCATTGTAATATGATTTCTCCCTTTGTATTTTATGGAATTGTAACAATGCTGATCATATTATTTCTAATCATATGTTTGCTTATGTTCGCAAAGAGACTGCATCTTTGAACACGTTGTTAAAATAAATATTTTAACCCTTCCCGTGTCTCTTTTTTACTCCTGTTGTGGACTGGTATGAGAGTATAACGAAAGAGTGTTCTTGTTTGCCATCATTCCTGAGTATAACCTTAGTCACATGTTCTGGGTTGTCTAATTATTGGTTCCTTTGCTATAGGATGAAGAGCTAATGTGACACTGATGCTAGCTGGTTAGGGTTTCTAGGCACTGAGGTGAGTTTTTTTGGTACACCACAATTTACTGAAGTCCTGGGACTCTGTGCACAGTTCTGTGTAGGAGCAGAATCACTGCGACAATCGGACAAACCCTTTCATTCCTGTATGGACCATACCTGACTCACAGCTCAATGACCAGCTGGCCCTCTCTAATTTACCAACCTCACTATCCAAAGTCCATAGAACTACTCAAATCCCTAATGATCAACTTCCTCCCCCAGAACTACATATCACTACCTTCGACCCCCATGATTTACATCGAGACCCCCTTTCTCCATCAGATTTCTGAACACATCCTTCACCCCTCTCCCAACATTCAGACCTGGTGGGGCACCTGGATGACATATCTCTACAGTTGCACCTTCTCACTTCTGAACTACATGACTTGAAAGCCCTATCAAGGGAGCATTTCCTCTTGATCAGCTCCTACCTCACCTCTGCGTATTTGCCCAGAGCCGCCCCTAGGGTTAGAGATAGTATGTGCCAACTTTCTCCTCCCTCTGTCTCAAAAACCATACCCCTACCTAACACCCACTCCTGCCCCAGAAGATTAAAGGCCTACCTGGAGCCTAATCAAATCAATGACCTACTCAACTCTTACTTGCCTATGATTAACACCAACACGACCCCTCCTGGCCAAATACAAACCATCCACTCTAACCCGTATAGAGAACTCCCTCGATCTTAGAGTCATCAATAATGACAACCTCACAAGAGTGAACGTCATCCAGATTCCTTCCCCCCTTCCACAACTTAAATGTGTACTACTCAATTGCAGGTCAGCCAGTAAACATGCCTCTAATATCTTCAACCTCATCCAACACAATGAGGTAGACATTATAATCCTCACTGAAACTTGACTAAATCCCGCCTCCACTCCTATCCTAGACCTTCTAGTACCTCGTACCCACGACATTATTCGTCTAGACTGAGCCTTGAAGTTGGGTGGTGGCCTAGCCTGTATTCACTGGAGCACACTCTTGGTTTCCCACTCGGAGATCTTTATGCCACCCTCCTGTGAGTACCTTTGTCTCAGCATTCAAGTAATAACTTGCCGGTTTGCAACCTTCACACTTTTAATCACCCTCCAGGGGACAATCTCCCCTTCACCGAGCAACTAATGGAAATCATCTCTTGCAATGTGGACTCAGTATTGTGCCAAATCTTCCGCGGGGACTTCAATCTTCATTGGGCTAACCTCAACAACCACAGTGTAACTTGCCTTAAATCATTCTTAAGTGATCATGATCTGATTCAGCATTGTGACCGGCCCGCTCATAATAAAGGATAAATTCTAGGCCTCATCATCTCTAAAGGTCAGACCATCACATTGAATACCATTACACAGTGCAACTGGTCAGACCACCACTACATCCTCTTTTAAATTAACAGTGAGGTGTCTATGAGGAAGGCATAACCAATAAAATCAAAGATCTGGAAAAGGGACCTCTAGGCCATCAATTCAGATGAATTTACAGCCCATTGTAAATCTGCCCTCTCCTCCAAGGCTGACTTGTTTGAGGTTCAGTTATTCACTGAATTTTACAACTCTACCACCTCTAACCTCATGGATGACTTTGCCCCACTCCAAACAAAAAACACCTCAACAAAAATATCCAAACCGTGGTACAAAGACAATTTAAACTCAGAACACCACAACCTTAGGGCAGTTGAACAATTTTGGAGAGCCAAATCCTCTGCGGACCAACTAAAACTCCTTAGAGACGTATGGAGCACCGATAACAAACAAATTAAGAGAGAGAAGGAATATTACTTCAGTTACCAACTTGATCATGCCGCTAACTGGCCCAAGAAACTTTATGAGCTGGTTATACAGCAATCAGTGGTAGCTCCAAACCACTCCAAGGCAGCACACCATCATACAACAAACTGACTGTTTTTTTTCACCAAGAAATCAAGATTCATCAACATTGAACTTGCATCTTCGAAGGCTCTACTGCCATCCTTTGGGTCCGCACCACCTCTGGACCTCGTAGAGAAGCTCAAATCTATCAGCCTGAACACCAAGAACAGCTCATCATGGGACTCCTTTACTCCTTTCAGTGAAATAGACATTAACAAGATTCTTCAGAGTATCAACCCATCTAACCACTACAATGAAGTGTTGCCTCCTTCCGTCTTCAAAGAAATCAAGAATGTCCTCATCTCCACCTGGACAAAGATTGTAAATGCGTCACTGTCTGAAGGCACGATCACAGACTACCTAAAAGCAGCTCAGGTATCACCTATATTACGCCCCATCTTCAACATCCCCGTCCCATCTCCAACATCCCCAGCCTATCCAAACTCCCAGAAAAAGGCATCCAATCCCAAATCTGAGCTCACATAGAGAATTTCCAACTCATTGACTAGCATCAATCTGGCTTTTGGAGGGGACACAGCACTGAATTGGCTCTCACTCACGTGATGGATGACATTTTAAAAATGCTTGACCAAAATGAATCCTGCTTCCTAATCCTCCTTGAGCTTTCCTCTGCCTTCAAAACGGTCAATCATAATAACCTACTATCCATTCTGAAGAACAGGATGGGTTTCTCTGGTCAGGTGTTACAATGGTTCTCGTCCTTCCACCATCACAGATCACAAAGAGTCAATGCTAACCACTCTCTCTTCCAGCACTCTCCAGTATTCGTGGAGGTCCCCCAAGGGTCCACCCTATCTCCTATACTCTTCAACCTGTTCTTGGAACCTTTAGCTAATTCATTAAATTCCACAAACATTCTCTTCCATATGTATGCGGGCGATACACAACTATATCTGAAAATCTCCTCCCCAGATAACATCATCTCACTCAACTCAACCTTAACATCTACTCAAAACTGGCTAACCGAGAACCACCTACTGCTCAACACCTCCAATACTGAATTCCTTCTCATCTCCCTTCCGAACCACATCCCCAAGCTAGACCTCTGGCTGAATCACCTCACTGCCTTCAACTGCTCCCCTCTCATCATAGACTCTCGGAATCACCATGGATAAGCTCCTGAACATGTAGAATCACATCAGCAATGTATATAAGGGAGCTAATCACTTGATGAGGATACTCAGAAATATCAAACCTTTCCTTCCACAAACTGATTTCAAGCAGGTGGTCCGAGCCCTTGTATTGCTGAAACTAGACTATGGCAACGCAATGCTATGTGGCCTCCCCACATATGCCTTGGCCCCACAAAGCGGTACAAAAGGGGGCTGGTGATGGACGGAGCATCTGAATCAATCAAACACTTATACCCAGTCAAAAGATCTGGGTTTAATCCATCACCGTTCTTTAGCCCACTCTGCCACCCCAGTTCAGACATGGCTATATGCAAATCAGTCTGACCCTGTGCCTCAAGGGAACAGTCCAGCCCGAACTGCCAAGCCATTCCTTCCCTGGACCGGAAACAAGCTTCCGAGGACCGGTTTCTGGCATTACAGCCATCTTCAGCCCGGCTTGCTTGAATCCAGTGGCAAAGTGAGCAAGGGACTCACGTCTGAGCATACCCTGCCACACTTATGGTGGCCAAAAGCGGTACAAAAGGGGGGTGGTGATGGACAGAGCATCTGAATCAATCAAACACTCACACCCAGTCAAAAGATCTTGGTTTAATCCATCACCGTTCTTTATCCCACTCTGCCACCCCAGTTCAGACATGGCTATATGCAAATCAGTCTGACCCTGTGCCTCATGGGAACAGTCCAGCCCGAACTGCCAAGCCATGTCTTCCCTGGACCGGAAACAAGCTTCCGAGGACCGGTTTCTGGCATTCCAGCCGTCTTCAGCCCGGCTTGCTTGAATCCAGTGGCAAAGTGAGCAAGGGACTCACGTCTGAGCATACCCTGCCACACTTATGGCGGCCAAAAGCGGTACAAAAGGGGGGTGGCCCCACTAAGGGCATCATTGAACGCAGCGGCTAGGCTGGTTACAGGTACCAAAAGAAATGTGCACATATTCCCAGATCTAAAATCCCTTAAATAGCTGCCCTATGAAGCTCAAATTTAGCTAAAAGATTGCTTGTCTGTCTCACAAAGCCATCCACTTCAAAACTCCCAGTTAGCAAGCGCAAATGTTTGAATTATCCGGGGGTGGTAGACCTTCAAGAAGTGCTAAAACTTTCGTCTTGAAACCACACATCTTTAGCAAAAAAAGACCCTGCCACCGAGCCTTCTCCGGCAATGCTCCGAAGATCTGGAACTCTCTTCCACATAAAAGACGCAGAATCTCTTCCACGGTAGCTTACAAATTGGAAGCCAAAAGATTCCTAGTGAACCAGTTCTTACCATAAAAATGGTTAGGATAATATGCTTCAAGTCACTGAGCCTACAACTGTTAGACATGCATGGGTTGCTACTCTCCTTTACCTCATCGTTTTGCCCCCCTAGTAGCCCGCTATGTACCAATTTCTTTATTTTTATCCCTGTTCCATTTCTCCTGGAATTACTCATGTTTGTCATTCTTATTGTATGTCGATATTGCATTTATAGTTATATTACCTTCATGCCTTCCTTTTGTCAAGCGTTCTGATAACCATGGGGGATCTTGTTCGGGCTATATAAATATCTTATTAATAAATAAATAACATTTTAGCATAGATAATAATTCTTGCTACATTAGGTTTTGTTATTTCACAGCACTGTAATTTTCAAGTCAAGTGCCGTCAAATCAGTCAAATCCATTTAACTAATCTTAGCAGGATGAAAGACTGGAATGTCTTTGAAGGGATTCAGAAGGCGTAATACTGGTCATTATACCCATACCCTATACAAAAACATGAATTTAGGAATTATAGGTGTGCGAGCCTCTGAAAGCTTGAGCCAGCCCCAAACCAGAAGCCTGGCTTTGGCTAAGCTCAAGGTCATGTTGGAACCTCAAGCCCATAACCAGCTAAGATTTCATGTGGCTTCTGCTTCACTCTCTGTACCCGGGATATGGTGTTAGGCCAGAGCTGCTGACTATGGAACTCACGAACCAAGTTTGAGTCCCAATGTTGGCTCAACATCAGGTGATTCTGGGCAAATCACTGAATCTCCCCATGCCTATCAACAATGCATGTTACTTGTGTAATGTAACTGGCAGTCATGTAAAGCACTCAATTACCCTTGAAATGGCAGTAGCGGCCAAACTTAGGCACACTAGGTAACGAGGTGGTGCAAAGCTGGTCAGTGTTTTTAACCTAGTGATTTTAATCTTTGATTTTAAATTTTGGCTCTTTTGATTTGCCAATACTTCTGTTATTTTAATTTGCATTCCTCTTTCTTACTTGAGGGCTAGTTGGGACTCTGGCCGTGGTAGGTGGTTTCTCTTCTGCCTCTGGTTGTTCGGCCTTCTTTCTGGTGTTAGTTTTTTCCATCCCCGGTCCACTGCAGCACTGTGCTGTTTGAGTGGAGGGAGTGGCCGTTAGTTTTCAGTGCTTTCAGTTTCTTTGACCTTAGGAAGGGCGGCGGTCTAGTTGTTTCTCCCACCATGCCCTTCCTGTATAAAATACAAGAATGATACCAACGCACAGATGATAGCTGCGGCCAAAATTAGACACGATAGGTAACAAGGCTGTGCAAAGCTGGTCAGTACTTTTAACCTAGTGATTTTAATCTTTGATTTTTAATTTGTGCACTTTTAATTTACCAATACTTTTATAATTTTAATTTGCATTCCTCTTTCTTACTTGAGGGCTAGAGGGGACTCTGGCGGTGGCAGGTGCTTTCTCTTCCGCCTACGGCGTTCTTTCTGGTGTTAGATTTTCCCCTCCCCGGACCACTGCAGCACTGTGCAGAGTTTGTGGAGGAAGGAGCTGTTACATTTCACAGCTTCCAGATTCTTCTGCCTTATGAAGGGCTGCCGTCTAGTTGTTTCTCCCACTGTGCCCTTCCTGTATAAAATACAACAATGATGCTGACATGCCTGTCTGTACCTGGCCCTTGCCTAGTGCCGGCCCCCCTGTCAGTTCTTCCATCCAATCCCATAGGTCCTACGATTATTACAAAGATTCACTTCTAGAACTTAACTCAGGCAGGACCTCCAATGGCCCGGCCTTATCTCTTGAGGACTTTGATAAGTCAGTGACTTTTCATAAATGTAACATGAGCGTTCTTAACCTGAAAGGTAATACTCTCCATATACCTGATGGAAAGATTGCCACTGCAACAAATCAGGTTCGGTGCACCCATATAAATGCATGTTCCTTCATGAAGCGCACTCTGGGGTTCGCAGACTTTTTAGATGCTCAGTGCCTAGACATAGCATTTGTCACAGAATCCTGGGCTGACGCAGGGGCCAGACCAGACCTGGCCATAGAAGTCGCTTCAGGTCTCCTCTGTCATAGTCTAGACAGGATAGGGGGAAAAAAGGGCAGGTCTTATTATAATATACCACCAGTTCTGTACTGACCCCCTGGGACCTGTTCTGGTTTGTGTTATGTCATGGTATGTTATAATTTATTTGTAAGCGCATGTACACCAGAATGGTTTCATGGGCCTACTCGAGGGCGCTGGTCTGAGATGTTACTCGTATGCCTGTCTAGATAGCCATGTTTTTAGGAGTCTATGAAAACTCATGAGATCTGTGCAGGATATGATTTCTAGAGGCAGGGAGTTCAAATATCTGTCCTATTTTAAGTGTGGCGCAAATGTGCGTGAATTTGCAAAAAATCCACGAATTTTTGGATTTCCCAGCGAAATCGTGGATTTTTTGGCAATTGCACTATACTCAACTGGTGTACTTTCTACTGGCTAATCAGTAAGTGCTACCTCATTGGATAAATGTATCATGCTTTTCCTACACTACAGCTGCGTAAAGGCCCAGAAGAGTTGTCTCCAGTGACCCCGTGTGTCTGTAACTTTGCCACCGCGCCCATAGGCGCCGAGGTCCCTCGAGTGAGCTGTCCATCACAGTGGGGGAAAGGGCAGGAAGAGGTTGCATAGCCTAGTGTGTGTGGGGCCTGGCTTCTGTGCGAGTTCACATGCCTCTTGTTTATAAAGGTCAGAGACAGATCAGAGAAGCAGATGAGGAGAAAGCAGTAAGTGCTACCTTGTTGGGTAAATGTATCGTGCTTTTCCTACACTACAGCTGCGTAAAGGCCCAGAAGAGTTGTCTCCAGTGACCCCCTGTGTCTGTAACTTTGCCACCACGCCCATAGGCGCCAAGGTCCCTCGAGTGAGCTGTCTATCACAGTGGGGGAAAGGGCGGGAAGAGGTTGCATAGCCTAGTGTGTGTGGGGCCGGGCTTCTGTGTGAGTTCACATGCCTCTTGTTTATAAAGGTCAGAGACCGATCAGCGCAGCAGGTGAGGAGAAAGCAGCCTCCTGGTCACTGGAAGTACAGGGGGATTGCGCTCGAGAAACTCGTGGATGCCTAGCATCGACCGTGCTCACTAGATTCTTAGGCTGATTATAAATGAGTTACTGAATTTGTGCTTCAACTCGGGCACCTGCTTTATTTATATCTGTAAGTGCTTCCTGCTGAGGTGTAATTTTTGTGACCGGAGCCTCATTGCCTAATTGTAACTATTCTCTGACCATGCTTTGAGGGTCAGAGCAGAGTCAGAGAATAGGTGCAAGTAGGTAACGAGGCGCTGCTCAGGAAGCATTTACAGGGTTACAGCAGGTGCCCAAGTTGAAGTTAATTTCTTTGTAACCCTTTTGTAAATAATTACAAAGAAATTAGCTTCAACTTGGGCACCTGCTGTAACCCTGTAAGTGCTTCCTGAACAAAATTTGTCCTGCTCGCGGATTCGTGGATTTTGCCGCAATTTTGCGAGATTCGCGGATCGCGAAATTGCTGAAAATCCGCAAATTCCGCGAGGGGAAAGAATTTTCGGCCCATACTTATCATATTTGAGTTTTCATTGTGAGGTCATTATTAATTATTACCCCCATAGTTTTGGCATATTGGAATGAGTAGGGGGCTGTCCCAGCTCTTTAGGCCAGAACCGGGGACTCCAAGGGTTTAAAGGACCTCCTGTAAGAATCACTTCCGACTTATCTGGATTTAACTTCAGGTGGTTGCTGTTCATCCAGTCGCTGATGAACAGCATTGTAGTCTGGAATTCATGGACGGATGTAGGAGAGTTACTGATGGAAAACACCAGTTGGAAGTCGTCTGCGTAATTAAAGGTGTGAACTTTCTTTTCTTTCAGGGCGTGGATCAGAGGGAGAAGGTATAAGTTGAACAAGTAAGGGGAAAGTGAAGAGCCCTGAAGAACACTGCATGTAGTTCTCATCTTGGGGGTCGTGAATTGGTGTAGGCGGACCGCATGAGATCTGTTTCATAGAAAGGAACTTATCCATTCGAGGGCTGGGCCTTGAATTCCTGCTTCCTTGACACGGTCAACCAGGATATTGTGGTCGACCGTGTCAAATGACGCCGAAAGGTCAAGCAGCACCAGGGCTTGCGGAGAGCCCCTATCAGCCTTCTACCGAAGGGTATCCAATACTGTCAGTATAACTGACTCTGTGAAGTGAGCTGGGCGGAACCCTGCTTGATGTGTGTCCAGATAATCGGACTGCTCCAAAAAGGCTGATAGACTTCTGGCCACGTGAGCTCCGAGTAGTTTGGCCAGGTAAGGTACCAATGAGATAGGACGGTAGTTGGTTAGGATTTTAGGGTCAGCTCCTGGCTTCTTTAGGAGGGGATGACAGTAACCTCCTTAATGGTGTCAGGTACATAACCCTGGGATTGTAACTCATTTAAAAGGGACATAGCTGAACTCTGAAGAGCAGTAAAGGCTTCCCTCAGGATCCAAGGGGGACAGCAATCCCTGGGAGAGCCAGATTTTACCTTTGTCAATAAGTCCCAAAATATTTCTTGACCTATTACTGGAGTCTGTTCCAGAATGCAGGAGTTCTTAAATATTGTTGGACATACAGGGCTCGAGCACATAGGGAGACTCGCTTTAATGGCTTTGATTTTATCGATGAAGAAGTTGTTTAAGGAATCACACAGTGTTTGCGAGGGTGTGGGTTTTGGTGTCACTCTGACAGGGTTAGATAGTCCATTAACTAACTACCAGGAAGATTTCTTTTGATCGATTTGAGGAGTTGACAATTTTTGATGAGAAATATTCAGGTTTTGTGGCCAGGATAGTTTTTTTGTAATTTCTAAGTGCTGCTAAGTAGGTGCTTTTATCATCAGGCAAGAATTAACTTCTCCACCTCATTTCAGCTTGTCTCAGAGCTATTTTTAATTTCTTTAAATCAGAAGAAAACTATCTCTGGGCCTCATGGCAACATTCTCGATGTACTCTGCTAAGTGGGGCATGTTTCTAGCTAGCTGTTAGAAGCCAGTACGATAGGTCTTTCTCACTCTGATTGATGAAAGATTGGGTACGTGGAATTGTGTTGGTCAGTGTCTCTAAGAATTGACTTTTATCAATAGTGTTCCAAAGTAATCCAACATCAGGTAAGGATGTTTTAGGCCTGGTGAGATTATTAATAGCACATTTGATAAAATGATGATCGGACCGTATACAGGGAGTGACCACTGGATTGGTCATAACCAGATTGGCTGACCATGCCTGGTCTAGTGTGTGCCCTTTAATGTGAGTAGCAGTGGTAATATGCTGATTGAGGTTGAGCCCTGAGAGTAAGTCTGTTAATTCAGCTGAATGAGGGCCACCTTATGTTTTGTTGGCCCAGTAATTGAAATCACCAATCAACAGTATTTTGCATGATTTGTTATTAAATGTGACATCTGTTCACTCAAAGACTGTGGGAATAGTAGCATGTTCTAGGGTGGACTATAAAATAGGACACAGACCAAAGGGGCAAAATCAGATTTCAGTTTAATCACTAGGTTGTCTACTAGTAGTAAGTCAAGAGGAGTCAGTGCTGTGAATTTAAAATCCTGGTGTATTATAGCTGCAACTCCACCCCCCACTTTCCCGAGAGGGCTGTTGGCTTGAAGGATGTAGCAGAATATCTGGGTTCTCAGTCACCAGTAGGTGATTTATATCCAGTTGGTGTTTAACCATAGAACGGGTGTTAACATATATAATCGATAGGGCCTGATTTTTGTTTCTATCCTGGAGCTCGGTGTAGCTTACTGCATGGGTAGGGTGATACATTTCGGTAAAGGAGGACCTTCTTGCCATTAACCCGTTTCTGGCCTTACTAGCACGCGTGAGAGGGTTAGATGCCAAGTCGTTTGAGTGGAGCATTTTTTGTTCGGTAGCAGAATAAGTTATGATTTGGGCATAGTGACTTGCCCCCTGGTCTGGTCGGCCGCGGACGAGCGCAGATAGGCTTGCCTTTCTTCTCTACTTTTTTCTCAATTCTTAGATTTAAAAATGAATTCACCAGATTTTACAATTCTAGGTCTTTTTATTATGCACCTAGAAAACTCTGTGAACACGGACGCAGCATGTCTCACTGACATGCTGCTTAGTCTCGTGTTAGAACAACGTGTAAATGAACAAACGCATAAGGCAGGTCACCTTCTTGATGGGTTCTTTTCTGACCGCCTGCATTTATCCACACCAACAGTCCTATCCTTGCTATGGTCTGATCATCGAGCAGTTATGTTTAATATTAATGTAGCCTATTTGAAGACACCTCAGAAAAAAATGGATCCAGTAAGGTTTTCACTTAACTGTCATCTGATAAAGGAGATCAGAAACACGGCCTTGCATCTACACAGATCCTGACAAAGCAGCTAACCTATATCAGGGTTGGCTGGAGTATGACGCAGATGAAATTGCACCGATCAAACCCCATAGGAGAAACCGGGAAATCCCCTCCAAACCTTGGTTCACAGAAAGCTTTAGACTGCTTAAACAACCAGGTCACAGGCAGAAAAGGAAATGGAGGTGTCATGAGGACTCAGAATAAAATTGTTATAAGCTTATTTTAGCCTCATATAAAAATTAGATTTTTAAAGAGAAATCCAAATATTTCACTCAGAAGATAGAAGCAGCCAAAATGTCTACAAAATAACTTTTTGTAACTGTCAAACAGCTATCTAAACCTCCTGAAAAGGGGTTTCAGGGAAAGGATCAAATTTTTTGTAATTCATTGGCCTTTTTTTTTTCCCGAGAAGGTTAAGTTGTTTTTTAATCTTTTTTCCTCTAATCGTTTGGATGATCATAATGACTCCCAAATTAAGACCATTGACTGTCACGTTGACTCCCAAACCATTAATTATGAATACAAGTCCCATATAACCTCCTTTGCTGAACTTTCCCAGGACTAAATTGAAACCATCCTCCGGCAAACTTAATCAGGCTCGCCACAGGATCCATTCCCACAAAAAAACATTCATTTAGTGGCTGACACTATTTCAGACCACCTAACAGATATTTCTAATCTCATGGTTAGGTCAGGAAAATTCCCTAGCGTCTGGAAGGTAGCGCATATTCTCCCTTTAATAAAAAAAAACAACCTAAATCTTTTGGATCCTGGGAAATATCATCCTATTTCCAGATTCCCCCTTCCAGCGAAAATAATAGAGAAAGCTCAAAACTCACAATTGACAGCCTTCATCGCGGGCCAGAGTTATTTAGACCCATACCAATTTGGATTTAGGAAACATCATAGCACTGAATTGGCTTTGATAAGTGCCTTAGAACAGAATAGATGGACACTGGATGTAGGGGGCAGTGCAGTGCTGGTCTTACTGGATCTCTCAGCGGCATTTGACACCGTAAAACACCAAATCCTGCTAAAGAGACTGGAGGATATTGGGGTAAAAGATAAAGTCCTTGCTTTAGTCAAATCATTTCTGCCAGACAGATTCCAGCTTGTTGAAGCTTATAAAATTTAAATCTTCCATCCTTCTATCTCCCTTGCGGCATTCCCCAGGGTTCGTCTCTATGTCTGACCCTTTTTAACATCTATGTGGCCCCTTTAGGCAAGCTAATTAGATCATTTTGGGTTCTCAGCAGTTACCCAAAATGATCTAATTTCCCTATGCAGACGACACACAATTAGTGATCTCCATATCATCTAATATCTCAGAGACAGCAAAGCGTATTTACAACTGAATGCAAGAGATTAGAAAATGGATGGCCCTAAATTGCTTACAGCTGAATTCAGGCAAGACCGAGTTGATGCTCTTTGGGGAGAACACTTCCTTCTGGTCCCAAGACTGATGGCCACCTGAACTTGGACAACTTCAGCCGCCAGTCACAAAGGTAAAAAATCTTGGAGTTATCTTTGATAACCAGTTAACCTTCAAAGGGCATGTGAATACCATCAAGTCTGCCTCCTTTTTTACGATGAAACTCTGGAAGATCTTTCCTTTCATTCCAAAAGACCTGCAAAAAACAGTAGTCTCTGCTTTGATACTTTCAAAGATTGACTTTGCAAATGCTCTTTTTGAAAGTATAAGAAAAAAAGTCTACATAAGCTGCAGTTCCTACAGAACTCATCCCCCCAAGACTCCCATATACTGCTGCCTGCACTATTTGTTGTAGTGTGACCTGCTGATTTCACTCACATAATTTAGCTTGATTTGGTGTTTTTCTTTTTAAATACAGATATCTCAATTAGAGAGAAAGATCTGAAGCTGAAGGGGAAAGTGTGGGGGCATTCAAAGAGACAATGAAGGGTGGATGAGCTGTAAACAGCGTCTAGGATAGGTCATACTAGATCTGTATGTATGATCACATTTGACATCCTCCCCACCTTCCCCTCCTTACCTGGTATCGTGTTAGATAGTATTTCCCTGTCCATCCCCAATTCTTTGCTAAATTATGCTAGTGTTAACTCACTCTGACTGCACTCTGGGCTCTGCTACTCAGTCCCAGGGCCAGTGCTATGTGTAAAAAAGTACATATAATGGGGTAAACCTACAATTGGCAATGACAGACCCTATAAGTCCCCAATAGATAATAGGGTTAGGGGATACAATCCACCTATAAATCCCTAGTATATAATGGGGCATGGAGGTTTAGAGGCCCAGCAGATTTACTTCACTTGCATGTGTTCACTGCTAAGTGCCTACTGTCATTTTATAAGCAACCTGACTTTGCAGGTCTCTCCTAAATGTCCCATGGGCTGGGGCACATGTAACTGTAAGCAGCAATTTAAAAACAAAAAAAGATTTTATATTCTCTGTTGAGGACAAACTGCCCATTTCATTTTTTTCCATTGTAGATACTGAGCTCCATACCCTAACATTGCAATATGTTATGGAGATATAACTATTGGTTCACTGACACAACATCGGTTACAGAAATATCGATGTAAAATATATAGATTACAAAATTATTGACTACTATAATTAAACAGATAAGTACAGAAATATCTACAAAAAATATAATTGTAAAAAATATTGATGTACAAAATATCGATTTATATATATATATATATATATATTGCATATTCGTTATCCTCCAGACGACGCCCGTAGTCCAGAGCCATCACACCAAAGGAAAAACGGAAGACCCAGATGCAGTGAGTTACTTTATTCCTTAGCACGCCACGGCAGTATAACGTTTCAGCCTACACAGAGGCCTTGGTCACATGGCGCACTGACAGAGTTGCGTGAAATTTAAAGTGCACATGCATTCTAAAAACAACAATTTGATTGGTTAACTGTTTTCAAACCAGGGGAGTGTCCTTAAAGCCATACACAGCGTAATGCATTATCTATTGGACTACAAATTTATCCTTTTGTAGCAGCTATTGCATTGATAATTGTTTTAAATACAATATATACATATTCGACACAACAAAACATTATTTACATATAAAAATATACTATCATAATAGAAAAATATATATATATATGTCTATCCAAAGTATTTCATATATTTACAACTATTTACATAGTGCACAATTAATGATTACTTTTTTTTAAAAATAAGTTAATGTGTACATTTCATTATCTCCATTGTTCGGATATGTGTACAAATTACGCTGTTTACTGTATTAACGGCTTGTGCTAAACCTGACAAACTAGGGACCCATTGGTAAAACCTAAGGAATGCCATTTCAACATCAATGGTTAGCACAAAACAAAACCCCTGTTACGTTGTAACATTAGAATGCATTACTAAACAAGTGATTAAAAACAAATGTTTTAGCTCAGTTAGTTTTTTGCTTTGTATAATCAACCAGCTATACCTCCAGGTATGGAACAAAGTTTTTTAACAGATGTGGATCAAACAACTAGGTTCTTTCTTTCATGTATGTTTGTCCTGGCCAACTACAATTAAACTTATAAGGAACAGGATTACCGAAGCCAATGTCCAGATTGGCGAGATGGAAGAGGATAGTCTGAGAACTAGAGGCATGTATAAAAATCCTCAGTGGAATTGAGGCCATTAGGGGCCTTACTATCCATCTCAAGGATATATCTAGTCTCCAGTGCTCTTAAAATACCCTCTCTATTGCCACCTCTCCTGAGAGGTCCAACACAGTCTATGGCAAAGTATCTCAGGAGTCCACTTTCATTATTGTGGAATTCCTTAAAATGCCTGGCCACTGGATATGTGGTATCGTTGGTGTTAATGGCCCTTATGTGCTGGAGTACCCGCTTGTGCACCTGCAATTTGGTACTACCAATGTATTGCAGACCACATGGGCACTCCAGCACATAAACCACATATTCTGTCTTACATGTCAACTGTTTGTTGATTTTTCTTGGCACTGGGGAGAATGCTGTTCGGTACTCAGTTTTACTCAGCCCCTGCGAGCAGGCCTTACAGCTGGAGCACTTTTTAAAGCCTCGACTAGCTGCTAACCAATTTTTAGGTGGAATTACCTCCGGACTCGATTTGACTAATGCATCATTTAAAGAATATGCTTTGCGGTAGGTAATAATTGGCTTGCTAGGCATGCGTTCTCCTATCACCGGATCCAGTTTAACCAGATCCCAGTGGTGATTGATTATTTTACGTAGTGCCATGTGTTGTCTATTGTAAGTCCAGATAAGTCTGACAGGTTGGTTGGCCTCATTTATTCCAGCCTTGTCTTTTTTCTTTTTGTGGATCAGTGCATTACTGCGGGACAGGCCATTTGCTTTCCTTATAGCTGTATCAATAAGGTTTTCTGCATAGCCCCTGGCCAGAAACCTTCGTTTGCTGGCTGCCTGTGCTGTTTTGCAGTGAATATCTGTGCTACACACCCGCCGAATTCTAAGCATCTCCCCGTAGGGGATGCTCCGAATTAGATGTGGCGGATGGTGACTTCCTGCATGCAGGATGGTATTTCCTGCAGTCGGCTTTCTAAAGAGCTTTGTTTCAAGCCTGTCCTGACTGACCTCCAAAGTTATATCCAAAAAGTGGGCTTCCTCTTGACTGATATGTGATGTAAAGGACAGATTGAAATCATTAGTGTTCAAGGCAACAATGAAATTTTCAGCTTCTTCCTGTGTTCCCCGCCAGATCATCAAAATATCATCGATGTATCTATACCATCGTATGATATTGCGAGAGCACATTTCATGGTGAATACCATTGAGGACCTGTCTCTCCCAGTACCCCATGTGAAGACAGGCATAACTGGGAGAGAAACAGGCCCCCATGGCAACACCCCTGACCTGCTGATAATATTGGTTCAGAAACATGAAATAATTGTGGTGCAGGCAAAAGCTAATCATGGTGAGCAGCATTTTGTTATGTTCGACCAACTCTATAGGCCGCTTCCCCAAAAAGTACTCAACAGCCCTTAATCCATCTGCATGCACAATACTGGTGTACAATGATGACACGTCCAAAGTAATCAACCAATAGTCACTATGCCATTGCAATTCCTCCAGCTTCCTTAGGAGGTCACTGGAATCTTGAACATAAGAAGGAAGTGCCAACACATGTTCTTGAAGAAACAAATCAATGTACGCAGTGGCTTTTTCCAACAACCCCCCACACGCCGAAATAATTGGTCTTCCCGGCGGCTTAGCTGTATCCTTATGCACCTTGGGGATTAGGTACAACACGGGGGTGATAGGATGATCATTCTTTAGACATTTAAGTTCATCCATACTTATGAGTCCACTAGATCGCCATCCCATCAATAGTGAATGGAAGTCTATTTGTGCTTTTTTTAGTGAACCCACATCACAGTGTCGATAGCAGTTTGGATCATTTAATTGGAGGTAGGCCTCTTCCAGATATAATTTCCGTGGCCAGAGCACAATGTTGCCTCCCTTGTCAGCCTGTCTCACCACTATATTGTTGTCTTTTTGTATTTTTTTAATCAGATTCTGATATTCAATGTTGCCCCTTTGTCTGTGAAAGTCAGATTTGAGAGTTTTTACATGTAACGCCTTCACTTCCTTCACGTCATTTGAGATGTCATCAGTGATGTCATCAGTGATGTCACTGACCATGTCATGAATGATGTAATATGTGACATCATCAGCAGTGGATTGCGGGTGCGCGATATATAGTTAGTGCAACTAACTATATATGGAATTTCAATGGTTTTGTGTGAGTAAAATAAGGTTTTTTAAATGCTAATTCCTAACTATATATGGTCTATAACCTATGGTTTTTTCAGTGAATTTTCAAGGTTTTGTAAATGCTAATTCCTAACTATATATGGTCTATAACCTATGGTTTTTTCAGTGAATTTCAATGGTTTTTTAATAGCAAATATCATAAGCTGTCGAATGTCAAGTACGTGGTAAGTAAAAACATTTTCGTGTTTATGCACACTGATCTGCTTTGAATGCTACCCCCCACCCCTCATTTCTATTAGGAGTACTCTCTCTTTGCAGATAGTGAAGGGTAGTTAACGCAGCCCTTTGCCCCCTTTGTAATCCGTCGTGCCTGCTTCTCTCTCCATTTGATTGATTGTTCTCTTTGGTTCATTCTCTATTTACAAACAAGCACAGAGTCAAAATACTCTGTTTAGTCTTTGCAGATAGCGAAAAACCGTGTAAAAAAACAAAAGGAATCGAGCAAAATCAGTAGGCCACTAATGGGATCTCTTTTTGACCTCGCTAAAATAGAAACATTAGGAACAACCTGTTGAAAATAGCAATGCGTATGTACATAAGCGGCGTTCATTTGTGTTCACAGTACCCCTTGTTGATTGTTTGAATCGAGCATTGAATTGTTCGAAGTTGGTTCTCTTAAGGATCTTCTCTGCCTGCAAACGAGGAAGAATAGGAATATTCTCTCTCCCTTTGCAGATAGTGAAGGGTAGGTAACGCAAGCCTTTAACACGTCGTACCTATTTCATTCCTCATTGATTGATTGATTGTCCGAACATTGACTGTTTGGGAATTAGTTCTTTTTGGAGGTATTCCCTGTTTGCAAATAAACGTAGGAAAATCTTTGCAAGTAGTGAAAGGGTACGTAATGCGGACCTTTCTCCCCCGTTGTAATCTGTCATGCCTATCTACTCCCCACTGATTGATGCACCTGTTTCACCCGGACCATTTACTAGACATACGTCATCTGGCCCGACCAGAGAGCACCCCTAGTGAAAAAGACATATGCAATAATAACGAAGTGATCACTGTATCCTGTTAACAGAAACTTTAGCATGAAACAACCTGGAAAGAAAAGAATAGGAAATCGAAAATCAGTAGGCCACTGATGAACATGAACTTTTATTAAACAACGAACAAAGAAACGATAACATAACGTAATGATAAAACCTATTAATGTCCTAGAAACAAGAAAACGTTAGAAATATGCCAGTGGTGAGAGACCAGAAAAACAGTAAGAGAAACCAAATCACCCCTCGCTGTCCCACCGCCTGCCACGCCCAAAAAATCGATAGACTAGGGAAAATGCAAGTCAGTAGAACATCCGCCCCCACTCTGGAAACTTCCAAGGTGGGGCAGGGTTCCGGCTACGCCCAGCCGGGAGCAGCCCATATAAAGCAGGTCCTGCTGCCACGCCTCGGCCAGGAGATCCTAACGTAGGGTGTAGCCGGAGGAGAGGCCGAGACCAGCGGGACCCGGCCAGGGGATTGCCTTTACAACGCTGAACAGTTGCAGGGGGGGGGGAATGTCTCCTCGACCCTCCCCTCTCTCTCCCAGTCCGGCCGCGGTGGCCCTTGAGAGTTGCAGGTAGTCCCGCCACATGCTCTTCCGGTCCGGCCACCAACGGTCGGGGGGCCGAGGCCGACGGGATCCGGCTGCAGCCAATAAACCAAGAAACCCGTTAATGGGGCCAGAGCCAGGGGCGTCCGGCCGACATCTACCGGAAGCCCGGCCCGAAGACGAACGGGACACTTCTTCTTTCTTGAAAAATGGCTGCGACAACACTGGGGGGGGGATGTCTTGCACATGCCTCCGACCCCCCCCCCCTCGTCCTCATCGCCTGGTCCGGCCATAACAAATCTCAAGCGAGACGCCGTGGGGTGCACTGGGAGGGAGAGACGGTGCGAACAGGCCTCTCCCGCCTCCCCAGGTGGAGGCTTCCCAGCTGCACCCTCAGCGCTCCAGGCGCCCGGAAAAGGGTTCTTCCACTGTGGCTATGCTGCAACGTCTCGCCCGGCAGGGTGGAGCCCGTCCGCTCATTTGACCCCGCGATCGCCAGTAGCTACCGAACTCTCAAAATGGCGGTCGACCTGGCAAGAGCGGGCCCAGCATAAAGAAATGGCCCGGTCACTGGTTGACTCCACCACCGTAGTCCTCCACGACCTTGAAGATTCTAGAGGAGCCGCGGGAGTCTCCGACCCCCGATGGGGAATGACTGCCATGATCACCCGTGGAGTGACGAAACTGTATCCGCGGGACGTCGGCGCCAGCCTCACTTTGAATTACTAGAATCCTGCAGACCTCACTTCCGGTGAAAGCACAGTGTGACCCGGTAGGAAAAATTGTTGCACCCCCTCCCCTTTTTGACTGATAGTTCAAACCACCGATCCTTTCCTTTGCCCTTTTAACGGAACTTTGGACTGCCTCCCCCTCTTTTACATTTTCTAGAGAAAACAAAACATTAACCACTACAATAGCATAGCAGTTGACACCAGAACTGTTTTCAAATTGAAAACCAACAACATCTTCAACAGAATCCTTTTTGTTTCTGCTGTGACCCTGCTACAGCACAGGCATTGTCCCCAGCAGTAATTCTGCAATGCCGCTAAGAATAGCTGTGGTGCCTACTGGACTCACTCACCCCCGCGGCGCCCCACGCCGTTATTTGCTGGGCGGCAACTTGCTAGACATCACTTTCGTGCCATCTAGATTTCAGCGCGTTCTGCTGCCTTGGAACTATTCGCACAACAGACCGCTACTGACAACAATATTTCATTATTGGTGCTGTCAATTTCAATAAATCTATTGGATAATTCAAAAGAAATTGCCACGGTCTCTTCGTTGTTTAAATGTTTTTACTGTTTTTGTTTTGTTGTATATATTTATATGTTATTAAAGTTTTATATTCCTACTACTTTGTTGGAGTGCTATATATTTTTAATGTGACACATAATTGTAAAAACTTTGATGTACAAAGAGTCATTCCTGGAATCTTCCGCTTCAGGCTCTGTCCCCTCCCCAATCACAATACAGGATAGTTTTCAGATAGTAGGAACACGTGTGGTGTGACGGATCTCATCGGGTGTGGGCCTTGATCTACTATAACTCCTTTGAAGAGGGGTGATTCTTTACAGCTGGGGCCATAAACTACATCTGCAGGGCTAGCTGATAGCCTGGACAATCGGACACAGAGGAAGAGGAGTGTCAGAGGGTGCGGTAGTGAATAGGGCGAAAGGGAGGTGTCGGGCGGGCACAGTGTGATTCTCAGGGAAGAGCAGCGCAGATGGGGGGAGGTTTATTGCCCATGCATAAGACAGAGAGCGGGGGTGACCAGTGCCTGGGGAAGATGCTTGCGAGGGTGAGGAGCCATGCTACGAATCGACAGCGTGCAGAGAGTGGGTCTGGTCAAGACATCTAAAATGGCTGCCGTGCACGACAAAAGTGTGGCATTTCAAAAAAGGCAAGATGGCGCAGACAATGTTTTTCAACACTTCCTCATTTCCTTCGAATCGAACGTTAACAGACGTTGGGGCATATTACCAAAGTTAAGCGATATTTATCGCTAACGATGCTTACCAACGAATTTTTTACCGCTAAGCATCATCAGAAATTATCGAAGATAAACCTTGCTATTATCAAGGTTTATCACAAATGCGATAATAAACGGCCGCAATGCATGAATATCGCTAAAAACTCAGCGATATTCATACATTACCGAGCTAATGCTCTTAGCCATGTTATCCACCTCCCATTGGATAACATGGCTAAGAACTGCTCAGGGCAGGTGTTACTTTTTGGAGATATTCGCGCTTAGCGCGAATATCTCCAAAAGTTGGTAATAGGAGATAGATATCTTGCATGTTGTAATGCAAGTTATTGTGGTATATGGAACTCATACCATAATCTCTCAGGAAAGCAGAAACTGATCCTTTTGGGACCGCCTAAAAAGGCCTAGGGGGTGAGGAGTACTCTACTTTGCCCCCTTTTCACGTTCCGAACTATTTTATTTTACTCTCTTCTGTAATTACACAAAATAGCAGCGATAAGATGCATCGGAGACACACAGTGAGAGAAAGGAGGCCGGAGATGAAGAAGAGATGTCAAATACACATTGGAGATAATATAGTGGCAGAAGGGAAGTAAATATGAGTAAACTTACCATGTAACATAAAAATGTTGCACTCTATACTATAAGTCTCATTTTATACTACAATCACTTCGCTACAACCTCATAAATTAAAAATAAAAATGAATAATGTCTCAAACAATTTTTGATTTCTAAATATACATTTATTCTTCAGAATTTTCTAAATTTGAAAGAACTAGTAACATGTCCTCATCAGCAATGTCCTCATGAAAAGTCTCCAATAATGATTCTTGTAACTCTATGGTCTCCAAACACTCGATAAATTCGCCATCAAGAGATTGATCAAAAAAATCATTCAAGTCATCTCCTCCTTCTGACAATATTTCATTATTGGTGCTGTCAATTTCAATCAATGTAGTGGAATCATTCAAGTCATCTCCTCGTGACAATATTTCATTATTGGTGCTCTCAATTTCAATCAATGTAGTGGAATCATTCAAGTCATCTCCTCCTTGTGACAATATTTCATTATTGGTGCTGTCCATTTCAATCAATCTAATGGAATCATACAAGTCATCTCCTCCTTGTGACAATATTTCATTATTGCTGCTCTCAATTTCAATCAACGTAGTGGAATCATTCAAGTCATCTCCTTGTGACAATATTTCATTCTTGGTGCTGTCCATTTCAATCAATCTAATGGAATCATACAAGTCATGTCCTCCTTGTGACAATATTTCATTATTGGTGCTCTCAATTTCAATCAATGTAGTGGACAATTCAAAAGAAATTGCCACGGTCTCTTCATTGTGAGCCATTTTATTTTGAAATTGCTTGCTGTAAATTGCAGAAAAAAATAATCACTTTCATTTATCGTTTTTAGTAATACATAATATAAAACTAACGTTATCAAGTATTTAGTATAACAGAAGGACTGCAAATAAATAACAGAAAACATTTTTCAAATTATCTTCAAGTGTACAACATAGTTCCCCTTACAAATTAACAACTCACCTTTTTAAAAGTAGGAAAAGTGTTAGTACTGTGTAAATCAAACACCAGAAATTCACCACCAAAAATTCCTCACAAATGTACCTCAGACAGTAGTATCACAAAATGGCTGTGGTTTCCTCTCATTTGACATATATACATAACCAATTAACTTTCATCACACACAAATACAAACCAAAGTAACATTTTAATTGGTTCTAAATTTCAACACTTTCAAATGTGTTTTCCCCATGCAATTTTCCATAGGACATTTACATACGTCTACAGCCTGAATGGCTGAACGGAATTACACCAAACTTGGCAAAATGGTACATCAAACCTAAGAGGTCAGGAAGGATCTACTATGCCCCCTTATGGTCATTTCCCCCTTCGCTTTGACCTCCTCTTGTCTCTCAATCCTACCGAGAGACAAGATGGCGGCCGCTACGGACTGTTTGGAATGTTGACAGACGCCGGAGAACCAATCAGCTTCGCAAAGCTCCGTAACGCGAAAAGTACGCGAAGCGGAGCGCTGTTACAGATATATATCTTTTTTTGAACGTTAATTTCTCAAAATCCACTGGAGCACATATATTGAGACCTACAAAAGGCACATCGGGCTACCAGTCCCTACAATTTTGCCAAGTTTCGTGCAAATCCATTCAGCCGTTCGGGCTAAAAGTGAGGCCAACCGCCCTATGGAAAACTCAATGTTAAAAACACGTTTTGGGACCCCCCTTTTTTCTCGGCCCCCCCTTGACGAACCCCCCCCAAATTTTCAAGGGCTGCTCAGAAACAAAATGTGCCATTTTCCTGATGTCATGAGTGATGTAATATGTGACGTCATCAGCAGTGCATTACACGCGCAAGTTATAGTGAGTCCAACTAACTATAACGTGGAATTTCATTGGTATTATATCAGTAAAATTTCCAGCTAACTATAACTGGTGTCAAACCTATGGTTTTTTCAGGGAATTTCATAGGTTTTGTAAATGCTACTTCCTAACTATAACGTGTGTAAAACCTATGGTTTTTTCAGTGAATTTCATTGGTTTTTAAAATGCTAATTCAGAAATATCTCGTGTATACAACCTATACTTTTGTCAATAAAGTTCTGGCAATATTTTTTTCAGAAACAAGCCGTTTTCTTCACTGTTCAAGTTGCATAGAGACTCCTTGTAAAGCGATACAGAATTAGAAAGTCTGTACCTTGCCTTTTTTTCAACGCATTAAAATTTGCCTGTAAATAAAAATAGCCTTTCTAAACTTCCGTGCACGACCCGGTGTGCGCACTCTCGGCAACAGTTCTCAATAAAATGGATAGCACATTTCCAGGCTTTCGTGCGCGACCGACTGCGCGCACCCGCCTATATATTTCGTGAAAACTTTGCAATCTGAACTTATTGAATTTCTTCATAGACCCATCAAAGAACTTATACTACGTCAAAGAGACTAAACCTAGGCTTCTTTTTTAATATTATGAAAATTTTCATTAAATGGAGCCGAATGTCTTTTCAAACTTTCGTGTGTGACCGAATGTACACACCTTGGTATTTTAAAAAAATATATAAAAGGTTTTATACTTTAACAATTGTATGCTTGAATCGAGCTCAGAAGATATATTAAATCCGGATATGTTTGGATTTACTCCTTTTCACGTTTTGAAACTTCGCTGAATTAGACCGCTACTTCCAAATGGCGTACGTGACCAGATACTATCACCGCGTACACGTCCTGAGACGTGCATGTGAAGTCATGTGACTTGAAAACAACACTTCCAATTGGTTCTTAGTAGTTTCTATTCTGCAATTTACACGGAGAACTCCACCCACTTCTCTCACTATCTTTTCTACTCTCAAAAGAGAACGACGTTCAACACCCTTTGGAAGACTTTGCTGAAATGGCTGCCGCCCCGCATTCATCTTCCGAATCTGAAGGAAATGAGCGACTACCTTTAAAAAGAAAAAAGGAATCTTTTATTTGGCAATTTTTCACTTATCCTGAAGAACAAAAGAAAGTGAATGCGCCAAAAGTTACCTGCACGATATGCAATTCGGTTCTCTCAAGAGGAAATCCAAGAAAAAAATATTCCTTTTCCATACATACCATGGTGCGGCATGTCAAACAAGTGCACCCTGTGGAATTTGCAAAGGCATCGACAAGAGCCCTGGCCACGCTATTACCATCAGAGGTGGCCAGCACATCTTCTGGTGGACAACCTGTATCTCCATCGAGTGCTGTGATGGACTTGAGACCATATCTTGCAAAGGTGCACATGAAATGCAACGAGTGTGGAGAAAATCTTCTGTACGGAGAGCAGAGCCTCGTTCTTACTAAACTAAAAATTGAGAGTCATAAATGCCCCGAGAAAAGATAAATTTCTTCATTTCATTTTGATCCTGTGTCACACTTGAAAATGTTGTTGCAAGTTTAAAAAATCAAAAACAACATAACAGTTCTTTAAAAAAAAAAAAAAAAAAAGTTCTTTTCAGAACTAACTCATTGTACCAAAAAGAGCTCCAGGAGCATATTATAAAGGGGGTTTATCTCCGCTTTTTTGCCTTTCGTTCATGCGCGATCGTGTGCGCGCACCCGCCTATATATTTCGTGAAAACTTTGCAATTGCAACTTATTAAATTTCTTCATAGACCCATCAAAGAACTTATACTACGTCAAAGACACTAAACCTAGGCTTCTTTTTTATTATTATGAAAATTTTCATTAAATGGAGCCGAATGTCTTTTTAAACTTTCGTGCGTGACCGAATGTACACACCTTGGTATTTAAAAGAAAAAATATAAAAGGTTTTATACTTTAACAATTGGTTCTTAGTAGTTTCTATTCTGCAATTTACACGGAGAACTCCACCCACTTCTCTCACTATCTTTTCTACTCTCAAAAGACAACAACGTTCAACATCTTTCGAAAGACTTTCTTTTCACGCGATAATGTGAAATACTGAGATTGTTACAGGATTTTCTATCAGATATGTGTTCCCATTTCTGTTGAAGCACTAACACCGTGGAAAATTCCACCGATAGCAGTGATATTTTTAACGCCGAGCACCGGCGATTTTTATCACTTAGAAGCCTTCCTATTATGAAGGTTTATCTCCTAAGTCTCTGATTCTCAAACTGTGCAACGCGGCTCCCCTGTGTGCCGTAATGAAGTGCTAGCAGCGCCGCCCACACTCTAGTGTGACTAACCATCTATAAATTACACAGACATCTCTACCCTGTTATCTGCAATTGTGAGCATCAAAAGGAGCTGCGCTACGCCCCTGTGAGAGGCCTCACTCCCACTGCTGCAACGGCTTGGCAGTCCTCCAGATGCACAGGAACAGCCCCTCCGATCCATTGAAGTTCTCTGTCGTGAGAGGCCTCACTCCCACTGCTGCAACGGCTTGGCAGTCCTTCAGATGCACAGGAACAGCCCCTCCGATCCATTGAAGTTCTGTGTCGGTCTCAATACCACTTACAAAATGAAAATAAGCACTGAAGAATATTCAAGTATGTAGTACTCCTCCTGCTACAGCATACAAAATGCATTCTATTACCTATAAAAAAGTCAAACACCCACGCTACAATCATATAGAACACTTCCTCTAAAGAAGCCTGTGAATAACTTTAAAACATCAGGTTAACCTTTTTTTACTCTCTCATCATTATTAAAGATAAGTATTTACAATGCTATATTAAACAATGCCATGGTTCTTGCTTTTTAATTTTAAAAATCTTGCAATCTTTCACAAACCAATACTCATGGCTTCTTTTTCGTGACAAAAATCTTGCAATATTACATACCTACATAGAATAACAGAAAAAACATAACACTACAAAGGCCGAACACTCTACTAAACGCGGATTTGTAACCTATGGGGCAGATTTATGTTAACTACTTCATACCCAGATATGCACCAGTTAATGTGCACCACAGTATGCTAGTGCTCCGTTACCCATGGTGTGCCACATTTGAAATGTGGCGCACCATGGTACAAAAACACCATACATGCGTAACACATCTGTGCTGAAAAAGTAATACATTACTAGAGTTGCATCGCAAGTGTGATGCAGCTCCAGCAAGGCTTACCAATGCACTATATTCACAATACTGCGTCAATACCTACGCCTGCTTCAAGCACATGCACAGTTTTGAAACAGCATGGGTCTGAAAGTCACTGAGTGAAATATCATGCATTACAGTCAGCCACTTTCAAGACGCATTCCTTCAGAGGAACACTTCTTTATGGTGCAGGGCTTTAGAATGTGACATATCTCCTAGATCCATAACGTTGTAAATATGGTACATTATTTCCACTGTCATTGTATTAAATAAACTGACGAAATTGTGGCGCAAAGAGACGCAACGTCAACATAAAGCTGCCAAAATGTGTTTTAAAGTGCCCTTTAAATTACAACCAACACTCTCTTTGAAGAGACCACTCAGGTTTTTTTAACACCTGTTAAGTGCTTCCATGCTCATGACAGAGCCGCTCCATCACGAGCATTGCCTCAGCTGTCCTCAGGATGGACCAGTTTTGTCATGGGCTTGCCGCTGTGCTTGCACAGCACTAATATTGCGCCTCCATGACACGTTCTATTGACTAAGCAGAGCCATGACAGAACCACTCTATCATGAACAGATCTCAACCGTGGCTCATGAAGGAGTAGCTCTATCATGAGCATAGAAGTACCACTCAGCCCCCCGGCCCCCTAATGCTGTGGCAGAATTGCCACTGCAGCAAAGAACTTAAACTCCTGGAAAGAACAACATGTAACATTTAATATCATTTCCCACCAATGTTTTCATATATCAGTGTTGCTGAACTCACTCAGTGAAATGTCGCTCATTTCATTAAATCACTTTTAAAGCATGCCATATAACAATGCACCCAATCCTATGTGGAAGTGCTTATATTAAACATGACATTGCTTTAGGCAGGATAGACAAAGAAATGACACAGTGATGTAAAAGTTTCTTTATTTTTTATACTTACCTAAAAAATAATAAAAAAGTAAAGTAAATTTCTTTTAAAAACGTAGTACCTGTGGAAGAAAAGTAAAAATAAGATTTTAATGTACATGTCATAAAATAAAAAAAAGTAGGAGTCAATAAGAGATAGGCAGAGAAAACTCTCGGATGTTATTAGTTGTACTTACCTTATAAATATAATATCTGTGGAAGACAGTAAAAAAATATGTTATAATACATATTTCTAACTTCAATGTAACAAAATAACTCAAACAACATATTAAATGGTTTATTTTTGCTGTCCTCAGAATACATTGATTTTCACTATAAACAGTGATTTCAATATTAATCATCATATAACAGCGGGGAAAAAAAACACAATCAAAATGATTGTGTTTAAAAAAACCATCCAAAATCTCCATACATATTATAAATACCTGAAAAAAACATATCTTAAATGTTTTTCTCAAATTCGCAATTTCTTGAGTAAGCACACTACATCTTCCACAGTTACAAACTAATTAAACTATACGACCTATTTTTAAATATATCTCAAAAAACACCGTGCAAGTATCTCCTATAAAAATCTATCTTAAGTATACATTTTCTTCTCTCATACCTTTCCGCATTGTATAAGTTAACTCATTACCTTTTAAATACCTCTCCCAAAAACTTGCGTCCATATATGTTCTAAAATAATTATCTAAAGTACTCATTTTCTTCTCTCATATTTTTCCACATGGCCAAATACTATGAGTTAAGTAGTTTTTTTCTGAAATTTCTTAATCTTAATCTTATCTATTCTTTTGTGAACCTTTACAGTAAAAATGTGTAACATGCTTTATACCACCAAACATTAACTAAATTTCTACCTGATGTTATCACTATACCAAACACAAATTTCATTTATAGATTTGTAGACCCTCAGTCACATGATATTTGTAAACAAGAAAGTTTCATATCTTTACAGTATTAATCTTCCTACAGCAAGTGATTCTACTGAAATTTGGGTTCCAAAAATAGCAGATAGGAGTTAGTTAAGGCAAAAGGCAAACGTTTCTTAAAAGTCAATTGGGTATCATTGCAAAGTGTCCAGCCACTTCCACACTTCAAATAAGCTGTATAATGTCCTGATGATGTGGAAGGCCCTTCATGAAAAATAATGGCTACAGTTACAAATGTTCGTCTAGAAATAGATACTTGAGTAGCCACAACATTTTTAATTAAAGTTGACAATTTACTCCCATCAGCTCTGCATCGTTGAAACATTAACATTACATATTGTCCATATCTATGGATAAATAAAGTTGATAACATTTCAGACTTACATTGAGAACAGACCATGTTCTGATGCGCATCTTTAACTAGTTTATTAAAAGACACTTCTTTACAGTCTGGTAATGTTAAATATATAAATATTTCACTGTGTATATCAGTACTACTTGAAAATGAGCAATTATCACAGTTATGTTCCCATTTATAAGAAAGGCCAAAAAGATTATCAATATCTACACCGTCATCTTCCAAAACTGTAAACATATACATAATAAATTCCTGACAATCTTTCTGAATATTCTGTGAAAATTGATTTACTCCTGCACATATGTCTAAAACATTCCTTAGTTCTGAAACACTTCCTACTTCACTTTCACCACTACTACATTTTTCAAATATAGAATTTAAGGAATAGCAAAATGTTTGCTCCTGATTTTCTCCAATCGGTTCCCTAACATTTTTTAGAAAAAACCCAACATTAACTACTACATTTGCATAACAGTTGACACCAGACCTGTTTTCAAACTTAAATCCAACAATCTCTTCAATACTAACCGTTTTCTTATGCCTACCAACAACAGTTACATCTTTTTTTCGTAGTTTCTCAACTACTTCAGCACATTTCTCCTCATTTTTCCTTTTCTGACCAACCATACGCCTTTCAATTAAAGGATATTGAGGTAAACTTGGAGCATATTCTCTTCTTAACCTATTATACTCCTTCACACAATTTAAATCTGCACTAATCTTTGTCTCATCATAATCAATTAAATAAAGTCCACATAAAGTTCTAACTCGCGATAAAGCAACATATGCCATACCCTCTTTGAATACAGTGCTTCCAATATTTACCAAAGCACAATCTACACTTAAACCTTGAGATTTGTGAATAGTCACTGCATATGCCAAACAAATTGGAAATTGCTTCCGACGGACATATAAGTCTTTCACAAGCAAAAAACGATTTGAACAGCGACTAATTTGCTGAACTTCCTCAATTCCATCAAATTTTATTCTTAAAAATTCAATCTCATCTCTATTTGTATAATTAACAAAACCAACAACATTACCCATTGCTCCATTTACCAATCCTCTTTCTACATGTAAATTTCTCTTTAAAATTATCCGACAATTTAAACATACATACAGATTTTTCTCTAAACCAGCAGTTTTAGATATACTTTTTTCAAGAGAATCCAATTTTAACTTCAACTTTTCAGACAAAACAATAGTACTACCTTCATGCTCTATTCTATCTTTAGCTTCCAGTTTCCTAATTTGTTGATTTTCTAAATTCAACATTTTCTCATTAAAAACTGAACATTCTTTCACAGTTGGCATCAAGCATATAACTGATTTATCTGCTACCTCTTTACTATATATTTTCTCAGGTACATTATCTTCATTAGGAAACAGCTTGGAAAGTAATCGTGTTCGTAGAGTGTGTTTCCCATCTTCAGTTAGTTTTCCAATCCTGATATCTTGAAGAATATTTCCATATTTAGTATCCTTTGCCTGTCGCATATTTTGAATCAGTTCAGTATATTTGAAATGTGACCATATATTAACATTTCCAATACTGCCCAGGCACTTTCTAGTCTCCTCATGCGTAACAGTTTCAAATACAGGTTGTCCTTTCACTGGAGTTAGTTGGAGTAGATCTCCAAAAACTATGACATGTTTACCTCCAAATAACACATCATACTCTGTCTTAAGTATCTGTTGCATTCTTAAATGCACAAAAGCAAGCATTAAATTAGATACCATGCTTACTTCATCAATAATAAGAAGTTTCATTTTTTTAAGCACTCTAGAAACTTCAAAACAAGCTTCTCCAGATAGCTTGTGATATTGTAATTTATTTTCATGTTCAACTGGCAGCATCAGTAAACAATGTAAAGTAATACCTTTAATATTATGTGCTGCCAATCCAGTTGGAGCAGTAACAACACACGACAGTGTTGACTGAGTTCTTTTCTGTAAATATGTAGTAATTCCTTTAATTAGGAAACTTTTACCAGTTCCAGCTTCTCCACTTACATATAATCGAATAGGTTCAAATGACATACATGAGCAATCTTTTCTCTCATGACGAAAGCCATGCTCAATGTGCTCTGTCACTTCATCATATATCTGTCTTTGCTCAATATTAAATTGCTTCTTTAATTCTTCTAAGTTGATTACTTCCTCTTGACCTTGCTGCATTGCTCTTTCCACCTCATCCATGGCAGTGGCTGCTTCATTTTGGATAATTGGTTGTCCCAGTGGATCTTGACTTAATGAAGCCGAACTTTGACTATCTTGTGAACTATCTCTAGCAATCTCCGCTGCAATTGTCACTTCTTGCTCTATTTCATCATTCAACATTTGCAGATAATTACTAAAAACAGTACATTCAATACTACTTTTAGATGCGTTGAATGAATCTTCATAACTATCAAAGTCCCCAAGTAGTTCCTCTTCTCTACGCCATGGTTTAAAGAGTTGCAAAAGAGCAAAATAGTAAAATTCTCTTTTGTCAGCTGTTTCGCAACTCAGTTTCCGATGATTAATCAAGTGTCCTTTTCTTTGCTTCACCAGACATCCTTCTTGTCCAATTACAGCATATACACCTTTATCAATGTTCTCTGTAACATTCCTTTTAAAAGTGTAGTTTTGAAGTATTTCATACAGACAAATGTTTTCTAGAAGAGTACTTCTATTTGGATAGTATGTATCTAACATATTTGTTTTCAGAATGTCTGTACTGTTTGGTTCTTTCTGGGCTAAATATTCAATTTCTTGCACAGGTTTTAGAACACGGTTTCGTGTTTCTGCAAGACCCAAACTCACCCAGAGAATAGTCCTTGATTTAGCATAAAGACTTGCTGATGATAATCGGTCACAACATTCATATGCTCCAATTTCTCCATGAGACAACATCTTCAAACTGTACGTATACAATTTCTTGCTTAGGCTCTTTTCATGAGAAATGTCTTCCCACATCTCCTTCAGTTCCGTCTTTTCAGATTTTGTGATGTAAGACGTTACATATCGAGCCACAGCAATAGAGTTGTCTGCAACATATTGTATGTCCATGTTAGCATTCCACATGGACAAAATGACTGGGTTATAGTCATTTATATATTTGGATTCTTCACCTCTTCTTAAATTGTACGTATTTTTAGGTGACCTTCTTCTGATGTTATGTCGCAAAGATGACATCAAATTGTTGACTCTTCCGTTTGAAAGTACCGGTCGTGCAAATCCAAAACGACATTTGGTGTAGAATTTACTCTTTGATTTGAATTTTCGCAGACAATATTTTCCACAACGATGACTTTGAAAGCGTAACACTTTTCCTCTTAAGTCCTTATCAGTTGTACTATTAGATATGTCACAAGTGGCATACTGTTCAATAAAAGACAGTACAGTCTCATCCGAGTCTCTTCCAAATTTAGGAGCATCCTTGATCCATAACAGCATATGAATATGAGGAGCACCTCTTGCTTGGTATTCTTTTCTCCAAAAGAAATCCAGTACTTCACCAAGAGGCGGATTTTTCTTGTTTGTAAGAAAAGACATCATAGCTTCAAATCTATGATTAAAATATCTGCAAACATTAACCGGATCTAACGAACACAGTTCTCCAGGTGTCTTGTAGTTTATATTTTCTATGTTTGCATTCGCCTCCTGAAGAAATTCAAGTAAATCTTCCCAAGCATACTCTGCACAGCTTAGAGTTAAAAACCATGTTGGTGCTCCTAAGTTTCTAAGCATGCACTTCAAATCTCCATGACGATGGTACCAATACTCATTAGTACCACGCTGACAAGCCATTAAATTAATTAGGTGTGAATCCAAAACACTATCTTTCTGTTGCACTTTATCCATAAATTCCTTTGCTGAAATATTATGCAGATGAACTCCACTTTTTAAGATATGATTTACTGCATAAGAGAGACCAGATAAGTCACTCTCAAACGGAAGATGAAACAAATATGGAATGCATTGGCGAAACCTCGGATCTTCTGCATATAATCTTGTTGTCCGGTATTCAGATGCAGGAATCTGCATAGGTCGATCATCATATCGTGTACCTTCACCTGTAGGGAGTAACTGTGGGAAACAACGACCTTCCAAACTTTCTTCCCACACATTAATAGGATTTCCTTTCGCCTTTTTCATCTGAAATAATTCAATAGCATTCCCTATTGCTTCTTTGGAATGCAGTGGATGAACACTGTAATGTTCATAAATTTCTTCACTTCTGGATAGGTCAACTTTTTCAATTTGTCCAATAGACAAATCACTCTCCTCTTCTTCACTTACATCTTCTTCTTCTACGTATACATCTTTATAGTACTTATCGTTTTGAACTAAATACAACGTTGCCTTTTTGACTTTTCTAACATCCACTAAATCTTGCCAAATTTTCTTACTCTTTGTAGGTACACCATTAACTAGAATAACTAGAGGTTCCTCTTCTACATTTTCAACACCAATTGTTTCCATATTTTTTTTTAAATCAAGTGGCAAATATACAACTCTACCCTTTAATCCTCTTTGTAAATCTGAAGGATTTAATTTACCAGTCTTAGGCTCCATACGAACAATAGCCTGAAAAGGATGTACACATTGGATCAGAATAGTCTCATAAGTATTTAAATCCATCAATTCTGATGGAATATTTATCAACTCTAGATTATTATGAACAGCTCTAGCAGGCATTTTATTTTCATTTAATTTATTATAACAATATTTACAAATACGTTGCTCAAAACCCAAATCAAAATACGTTTCCACCAACAAATAAGTTGCAAAATCTTTCCATTGACCATTACTTTCATCTTCACTTTTTAAATATAAATCAACTAACCTAGTTTGACTTTTGTAATGAATGCGTCGACAACAGACACAAGAAAAATTTGGTTTCTCACCTGCAATTACCTTAAACTTTATTATTTCCTGTTCAAAATTTTCAATATTAACATGTCCAACATTTTCTAACACATTTCCTTCTATAATTATATCAGTTTCTGCATTACCTTCATCTGGACCAAAATAACTTACCTCAATTTCTGCACAAATCTTCTTAACATCTAATTCACATCCATACAAAAGAGCACTATTTAACTGTTTAAGTTTAAGTGCTGGACTTTTTGCATAATACAAATTTCTCACCAATTTTCTCATTTTAGTATGATCCACTGCTAACATCCTGAAGTGATGAAACACACTCTGGCATATTTTTTTAGAAAGACAAGCCAGAGAATGACCTTGCAGACCTATTTTTTCTCGCACTCTGCAATGATCTAATTCTTGCAACATAACAATTTTTTTTCTAAGACTTTCTTTAGTGTACTTACGTAAGAAATTGCGAAAGAAATCAATTGAATCCTGTCGTACACTACAAATGCTACTACAATTCCAACTGTAAACAGGAACATTAGCACGTCCCCCTGAAGCTTCTCCAGCCATCACCTCTTCTGCATTTCTAACTACAATTTTCTCTTTCTCAATTACACATCCCTCCTTCACCTCGTATCCTCGACCACTGGTGTCAACTGCATGCAACAAATCGTTACTTTGAAAGTAACTCTCTTCATTAAAAAATGGTTCAGACGTTGAAGTATGCATCCACTTCCCAGAAAACACTTTACAAAAATTACTCCTATTTATGTGTCTCTTCCATTTACTTTTAGCTTTTAAAACTCGTATTGCCTTATTTAGCGTATTTATTCTATTAAGTACTAAAATAAATAATTTTCTTTTTGTCTCAAACGCGCGCTCAACAATACCCTCTATATATTGTTTCTTCTTAAGAAAAGCAGACCTTCTTTTAGAAACTTTCTCCTTTTGTAATAAATTCGAAACTACTCTGTTGTAAAACATACGCTTCCTGATTTGGCTAAATTGATTCATCCGAGTTTTACTGTACAGATTTTTATCTTTGGTTCCATGTCTCCTTCTCGATACTGGTATACTTTTTTCCTTGTGCACTTCAATACTAACATTTTTCCTTCCACATATTGCTCTCAAAAAATTTTTGGTTTGCTTACCAGGAGCACTCTTCTTTTTATCCGTCCTATGTTCTTTTGATACTTCTTCAATTCCTTTCCTCTTCAAATTGTAAGTCCGTTTATAGAGCTTTCTTTTTTCAGTTCTGGTCGGCATCTTAATTTAAGATTTTGATGAAATTCTCAATCTGTAAAACACAAACATAACAAATATTATAGTTGACTACTAGCATATAACGTACAAATTTAAACCACAGATTCATTTTCTAAGTAGAATAAAGAAAATAACAGAAAGTCTCTGAACAGAGTAGGAAATCCTTTAGTGAATGTTGGTTCTTAATTTTATCACACTCCATATCTGTTTTAACATTATAGACAGTTTTTAATTCTAATTTTTAAAGCATACAAACAGTACACTTTTTTCAAGAACTATGGGTCATCGTAGATGTTTTAATCTTTTTTACTACAATCTCTTTTACACTTCATGAGAACATGACTTATCACTCTCCTAAAGCACATCAACGACGAATAGGACAAGAAAACTGTCTTCAAGAATGCTTTACTATCAAAAAATGTTTTATTTATTTAAATCTTCATAATTTTGTAGAACTTCCACCATTATATCATCAGGGACTTCTTCAAGTCCAAAGTCCTCATCTCCTTCTACCATCTCTAAGTAAGCGGAGTCTAAAGACATGTCCATAAAATAATTTTTTTCATCTATTTCCTCTTCAAAGACTGCGTCTAAAATTTCCTCCATCACTTCGTTAATGATTTCAAAATGAAATTTGTTTCTCTTCTGAGGAATTCTCCATAACTAGACTCAGTTTATTCTTCTGTATCCTTTTAAAAAAATATAGAGACTAAATTATATCTTTTTTCATAAATGTATAACTTAAAAGTACCTTTACTAATTTTTAAACTACATATATTTTTATAATTTCTAACTTATTAACTCTATATATTTTAAGATACCACGTTCCTCTTGTTTTGAAAAGAAATTGGCAATATAACCCTAAACATTAACAGTGATCTTTTTTTTCCATTAAATAATTACTGTTGTTAAAAGACATTTTACTGTAAAATTTCTTTTTAGATTTTCTAGATATCACAAATATTGATAATCTGTAGAATTAATTTTTAGAGACCCATTTTTTCAGTTCACCAGTACAAAGAGCTATGTAAACTATATGCACTCTAAAGAGAAGGCTCACACTATACAAACCATAGCATTCACTTAACAGATTACTACTTCCCACAGAGACAGTTCCTTTTATGTTTCAACAGCATACTCACCATGTAAAAGTCATAGCATATACAAAATGTCATACTAAGCATGAAGAACAACCTCATAATAAACCTCTGCATGAATATGTAAAACAATGCCTATACATAGTATAATCACAGATATGCAGGAAAGATACCCATCACACCTAGAACCATATCATAATACCTCTTTGTAAATAAAGGAGAAAAACTGCCAAACATAATGCAACAAGATTTCAAAAATCATGAGCACTTCACAAGATTTAAGTAATGGAAACATGAAAGAATTATACTCCAATGATCCGTAAATCTGAACTCCATCAAAAAGAACACATGCACCAAGCCCATTAAAAGATAATTTCAACTGTCAGTGGAGAATATCTCAAAATACATATCTAGTATAAGCAGATACAACCCATGTGAATAATTCAAGATAAAATCATATTCCAAAATGAAATTTACAAACATTTAAAAAAATCTTCTTCATTATTTTCATGTGCACCCAAAAAAATTGCCTATATAATATATAATATAATATAAACTTTATTCGGATTATTACAATCCATAAAAGCAATACAATTTAAAAAATCTTCAAAGAGATCTAGTTATCAGTTACTTAAAAAAGGATCGCAAAAAGGAATTTCATTAGTATATACAGTACAAATATATTTTCTTAAAGGTTTTTCCTATGTCTGTATATACATTTCAGAAAATTAAGGACATGGTAACATGTGGCTTCGGTATCCAAAAGCTGCAGGCTCAACATGGCTACTCTGCATTGTCTGAGACCCCACGATTTTAAGAGGGTCAGTAGCCAGAGTTTGCGGTGTTCCTGATAAAATTTACAGAACAGAACTGTATGAAGCGTGGATTGACCTGATATCCCATCACATGGGCATGGAGGTGAATTTAGGTCCCACACGTTTGGTGTTGGGAAAACCACCAGTTTGTGAAATAAGTTCAGTCTGAATCTTATCAGGAGGAATCGTTCAAAGGTACCAATGTCAAGATTTAAATAGGGCTGCATTGAAGGGGTAGATTGAACCAGCATGGCGTGCTGCGCCGACTGTTTCCCAGCCTCAGCCTGAAGTCTTAGTTTAGTCAAATGGTCCAACGCTCGCTGTTTTAAGTTCTCATTTGCGAGTTCTCCAATTTTTTCGGGATTAAGATAATATTTTTCCATTCCAAAATCGCGAAGAAAGGTCCGAATGTAGGCCAGCCATTTAATTCTCAAAACATAGTCCAGGGACATTGCGTCCGCCACTATCATTTTTGTGAGGGCATTTTTGTCTGATGTCCAGATACGTCGCCAAAGTAAAAGTGGTTGTAACTTGGCAAGGTCTTCAATATATGGTGCCCCTAAATCCAAGTGGCAGGCGTAAGTGGAGGAAGTTTTGGGGGCAGATAGGATAAATCTGAAAAATTTATTTTCTGCGGTTTGCAGAGAGGTGACGTCCATATGTCCCCATAGTCCTGCTCCATATAAAGCTGTGGATTGGCATTTGGCTTTATATATAGTTATCAGTTCTCTGGGTGGGCGTTTTCCTAATTTTTGAGAGAACGATACCAAAGCGGCTAGTGCTCTTTTAAAGCAATGGCTTCTGGCTTCTATTGCTGGTTTCCAGGAGAGTTTATTGTCTATCATGACCCCCAGATAAGAGTATTCTTTGGTTGAGTCAATTTTTTGACTATCGAGGTAAATAGAGTTTTGCTGTTTTTTCCCAACCCCAGCATTCATTACAAAAGTTTTTTTCACATTTATGTGGAGGTCAAGAGTTCTCATAAACTGGGAATATCTATTAAGGGACCTTTGGAGTTCACGGGGAGTTTGTGCGAGAAGGACGGCGTCATCCGCATACAGCAGAGCGGGGATCGGGCGATGTTTTGCCAAGGGGAGATCACGGGCACCCTTTAGTAGCTCAACCTCCAAGTTGTTGGTATAGAGGGAGAAAAGGAAGGGTGCCAGGACACAACCTTGTCTGACCCCACGCTCTACTGCGAAGGACTCCGTCAGTTCTCCCTTTATTCCGTAACGGACTCTTGCAGATGGATTGGAATAGAGTTCCCTTAGAAAATTCAGGAGTGGAGGATCTACCCCCATCTGTGCCAAAAGGGACCACAATTTTGTATGGGCGACGCAGTCGAACGCCGCGGACAAATCTACATAGGTCATATAAAGTTTTGCTTTCTTTGCATGCACATATTTTCCAAAGATTAATGATAAATTTAGGGCTTGTTCCACGGTACCTAATCCTTTTCTGAATCCGAATTGAAGGTCGGATAAGATACCTCTTTCTTCTGCCCAGTCCTGAAGTCTTTCTAAAATCACTCTTCCTGCTATTTTTCCCAATGAGTCCAACAAGGAAATTGGGCGATAGCAGGCGGGGTCCATGCGATTACCTTTTTTAAAAATCGGCACCATAATGGACCTAGTCCAAGACTCCAAGATTCCTATTTTTGCTGTAGCGGTGCAGACTCTTGTTAAAATTGGAGCCCAGAGATCTGTTTGATGTTTAAAAAGATCTGCCGGGACGCCATCCGGCCCTGGAGCTTTCCCTTTTTTGGTGGAGTTCAATGCCGCGAGAATTTCAGGAATATCAAAGCTTATATCTATTGGGTATGGTGAGAGTGTTTTTTCCTCTTCTTCCAGGTCTTGATCGTGGGTTGGTTTTCGGAAGATACTGGTGAAATGTGACACCCAAGTTACAGCGTCTATGGCAGCTTCGATTTTTGGGCAAATGTCGTCTGCCAAAAAGGGAGTTCTTATAATTTTCCAAAAGGCTTTAGAGTTTTTTTCCTGGGCGCTGATGTGGAGTTCATGCCACAGCTCTCGCTTCAGTTCCTCTTTCCTCCTTTTTCTTGTTTTTAGATATTCACTTCTAAGAGTGGCTATTGTTCTGGGATCCCTTTCTTTTTTATTTAGGGCTAACTTTAGATTTGTATGAGCCTTGGTGCACTCTTGATTGAACCAGCCATTAGGCTTGGATGAGCCAGGTTTTTGTTTTCTTGTTAGTAACACCTTAATTTTTCCCATGATTTGGGCGAAGTTGGTTAGAAGATCCATATCATTGGTGGCTGTATCCAAACAAATTTCAATTTGGGGATGGACTAATCTTATTAGCTCTTTAGTGAGTTCCTCTGGATTTATCCTCTCCCATTTTATAGAATACCCATTTACTTTATCCATGTTAATATCTTCCTGAGTCAGTGCGTTAGCTATTATTTCTGGAGAACATTTCTGGTGAATTAATGAGACTTCCAGAGTTAGAATTGCATGGTCGCTTTGGGAATTTGGTATTACTTCAAAGTTCTTTACTCTTAGTTGTAAGGATGCTGATATAATTATAAAGTCTACCGTAGTTTGGTAGCCTCTTCCAATATAGGTGGGTGCAAGTGAGTTTTCCCCATAGTCCGAGGTGTTTACTATCTGGAGATCCAGATCGGATAGGAGATCATTCATTTGCCTTCCCATTTTGTTGTGGAAAAAATGGGTGAGTAAGAGGCCTTCTTCTGTCACCATGCCGGGGCATTTTCTTTTTGATTTGGTACAGGCGTGTAGGTTGAAATCGCCTGCCCATAATATGGTTACCGGGCCTCCTTCTCCTTGTTTCATTCTTAAATTAAGTAGTTTTTCGTGGAGGTGGGCCAAGACTTTCTCGAAGTCCAATTCATCCAGATTGTTATAAAAATTGATGATGATCATCGACTCTCTTTTCTGGAAGTAAAGACCAAGGATCTGCAAATTTTGTGCCAATTCGATAACCTTTATTTTAACGTTTTGGATAGTGTTGGCTATAAAAATACAGAGACCTCCCTTTGGTCTACCTGTATGTCCCGACTGCGCAAGGGACGAGTACGTTTTAAATCCTTGCAGGTGATATTCTTGTAGGGACCATGTCTCCTGTAAGCATAGTACTTGGTGATTAAGCGTGTGGTACAGGATTGTCCCATCCTCTATTTTTGTCTTTAATCCCGCAATGTTCCACGAGATCAAGCTCAGAATTATTACGCTGTCCCTTGAGCTTTTTGTACTTTTTAATTCATTTCGGATCTCGGGAGCTGGTAGGGTCTCTGAGTCTGGGGAGACTGACGGGCATTCTATTTGAGGTTGGGAGTATTCCTGAGGTTGTGATTGTGGTAGTCAATCAACGCATTCCAGGGGGCTGTATCTATTTACTAATTGGAGGCCATTCCAACTATCCCAACGTGTGGAATCGTTGCACTTTATCCGATGGTCCTGGCCACTCCATTCGTCCCTATTTCTGCCATGATGATTTGGGCCTAGTGGGTTGAATGGGGGAAACCATCCTTGCCGCGGCTGTTGCCAAGGATGGATACTATAATGCATTGGTTGCTGAGGTTGCTGAGGTTGCCACCCTTGTTGGGTGGTGTGATATGGATATTGTGGTAGGTTGATGGGGTGTTGGGTGGCATGGTGTGCGGATTGGGAAAATAAGGCCGGTGGTTGCCACTGAAAGACTGATTGTTGTAAGTTTTGTGGGAAATTAGGCCTATCTGCGTAGTGTTGGGGATGATATATGTTATTTTCCGGGGGATTGGCAAGGCCGGGGTTTGGTGGATATGCATAAAAGGGAAAATTCTGCCTTGAAGGTGAGGATAAAAAATACGACAAAGGGAGGGGATTTATTTTTGTGGCAGGACCTCTGTTGGGCGAGTTACAGATATAATTTGATGCTCCAATCTCCCTGAATTTGATACTGATGACGTCCCCCGCTATTGCCTTCGAGGTTCTACCAACCCAGTCTCCTCTACGTACAGAGAAGATGTCACCCCTAATATGGGCGGGTAATGGTCTGTGGAGTTGGAGCCACTGGGCACATTTGTTCCTCAGCTCTGCAAAAGTTTCTCTTGTGCCCTCCTTCAGTGGGGGCACTGCTGTTAACACCACCACGAAGGGAGAGGCTTCCGGGGGTAAGTTAATTATTTTGGGCCGAGGTTGCTTTGTCTTCAGATCTGATGGTTTTTCCTGAGAGGGGGTCTCTGGTGGGATAGTGAGATTCCCTTTTGTTTGTCTATTATTTGTTTTTGATTGACCTGCTAAACCTGTTTGTGTGGCAGAAGGAAGAGCTACCACCTCCGGAGTGTTTTGGGAGACTTCCAAATTGCTCCCTTTTTTTGCTAAAGGAAGTGTTTCTGCCGCTTTTTTAATTTGTGAAATGTTAGGATTAACTGTTTTACCTGTTATTTGTTTGGTGCTGGGTGATCTTTGAGGTATTTCCTTAGCTCCCTGTGTTGGGGCAGGACCATTCCTACTTGATTTACAACTGCATTTAGTGTTAATTAGTGACGTGAGTCTGTCCAGCTTTGATATGAGTGGTTTGATCTGTGCTGTGATTTTGGCTTCAAGGTCAGATTTTAGATCCATAACCATGTTTTCCACCCAACAGGGTATACCTGCCGAGGAATTTGGGGTAGGTGTGATCAAATTATGGTTCTTTATTTTTGAATTTCCCTTGATGATTGGCATTTCCTTTGAGAGAGTAGTGATGATTTCCTTTGTTTTTGTTGGTTCTACGTACGTTTCTGGCTCAGGTGGTAAAGAATTACAGATGGGACTCTGATCTAATTTCTCGTCCGGTGATTGGCAAGCTTCTAAATCAGGGGTTGCGTCGAGATCAACATATGATTGATCGGAGTCCGATTGGGTTACGGATAAGTCTACTAAGTTTGGAACAGTCACCGTAGGAACGATGGTTAATGGCAGAGGTAAGGAGCAATTATTATTATTTGCCCCCTGGTGGACAGGAGAGTTTGCGGTGGCAAGTGAGCCGAGCGAAGATCGTTTTGCCTGTATGAGGTCTAAAGAGACTCTTTTCTCCAGTAAGATGATGCTTTTGTCAATGGTGTCATTGACCCTGGATATAAACAGGTCTATAGGGCCGGTCACTTGCGTCACCAGTGTTGCTTTCTTGGACGCGCTTCTTGTTTTGGGACGCATCCTGATCCCCAATAATATGCGTTAGATAATTCGAGGGGGCCCAGGGGGGTTGTCGTGGGGTGCAGGGTGACAGGGCCTGGGCCGTCCTCTGCCGTCCTCGAACGGCCTCAAACGGCCCTGTCTTTGCCCTGTCTTCGCCCGAGCTGCGTCCCGCGCTGCGGGAGGGAAATATGATTAAGTAGGAGGCGTAAAGGGCGTGGGGGCGGGCCAGCAGGGAGAGCGGACCGGAAGCTCTTCCTTGGTCTTGCAGGGACTTCTGGGAAATGAAGTCCCCGCACGCTCGCAGCCCCGCTGGTCCCTCGCGCCCCTTACCGCCTTGCTCTCTTGCTGGTCGAGTCCTCGCCTCAGTCCTTCTGGATGCTGCTTCTACCGGCACCCACCAACGAAGCGGCACCCGCGGAGCGGGTGCGGCGAGAGGTGGGCCGGGAGGCTGATGCGCTGCTTGGCTGGTGCGTGGCCGCTAAACTGGAGCCTTCCGCTTGGGTGCAGAGTAGGTAGGTGTCCCCCGAAGTGAAGGGAGAGGGACGCTTTTAGCAGAGATTGGATGGGCGGGGGGCGGGCCAGCAGGGAGAGCGGACCGGAAGCTCTTCCTTGGTCTTGCAGGGACTTCTGGGAAATGAAGTCCCCGCACGCTCGCAGCCCCGCTGGTCCCTCGCGCCCCTTACCGCCTTGCTCTCTTGCTGGTCGAGTCCTCGCCTCAGTCCTTCTGGATGCTGCTTCTACCGGCACCCACCAACGAAGCGGCACCCGCGGAGCGGGTGCGGCGAGAGGTGGGCCGGGAGGCTGATGCGCTGCTTGGCTGGTGCGTGGCCGCTAAACTGGAGCCTTCCGCTTGGGTGCAGAGTAGGTAGGTGTCCCCCGAAGTGAAGGGAGAGGGACGCTTTTAGCAGAGATTGGATGGGCGGGGGGCGGGCCAGCAGGGAGAGCGGACCGGAAGCTCTTCCTTGGTCTTGCAGGGACTTCTGGGAAATGAAGTCCCCGCACGCTCGCAGCCCCGCTGGTCCCTCGCGCCCCTTACCGCCTTGCTCTCTTGCTGGTCGAGTCCTCGCCTCAGTCCTTCTGGATGCTGCTTCTACCGGCACCCACCAACGAAGCGGCACCCGCGGAGCGGGTGCGGCGAGAGGTGGGCCGGGAGGCTGATGCGCTGCTTGGCTGGTGCGTGGCCGCTAAACTGGAGCCTTCCGCTTGGGTGCAGAGTAGGTAGGTGTCCCCCGAAGTGAAGGGAGAGGGACGCTTTTAGCAGAGATTGGATGGGCGGGGGGCGGGCCAGCAGGGAGAGCGGACCGGAAGCTCTTCCTTGGTCTTGCAGGGACTTCTGGGAAATGAAGTCCCCGCACGCTCGCAGCCCCGCTGGTCCCTCGCGCCCCTTACCGCCTTGCTCTCTTGCTGGTCGAGTCCTCGCCTCAGTCCTTCTGGATGCTGCTTCTACCGGCACCCACCAACGAAGCGGCACCCGCGGAGCGGGTGCGGCGAGAGGTGGGCCGGGAGGCTGATGCGCTGCTTGGCTGGTGCGTGGCCGCTAAACTGGAGCCTTCCGCTTGGGTGCAGAGTAGGTAGGATTGCCTATGCAAAAATACCAACTCACCTGAAAAAAAGAATATAATTCCTCAAATTCTGTAATTCAGAAGGCAGGTTGTTGCTTTTCAGCACCAAACACTGTAAAAAAGAAAATAATAAAATTTAATTAACTTATTACAGACTTATTTCTTACACAACATAGAGCCATTATAGCAAAGAACAAGCATAACAGATAAATTCCCCAAGATTCTCTATCATTACAATAAGATACAAAATGTCTCACACAGCTGCCCCAAAGATAAGCTACTCACGTCGGGAGCTACTAAGCCTCAGACCCCCCGCCTCCTCTTGTAATTATGTTCATGACCTAAATGAACCGTTTATCCGCTGCTCCCTCTGCCAGCCAGTCCAGTTCAAACTTCCTATAAAACCTCACAAGCCCGTTGCCCTCAAACTTGCATCGCTAAACTGTCGTTCGCTCCCCAAACATGCGACGCAGATTAACCACCTCATAGAGGATCAGGAGATAGACATCCTCTTCCTCACGGAAACTTGGCTCACCCCACATTTGGAGTCAGATATGGTGTTAGCTACCCTACCGGGCTTCCTCATTCAGTCCCTACCCCGCCCCTTAGGCAGAGGTGGTGGTGTTGCCATTATTCTCCGGGACTACCTTCACTGCAAATCTAGTGATGCGCAGATCTCCGACTCGGAAAGCCTCCAGTTCACAATCAAGCTAGACCCGACCAACTCACTGACAGGAGTCCTTGTATACCGTCCCCCCGGGCATCCAGGCCCTTTCGCCAGCTCTCTCCTGTACTCTGTAGCGTCTCAGGCCCACTCCATAACAAATTTCTTGATAGTAGGTGATCTGAACATCCATCTCGATGACCCTGCAGACCCGGTAGCTGCCGACCTGATCGCTGATCTGGCGGCATTTGACATCCGCCTCCTAAACTCTGGAGCCACTCACACCAAGGGTCACCTGCTGGACCCGGTTTTCACAAGCACCCCCTCGATGCAAGCGAAGGAGGCCTTTCCCCTTCCCTGGACAGACCACTTCTTAGTCTCCTTCCTACTTCCAGGAAACTTTAGGAAACCTCAAAAACCGCCCACTTACATCAGGGACAGGACCTGGTCCAGACTTCCCACCGAAGATTGGGCTAAGAACTTAAAAACTACCACCCCTGCTTACGCAGAAGACCCGACTGTCGCCGACAGAAAATTTAGAGAGTGGATTACTACCTCCCTGGACTCCGTACTCCCACTTAGAACTAGAGAGGACAAAAACGGGAAACCCGGTTCCGCCCCGTGGTATACCCCGGACCTCCGACTACTCCGCAAAAACTGTAAAAGAGCCGAACGGCTTTGGAGGAAAGACTGGCAGCACGCCAGCAAGGAAGCATATCATAACACAGTTAGACTTTACAAAGATGCCATCAGGCACGCCAAGGCTTCCCACTACGACACTCGGATAAAAGAATCCTCCAACTCGGCCAGGGAATCCTTCCTAATTGTAAAGGAGCTGCTAAAAGTACCTAACTCCCCTTCCTACATTACCCCCCCGGGTGACCGAAGTAATGAACTAGCCACCTATTTCAACGACAAAATTGCCCGCATCCTAGCTTCCCTCCCCCCATCCGGTCCCTCTAGCCACATGGACAACCTTTCACCTCCCAGCCAGACCGAAAGCAGTTTACGCCCCCAACTTGCGACATTCAGACCAGTTACCTGCTTAGAGGTAGAATTTACCCTGGCCAAAATGAGAAGCGGATCACCTTTGGATCCGGCACCCATCAGATTCCTCAAAACCGTGACCCCCGTCATCGCCCCCACACTCACGGAACTTATCAACAGCTCACTTGCCCAGGGAGCTGTTCCTGCCAGCTGGAAGAGCGCGGAGGTAAAAGCACTCCTAAAAAAAACCCAGCTCGACCCAGCAGACATGGCAAACTACCGGCCAATTTCACTCCTCCCTGGAATCAGCAAGGTAACCGAGAAATTGGTCAACGGACAATTGTCTCAGTTCTTCGAGACAAATAACATCCTACGGCAATCCCAAACTGGATTTCGCCCGGGTCATGGCACAGATACCGCCCTTCTTGCCGTCATCGAGGAGGCGAGACGCATATTGGATTCAGGAGGGTCAGTGGCAGTGATCCTCCTGGATCTCAGCGCAGCCTTCGACACAGTCAACCATCGTGTCCTTCTCCATCGACTCGCGGCAGCAGGGCTCACCGGGACGGCACTCAGTTGGATAGAATCCTTCCTCACCGGGCGCACGTTCCAGGTATGGGACGGCAATTACCACTCGTCCACCCTCCCCCTCACAAGCGGGGTCCCTCAGGGATCTTCCTTGAGCCCGACGCTTTTTAATGCATATATGGCCCCTCTTGAAGACGTGGTGACACCATTTGGCATAAAAATGGTAAGCTACGCTGATGACACTCAACTGGTCGTCTCCCTATCCCAACTAGTCGACCATCCAGACAACCTTGCTAACTGCCTCACGGAAATCCACAGCTGGATGTGCGATTCATCTTTAAAATTAAATGGGTCAAAGACCGAAGTGATGCTCCTGGGAAAACAATGGGTGACCATCCCCCCAGCAGTCTGGCCTGACGTGTTCGGGGAAATTCCCACCCCGAAGCGTGAAATCAAGACCCTCGGAGTGTGGCTCGAACCCGAGCTCTCCATGAAGACGCAAGCGGCCAAAACCGCGGGCACCTGTTTTGGGCTCATGCGCACTACCCGCAGGTTTCTCCCCCTACTACCACCCGCCTCCAGGAAACTCCTTATCCAGGGACTAGTATTGTCACGTCTGGATTATAGCAACATGGTCTACCTGGGAGCCCCTGAAGCCACCATGACGAGACTGCAACGGACACAGAATGCAGCAGCACGTCTGCTCACGAACCTTTCCTCCAGAGTGTCAGCCAAACCTGCCCTTAAGGCCTTGCACTGGCTCCCTGTGCGCCAAAGGGTGGTATTCAAAGCCATGTGCACGACACATAAACTGATCAACGGATCTGGCCCTGCTATCCTCAGCAGCATGGTCACCCCCTACAAAGCACCCAGATCCCTACGATCCGAGAATGAGCATTTGGCCAACATTCCCAAATTCAAAAGGACACGCACAGGAGGTCGACGCTTCTCAGTCCAAGTGGCCACTGGATGGAACTCCCTCCCACGTACCCTTAGACTGGAACCCAGTTACTTGGTCTTTCGTAAAAAACTGAAGACACATCTATTCCCTAAATAAATGTCCCTCCCCTCTTTCTCCTCCTCAGTTGGACAACATCTCCTTACAGAGCGGGGATGCCCTCGGGTCACCAGGCGCTTTACAAGTCGCTAAATAATAATAATAATAATAATAATTTATGAAACCATTGCGCCACAGATATATCACTTTTTCCCATGTTAAAACTCATGCACCAGCGACACAAGGCCTTCATAACTAAAAGCCCATGTGACGGAGAACAAGTGCATAGACAGAAAATACAGGGCCAACCATGGGCATATGCAAGCAGTACACCTGCACAGGACCACCAAACCCCAGGAGCCACCATATTAATATATATCCTTAATATAATAATACTCTAAGGATGCATACATATTTGCGTAGCGGACCATGGCAGGAATTTGGCGTGCTCTGCCTCTGTTCCACTTCCAAACACCTTGATCCACCCCCCCCTCTTCAGTGGGCTGCACGCTCCGCCCCGCCCAAACCCCCTGTTACAGAGCCCCCTACCTACGCTCCCTGCCCAGGGCTGCCATGACCCTATACCCGCCCCTGGAAAATGTATAAGACACAGCAACAGTAAAAATCAAAGAATAGGCAACATGCAGAAAAACTGCACAGTAGATAAAGAAACGAGGGGCATATTATCAAGCGGGTTTATCTCCGCTTGTTTGGCTTTAAAAGCCAAGAAAGCGGAGATAAAATTATCTCCCTATTACCTAGCTGTCGCTAACACCAGTTAGCGACAGCTAGTAGGAGATAGCGACCATCTTGGGCCCCACTTTGCATGTCAGTGATATTTATCACTAATGACATGCAAAGTGGGCGTGCCAAGATGTTAGCGACTGGAAACAGTCGCTAACATCGCTATCTCCTATTACCAACTTTTGGAGATATTCGTGCTAGGCGCGAATATCTCCAAAAGCTAACACCTGCCCTGAGCAGTTCTTAGCCATGTTATCCAATGGGAGGGGGATAACATGGCTAAGAGCATTAGCTCGGTAATGCATAAACATCGCTGACTTTTCAGCGATATTCATGCATTGCGGCCGTTTTTTATCGCATTTGCGATAAACCTTGGTAATACCAAGGTTTATCTGCGATAAAAATTGCCGCAGCGCAGCGGTACATTTTTGTCTCTAACCAAGCAATAGCGATAATTATCGCTATTGCTTGGTAATATGCCCCAGATAACCCCATTGAAAAACATGTAGTAATTTTTTTAATCTGCCATGCATCTAGCCCTCCACGACCGCTTTGGAAACTCCTGCTCTAAACCTTTACATTTCATTTTTAAAACAAACGCACGTTTTTTTTCAAAGCTGCATATTAAACGCCTAAACATGTATTTAGTCGTCCACATGCAGGCACTTTCAATTACATGACTTATTTAAGTGGAATCCCTGTAATGTTGCATATCTTTCCAAAAATACACCAGTGCCTATTATTATAACGATTTTTTTTCATTCTTCATCAGTGATATTATTTTTTACATATAATGAAAATCACTGACTTTTTAAACGACAAAGCTTACGCGGTAAAAATCACTCTGCATTTGCTTCACTTTAAGAATGTAGTTTATCTACCCCACGCATGTGAACCTTGATATTTCCATCTGGCAGCAAATTCCGGCCTTGAATCACAAGACATGAACAACAACCTTATTGTCACAAAAAGAAGTTAGCGTAGCATCTGTTCGCGAACATATCTTTCACTTAGCTAATATTCACAGACAACACCATTCCTTATAAAAGAGTGGTCTTCCTTTACAATGTACTGAGGTGACTCCCTTAATTTTAAACGCATCCTCCACTTCAAGACAGGCTATTTTTTTTATAACTACTAAGCAATGGTTTAGTGACCGGACTGCCAAAAATTATATCAAGTCATTCTGCTACTCTTCACTCCATGCTCTACGACCTATTTCTGTGGACTTCCTGTTGAACTGCCAGTGCTGCGACGTTTGTGTTCCCACCTCGTTTATTTCAAAATGGATGTCCCTCCTGTCTTCGCAAACAAGCCGGAACACTTAGAACTATTTCGCCAAAAGATGCTTGACTACTACGGCATCTTAGCACTCTCGACTCTGAATACTTCATATCGATTATCATTTCGATATTCCTATTTCACCTGTGTGCAGCCTGTATTTCATTGCCGGAGCTGTGATTTCATGTAAGCCCTGGACTTATGTCTCTGCAACTTGGTACCTCCTGAAGTGAATTACAATCATCTCATGGATCCGTTAATTGATCATGAACAGTTTTGTTGCAACGGAGGGATTATGGCCTTTGCAGCGATACAAGGAGTTCTGGGTCATTGGGATATATTCGCAGCGGCGCAAGATTTCCTGACAGACAGCTACATTGAAAACCCACCGAGCTGTCCTCTGATGGTACTAGAGGCTCCGGTAATAACAGATCATGAATGCTGCTTTCCTCTTTTCAATTGGATGGCTGACATGTTTTCGGATCATAACAGTGACTTCTTGTTAGAAGCAGTTGCTGCCTACTTTGCCTATACAATCCTGGGTTGACTGTTATGCAAGCCATTGACGTCCACATTTCGTTTTGCCTCCCTATATTTTTCACGTTTTCTTGGATATTTTCTTAACATGAACAGACCTATTGGCTTTACTAACAGTGGACATTATGATTTCCTACTGGTTAAATTTTGATCTTTTATGTGGACTAAATTTTTTTTCTTCACCTACTCGATTTTGAACTTTATTTTTTATTAAAGTCTAATCTCAACAATTCTATTGTATATCTTATCTTATGTTATTTCAAACATACTCGAACCAAAACTCGCTAATATATGCTACATGTGCCCTAATTAATGTGTAAATATAGAATACGTTTTTTATAACTGTAAACGCAATTTCGCATTTGAACTGCTTAATTCCGCCTCAAACACCTCTGATCATTTAATTTTCCATAAACTGAAATATTTTGATTACATACATGCACCTCTCGCCATTTTGTCCGTTTTGGCGCGTTTTTTTTCCCTTACACAATAGCATAACAGAAACGTGATAGTGCTTCGCATGCAGAGACCTGATTGATAAAGACATAATGTCTAACCACTAGCATTTTCATGTATCGTTCCTAAACTGAAAGGCCAGAGACCTTCTTCCATTTATTAAAATATAATATACTTCCTCATAAGAGTGTATAATTAATTTTGCAAAACCATATTCATTTTTCATCAACTATACCGTTTGTATTCTATGTACTACTGACTATACCGATTACTTTGTTTTTTGCAATGTCTCTACTCGTATTAGATTAGAAACTTGCCTTGAAAACAGTGCATTTCTGAATAAACATTTCAAATATACACGTTCTCTCTTTTAATCCATAATCTCAACTAAAATGATTGTATACTGAAACAGTATTCATGTGTTCCACGTAACTTCAGCTATACTAACTTAATATTTTCTTTTGTCGACCTGATTTACTCATACTAGAACCCACAGGCCTATAACAGCCCGTGAACCCTTTCTTAGTAGGTCGCGCACCATGCAGACAGTTGTACCTCTGTAAAAAAATAATTTATTACTCTTCTCAACCACCGTCGCAGTTCCGCTTCACTCAGTGTTAATCACTGCTCCCACGCTTCTACAGACCAGACGCTATGTCGTATTTCACTCCTTATCACGCTTTAATCTCCACAATAACAAACACTTCTCCGCCAGCCACCAGAGAACAGAGTGCAGATGCAGAGGCACTAAGTAGTGAAATACAACATACCCTCTGCTCTATGGAAGCAACCGAGCGGTAATTCTGAAAGAAAACATTCACTAGCGCTTCAAAAAAGCATTTCAATTATATAAATAGTTTTTTGAAAACGTTCCAACTACTTTGATGCGACTATCTGTGTGTGCCTCCACAGCAAAGTTCCTCAGCCCGGACTGAAGGCAGACACAGACAGACACACACACAATAAGATAACACAGGGCAACGGAGACGGAAAACAGAAGGCAGATGAAGATGCAGTCAAACAGCAGGAGTGAGAGAGATATTTTTATACTCCGTTTGGTACCTCAATTTACGAACACATTTACTGCACAAATCTGTGTACAACCTCATGGTCAGAACTTTTCATTTTATTTTACTCGACCACCTCCCCCTCTCACCCCACCAGTACAAGCCGCGGCCAAAAAACTACAATGTAATTTTGTCGTCTGTCAGAAAGTTTAAGAATTCATTAAGCATTACCACTTTTTCAAGACGGTATCACATGTAATGTACCAACTTTTCATTTTATTTTACTCGACCACCTGCCCTTCTCACCCTACGCCCACCAATGCAGGCCGCGGCCACAAACCGCACTATAATTTTGTCGTCTGACAGAAACTTTAAGAATTCATTAAACATTACCACTTTTTCAAGACGGTATCACATGTAATATACCAACTTTTCATTTTATTTCACTCAACCACCTGCCCCTCTCACCCTACACCCACCAATGCAGGCCGCGTCCAGAAACCACACTCTAATTTTGTCGTGTGACAGAAAGTTTACAAATTCATTAACCATTAGCATTTTACTTTTCATTTTATTTTACTCGACCACCTCCCCCTCTCACCCCACCAGTGCAAGCCGCGGCCACAAACTACAATGTAATTTTGTCGTCTGTCAGAAAGTTTAAGAATTCATTAAGCATTACCACTTTTTCAAGACGGTATCACATGTAATGTACCATTTCTCTCTCTATCTGCATTATCTGTCTCTCTGCTAATATCATTTTTTCACTTCATAAACAACTTCTCTCATTATATATAAAGGCTTCAAAATCACACAAATAATTACTCTTTATATTAAACATATTTTATACTTCATATTTCACATTTAAATTAAAAATAGTTTTAGAAATACAACACATTATGACAGCCAAAAATGAGTTTAGTTTCAAACTATGAGGAAAATCGATCATTGTTTGTGAGTAAACCATATTTTACGGTACATGACAAAACAAACAGTTACAGACTTACCTTTACCAATGCTTTGTACGATGTACAACAGTGACAGTCACAAAATAGATATTCGTTTCACGGAAGTCTCAATTATGCTGCTATCACTGCAACCAAAATTCAATGGCACAGATATCCAGTCAATACAGACTCATATATGTCTCTTCAGCCAATCATATTTCCTCCCGCAAAATTTTGTATTCAAATTTACATTTCAGTTGGTTGTCCCTCACAATATTTTCAATGTCACATAAAAGTCACCCATCACCCACTACCATCTCTGACTGTTTCCATGGTAACACCTCATTCTGCACCTGGCTGAAGGCACAGGTCAAAAGTTCATATCTCAACGTTCTACAGCAAACTAACAACATCCCTCCAGAAACACCTGCCTATCCACAGCTCTGTTACATGTCATTTTTTTCACACCCAATACTACTTTTTCTTTTACATAACATTAACATGCAACGTAGGCTTCAATCTTCACGTATTAGAATCAACCAATCATTTTTCGTTTTTCAACCACACCAAGCTTCATCCTGACTTTCAGCTTCTAACTGCCATTCCACTTCCAGAACCCATCGGAGTACGAGTGCATCTGCCTTGAAAATGAAGGTTTGGCTTTTAGGACACAGCTATATTCACTGGAGTGGAAAATATGCAGCAAGCAGACGAATTTCCAACCTTGATTTACCAAATGTGCAGATAACGTGGATTGGGCAAAGAGGATTAAGATGTCACTAATTAATACCATTGGTGAAAACTTTTATGTATCTCCCAGAACCAGACCTTATAATTGTGCACTGTGGTGGGAACGATCTAGGCACATTGACTGGGGTAGGTCTGGAAATGCTTCTATAAGACACCTTTCGACAATTGATGACACTTTTTCCTCGAACTGCCTTTGTATATTCCAATATATGCCAAAGACAGAAATGGAATTGGTCCAATCAACATTTTGCACAAATTGAGAAAGCAAGGAGACATGTTAATAAATCTGTTTCTGCTTTCCTCAGAGATTATAGCATGGGTTCTATTTACCAGAACAACTTGCGTTACCACATGCAAGACATCTATAGGACAGATGGTGTTCATTTCACGGATGAGGGAAACAGAATCTTCCTCTGCAACATCAGACTCTGCATCGGTACTTACTTATAAATGCAGAAAAAACTCAATTAACACAAGGGCTCTTTTCAGAGCCACCTTATATCAAAGCACTCAAACTTCTGATTTATCTCCATTTTCACACTCTTGTAAATAGGTGTGCGCGCCCGGGTGCGCGCACCCCTCAACTTTAAAAAAAATATATATATATATATATTTTCGCGTTTAAGGGCCTTACTGCACACTCTGAGAGAACCTACGCAGGAAAACAATCTCTACCTTCTCCCCTTTCCATGTTCCAACGCTTTGAAATGACAATATATTTACTCGCAGTGACAAAATGGCGGTCAACACTTCCTGATTTCCTTCGAATCGAACGTTAACAGACGTCACGCAGCAAAAAAAATTCCGCTCGCGCGCAGCCGCTTGAGTGCGTGCACCCGTGCGCGCTTATAGATATGTAATTGACTTTAACTTTAATTTTCTCAGCAACTACTGAACAGATTTACACCATTCCAAAAAAAGCGTAATCTGCGAGCCGGACTCTACAGTTTTGCCAAATTTCTTATAAATCCATTCAGCCGTTCGACCTGTAGCCGTGTCTAAACGTCCTATGGAAAATAACATGGAGAAAACACGTTTTGGGACCCCCCTTTTATCTCAGCCCCCACTTCACCAATCCCCCCCAAACTTTCAGGGAAGGAGCGCAGCGGACCGAGCCATCTTCTTTGAGAAATTCGCAAAGATTCATCCACCAGGGCCAAAGTTAATCCAAATAGAATGTTGAAGATTTCCTATGGTAAACTAGGTCCTAACTATAACTACCTACTGGCGACCGCCAGTAGGTAATATATATATATATATTACCTACTGGCGGTCGCCAGTAGGTATATATAGTTAGGATTTTTTCCCTATGGGATTTTTGAAAATTCTATGTCTAATAACTTTGGCGTTTGTGGACGGAATTGGATGAAATTTTCTGGAAAATGGAACATTTTGTTTCTGAGCAGCCCCTGAAAATTTGGGGGGTGTTCGTCCAGGGGGGGCCGAGAAAAAAGGGGGGTCCCAAAACGTGTTTTTAACATTGAGTTTTCCATAGGGCGGTTGGCCTCACTTTTAGCCCGAACGGCTGAATGGATTTCCATGAAACTTGGCAAAATTGTAGGGACTGGTAGCCCGATGTGCCTTTTCTAGGTCTCAATATATGTGCTCCAGTGGATTTTGAGAAATTAACGTTTAAAAAAAGATATATATCTGTAAGCGCGCTCCGGGCAGCGCTCCGGTCCGCGGACCTTAAGCGTACCGGAACTTCGCGTAGCTAAGCTGATTGGCTCTCCGGTGTCTGTCAACATTCTAAACAGTCCGGAGCGGCCGCCATCTTGTCTCTCGGTAGGATTGAGAGACAAGAGGAGGCCAAAACAAAGGCGAAAATGACCATAAGGGGGCATACTAGATCCTCCCTGACCCCCTAGGTTTAATGTGGAGGTTTTAAAAGGGCCCCGCGGGGCAAAAAAAACAAAAAAAAATTTTTTTTTGCGTGGGGAGCGCCCGGTCCGCGAACCGGGAAGCGTTCTGGGCAGCGTACTGCAATGAAAAATTAATGATAGACTTTTCAAATGCTGTATGTTAATTGATTGTTGTTTTTGTTGATTATTTTTTATTTTCTTTATTTTTTAAGCATTTTTTTAATGTGATTGTGTTTCATAATTTATTAAACTTTCTAACATTTCATTGTCAGAAATTTCGTAATTATCATGGAATATACATTGTAGTGTCTGAGGGTGTAAAATGTCCTCATTTGCAAGGAGGTTATCTACTGCTTGTACACATTGCAGTAGTTCATTGTCCCAAGTTTCATCGAAAAATTTAATGTCAATTTGATCAATTGTATCAATCAATTCTTGGCTGCTCTCTTGCAGGTCCATTTCAAAAGAAACTTGGTTTTCGCCTTCCATTTTGCCTGAAATTTGGATTAAAAAAATATATATTAGTAGAGATAGGGCAATGTTGGGAATAATTTTAGATAGGCATTTTTTATCAGTGAATTTATCTTTGGGCAGTGTATAGTATCAGAGTGGAAGTAGGAATATAAAAAAGTGTATGTGATTTAACGTAAGTAAATTCATAATTATACAAGAGAAGCCTAACTCCATCCATAACTATAACAGAGAAGTCTCTCTAAATCTATAACTACTACAGAGGGATAGTATATATCTATCAGAAAAAGTTTACCATATTAACTTATAGTGCACAATATACTTCAGTTTTAAAAATAAAAACTTACCTTTAGAAAGAAGTTGAAGGAATTAGTGAAAATACTATTGAAATGTACAGCAAGAAGTAGTAGTCAAAATGGCTGTGTTTTCTTCTCTTCCTTTATATATATTCAGGTATATAACCAATGAAATGTCAGGTAAAAAAAATAGAAAATGAAAGTAACATTTTCATTGGTTGTCAATTCCAACACTTCAGATGTGTTTTGTGAAGTAATTTACCTCAGGGTATTTAGAGAGGTCTACAGGCTAAATGACTAAATGGAATTCCAATCAAATTTGTGAAAATGGTAGGGATTGGTATGTAGTATGAGCTAATCTATATTTGGTGAAATTGTCTCCAGTGGCTTTTCTGTGAACTACTTTCCCACCTTTTTTGATGGTGCGCTTCCCAGAGAGCGACCCGGTACGCGAACCGTTGAGCGCCCCGGTTCGCGAACCTTAAGCGTTCCGGGAGTCCACCATTTTGTGTTTCGGTCAAATTAAGATACAAGATGGAGGGCAAATAATGTTCAGAATGGGTAGAAGGGGGCACGGTAGAGTTATCTTGACCCCCTAGGTTTTCTGAGGGTGGCTGAGGAGGCTTATATGTGCGAAAAAAAAACATTTTTAAAAAAAAATTCGCGAGGTTAGCTCCCGGTTCGCGTACCGGGTAGCGCCCCAGGGAGCGTACTTTGTTGGAAATTAGTGAAAAATGTTAGAGTAAAATAATAATTGTGAGTGATCAGATGTAGGGTAGCTCTGAGAAGAGCTTTTGGGTTTATGGTACATTTAGGTACTTATAAGTAGGTACCAATGCACATTCTTAAATTCAGAGTGAAAACTCTGTTGCCCTCATCTGAGAAGTGAACTCCATCTCCTCTGTAGATATCTTGCATGTAGTAACGCAAGTTATTGTTGTACAGGGAGCCCATTCCATGGTCTCTCATGTAAGCTGAAACAGATTTGTTTACATGCTTCCTCGACTTCTCAATTTGTGGACAAAATTGGTTTGACCACCTCCATTTCTGTCTTTGGCATATATTTGAATATACCAAGGCAGTCTGAGGAAAAAGTGCCATTAATTGCTCAAAGGTGTCCTTTAAAAGCATTTCCAGACCTACACCAGTCAAAGTGCCCAAGTCATTACCTCCACAGTGCACAATTAACAGGTCAGGTTTGGGCAAATGCATAAAGGTTTTCACCAATGGTATCAATTGGTGACATTTTAATCCTCTGTGGCCAAACCACTTAATTTCCACATCTTGTAAATTGAGGTTAGGTAATTTCCTGTTTTCAACGTACCTTTGAGCCCAGTGAATATAACTATGTCCAACAATCCAGACAGAAAACATGGTGAGAGAAGGTTCTCCTGCAGTCAGATGAAGTGTGGCAATGAAATGGCAGTTGAAAAAATGAGAGTTTAAAATGAAAAAAACTGCGGAGTTTCTGTGTTCATGAAGCAGTAACAGTGATTGGTGGATTTTGATTGCTGAAAACAGAAAGTTAGGGTGCACGGATGTGTTCTTTGAAAGATGTATTTTGAATGGTCAATAAAAAATCATTAAATGAAAGAATGCACTGGATATGCAGGTGCACTGAGAGTTCAGAGTTCAATTGCAACAAAGTTGTGTGAACTTGCAAACACCAGAAGTCTTCCAAGAGGTGGTTGCCATGCAGAAAAGACAGAAAGGGCAGAGGGGGGAAGGGTTTTCATTTGAAAAAAAGTGAGGGAAGAGTTTTGATTGGGTGACATGAGAAATATGTGGGAAGAATTACAGCATTTCTGTGCTTTTGATAGCTGCAGACTCTGGAGTGCATACCTTTTGCTCTGCTGAAGACAAATTGGTGTGTTTCTGAGACTGTTTTCAAACTCAAAGTATTTGCTAAGGTGAGAAAATATTTCTTTAATTTAGATAGAGAATAGTGTGCTTTAAGGAGAAAATTATGAATTATGTGGCGCAAATTGCTTGTAAATATGCTCCCACCTGTGCATGGAAAATTTAGATTTTGAATGTTTGTGTTACATAGCCATGTTAAAAGTGACCCAACCATGCAGGAAAGGCAATCAAAAAACGCTTTTATGTGTCTTAAGGACATTTTAAGTAATTTTCCCATGTGCAGTGTTTTGAAATTATGATTTGAAAATCGTTTTTGAGGTAAAGGAATTGTTTTTAAATTTATGACAAGGACATAATGGTGTATGCTTCTTTATAAGGCAATTGACTGTCCCTGATGTTATTTTTCCCATTTTAATGTAAGACTTTTCTCTGTGGCGCAAATTGCTTGTAAATATGCTCCCACCTGTGCATGGTAAATTTAGATTTTAAATGTTTGTGTTACATAGCCATGTTAAAAGTGACCCAACCATGCTGGAAAGGCAATCAAAAAACGCTTTCATGTGTCTTAAGGACATTTTAAGTCATTTTCCCATGTGCAGTGTTTTGAAATTATGATTTGAAAATCGTTTTTGGGGAAAAGGAATTGTTTTTAAATTTATGACAAGGACATAATGGTGTATGCTTCTTTATAAGGCAATTGACTGTCCCTGATGTTATTTTTCCCATTTTAGTGTAAGACCTTTGTCTGTGGCGCAAATTGCTTGTAAATATGCTCCCACCTGTGCATGGCAAATTTAGATTTTGAATGTTTGTGTTACATAGCCATGTTAAAAGTGATACAAACATGCTGCAAAGGCAATCAAAAAACGCTTTTATGTGTCTTAAGGACATTTTAAGTAATTTTCCCATGTGCAGTGTTTTGAAATTATGATTTGAAAATCGTTTTTGAGGTAAAGTAATGTTGTTAAAATTTATGTGCGCCATATGCCCCCAAATTTCTTTTTCAGGGGTGCAGCAGGGTGTTATTGAGACACCCCTGCAGCTTTGGAAAAATTCCTAATTTGCGATGAGCAAATTGTTAATCGCAAATTGCACCTTCATTTATATGAGCCTCCTAGCCCATGGAAATGAATGGGTAATTTGCAATTAGCAATTTGCTCATCGCAAATTTGGAATGGTAAAGAATCGCTATTTATTCCTTAAAATTCGCTATTTTGGAAATGCAAAATAGTTATATGATACATATGGCGGTTGATGTCTAAGAAGATAAGAAGCTTAGGGATACATTTATGATGACTGGCGCAATGAAGTTGACATCACTTACTTCATTGGTAGAGCTTTACATGTATTATGTCCTCTGTATTCTTCATCAAGCGTAACTTTAATCTGCAATCCTGAGTAGGCCTCACCTTAAACAAACCTCTGGATAGGCCACATCTTATTGTCATCCTGAATTAATCATTTAAAATGCTAGGGACAGATTTATGATAGGTGTATGCCTCTTTTGCGCCACTTAGAAAACACTGTCCATGGGGAAATGACTTAAAATGTCCTTAAGACACATGAATGTGTTTTTTTAAAACGTTTGCAATTTTTTTGGGTCACTTTTAACATGGTTATGTGACTCAAACAGTCAAAATCTAAATTCGCCATGCTCAGGTGGGAGCATATTTACAAGGAATGTGCTCCATGGGGAAAGGTCTTATAATGTAATATGGGAAAAATGACATCAGAGACACTGAAATGCCTTATAGAGAAGCATACACCATTATGTCCTTGTCATAAATTTGCAAACCATTACTTTTCCCCAAAAACGATTTTCAAATCATAATTTCAAAACACTGCACATATGGAAATGACTTAAAATGTCCTTAATTCAAAATTTGCTATTCCTTATTTTGCGATTGCACTGAAGGATTTGCACATTTTACGATTCCTTAAATGCAATGTATCAAACAAAAAATATGTAAAAAATGATATTAAGGATTTGGAAACTACCACCAACTTCTAGTTTGTGGTAATTTGCGAATTCTTTTCAAAAAGCATTTTTTTCTAAAAAACAAAAGGTCCCATATGACGCCCATACATGTCCTTAGGGCATGTATGTGTGCCATATGCCCCCAAATTTCTTTTTCAGGGGTGCAGCAGGGTGTTCTTGAGATACCCCTGCACGCTTGAAAAAATTCCATTTTTTGTGATGAGCTAATTGCTAATCGCAAATTGCAACCTTCATTCCTATGAGCCTCCTAGCCCATGGAAATGAATGGGTAATTTGCAATTAGCAATTTGCTCATTGCAAATTAGGAATGGTAAAGAATTGCTATTTATTCCTTAAAATTTGCTATTTAGGAAATGCAAAATAGTTTGATGGTACATATGGTGGTTCATCTGTAACAAGATAAGAAGCTTAGGGATACATTTATGATGACTGGTGCAATAAAGTGGACATTACTTACTTCATTGGTAGGCCTTTACATGTATTATCTCCTCTGTATTGTTCATCAAGCGTAACTTTAATCTGCAATCCTGAGTAGGCCTCAACTTAAACAAACCTTTGGATAGGCCACACCTTATTGTCATCCTGGATTAATCATTTAAAATGCTAGGGACAGATTTATGATAGGTGTATGCCTCTTTTCTGCCACTGTGCGTCACTTTTATGATGCAGCGGCGGTGGAAAAGATTTGCTATGAGGCGACAACATTACAAATTGATGCATTTAGGCAGATATGTCATGGTGTAAAAAAAACGTACCACATGAAACCGATGCAGCAGTGATGCAAAAGATGCACCATGTCGCAAGACAGGCCTCACTTGGGGCCATATGTATCAAGCTAATTAGCATTCGCAAAGATCAAAATTCTACGAATTTCGGCCTTTGCAAATGTAAATTAGACAAATGGTATGTATCAAACAAGTTTGATGCAAAATAAGGAGTAGCAAAATTTGCTATTCCTTATTTTGCAATTGCACTGAAGGATTTGCAAATTTTGTGACTACTTAAATGCAATGTATCAAACAAAAAATATGCAAAAATGACATTAAGGATTTGGAAACTATTGTGGTAAATTGGTGGTAATTTGTGAATTCTTTTCAAAAAGCTTTTTTTTAAAAAAACAAAAGGTCCCATATGACGCCAACACATGCCCTTAGGGCATGTATGTGTGCCATATGCCCCCAAATTTCTTTTTCAGGGGTGCAGCAGGGTGTTCTTGAGCCACCCCTGCACCCTTGGAAAAATTCCTAATTTGTGATGAGCAAATTGCTAATCGCAAATTAAACCTTCATTCCTATGAGCCTCCTAGCCCATGGAAATGAATGGGTAACTTGCAATTAGCAATTTGCTCATTGCAAATTAGGAATGGTAAAGAATCGCTATTTATTCCTTAAAATTCGCTATTTAGGAAATGCAAAATATTTTGAAGATCACTGTTATTGTTTTACTGTTTGGTAATAATGGTTAATAACATTTTTTAATATATTTTACCACAGATTCAACTGCAGATTATTTCAAGATTTCACCATGCCTACAATAGAAAGACAGAGAAAGGCTGCAAAACGTCAAAGACAGCAGGTGAAAAAAAATAAGCAGCAGTCCTCTAACAAAAAGATTTGTCAAGTCACGAAGAAAGCACCGGGTAAGAGCACAAAACAATTCATAAGAAATATGTGTAGTAAAAAAAATATTACTACAGAAAATGTTTCAGTCCATAAAACGAGAAGGAAATCAAATGGAAAGGAAAGGCCAATGAAAAATGTTACTGCTAGAGCAAGATATAACTCTGTGCATGATAGTAGAAGGAAACAACAGTTTAGGGAGATTCGTAAACGAATGTTCCGCAACAGGATAATTGGCAATTTGTTAAAAAATATTAAGAAACGTCAACAGAAACTGGTTTTTTATAAGAGAAAAAAAAAAGTTGAGAAAGTTATTGATCAGGCATTTGAAATTAAACGTAAGTTATTTATTTTGATAATCAATAGAATTAGGAAGCTAAACAAGGCAATTTATGATTTCAAAAGAAATAGTAGATGGAAGAGAATAGTTAATCGTAGTAATTTTTGTGAAGTTTTTTCTGGAGAATGGATGCATAGTTCAAGCTATGAGGCATTTTTTAATGAGGAGAGTTATTTCCAGGATAATGATTTGGTGCATGCAGTTGACACCAGTGGTCGTGCTTATGAAGTGAAAGATGGTTGTCCAGTTGAAAAAGAAAAACTTGTGACAACAGAGGCAGAAGAGGTGTTAGGTAATGAGGTTTTAGGAAGACGTGCTAAGGGTCCTGTGTACACCTGGAAGTGTAGTAGTATTTGCAGTGTGCGACAGGATTCCATCAATTTGCTTTGTGATTTTGTACGGTCATTTAATAAGAAAAGTTTGAAGCAGAAAATAAGGTTGTTGCAAGAATTAGATCCTTGCAGAGTGAGAGAAGTGACAGGTTTGCATGGTCATTCACTGGCTTGTCTTTCCAGGAGAGTATGCCAGAGTGTTTTTCATCATTTCAGGATGCTAGCAGTGCATCATAATAAAGTGAGGAAATTAGTTAGAATGTTGTATTATGCTAACAGTCCAGCAATTATGCTTAAAAAATTATGCGCTGCTCTTTTGCATGGTTCTGAAATAGATGTGAAGAATATATGTGAAGAAATTGAGTTTTGTTACTTTGGAAGTAAAGAGGAGAATGTTGAAATTGAGCAAGAAGAAGAGGGTCATGTGGAAGATAGTGTACAGGTTTCCAGTACAGATAATTTCCAGAGGGAAATTGCGACATTTGAGGTGAAATCAAGTGAGAGGCCTAATTTCACTTGTGTGTGTTGTCGACGCACTTATTATAAGAATCAGACTAAGTTAGTGGATTTATATGCAAAAAGTGAAAGGGAAAATAATAGTGAATGGAAGGATTTCTCAACATACTTGATGGTAGAAAATTGTTTTGATTTGGGATTGGATCAACGTGTGTGTACTTATTGTTGTTGCAAATTAAATCAAAACCAGATGCCTGCTAGAGCAGTTCATAATAATCTGGAATTGGTTGAGATTCCTTCTGAATTGAAGGATTTAAATACTTATGAATCTATTTTGATTCAAAGTATCCATCCCTTTCAGGCTATTGTAAGAATGGAGCCAAAGACAGGGAAATTGCCTCCATCAGATTTACAGAGAGGATTAAAGGGAAGAGTTGTTTATTTGCCTCTAGATTTGAAGAAAAACATTAACACAATTGGAGTAGAAAAAGTGGAAGAGGAACCTCTGGTTATCTTAGTTAATGGGGTTCCGACAAAGAATAAGAAAATATGGCAAGATTTAGTAGATGTTAGGAAAGTTAAAAAGGCAACATTGTATTTGAAAAAAAATAATAAATACTATAAGAATGTATATGTTGCAGAAGAGGAAGTAAGTGAGGAAGAGGATAGCGATTTGTGTGCTGGTCAAATTGAGAAAGTAGAACCCTCTACTAGTGAAGAAATATATGAACATTATAGTGTTCATCCTTTGCATTCCAAGGAAGTCATGGGGAATGCTATTGAGTTGTTTCAAATGAAACAAGCCAAAGGGAGTCCCATTAGTGTTTGGGAGGAAAGTTTGGAAGCTCGGTGTTTCCCACAGCTTTTTCCAACAGGTCAGGGAGGAAGATATGATGAGCGACCTCATCAAATTCCTGCTTCTGAATACCGGACTTTGCGATTGTATGCGGGAGATGCTAGGTTTCGACAATGCATTCCCTATTTGTTTCATCTCCTGTTTGAAAGCGATCTGTCTGGACTGTCATATGCAGTGAACCACATCTTGAAAAGTGGTATACACATGCAAAACATCTCGGCAAGTGACTTTATGGATAAAGTCAATGTCCAAGACAGTATTTTGGATTCTCACCTGATTAATCTCATGGCGTGTCAGCGTGGTACTAATGAGTACTGGTACCGTCGTCATGGTGATTTAAAATGTATGCTGAGGAACTTAGGTACTCCCACATGGTTCCTCACTCTGAGCTGTGCCGAGTATGGCTGGGAAGACTTACTTGAATTTCTACGAGAGGCAAATGCTAACGTAGATAACATCGAATTCAAGACACCTGGAGAACTGTGCTCTTTGGATCCAGTCAATGTATGTAGGTACTTCAATCATAGATTTGAAGCTATGATGTCTTTCATCATGAATAAGAAGAATCCACCTCTTGGAGAGGTGTTGGATTTCTTCTGGAGAAAGGAGTACCAAGCAAGAGGTGCTCCTCATATACATATGTTGCTGTGGATCAAGGATGCACCTAAATTTGGAACGGATCCAGAAGACTCAGTGATGAGTTTCATCCAACAGTATTCTACGTGTGCTGTTCCAAACGCAAAGGAGAAGAAAAGCCTAAGAGAAAAAGTTCTGCGTTTCCAAAGCCATCGATGTGGAAAGTACTGCCGTCGTAAATTCCGAAATAAGGACAAGTTCTACACTAAATGTCGTTTCGGCTTTCCACGACCGGTGATTTCTAAAGGAAGAGTAAACAGTTTGATGTCTTCGCTGTGACACAATGTCATGAAGAAATCACCTAAAAACACTTACAATTTGAAGAGGAACCAAGAGTCCAAGTACATCAACGACTACAACCCGGTGATTTTGTCCATGTGGAATGCTAACATGGATATACAGTTTGTGGCTGATAACTGTATGGCTGTGGCTCGGTATGTGACGTCTTACATCACCAAAAAAGAGAAGACAGAATTGAAGGATATGTGGGAGGACATTTCCCATGAAAAGAGCCTCAGCAAGAAGTTGTACAGTTTCAGTCTGAAGATGTTGTCGCATCGAGAAATCGGAGCGTACGAATGTTCTGACCGGTTGTCTTCAGCAAGTCTCTATGCCAAGTCCAGGAGTATCGTTTGGGCGAGTCTTGGTCTTGCAGCAACGCGTAATCGAGTTCTCAAACCTGTGCGGGAAATTGAGTATTTGGCGGAAAAGGAGCCAAACAGTACCGACATTTTGAAGACAAACATGTTGGATACATATTATCCAAATCGAAGCAGTCACCTCGAGAATGTTTGTCTGTATGAGGTTCTGCAAAATTACATATTCAAGAGGAACATCAAAGAAGATACTGAGAAAGGAGTGTATGCTGTAATAGGAAGTGAGGGATGTCTGGTCAAGCAAAGAAAATGCCACTTGGTAAACCATCGAAAATTGAGTGGCGAATCTCCTGAAAAAAAGGAGTTTTTCTATTTAGCACTTTTGCAACTTTTCAAGCCTTGGCGTGCAGAAGAGGAACTGCTTGGAGATTTCCTCTGTTACGAAGACTCTTTCAATGCCGCCAAGGAGACCATAGAATGTCCTGCTTTTCCCAAATATGTAGAAATGTTGAATGCGGAAATTGAGCAGGAAGCAACGATTGCAGCCGAGATTGCCAGAGACAGTTCTCAGGACAGTCAGAGTTCTGCTTCATTGAGTCAGGATCCACTAGGAGGACCTGTTATCGAAAATGAAGCTGCCACTGCTATGAATGAAGTGGAAAGAGCCATGGCACATGCTCAAGAGGATGCGGTTAACTTAGAAGAGTTGGAAAGACAACTCAACGTTGAGCAGAGGAAAATATATGACGAAGTTACCATGCAAATTGATCATGGATTAAGTCATGATAAGAAAGAGTGCTCATGTACGTCGTTGAAGCCTGTCCGACTGTACGTGAGTGGAGAAGCGGGAACTGGAAAAAGTTTCCTCATTAAAGCAATTTCATGCTATTTGCAGGAAAGGACAGAGTCATCGCTGTCTTGTGTTGTCACTGCTCCAACTGGACTGGCAGCACATAATATTAAAGGGATTACTTTACATCGTTTACTGATGCTGCCAGTGGAGCATGACAACAAATTACAATATCACAAGCTATCTGGAGATGCTTGTTTTGAAGTTTCAAGAATCTTGAGGAAAATGAAACTTCTTATCATTGACGAAGTAAGCATGGTTTCCAATGTCATGCTTGCCTTTGTGCATTTGAGGATGCAAGAAGTTCTCAAAACAGAGTATGATGTGTTATTTGGTGGCAAACACATCATTGTTTTCGGAGATCTTCTGCAGCTGACACCAGTGAAAGGGCAACCTGTGTTCAAAATGCTCACGCATGAAGATACCAGGAAGTGCCTAGGCAGCATTGGCAACGTCAATATATGGTTAAACTTCAATTATGCTGAACTGCATGAAAATATGCGTCAGGCGAAGGATGAAGTTTACAAGACTATTCTACAAGATGTTAGAATTGGAAAAGTGACCGAGCATGGGAAAGAAGCTTTACATGCACGATTACTGTCAAATTTATATCCAGAACAAGATGTTGTGCCTGAGAATATTTTTCAGAAAATTACTGAGAAGAAATCTGGAATATGTTTGATGCCAACTCTTGCAGAATGTGCCAAATTTAACAACAAAATGTTGCATTTAGAAAAGCAAGAGATTGTGAAACTGGAAGCTATTGATAGAGTAGAGCATATGGGATCAACAATTATTTTGTCTGAGAATCTGAAAACAAAATTGGATTCATTAGAGAAGAGTATATCTAAAACTGCAGGTTTTGAAAAGACTCTGAATGTGTGCTTGAACTGCCGTATAATTTTAAGAAGGAATTTACATGTTGAAAGAGGTCTGGTAAATGGATCAATGGGTAATGTTGTTGATTTTGTGAAATACAGAAATAGAGATGGAATTGAATTTTTAAAAATTAAATTTGATGGCATTGAGGAAGTACAGCTAATTGCTCGTTGTTCTGCTAGATTTTTGCTTGTAAAAGACTTATATGTTCGCCGTAAGCAGTTTCCTGTTTGCTTGGCATATGCGGTGACAATTCATAAATCGCAAGGTTTAAGTGTAGACAGTGCATTGGTGAATATTGGCAGTTCTGTGTTCAAGGAGGGTATGGCATATGTGGCATTGTCACGAGTTAGAACTTTATCGGGATTGTACTTGATTGAGTGTGATGTCACAAACATTTGTGCGGATCTAGATTGTGTTAAGGAATACAATAGGTTAAGAAGAGAGTATGCGCCACATTTGCCTCAGTATCCTTTGTTTGAGAAACGTGTGGTAGGCCGGAAACGAAGAAATGAGAACAATACTGGGGAGGTTGTAGCAAAAAGACAAAAAGTCAATGAACCTAAAATTACAAGCAGAAACAAAAAGGATTCTGTTGAAGATGTTGTTGGTTTTCAGTTTGAAAACAGTTCTGGTGTCAACTGCTATGCTAATGTAGTGGTTAATGTTTTGTTTTCTCTAAAAAATGTAAAAGAAGAGATTGTGGTCAATTCTGATCAAAGATTTTGCAGTTTGTTAAATTCTGTGTTAGAGAAATGTACCACTGATAGAAGAAACATAGAAAGTGTGTCTGAAATTCGAAATCTGTTAGACAGATGTTCAGGCCAAACACAATTCTCTCAAAATATTCAGCAAGATTGTCAGGAGTTTTTAATGTATATGCTTGATGTATTGCATGCTGAAGGTGTAGATGTAGATCAGCTGTTTGGGCTTTCTTATCAATGGCAGCATGACTGCGAGAACTGTATGGTATCAAGTACTACTAGTGTAGACTCAGAAAGATTTATATATTTAACTTTGCCAGACAGTAAATCAGTCTCCTTTAATAAGCTAGTAAAAGCAGCTGATCACAACATGGAGTGTAGCCAATGTAAATCTGAAATGATGTCCACATTATTTATACGAACATATGGCCAGTATGTCATTTTAATGTTCCAACGATGTAGGCCTGATGGAACAAAATTGACAACTTTAATTAAAAATTTTGTAGCTTCGCAGTTGTCAATATCAGGAAGGACTTTCGTAACTGCAGCAATTATATATCATGACGGCCCTTCAATAACATCAGGACATTACACAGCTTATTTAAAGTCTAGAAATGGCTGGTCATTCTGCAATGATTCTGTTTTAATTTTCAAAAAAAAATTGCTGTATGACCTTAAAAACTCTTACCTGGTGTTTTTAAAACCAACATTTTAGGGAAATAAGCTTGGGATGTGCTCTGTGGAATTTCAAGAAGTTCTAATGGCTCCTACACAATTTGGCCTTGAGGATAAGTGTAGTTCAGAGACATAACTTCTAACCATAGGACTGGACGTCATGGAGAAATACATGCACTTTCAATGAGTTCAGAAAAACTGTTTCTTTTTATAAGCTAATTGAAGCAGCCAATCAAAACATGGAGTAGAGGGAATGTAAGTCTGCAATGCTGTCTACTGTTTTACATTGCTTTGTGATTAAAAGTGATGTAGAGAATTAAATAATTGTAGTAGTCATAGAGGTAGTGTAAGTCTGCTTCATAGTAAGCAGTATCAGTGTCATAGGAAATGTAGAACATGACTGAGCAAGAAGGGGAAGATATTACTATTCCAGGATTGTGAAAATGATCTTCAACATTTTAATTCTGAAAGTTGCGGAAATGCCAAATGACGGGATTGGCTTACAAGAAATCCAAGAGTTATAAATGGCTCTGACCAGATTTGGCCTTGTGGAAAATTGTGGTAGAGAGCAAGAAGTCATTTATTGCATGTAATGTGTTTTTAAAAACGATGGAGATTTTCTTTCAGAAAGTGGCGGGCTGAAAGTAATAACAGCACAAAAGAGTGTAAGCTGTTCATCGGACATCCTTGGACGTCATGAAAAGTAAGTTAACTTTAACGAGTTCTGAATTTTGATTTCTGATGTTGTATGGGTTTTTTAAACACAATCATTTTGATTGTGTTTTTTTTTCCCCGCTGTTACATGATGAATACCTTCAAGTCACTGTTTTTAGTGAATTTTGATACATTCTGAGAACAGCAAAAATAAACCATTTAACATGTATAATTAATTATGTACTGTTTGCATTTATGATGTATATGTAGAACTGTGTAGGAGGCATGGAGAAGGTGAGGCTTCTGTAAGTGTCAAAGTTGTTGCATGCAGTGCTGCACTTCTGCGTATTCTTTCATATGCTAGACTACATCTGCACAATGAGATACCTAAGCAAAGGAAACACAAGTGATGTGATTGTGAAATGAGCAAAATAAATTGCACGTATTTCAATTACATCACCTGTGTTTCCTATCATTACGAATCACATTGTGCAGATCAAGTTTAGGTCTGTCCAGGGAAACATAGGAGATTTGGACTTTGTTGAAGAGTGCAGTGGACATGACTCACTTCATTGGTAGACCTTCACATGTATTATCTCCTCTGTACTCTTCAACAAGTGTAAATCTCATCTGCAACCCTGAGTAGGCCTCACCTGAAACAAACCTCTGGATAGTAGACATCTTATTGGCATCCTGAAGCAATTATTTAAAATTTTAGTGTCTTGCGACACTTTTCTGAAACAACAGCAATGCAAAAGATGCACCATGTTTTAAGATAGGCCTCACTTCATCTGCATCAAGATACTGTTAGTTTAAAATGTATATCTTTAGGACTGTGTAGGGGGCCTGGAGAAGCAGAAGCTTCTGTAAGTGTCAAAGTTGTTGAAAAACTGTTTGACCTTCAATCTTTTCCCTTGTCTTTTCTAATTTTTAAATACATTTTTTAATATTTTTCAAATGTTTGTTCTCTCTTTCACAGATTGAAAGTATAAAAACAAAAAGTGAGTAATTTAACGACAATTATAAGGTAAATATTTTGTACTGTTTTCGTTACATTTCTATCACATTTAACTACTATTAGTTCCACTGCTTCATTTCTTTAACCCTCAGTTTCCTGCCTTTGCTACTTCCCTCATTCCTTTCTCTATTACCTACTTACTCAACTCCTTCCACTCTTTTTCTCAGTCCCTCTCTTCTCATAGTTCCTCACTCTTGTTCACTCACTGCGTCTCTATTACTCTTAGTGTCTTTGACTGATCACTCTATCACTACTTGTTCATAATGCTTTCTCTGTGTAGTTGAAGCACACTAAGGGTAATATTATGAACACAGCCAATAAAATTATTGCTCTTTTTATTGGCAGAAAACTGGTGCAAAAGTGGTTTTAGTGGCAGTTTTCTGCCACAAAAGCAGCTTTAGCGACACATTTCTGTCAATAAAAGCTGCAAAACTTTTATTGCCTATGTTGATGATATGGCTCTATGTTAATTACATTTCTTTGCTGTTTCAATTAATCTTTTTCTGTTATTTTTTGTTTTCTGTTTTCTATTTTTTCTCTCTGTTATTCCTCATTTTTTAATCTTATTTTGAACATTCACTCACATTCTCCAAGAAACTCTTCTTTGTTAATGTTATACTCTCTTTTTTTTTTCTTTCACTTCGTTATCTATTTTGTTTTTCACAATTATACCCTCTTCTGTCTTTTCTTCGGTAAATAGATCTATTAAACAGTATCTCTTCTTTACTCCCTATAGCTGTCTTTCTTTTAACATCACTCTCTGTTTCCTTTCCTTATACTTACACTTTTTTTTTTTTTTTTAATTTTTTGGTTAGCTCCCGGTCCGCGTACCGGGAAGCTAACCCGAAAGCGAACCAAAAGAAATAGAGCTTGCCAGAGTGCTAAACATTCTAGCAATTTTTTTGGAAAGGGAAGGTAGTTCTGAAAAGAACTTTTTTTTTTATATTTTTGTTGTTTTATATTTTTTTTTTTTTTTTTGAATTTTTTTTGTTTTTTTTGTATTTTTTGAACGATTTTAATTTTTTTTTGGTTTTTTTTGGAGGGGGGAAACAACAAAAAACAGGCGTTGAAAAGGGCTCAACAGGAGCAAAAAAAAATTACTGGGGGCGGTTAGGGCAATCATGATGTTCATACGCCAGGTTCAGTGCATTGATGCTCATGTTGCCACAAGCTAATAATGCACGACAGTGCATACATAAGTGGATCATGTGCCCAAAATTTTGTTGAATATTTGGCACAGTTTCCCGTGCCTCTTCTGGTGATAGAGAAACCGGTATTGTTGGTCTGGCCACAGGAGTTGGTCTGGGATTGTCGTGCATATCCCTTAATTCCGCCCGGCTGTAATTTAGGGGATGTTTCCTCGTCATGTGCCTGTGCATAGTGTGATTGCCAAAGCTATATTTTTTGTCCGTCCCTCTGGACAATTGTTCCTTGCATATCAGGCAGGTGACATACCTCGCGTTGACTTTTTTTTGCCCACGAGGTATTGAAAAAAACTGCCAGATGAAACTGGCTTTCTTTCTGGAAACCCGGGGCAACTCTTCTAAAAATTGTGGTTCTTCTCCCTCCTCATCCATTTCTTCCTCTTCCTCCTCAGTGTTGGTAAGGACCTGGGGAGGTGGTCCTTTCTTCCCATGAGGAGGTGGTGGTGGTGGTGGGGGTCCACCAGCTGAAGCTACCAATGAAGCCATTTTCCAAGAAGCAAAATAGGTCTTCCTCTCACAATGATGAAAGTCAGAGTGAGGAAAGAAGGAGGGGTTTTCATCATTTGGGAAAAAACAATACTTCTCAACCAATGAAAAGTGTTATTTTTAAGTCACCTGACCTAGCCTTCCATCATTATGAAACCAAAAGTGAAATGAACCAATGAAAAGTTTTATTAACAAGTCACATGACCTCTCACGCACATGTTACGCGCTGCGGAACGCTCCCCGGTTAGCTTCCGGTTCGCTCCGCTTCGCGCCTCGGTACGCGCCCCGGGACTTTTCCGGGTGCGCTAACGCGATACGTCACAAGACGCATTTCGCGGCAACGCGATACGTCGCGCTTTCGCGCCGCGGATCGCTTCCGGGGAGCTGCGTTTCGCGCCTCGGTCCGCGCCCCGGGGCACTTCCGGGTGCGCTAACGCAGTACGTCATAAGACGCATTATGCGGCAACGCGATACCGTCACTATGTTGATTTCTTACCGGTTCGCGGACCGGGTCGCGGAATCAAAGTGAGCTAACGGGAAGCTTCCCGGTTCGCGGACCGGGAGCGAAACAAAAAAAATATTTAAAAAAAATTATTAATAAACATATAAAATATATTTTTGGATTTAAAGAAGAATACATTTTACAGCTATAGATATTAGCTTTTAAAAAACCAATGAAATTCACTGAAAAAACCATAGGTTATAGACCATATATAGTTAGGAATTAGCATTTAAAAAACCTTATTTTACTCACACAAAACCATTGAAATTCCATATATAGTTAGTTGTACTAACTATATATCGCGCACCCGCAATCCACTGCTGATCATGTCACATATTACATCATTCATGACATGGTCAGTGACATCACTGATGACATCACTGATGACATCTCAAATGACATCACTGATGACATCACTGATGACATCTCAATGGTTTTGTGTGAGTAAAATAAGGTTTTTTAAATGATAATTCCTAACTATATATGGTCTATAACCTATGGTTTTTTCAGTGAATATATATATATATATATATATATATATATATATATTTATATATATATATAAAACATAAAATATTATATATTAATTATATTAAAATTGAAAATTAATTGTAACAAAATACATTGCAATTAATATACAGTTAAACAAAATATAACAAGTAAACTTAATTTAAAAAAGATAAATAAAAATGCAGAATAAATTATACATATATATATATATATTTACTTTAAAACAATTAGTATATTATTTTTAATCTATTTTTAAATTTTACAATTATATTAAAAAATAAATATATGACAATAATTTAAAATATAAGAAAATAACATTCTATAATACATTAAAACATTAAACAATTAAAAAAAAACATTTAAATTTCCCCAAAGCAGTCAGTGCAAAAGTAGGAAAACTGTTAGGAAAGGATAACAATTACTATTGCATTTACAATGAGTGCAATAGTAGAGTAGTTGTTAGATAGCGGAGAGATTGAATTTGCTATTCCAACTCCAGTCAGTGCAACGGTAGGGAAAGTGTTGGAATTGCGGAGGGGTAAAATGTACTATTAACACTCCAATGAGTGCAACAGTAGGGCAAATGTTGGATAGCAAAGAGGTTAAATTTACTATTCCTACTCCAGTCAGTGCAATAGTAAGGAAAGTGTTAGATAGCGGAGGGGAAAAAAGTACTATGCCCACTCCAGTGAGTGCAACAGTAGGCAAAGTGTTGAATAGCGGAGGGCTAAAAATTACTATTCCAACTCCAAAGAGTACAACAATAGGGAAAGTGTAGAATAGTGATGGCGTAATAGCTACTATTCCCACTCCAGTGAGTGCAAAGGTAGGGTAAGTGTTGGATAACAAAGGGATTACATTTACTATTCCAACTCCAGTGAGTGCAACAGTAGGAAAAGTGTTGGATAGCGAAGGGGTAAAATGTACTATTCCCACTCCACTGAGTGCAACAGTAGCGACAGTGTTGGATAGGGGAGGGGTTACATTTACTATTCCAACTACATTGACTGCAACAGTAGGGAAAGTGTTGGGTAGCGGAGGGGTACAAATTACTATTCCCACTCCAATAAGTCCAACAGTAGCAAAAGTGTTGGATAGCAAACATATACAATTACTATTCACACTCCAGTCAGTTAAAAAACATACAAAATAAATATTAAAAAAATATATATTATTAGAAAAATGTATGAATAAATAAGTTTAGAAATGTTAAAAATTTAAATATCAACATATTTCATATATAAAAAGAAAACATATTATATTATTATTATAGCCAAGTTGGCTATTCGGGTGAAATCTGGTTCCCCTAAGGATTGTTGTCCTCCTTCTGTGTTTCGCGACATTTGTCATGCTCTACCGCACTGCATTTTACCCCTACTCAACACTTCCCTTAATTCTGGCACAGTCCCTAGTTCTTTCAAGGAGGCTGTACTGGTGCCCTTGCTGAAAAAACCTGGCGCGGACCCAGCGGTCCTCGCCAACTACCGGCCCATCTCTCTCCTGCCTTACCTGTCTAAAATCTTGGAGGCACATGTGACTACCTGCCTCTCGCAATTCATCGAGGAGTCCAACTTCCTGGAAATGAACCAGGCCGGCTTCAGACCAGCCCATTCTACCGAGGCTGTGATCCTCGCCGTGTTGGACAACCTGAGATGTAATGCTGACAGAGGACGCCCCCAGGCATTGGTCCTATTGGATTTGTCGGCGGCATTCGACGCGGTGGATCATAACATCTTACTCCACCATGTCGAGTCCGCCGGAGTCCGCGGGCTCGCCCTGTCCTGGGTTAAGTCCTTCTTAGAGGGTAGATTCCAAGCAGTTAGCTTGGGTCCCTTCAGCGCCACCAGTGCACCATCATTCTGCGGGGTTCCCCAGGGTTCTTCTCTGTTCCCCCTCCTTTTTAATTTGTATCTTCAGCCTCTTATTCACTCCCTGGGTAGTTGGGACGTCACCGTATTCAATTACGCTGACGATTTACAAATTATGTTTCCCCTTTCCTCCCCTGACGCCGTCATCAACTTTAAGGTGGTCATGATACACATCCAGCATTGGACGAATCAAAATCAATTAAAGCTCAACCCTGGGAAAACTGAGCTCCTCCTTCCTGGGAGAAGCGCTTCCCATTGGGGCCCCCAGTACTGGCCATCTGAGCTTGGTCCGTCTCCTTCTCCTGCTGGCTGTGTAAAGAGTCTCGGTGTCATTATTGACTCTGAACTCACTCTCAAGGCCCAGGTGAGCGCCGTAACATCTTCCTGTATGTTCCAGCTACACAGGATACGGAAAGCCGCCCACCTCGTGACCCCTGAAGCTCTGCTACAAGTCCTAATAGCATTGGTGATGTCTCGTCTGGATTTCTCCAATTCCTTGTATCTTGGCCTCTCCAAATCCCTGCTATCTAGGCTACAGATCATCCAAAACCAGGCTGCCAGACTGGCATTTAAAATCCCCAGATGGCAGTCGGCCAAACCTTTACTACATCAACTACACTGGCTTCCAGTTAGTGAAAGAATAGCCTTCAAGGTTGGCTGCCTGGTCTTTAAAGCCTTGACTGGTCCCTCTCCTGTTTTCTTGAAGTCCTTGGTTATCCCCTACTGCCCTCCTTGTACTCTGAGGTCCACTCACCTTCAGCTTCTAGTAACTCCCCGGTTTGAACTTATCAAATTAGGTGGCCGCAGCTTCTCCCATCTGGCTCCCAAGTTATGGAACTCTTTTCCACTCTCACTCAAGACCTCATATTCCCTCTTATCATTTAGGAAATCTTTAAAAACTCTGCTTTTCTCACATTCCCAATAAAATCCCTCTTGTACAGTCTCAGTGTCCTACCAGTGCCAGGAAACTCATGGTGACAGTGCGCTCAACAAATGCCCATTAACATAACATAACATTATTAATTACAGATAACAAATACCTACAAACCTAATATAAAATAAAATACAAAATAAACTTCCAAAAATAAATATTTTAAACTTGAAAATATTTACAAACTAAAACAATAATTATTATATAAATGTATTATATTAATGTCTTACTCTATAACATCAACCAAATCACAATGTACTTCCATAATTGACATAATTATTTACCAATTTGAAAAATATTATTAATCAAATAATTAATTAGCCACACTTTAACCCTATAATTCTCACAACAAACACCTAAATTAAACTGTAAAATTATAAATTACACAAGTATAACTTATTTTAAAATTACAAATTATTACTCTTACACAACTAATTATAAAGTAAATATAATGTATTTAATACTTACCCTTTACCCCATTAAAAGTAAAAAGAATGTACCCAAAAATAGTTTACTCAAAGTGCATATACAATTAACATTAATTAATTACTATATAATAATTCATTAAACCCAAATTACTTCCCACCCTTTACCCCATAAACACCATAAAACACACCTTAAATAAATTACACAATTGCCTTATTTAATTTTTATAAAATTAATTAATAACAATTAACAAATCATTCTTAATTAAAAACATACTTGCCATCCTTTACCCCTATAAACCCCAAAACACACACAACACACACCTAAAATTAGTTACACAATAAGCATAATTATGTTTAAATTACATTCATTAATAACAATTAACAAATAATAATTATTACAAAAATGAAAATGTGCCACCCTTTAACCCTATAAACCTCATAAAACACAAAACACACACCTAAAATTAACAACACAATTACCATAATTAATGTTTAATTAAATTAATTATTAACAAATAATTATTAATACAAAAAATACTTGCCACCCTTTACCCCTATAAAACGCCAAAACACATACCTAAAATTAATTACCCAATTACTGTTATTAATTACCAATGGATTAATCAATACTAATTAACAACCAATTATTAATTAATTAATAATTTATTAATGTACACACTTAGGCGTCGATTCCGATCCGGTAAAATATTCCGCCGTACGATTCGTATTCATATCCGAATCCGTACGAATGGGAAATTACCGTCTGACCTGCGAATTCCGATCCATTTCCGTTGATTGCTGTACGAATATCAGCGAACCGTATGATCCACAGTCGATGACCCGTACGAATAAGCATCGTGAATCCTACCGTACGATTTGTAACCAGGCCGTACAAACACACTAGTACGATCCTGTACGAAAAGCCTGTCCGCGATTCGTACGGCCCAAAGTATTCGCGCTTGAAGATTGATTCGTACGATATTATTTGCCTCACAGCAAGCGGCATCAACACATACCACACGTGTAACCCTCGATCAAGCCTACGCTAACCCCCCACCCGCCAACGGCCCGTACTTGTCAACCGCACACACAAGTACGACATGCACACCCCCCTCAATCAAGCCCACACGCCCTCAATCAAGCCCACACGAACCCCCCACCCACCAATGGCCTGGAGAAATCAACCCCATGCACAAGTACGACACGCACACACCCCCATCAAGCCTACCCGAACCCCCCCACCCGCCAACGGCCCGTACTAGTCAACCGCACGCACAAGTACAACATGCACACCCCCTCAATCAAGCCCACGCGAACCCCCCCCACCCGCCAACGGCCCATACAACTCACACGCACACACCCCCATCAAGCCTACGCTAACCCCCCACCCGCCAATGGGCCGTACTAGTCAACCGCACACACAAGTACGACACGCACACCCCCCTTGATCAAGGCCACGCGAACCCCCCACCCGCCAACGGCCCGTACAACTCACCTGTACGCACAAGTACGACACGCACACAACCCCATCAAGCATATGTGAACCCCCCACCCGCCAACGGCCCGTACTAGTCACCCGCACGCACAAGTACGACACGCACACCCCCCTCGATCAAGCCCACGCGAACCCCCCCACCCGCCAATGGCCCGTACAACTCACCCGCACGCACAAGTACGACACGCACACACCCCATCAAGCCTACGCGAACCTCCCACCCGCCAACGGCCCGTACAACTCACCCGCACGCACAAGTACGACACGCACACCCCCCTCGATCAAGCCCACGCGAACCCCCCCACCCGCCAACGGCCAGTACAACTCAACCGCACGCACAAGTACGACACGCACACACCCCCATCAAGCCGACGCGTACCCCCCATCCCGCCAACGGCCCGTACAACTCACCCGCATGCACAAGTACGACACGCACACACCCCGATCAAGCCTATGCGAACCGCCCCACCCGCCAACGGCCCGTACCAGTCAACCGCACGTACAAGTAAGACATAAACACACACCCTCAAGCGACCAAGAACCCCCCCGCCAACGGCCCATACAAGTCAACTGCACGCACAAGTACGACACGTACACACCCCCATCAAGCCTACGCGAACCCCCCCACCCACCAACGGCCCGTACAAGTCAACCGCACGCACAAGTATGACACGTACACACCCCCATCAAGCCTACGCGAACCCCCCCACCCACCAACGGCCCGTACTAGTCAACCGCACGCACAAGTACGACACGCACATCCCCCTCGATCAAGCCTACGCGAACCCCCCCACCCGCCAACGGCCTGTACAAGTCAACCACATGCACAAGTACGACACGCACACACCCCTCAATCAAGCCCACGCAAACCCCCCAACCCGCCAATGGCCCGTACAAATCAACCCCACGCACAAGTACGACACGCACACACCCCCATCAAGCCTACGCAAACCCCCCACCCGCCAACGGCCCGTACTAGTCAACCGCACGCACAAGTACAACATGCACACCCCACTCAATCAAGCCCACGCGAACCCCCCACCCGCCAACGGCCCGTACAACTCAAACGCACACACCCCCATCAAGCCTACGCTAACCCCCCACCCTCCAACGGGCCGTACCTGTCAACCGCACGCACAAGTACGACACGCACACCCCCCTTGATCAAGGCCACGCGAACCCCCCCACCCACCAACGGCCCGTACAACTCACCCGTACGCACAAGTACGACACGCACACAACCCCATCAAGCCTACGCGAACCCCCCACCCGCCAACGGCCCGTACTAGTCAACCGCACGCACAAGTACGACACGCACACCCCCCTCGATCAAGGCCACGCGAACCCCCCCACCCGCCAACGGCCCGTACAACTCACCCGCACGCACAAGTACGACACGCACACACCCCATCAAGCCTACGCGAACCCCCCCACTCGCCAACGGCCCGTACAACTCACCCGCACGCACAAGTATGACATGCACACCCCCCTCGATCAAGCCCACGTGAACCCCCCCACCCGCCAACGGCCAGTACATCTCACCCGCACGCACAAGTACAACACGCACACACCCCCATCAAGCCTACGCGTACCCCCATCCCGCCAACGGCCCGTACAACTCACCCGCACGCACAAGTATGACACGCACACACCCCCATCAAGCCTACGTGAACCCGCCAACGGCCCATACAAGTCAACCGCACGTACAAGTACGACACGCACACACACCCTCAAGCGACCAATAACCCCCCCCGCCAACGGCCCATACAAGTCAACAGCACGCACAAGTACGACACGTACACACCCCCATCAAGCCTACGCAAACCCCCCACCCACCAACGGCCCGTACAAGTCAACCGCACGCACAAGTACGACACGTACACACCCCCATCAAGCCTACGCGATCCCCCCACCCGCCAACGGCCCGTACTAGTCAACCACACGCACAAGTACGACACGCACATCCCCCTCGATCAAGCCTACGCGAACCCCCCACCCGCCAACGGCCCGTACAAGTCAACCACATGCACAAGTACGACACGCACACACCCCCTCAAGAGAACAAGAACCCCCCCGCCAACGGCTCCTACAAGTCAACCGCACGCATAAGTACGACACGTACACACCCCCATCAAGCCTACGCGAACCCCCCCACCCGCCAACGGCCCGTACAAGTCAACCGCACGCACAAGTACGACACGTACACACCCCCATCAAGCCTACGTGAACCTCCCCACCCGCCAGGGGCCGGTACAAGTCATCCGCACGCACAAGTACGACACGCACACACCCCCATCATGCCTATGGAAACCCCCCCACCCGCTAACGGCCCGTACAAGTCAACCGCACGCACAAGTACAACACGTACACACCCCCATTAAGCCTACGCGAACCCCCCCACCCGCCAACGGCCCGTACTAGTCAACCGCACGCACAAGTACGAAACGCACACCCCCCTCGATCAAGCCTATGCGAACCCCCCAACCCGCCAACGGCCCGTACAAGTTAACCACATGCACAAGTACGACACGCACACACCCCCTCAAGCGACCAAGAACCCCCCCGCCAACGGCCCGTACAAGTCAACCGCACGTACAAGTACGACACGTACACCCCCCCATCAAGCCTACGCGGACCCCCCACCCGCCAATGGCCAGTACAAGTCAACCGCACGCACAAGTACGACACGTACACACCTCCATCAAGCCTACGCGAACCCCCCACCTGCCAACGGCCAGTACAAGTCATCCGCACCCACAAGTACGACACGCACACACCCCCATCAAGCCTACGCAAACCCCCCACCCGCCAACGGCCCGTACAAGTCACCCGCACGCACAAGTTCGACACGCACACCTAACGCCAACACCTAAACCAGCACAGGACTTTGCTAACGAGTCGCACAACGACACTGAACATGTCTCCTGTGTACACACCATTGAGAAACAATGTCCTTGTCACAGCCAAACAGGCAAACAGAGGTCAACACTAACACCCACCCCATATAACACACACACCACCAATTCAAATTAAGCCACACCCACAAATTGACCAATAAAAGGGTCCACACATACAACCCATCATCCTTTGCAACATACCCATTCTTGCGAAGACACAGACATCTCACCAACAATTGCAACCACACACCTTCACACATACACCCTATCTCATCGACACCCACACCACCCCTTCACAATCAGACCCACACACCCTCATCCATACACACCATCACCCCCTCAATCACATGCACCCCACACCATGACCACACCCAAGAATCCAAAGTTCACTAACTCGGAGAATGAGATCCTTACAGATGAAGTCATCAGAGTCGAGCCACAGCTGTTTGGCGCATTGGTCAGACAGACCAGCATGGCTGAAAAAACACGCCTGTGAGAGAGGATCGTAGACAAGGTCAATGCTGTTGCACCCATCAGGCGCACCAGGAAGGAATGCCAGGCCAGGCGGTATGATTTGCGGAGGATGGTCAAGAAGAAAATGGACCTGGACTACGCCAATGCCAACTACACTGGAGGTGGTGGTCCCCGCAGACCTCCTGTATACCAGCCCTGGGAGGAGAAAGTCATGGCCCTGCTGCCACCGGTGGGAGTACATGGAATTGAAGGAGCCGTTGAGTCTGGTGAGTGTACAAAAAACACATGTTACATGGGTGGACTTACAACATTGCCCAGCAGCATGGGGTGGGTGGCCATGAGTCCCAGCAGGACACAACAGAATGGGGTTAGTTGTAAGGGGGAGGCACAAAGGGTGGAAGGTGTAGGGTAGGAGGCTGCTCTCATCCCATATGTCCCAGGGACACACCCAAGCACCATGCCCAATGCACAGGGATAGGGAAATATCACACAAGATAGTAGACCACAGCTTCTAAACAATTTCATGTTGCTGACACACCTTCCGGAGATGCATCATTTTGTGACACAGTAAGGCAGTGTAGCAAGCGAGCGAGCACAAACAAACTGTCTCCATCCCTCTATTGCCCTCCTCCCTCTGTCTCCCTCCCTCTGTCTCCCTCTGACTCCCTCCATCCCTGTTTCCCTCTCCCTCTGTCTCCCTCTCTCTGTCTCCCTCTCCCTCTGTCTCCCTCCCTCTGTCTCCCTCCCTCTGTCTCCCTCTCCCTCTGTCTTCCTCCCTCTGTCTCCCTCCCTCTGTCTCCCTCTCCCTCTGTCTCCCTCCCTCTGTCTCCCTCCCTCACTCTGACTCCCTCCATCCCTCTGACTCCCTCCATCCCTGTCTCCCTCCCTCTGTCTCCTTCTCCCTCTGTCTCCCTCCCTCTGTCTCCCTCCCTCCCTCTGACTCCCTCCCTCCATCCCTGTCTCCCTCTCCCTCTGTCTCCCTCCCTCTGTCTCCCTCCCTCACTCTGACTCCCTCACTCTGACTCCCTCCATCCCTCTGACTCCCTTCATCCCTGTCTCCCTCCCTCTGTCTCCTTCTCCCTCTGTCTCCCTCCCTCTGTCTCCCTCCCCCTCTGACTCCCTCCATCCCTGTCTCCCTATCCCTCTGTCTCCCTCCCTCTGTCTCCCTCTCCCTCTGTCTCCCTCCCTCTGTCTTCCTCCCTCTGTCTCCTTCCTTCCCTCCCTTTGTCTCCTTCCCCCTGTCTCCCTCCCTCCCTCTGTGTCCCTCCCTCCCTCTGTATCCATCCCTCAGTGTTCCTCCCTCTGTCACCTCACCCCAGCTCCCTGGGTACACACACAGTTGCAGCCGAGCACTGCATAGGCCTTATAAAGACCATAGAGCAGAGTGTTTAGGGATGTCTCCTAATTACCAGCAGTCATGTACTAAGTGCCTGCGACACACCCACCATTTGCAGGCCACACTGTATTGGGTCAGGACAAACTGTTTGGAAAGCTCTGTAGTACACAATGGGCCCAGGTGTAGGCAGCACAAGTCCCTCCTGTGATCATTGCAAACACAAACACCAGGACAAGGTCACACATCTTGTGCAGGAACCCACAACCACGATTATGCCAGCATGCTACATGAGGGGATAGCCAAATCATGAAGGATGGATGCTTGCAAACCACACGCAAACTACTAGCATGGCCTTTCATACACCCCCCTTACAGAAACTCATCCCCTGGGGACAGGCAATGGAGTGCAACACTGTCCCAATTGTCATGTATCACAACTAAACACTCACTCATATGAATACGCATACAACTTTTACATGCACATTGCCGATGCTCCAGTCCATTGTGCCTCTCACACAATGCACGTGCCCCATCTCATGAACGTTGTGGATGCACTTACGTACCAACATGGACATGGGTATTGACAAGGTGTTGCGTCTTGGAGAAGTGCCACGTTCTAAAGCCATGATCTAGAAGTGGGTGTACAGGTCCAGGGGTGTTGGCATTGGTTGGCCATCACGGAACAGCAACACCTATCCAAAGTAGAAGAATTTATCTAAAAAAATAATGCTCTGTCTCTTACATGAACATGCTGCATCAAAACTCTGTGCATGCTTGACGCAGACATAAGGATTAACACTGTATCCTGGATGTTGCGTGAACCAGAGCACTGCTGTATATGTGTTGTGCCGGCAAGACAAAACACAGCAATGGCTGTGTCAGTCATTGTCAAGAGAATAGAAGAAGGAAAATACCCCAGAGTACATGTCAATTTACTACCACTACATACACAACTGAACAATGACAACAATGTAAAGCTTGTGGATCTGTGATGCTGATAATGGCTAACTAATTAAGATGTCACTTGATAGTGCATTAACAGTGTCTGTCTCTCCCACAGACAGGGCAACGTGTGCAGACCCCCCCAACCAGGGGGGAGAAGGATCCCAGTCCCAGGCTCAGCAGGACCCTGACCCCACCGACAGCGACGCCACTCAAAGCACTGTGGATGACCCCAACCAACCTAGCTCCTCTGGATCCCAAACCCCTGCAGCAACTGTACCAGCGACATCTGTGCCAACCACCGGAACCATACCCGCCACATCCCAGCAGACAGGTCAGAGCCCTGCCCATGATCCACCAGAGAGCCTGTCTGAAAATGAGGGACACCCTTTGTCGGGCACCCCTGAGGTGGCAGACAACATCCACCCTGCCAGCACTTGGGGGGGCCCGTCAATCGGATGTGCCCACAAGCGCAGGCTGTGCTCGTGTGGGTCAGGGTGGTGGGAGTAGCGTAAGGCGGAGGCGAGATTCTGGCCAGTCAGCTGCAGGGCCCGGTATGCCTGAACTGACTAACAACCTGGAGGCATACCGGCGGGACACCAGGGAGGTAAGCCAGCTAGCGGAGGCCCTCAACCAGGTGAAAGAACAGCAGGCTGTGCAAAATGCCAGGCAAGACCAACATTATGGACGGGTGGAGGCAAGTCTGGCTGAGCTCTTGGCGGTGCATCGGGAAATGAGTCAATCACTATGTCAGATTGCTGCCAACATGCAGCACCCTCCCTGTGTCACCAGGCCAGCTACATCAAGGCAAAGTGCAACACCAGCCACAGGGAGGGAGGAGGAGGAGGAGGAACTGTCTGACGTAGCGTCCCATGCATTGTCCATGCCAGCACGTGAGGGTCCCCCAAGGAAGAAGGGTCATCCACGGCTAAGACATTGAGAGGCAGTGGGCCATGCACAACTCCCAGGACACCTGACCTGGCATATTGCCCTTGGGTGCAACAGCATCACCTATGAGTCTCTCCCACATGGAATTGCTGGTCACAGTCTGCCCAATGATGCCAAGCACTGTGGCCTGGACTCTGTTGACTCAAACTGTAAGGCATCTCATCTCCAGCAGTGAACTTTGGATTCCCCCCCTTTCTGTACAGCACCTCTTCACGTTTCCTGCACAAGATCACCCAATAAATATTCTAAACATCATACGCATTTGGTGAGTTATCTTGTACCCATAGTATAAAAGAATATGTGTGTCCAAATATATGAAATGCAAGGGTATTCAACAAACTGCAGCCATCCACACACTTGGATCTGAGTCCGGGTGAGGACACACATCGGTCACAAATTCCTAACAACTAGATACATGGATGGAAACACACACCTGTGAGGGATAGTAAATGCTGGAGGGGGGTTTGGATCACAAAACTGCAATTACAGCCAGGCCCAGGAGAGTCACTTTGAGGTGTATAGATCAGTGTGACAAATCTAGTTGTCCACGTAGGGAGTACCTACATCTGTGTCCTCAGGTATGTGAACTATCATCACCATGATGCTGTACTGTGGATGTGATGAATGGCGCACAGGACAAGGGTTGCAGGACAGACTGTGGGCAATGGGCTGTAGCACTCTACCCAAGCTCACCTGATTACATGACCTTCCCCTATGGAGCTACAAGTACTAAACTCCTGTGATGGGTGCAACGCATCCAGAACAACTACCCACGTCTGACAATTATCTACACCAGAACGTCCAAATCACACCACACCCAAGAAACGTGGTCATGGTGTGTGTCCCCTGTGGCTACTTGACTGACTGTGACGGCTATGTTGAAGTGGTGTGACCAGGTCGTGTACTGCCACGTGACTGTAAGGAAGCGGATTTTTGCTGCTGTGGTGTTGACAAGGTAACACTGTACAATACTGTGCCTATGGAAGGTGTGTGTGTGCTGTACAAGGCACATGACCTGGTGGTAAGTAGACACACTGTCATGTGGCTCAGCATAGTCTTGCCAGTATGTGTTGCACACACAGGCATAGAAGCTGTAATGGCTGAGTTTGCGGCATTGTGATACCAGGAGGAGGATTGTCTGGTGTTCTCTGTGTGTAGGGTGGCTGGAGCATGCTCTACAAATGGATGGAAGGAGGGGTATCCTGTAGGCGTGTGTGGTCCTGGATAGTGTGCGCTGCATTGTGGCTGTGTATGCAGCAGCAGGAATGAGTGAAGACATGACGGCAGGAGGGGTGTGACAACTTGCAAAACAAGCACATACCACAAGGGCATTGGCAAGCCTCAAAGTGACATGTGTATGTGAATGCAGGAGTGTCTGCTTCTCTCAGGGTCACTGCAAATAAAATGGCACAGTAATCACCAAAGATCACGGTCACTGGATCAGGCCCCTTAGGGACAAGTGGGGTACAGGACACACAGCGTCAGCAGGTGTAGACTACAGCTAGTGTGTTCCAAGCTAAACAGCAGCTACACAGCCATCTACCTCACACACAATATAGTATTTTAGCCTTAACCAACACCATGCATCTAGTCACTGTACACGTAAACACATAACAAGCATAAGCTTACTTCATGCCATATTGTATACATGCACATTAGAAGGACATGTGCGTTGACATCAAGGAGGCACAATATTCAGTTGAAATCACACGTCATGCACAACATGATGATTTACCTTGTGAGCCCATGGAGCATTATCAAACATACATGGTCATTGGCATTGGCAAGAAGACAAAAAAAGTCTATGAATGATGTCACCTGTAATGCAGCAGAACGATTCGCTACAAGCCAGCCAGGGACTGGCCGTACCTTTCTTCAACAGAGTGGTGTGATGCTCAAAGGGTTCCACCTCCAAATAGCCCCTTGGTCTGAGTACAAATGATAGACACAAAAGGTTGATCAGGCGAGGGAAGGAGAGGATGGGACCTGCAGGAAGGGAGACCTGAAACAGAGGCAAATAACCATTAGGAGTAGTTTCTCATGTCACTGACACTACAAATACCTCATGAGATACACTGTACCAGTCACACCTGTGAAGTGTAGCGACTGTAGCCAATTTGAGATCACTCATCATGCTATCACATGAGATCCGATGCTGTAACACGGACACATAACACCTAGGACAGTCTGTCATCTATTCGAGTCTTGTGTAACGCTCACAAGTAAGCTACTATGCAATGAGATCTATGTGGACAAAAAATAATTCACAGTGTCTGATGATGTGGACCCTACAAACAAATTAAAACATATGGCAATGCTACTTACGCAAAGTGTAATATCTGTATTTGATTATGTGTACACGTAAGGGCCATGTAGGCAAACTTGACATCACCCACAACAGCTGTAAGAATCACATATGATGAGGAAGCTAATGACCTACATGCAATGAAGGCACTCTGTAGCCAGTCTTTTGCTCTATCAACTTTGCATCACTATGCTAAACATGACAAGCAGGTTGAAAATAACTCAACAGCAAGTGATGTTGATCCAAGCCACATAATGAACCCTACCATCGCACAGAAATGCTGCACGTTCAAGTTCAAGTTCAAGTTCAAGTTCAAGTATTTGTATAGCGCACTACTCACCCAGAGGGTCTCAAGGCGCTTGAGGGAGGGGGTACATTATTTATCGAATATCCAGGTTTTTAGTTGTTTTCTGAAGGAGAGGTGGTTCTGTGTAAGGCGGAGGTGGGTGGGGAGAGAGTTCCAGGTTTTGGCCGCTAAGTAGGAGAAGGATCTTCCTCCCATGGTGGATCTGTGGATGCGTGGAATTGCGATGAGGGCTTGATTGGACGATTGTAGATGGCGGGTGGGGGTGTAGAAGGACAGGCGCGTGTTGAGGCATTCGGGTCCTAGTTCGTATAGGGCTTTGTGTGCGTGGGTGAGGAGACGGAATGTTATTCTCTTGTTGATGGTGAGCCAGTGGAGGTCTTTCAGGTGACCGGAAATGTGAGCTTGGCGAGGGATGCCTAGTATGAGTCTGGCTGAGGCGTTTTGGATGCGTTGGAGTTTTTTCTGTAGTTTGGCTGTTGTTCCGGCATAAAGTGTGTTTCCGTAATCCAGTCGGCTTGTGACCAGAGCGTGGGTGACCGTCTTTCTTGTTTCGGAGGGGATCCAACGGAAGATTTTTTTGAGCAAGCGTAGGATGTTGAAGCATGATGATGAGACGGCGTTGACTTGTCTGGTCATTGAGAGGGATGAGTCCAGGATAAAGCCCAGGTTACGTGCGTGGTCCGTAGGTATGGGTGCTAATCCCAGGGCTGGTGGCCTCCAAGAGTCGTCCCAGGCAGAGGGGGTTGAGCCTAAGATGAGGACTTCCGTTTTGTCCGAGTTCAGTTTAAGACGGCTGTTCTTCATCCACTCGGCTACTTCTTTCATTCCTTCATGTAAGTTTGTTTAGGCGGTGCTTGGGTCGTTGGTGAGGGAGAGGATCAGCTGGGTGTCGTCTGCGTAGGAGATGATGTTGAGGTTGTGTTGGCACGCGATGGATGCGAGGGGACTCATGTATACGTTGAAGAGGGTGGGACTGAGTGATGATCCTTGTGGTACGCCGCAGATGACATCGGTGGCCTCTGATCTAAAAGGGGGGAGGCGGACTCTCTGGGTTCGTCCGGCGAGGAACGAAATGATCCAGTCCAATGCTTTACCTTGTATTCCGGCGTTGCTGAGGCGTTGTATAAGAGTACTATGACAGACTGTGTCGAATGCTGCGGAGAGGTCAAGTCGGATGAGGGCAACTGTTTCTCCGTTGTCCAGTAGTGTTCGAATGTCGTCTGTTGCTGCGATGAGGGCGGTTTCGGTGCTGTGTTTGGCTCGGAAGCCGGATTGTGAGGGGTCGAGTGATTTGTTGGATTCGAGGAAGGCGGCGAGCTGACTGTTGACGGCTTTCTCAATGACTTTGGCAGGGAATGGGAGGAGCGAGATGGGGCGGTAGTTCTTAAGTTCAGTTGGGTCTGCTGTGGGTTTCTTCAGAAGGGCGCTGAGTTCGGCGTGTTTCCAGCTTTCCGGGAAGGTAGCGGAATTGAGGGAGCAGTTGATGACGTCTCGGAGATGGGGTGCGATAATGGAGTTTGCTTTGTTGAAAATGTGGTGGGGGCAAGGGTCGGTAGGCAATCCTGAGTGGATGGAGTTCATCAGGTGGATGGTGTCAGCAGTGGTGATTGGGTTCCAGGTGCAAAGGTTGTGAGAGGGGGGTTTAAGTGCGGTGATAGGTGGAGTGGAATGGTCTCCGGATTGGTTTTCAAAGCTGTTATGTATGTCGGCGATTTTGTTGTGGAAGAATGAGGCTAGGGAGTCGCAGAGTTCTTGGGAGGGAGTGATGTCGTTGGTGCCGGCGGTGGGGTTGGTAAATTCTTTGACGATGTTGAATAGTTCCTTGCTGTTGTGGGCGTTGTTGTCAAGTCGATCCTTGAATGCTGATTTCTTGGAGGATCGGATCAGTTGGTGGTGTTTGCGGGTGGCGTTCTTGAAGGTGGCTAGGTTGGATCACTGAAATATTATCGACGGTCACATTATCGACTAGCAATAATATCGTTGAATAATTATCGACTACAAAAATATCGACTTTGTATACTTATTACACAAAATACAAAAATATCGACTAAAAAATATCGAGTATTTAGAATATCGAGTACATAAATATCGTCTTATTAAATATCGACTACTAATATATCGTTGTTCATGAAATTACACCTAACACTACAAAAATATCGACTACTAAAATATAGAGTACAAAAATATCGTTTCTAAACAAATATCGAGTAATTTTTTGGTCCCTTTCATGTCTAAAATACCATATTAATGATCTATAAAAGTCATTGCTCTATACAAAAAACATTTTACATATAATACCTGTTATTTTTATAACATTACTATTTATCATCATTTGCTATACATTATATTAAATGCGTTCTATCATTTGAAAAAGATTCTTTACATGTAACTAAAATTTTCATAATATTTTTACACTTACACATCTATTTTATTTAACAACTAACCTGCTTTAATGCGGAAAGCACCACATACCACCATTCTCACATGAACAAACACACAAATTAACATAAAAAAATTCAAACTAGCCTATACAATCCTTCCTTTCATCCTACAACCAATCAAATCCAAGCACACAAAATACACATACTATAAAAGGGATAAATGCATTCTATCATTTGCTGCTGCTAACTCCATAGAAAGAAGATGCCAACACTCTGAAGATTTTGTTCCAGAACAAACATCTTTAAAGATCCAGCTCACTAGCTAATCATTCAAGTAAGTTACATTCCATTATTTAAAAATCTAAATTAGTAGTCTATTATTTTACTTATATCTCCTAACTCTTCCACTTATTTAATTTTTATCTCCTCCTACTTTTATGATAGAAACTACTACAAAAGAATTCCTAATACATGCTCCTATTTCTTCCCCTGCAAAATAAGATAGTAAGTAGATATTAATGGTCTGTTATACAACAACAGCTGTTTTTAAACAGTATTTCACAAGATTCATACTTAATTTAAAACATTTTATTCACAGATATTCAGCGATTTTCCGATTTCAACACTACAAATGTATAGAACTACACTAATTAAACATGTAAGTATATATGTTTTTGTTAGTAAACAACCAATATTAAAAATGCTATTTTCTAAACAACATATCTTGCATATTACATCTTCCCTACAGATCCAATAAAAACATCCTACATCAACTATACCAAAAGACAAGACTACCCTTGTAAAAAATGTAAGTATACTTCAATTTGTCTAAAACTTCGGATAAAAACAAGAACTATGTTCTTAACACCATGTTATGTATTTTATATTTCCTCTACAGATATTGTGAATACATCATACATCTATTCTACCTACAGCAAAGAAAAGTACATATTTAGAAGTTAGTATACTTTTAAATTTTTTCAATTTCCCAACGCTTCAAAATAATTTTTATCATATGTGACATGTATTTATTCTATCTTCTCTACAGATCTAAACTTTACTACCTTGATGTACTCCACCAAATACTACAACTCAACTATTTAAACAAGTAAGTATATGTAATGTTCACATGAAATGTAGTACTAAGCAAATTAAAAAACTGCTTTTTCCTAGGAAAAACGTTTGTTATGTATAAACATTAACTTAGCATTTCTATATTTTCATACCAACAGTAAATAAAGAAATACATACAAGAAAGTCCTTCAAAATACAGTTCTGCATTTGTGATTACTACTTTTAGTAAACGTAAGTATAAATACAACATTAATTATGTTAGCACCACTAAGTGAAATATATGTTATTTGATTTTGTTTCTTTCTACTCTTTCCTAGAACAAGTAAAACAAAATGACAGAAGGTGCAGAATTTGTAATGTCACAGAAAAATAATTTACTGTTATGTTATATGGGTTATGTTTATAGCCAGGAAAGACAAAGTGGTAGAAAAGTTTTCTGGAAATGTACAAAATATTACTCAAACAAATGTTATGGAAGGGCTACTACAGAGGAAACTAATGTGCTATTTACCAGGGAACACAATCATCCCCCCAATGTCACAGAAATTGAAATAAGAGATGCTTTAGAAAGTATAAAGACTGCTAGCACACAAAGTGACAGACCAACAACACAAATCCTTAAAGAGGAACTGTTAAAAGTCCCAGCCCATGCTTCAGGTCAACTACCCGCTATTGACTCCCTAAAACGCACAATTGCATACACTAAAAGACGCACTTCCACAACCCCACCCAACCCTACTACTTTTGAGGAAATTATTATTTCACCAGAAATGTCCATCACACACAATAAAGACACATTTATCCTTTTTGACAATGAAAGCAGTACAAACAGAATCATAATGTTTGCAACTGCAAGTAATTTAAGAAAAATCCAACAGTGTCCCCAATGGATGATGGATGGAACATTTAAACCATGCCCAAAACCTTTTATCAACTATATTCCATCCACGGGTTATACCATAACTATAACATCCCTTTCATTTACTGTTTGCTACCAAACAAACAGCAAAACACTTACACAGAAATATTAAATGTTCTCAAAAATGAAATCAATAATTATTTTCCAGAAAAAATAATTATTGATTTCGAATTAGCTATGATTAATAGCATTTTGAAAATATTTCCCCACACAGCAATCCAGGGTTGCTACTATCATTTCAATCAGAGCATATGGAGACATCTCCAAAAATCAACTTTAAGTATTTTGTACTCAACAGATAGCACCTTTGCCTATCAAATTAAAAAATTGATAGCACTGGCCTACGTTCCTGTTACCGATGTAGCGGAACACTATAATTTATTAATTGACAGCCCATATTACAAGAGGAATGAAGATAAACTAACCCCATTACTGGATTATTTCGAAGATACTTGGGTGGGAAGGTTGCACAGATCTGGACATCGACGCCAACCCAAATTCCAAATCCCTTGGTGGAATGTCTATCTTAGTACTTTAAACCAATAGGCTAAAACCAACAACAGTGTAGAAGGGTGGCATAATGCTTTCCAAGCTACCACAAGCAGAACAAAACCCACATTCCATAACCTACTAGAAGCTTTGATAAAAGAACAAAGCTATCAAGAACTAAGAATGGAACAATCCGTGACCCAAATTGGTCCAAAACTAAGTAAACAAACTAAACAAATGTTCAGACTACTGCAAAGTCAAGTCACACTATACCCTACAACTAGAGGATTAGAATATCTGGCAATAATAGCTAAAACCCTACTATAAAAATGTCGACAAAATATACTAATATCTTCTTACAATAATGATACATATAACAATCATAAACATTTCTAAACAATTATAAATAAGACATATTTGTTTTACAAACTTATTAAAATTTTGAACAGTATTTCTGAACAAATATGCAATATTTATAATTACATCACACATACACATTACATAAAGATCGACATTTCCCACCCAATAAATAGAAATATAAAAATACTTACAATTTCTGCAGATGAAAGAGACGTAATGAAGCAAAATACAATCCATACAATCCATTACAAAGTAAGAAAAATCCAATATGGGAAACCATCAAAAACCCGAAAATTATGTAAAAATAAAATAAACGCTCCAGGAAATCCCGAAAACAGTAGTGTGGACACTTTAGTATTTAAAGTGATATACACACAACTTTAAAAAAACGGTGACGCATACCAATGTATCAATCCAATACGAAACCCTCAAAAATCCCGAAAAAAGGTTAAAATTATTAAAATCCGCTCCTGGCAAACACGAAAAATAGGAGATACACGTAAAAATATAACCATAATAAGTCATACATTAGTATCTCCGAAAAAAAACACGCTTCCTTCCATGTAGTTTTCATGCGAGGAACCGGAACCTGTTAAAAAACATACATAACGAAACCCACCCACAAATAGCCCATAACATTTGTAAATACACTCACAATTAACATTAACCATGTAAGAAGACATTTCCTAACAATTCAAATAACACTAGAACTAAAACATACACGACGCATCTCTAACGACGACATTACACCTAAACGCTACATTAACAAATCATACATACACACAAAAACACTACACAGTTCGAATATACCCTCAAACATTACCACTCAGTCATAAATGGTATATAAAATTTACCTTACCTCTCTCCACACAAAGCAACTCCCAACCGCGAGCTTCTCCAGTCTTGAATGAAGCGCAATAACCTTACGCGGTAAAAAAGTAGTCCCTTAAACCAATTTTGAAAAGGTATCATAGAAATAGAATGTTATAGTATAAAAATATAATACATACACATTGTTATTGTAACAAATTAATACAGTAGACTCATTATAATTTAAACTGTTAAAAAAATTTAAATTTCTTTAATATTAATTAATATATAGTAATTAATATATATTAATAATATTAAATAAGTATGTAACACTTGAAATAATATATGTAAAAAATTTATTTTTGTGTACATTTATAGGAATAAGTTTGTGTTTGTTTATAACTAAACATTATTAATTTTTTTGTAAATAATTAATAATAATAAATAATATAACTTATTTATTATTATTAATATAAAAATTATAACCATTTACTATATAAATAATGCCCTTAAATAATGTAATTTTATTTCTCTGGATGTATGTATTTCTGAAAAGAAAAGATAAATGTTTAAGTTTATTAATTAATAATAATAATAATAAATATATTTGTTATAATTTTTATTAATTACATTTTTTTTATAATAATGTCTAAGTATTATAAAAGTATATAATTGCATAAAAAATCTTTTACCAATACCAGATATTATGATTAAACATATTATTCCCCTTTACAGTTATAAAGTTAACAACATAATATATTTATATGTATAATTTAAAAACAACATTGTCAGAAATATGTGAAAAAAAATGTCTTAATTAGTATTTCCATATCTTGAGCAAATATAATAATTGTCATGTTACTTTATAAAAATGTATATATTAAAATTAAATATTTAATAATATTAATATATAATATTAACATTATTAAATATAAATGGAAGAAACAGAAAAATAACTTGAATTTTATTTATTTCAATATAAATACTTGTTACAGAAAGTGATTGATAATAATATTTTGTTTTGACATAAAAAATGTTGTGAAAAAATTTTGTGTGACAAATTAAAACATGTACAGAAATGATAATGTGTTATTCTGCAAATACAACATTTCCAAAAATGTTTATGTTGTATTTGATATTGATTGTATTGTATTACACATGAAAAAATTGAAAAATTGTAATAAAGTTTTGCGAAAACATCCATTTTGCATTGTCTTGTAATATAATAACACACTAATGTAAAATTATATGCAAATGTGCTGGACACTGACCAATTAATAATTGCTATTCCTACTCCAGTCAAAGTATTATCAGAGAAGTTGCTGGACACTGACCAATTATTATTTACTATTCCTACTCAAGTGAAAGTAATATCTGGAAAGGTGCTGAAGACTGACCATTTATAAATTAGAATAGCTACTTTAGTATAATGTTATAGTGTAAAATTTGTCAAATATTTATATATATTTTATAAATATTATTAAAATATATTAGTAGTATATTTTTTGCTGAGTAGTTCAAATAATTATTATTAGCATAAAAATGAGCAACTTTATTTCACAAAAATTTTTCAATTATTTGTAATATTTATAAAAAAAATTCTCACACTTTATATACACAAAACAGACCCTGAACCCTAAAAATACCCCTTTACCCTAAAACTGAAAAGTGTCCATGAACTCAAAAATATACTCCTTTACCCAAGAACTGGAAACTGACCCTGAACCCTAAAAATACCCCTTTACCCAAAAACTGAAAACTGACCCTGAACCCAAAAAATTCTCCTTTACCCAAAAACTGAAAACTGACCCTGAGCCCTAAAAAATACCCCTTTACCCAAAAACTGAAAACTGACCCTGAACCCAAAAAATTCTCCTTTACCCAAAAATTGAAAACTGACCCTGAACCCTAAAAAATACCCCTTTATCCAAAAACCCAAAACTGACCCTGAACCCTAAAAATTCCCCTTTACCCAAAAACTAAAAACTGACCCTGAACCCAAAAAATACCCCTTTACCCAAGAACTGAAAACTGACCCTAAACCAAAAATATACCCCTTTACCCAAAAACTGAAAACTGACCCTGACCCATTAAATATACCCCTTTATCCAAAAACTTTAAACTGACCCTGAACCTAAAAATATACCCCTTTACCCACAAACTTAAAACTGACCCTGAAGCTTAAATAAACCCCTTTACCCAAAAACTGAAAACTGACCCTGAACCTTAAATATACCCCTTTACCCACAAACTGAAAACTGACCCTGAACCCTAAAAATACCCCTTTACCCAAAAACTGAAAACTGACCCTGAACATTAATTATACCCCTTTCCCCAAAAACTGAAAAGTGACCCTGAACCTTAAATATACCCCTTTACCCACAAACTAAAAACTGACCCTGAACCCTAAATATACCCCTTTACCCAAAAACTGAAAACTGACCCTAAACCTTAAATATACCCCTTTACCCACAAACTGAAAACTGACCCTGAATTCTAAAAATACCCCTTTACCCTAAAACAGAAAACTGACCTTGAAACATAAAAATACCCCTTTACCTAAAGAGAGAAAACTGACCCTGAACACTAAAATTCCTCCTGTACCCAAATTTAATTAATATAATTTAATTAACTATTGATGAATAATTAACTATAATTAATAAGTTAATATATTAGAAAAATAGCTGTAATTAATTAAATATAATTATTTATATTTATTCCCAAACAAATATTTAATAATAACAAAATATGAAAAAAATATTATTTATTAATAATTAAATCAACTAATTAATATTAATTAATTACTATTTATTTACTAATGATAAATATGTACCAAATTATATGAATTAATTAACAAATTAATATTTATTCTTTACCAATTAATTGATAATTTAAATTTCTCACAAACATATCATAATTAATTATTTCTTTTTAATTACTCCCCACCCTTATCCCCTATTAACCCAACATCCCGCTCCTAAACATTAACTACAATTTATACCAATAACAAATATGAAAATTTTTATAGCACATTAGCTGTAATTATTTGCATGTAATTATTAATAAATTTTTCCCCAATTATTTAATGAACTATAACAAAATATTATATATATAACAATTACTCTAAATAATGTAATTAACTAATTAATATTAATTATTTACCAATTAATTACTAATACAAAATGTATACCAAATTATATTAATTAATTAACTAATTTATATTATTTATTTTCCAATTAACTAATTAATAATAATTAATTACCAATTAATTACTACATACAATTTTATTACCAATTATATTATTTAATTAAATAAATAATATTATTTAATTTCCAATTAACTAATTAATAATAATTAATTACCAATTAATTACTACATAACATTTTATTACCAATTATATTAATTAATTAACTAATTAATATGATTATTTTCCAATTAACATAATTACTAATAAAAATTTATAGAAATTTATATAAATTAATTAAATAATTAATATTAATTATTTCCCAATTAATTAAATTATAAAAATATTTACAAACATATATTAATTAATTAATTATTTTAAATTACTCCCCACCCTTATCCCCTATTAACCCAACATCCCGCTCCTAAACATTAACTACAATTTATATTACTATTACAATGTATTTATATTTTTTACCTTTTTTCAACATTTTTTTTTACTTTGACTATTAATCGATATTTTGTCATGTCGATATTTTTGAGTCGATATTTTTGGACTCGATATTTTATTATCATTATTGTAATCAATATTTTTTACAACGATATTTTTGTTCTCGATATTTTATTATATTCGATATTTTTTACTCGATATTTTGTCCATTCGATATTGTGGAGTCGATATTATGTCTGTGCACCGGCTAGGTTGTCAGTGGTTGGGTTTTTTCTCCAGCCTTTCTCAAGGGTGCGACAGGATTTCTTGGATTTCTTAAGGTCATCGTTGAACCAGGGGGCTTTTTTGCTGCCTTGCTTGATTTGATGGTTTTTCAAGGGTGCTAATTCGTCAGCGCTGTGGGTGATCCATTGTGTGAGATTGGTGGCTGCAAGGTTTGGGTCCGATGATAGTGCAGGAGGGTTTTGGTGAAGCGATGCGAAGAGTTGGTCTATGGTAATTTTGTTCCAGTTTCGGCGGGGAATTGGTTGTGGGTGGTTGTGGGTCATAGTCTTTTTGTAGTTGAAGTGAACGCAACTGTGGTCCGTCCAGTGGAGAGCTGTGGTGTAATTGAAGAAGATGTACTTGCTGGAGGAGAAGATTGGGTCGAGCGTGTGTCCGGCATAGTGGGTGGGGGTGTCAACAAGTTGTTTGAGTCCGAGATTGGCAAGGTTGTCTAGAAGGGTGGTAGTGTTGCTGTCGTTGTTCTTTTCCAGGTGGAAGTTGAGGTCTCCCAGTAGAATATAGTCCTCGGAGGGGAGGGCGTGTGGGCTGATGAAGTCGGTGATATCTTTGCTAAATTGTGAGCGGGGTCCTGGTGGTCTGTAGATGAGGGTGCCTCTGAGAGTGGTCTTGGGGTCGATGTGGATCTGGAAGTGGAGGTGTTCTGCGGCTGCGAGGTTGTCGTCGGAACTGGTCGTGATGCGGATGGTGTTCTTATGGACGATGGCGATGCCTCCTCCAGTTTGGTTGGTGCGGTCTTTTCGGATGATCTTGTAGCCGTCCGGGATGGCAGTGGCGATGTTGGGTGCTGATGAGGCGTTCATCCAGGTTTCTGTAAGGAAGGCGACTTCCGGAGATGTGGTGTCGAGTAGGTTCCAAAGTTCAATGGCGTGTCTGTGGACCGAGCGGGTGTTGAGTAGGTTGCATTTCAGGTGGTTAGTGTCGGAGTTCTGTTTGGAGTAAGTGGATTTGGTGTGGGTCCTGATGCAGTCGAACTTGCACGGACTTGCACGGGACAAGAGAATCATGTGAATGACCGCACTCCACTGGTGCAACCCAATAATTCACATCTGCATCATCCCACCATTGTCATGTCTAATGCTAAACATACATGGCATCATGTGAATTAAAACAGAACTGCTACTCACTGTGAAGTCTGGCGTAGCAGTATTCTCAACCTGCACTGAGGTAACAACATGACAGTGACATGACATACTGCAACAAGGGGCAATGCATCCATGCGAACAGAATCACAGGACAGTTGTCTTAACATGTGGAACATACACTGGGCCACACCTACACAACATGGTTTTGTGGTAAAGAAACTGGACTGGCCCACAAGGTGGAGGTGAGGAACCAGACACATTCTAATGCACACAGTGAGGCTGCAATCCCCCACAGAGTCCGTGGTTGTGACCTGTAACACAATGTCAAACCATGGTATATGCAATGTTGCAGTGTCAATGTCTACACACATTGATGCATTCACCAGAGTCTAAAACTACAACAGATGAGTGTTAGATGGGGTGACTATCCTGTCATGGGAGTGGGCCTACATGTAATAAGAAACATGATGTTGTTGCATGTATGCATGGTCTAACAACATGCGCATGAACATGTACCACACATTTGAAACCATACCAACGCTAAACAGCCTCATATGAGTCCTTACCCAAATTGACTTTTCCACATGTCCATGCACGCTCCATTAATTTGGCTGACGTTGCAATCATAATGAGCAATAGCAGGCTGACCACGATGACACCAACGGACAACAGGCAGGGCGAGCTGGGGATGAGAGGCACACAAGGGGTCAAGTTCCGTATAATGTCATTCTGACATTGTCCTGTTGAATAGCCTGATGTTGTAGTACACCTGTACATTCCAAGTACACACATAGCACGTATGTGTGTTGCATTACATCTGCATCTGTGTGACACTGCACAACAAACATCCAAGTGACATTGCATACAGTCAGTTGCATACACAGCATGCTACCCATGCAAGTCTATAGAACATGTTTTACCAAAATGCACCTATGACTCACCATTATGAAAAGAAGTTGCGGATGAGGTGACTCCGGATATCATCTTCATCCTCCTCGTCACTGGCATCCTGGGCAAGGCCTTCATCCTCAACGGGCGGATGTTCCAGCTCATCAGGATCAAGGTAGAATGGCATGGCCTTCTCCACTGCCATGTTGTGTAGCATGCAGCACACGGTGAAGATGTCACACACCTTGCGTGGGGTGTATTGGAGGGCTCCGCCTGTCTTGTCCAGGCACCTGAACCGGCTCTTCAGGAGTCCAAATGTTCGCTCGATCACCCGCCTGGTCTTCCCATGAGCATTGTTGTACCGCTGGTCTGCAGCTGTCCTGGGGTTGCGTAGCGGAGTCATTAGCCACGGCATGTTTGGATATCCTGCGCCTCCTGCAAATTGACATCATGGAAATGAGTGTGTAATATGATGCAGTCCATGAAGTTTTGACATACTGACATACATAGCTGACAGAGTTTACCCACCAACAAGAAATGCCCGATGGTTGTGCAGCTGCATCATCATCTGTGGTACCCTGCTACGCCTCATGATGAAAGCATCGTGGCACAATCCTGGAAAACGTGCAGAAACATGTGAGATAAGCATGTTGGCAAGACACACCACCAGGGCATTTATCGAGTGGTAGTGTTTCCTGTTGCGGTACGCTTGCTCCTGAGCCTGTGGTGGCACCAGAGTAACATGTGTACCATCAATTGCACCAATTACATGTGGCATGCATCCCAGGGCAAAGAATTCCCCCTTGACATGGGTCAACTGTTCTGGAGTAGGGAATGTAATGAATTCATCTATGTGCAGCAACATAGCTGCCAATACATCGCTCAATACCCGGCTAACCATTGTCTGAGACATCGCTCCCACATCAGCTATGGTAAATTGGAACGTACCTGTGGCAAAGAAATGTAGGGCTGCCATCACCTTTACCTTGGGTGTCAGCGCAGTTGGATACCTGTGTCGTGGTTGCAGGTGTTGTGGCAGCCTGTCCGTCAGGTCCTTGATCAACTGTCTGCCGAAGCGGTAACGCCGTATGCAATTACGTTCCCTCATGGCTTCCAAGTCTGGCAACGGCCTTTCCAGAGGGGGTGCCCTGCAAAACATATTTAGTAGAAAATGTGTACAACTGTCAAACAAAGACAATGACAATGTACATGGCACAAGCAACACTGTTTCAACAAATCTAGACAGTTTTGAGTGTTGCGTGGGATACACACTGAGGAAACATGTGCCAGCTGCCAGCCACTCCTCCATGAAAAGTAAAAGACCTGTGGTCTGTGGAATGGATATGACATGCATACAAATGATCTGATGGGAAGGTGTGAGTGAGCATGACAATGTATCACGCAGTGACACACGTCACATGAATTGCATTAGGAGGTTGTCTGCACATCCAGACAGCTGACAGCAATACACACACCCACATCACATGTGGCATCATTTTCACAGATCTGACATATTCCTATTGCGGTGTGATATTTCCTAAACTATTCCATGGACATCATCAGACAGCAGAAATGTGTTATTTGTGACAAATGGTCTGTGATGCCATCACACATATGAGAGGTTCATTTGCAAAAGTGGCATGATGTGCGTACATGTGACACCCTGTCATCACGGCAAGGACCCATCATAAATGCTCCTACAGAATATATACTGAACAGTATGAACAAGTTACTTACCTTATGTAAATAAATATCGGTAAGGAACAACAGTTAGTACCATATTCCAACCTTGGAATACATACCAGGCTTGGAAACAAACCACCTCCGTGGATGCCATTGCTCTGCCAGTGAGTCAGTGCTATCCAGCCCACACCGGATCAAAAAGCGTGCCGCAGATCGGCATTCTACAAGGGCTTGGCCGCACTCTGTCAGCAGTTCCACAACTGTGTCCCACAGAGAGTGTGTGTATCGGACAAAGAGGCATGTGATGTTGGAAGACCTCAGCCCCAGACTCAGGGAGGATGATACCATCTTTCCGTACTGCTCATACCTCTTGGATACCCTTTCCAGCGGACTAAACAGGAATGCGGTCTGTGATTTGGAGGTCTGGATGCCCATGCTCTCTGGGGTGGGGTGGGAGGACAGGAAACATGGGTCATCCGGGGACGGGTGTGGGCGTCTGGCAACGTGCCTATCTACAGCCAAACCTGCAGCGGGCCTGGACATGGTGGCCAATATAGCGTCAATCAATGCCTCATGAAACGGCTGCAGAGGCTCAGCCGAGCTTGACTGCAGTTTAAGGATCTCAGTGAGGAGGTTGGTCCTCATGGCTGCAACGGGGAGATGAAGGGTCAAGGCTTTGGCCGCCCACGTAAACACAACACTGTACGTTGTCCGCTCATCCAAAGACACGGTTGGAGTAGAGACATTACCAGTGTCTGGCGAGGTGTCCAGACCACTCGCATCCCCCAGTCCACCTGTCCTATCGTCTTGGGACTGACACTCACGTGTCAGTGGGTCTTCAGAACCCTCCCAATATTCCTTATCACCCATTCCCTGATAATCAGCGTTGTCATAAGATGTGCTCGGCTCGTTGAAGTTTAACTCCCCATGCAGCATTAAAAGCGGTGTTCTGCCGCGCAGTTCCCACGCCGGAGCCGTATAGTGTGTGGTATCGGGGACAGCACCAACCGAGGATGGCGCCAAGGGTGACACCTGTGGGACTGTTGCCGGTGAGGTCGTGAGGTGAACCAGCGAGGACCAGGATCACCAATCGGATCCTGTTTGTCCCAGCGGGGCCGGGACGAAGGCGCCGCCAGCGTCAGAGCCAAAGCAAGTGACGGCATCGGGGGCAAAGCACCAGACCCACTAGTGCCCCCAGATGGGTCCGCTGGGCCCTAAGCCGCGGTGTAGCACGTCGGTGGAGTGAGGGACATCATGGCCATGAGGAAGCGCACTAACTCCTCCTGCGTCGCATGCTGGCCAGGGACCGGAGGTCATGGTGCAGGCTACGACGGCTGCAAATCTGACGGAGCCGCGTGGGTGGTGTCACCCGAATCCCATGCAGCATTGCACGTGCATCGTGGTGAGTTTGAAGTGCGATGACGTCTCTTTGACTTCTTGTGGTTACCTGACGACTTTGCCCTGGAGGACTGATGTCAAATCCCGGGGCTCTGATGTCTCAACCCCCACGCCTGGGCACTCGACCTACGTCCAGACCATGAGCTATTGCGGTGCAGGGCCAACTGCTGGAGTCCGAGCCGCTTGCGGGACCACTTACACCTAGCTTCATATGTCTGGTCCCGGCAGTCGGAGCAGCTCTTGTTGTCGTGCTTGACATCAAAACAGTGGAGACACCGACGGTGAGGGTCAGTCACCGACATGTGTCGGTCGCAATCCTCACAGGCTTGGAAACGGCCATCCCTATTGGTACCGTCCTGAGTCGGACAATCCAAGTTAAATGGTCAGAAGTGTTCGTACTATGATTTGAAAAAAAAAATGAATAAGGTTACACTTATACGGGAACTGCGCTGGTGGTGTGAAAAAAGAGGACCTGACGTGAGCACGCAGAGGCGACGTATGAGTACTCAGACAACGTCATCACGGCGCACACAACACCAATGACACACGCAGAGCCGCAGGAGATGCCTACCGACACACAAGTGTACTGCAAAGCCGAAATTGGCATATCCAGTATGACACTTGGAAATATTCTAAGGTGAGGAATATAATACTGACCTGTTTATTTCATATGCAAACAGCATGCACAATGTCGCACATGGCACACACATGATGTGGTCACACAGGGTCATGATGTGCGTCAATTCGACCTCTGTGACAGTGGGCATGTTGCTGTCATCATGTGACAGTTCCCTGTACTGAATGGTGTGCCATTCCAGTGTTGATGTGCATCACAATATGTTGCAGATGTTACTCAGGTGCGAAGTGTTGAATGTATGTGATACACATGTGCACAATGATTAATGACATGTCTCAACAGCTCTTCACACATCAACTGAGCCACAAGGTCACAGTCCCTGTAGTTCTTCAATGTCTGCCACACCTGGGGCATGCTGATGTAAGGATGCCATGCTGATGTATGCATCCACATCGTCAACATGAGTGTAGAATACATCCCTGCAATGTGATTTCCTAGGGTCACTCTCCCAATGGTGACATGAAGGAGGTCAGGAACGTAGCCTACACAAGCATTCACTTGAGCATGTCTGACGCACTGTACCCCAATGGTACGTGTGTGTGTACGCCTCGTTTCCCTATTGCATTGTAGCCATACGCGAGCACAGCGTACCCCAATGGTACGTGCGTGTGTACGTCTTATTTCCCTATTGCATTGTAGCCACACACGAGCACAGCGTACCCCAATGGTAGGTGCGTGTGTACGCCTCGTTTCCCTATTGCATTGTAGCCATACGTGAGCACAGCGTACCCCAATGGTACGTGCGTGTGTATGCCTCGTTCCCTATTGCATTGTAGCCATACGCGAGCACAGCATACCCCAATGGTACGTGCGTGTGTACGCCTTGTTTCCCTATTGCAATATAGCCATACGCGAGCACAGTGTACCCCAATGGTACGTGCGTGTGTACTCCTTGTTTCCCTATTGCAATATAGCCATACGCGAGCACAGTGTACCCCAATGGTAGGTGCATGTGTACGCCTCGTTTCCCTATTGCAATGTAGCCATACGCGAGCACAGCGTACCCCAATGGTACGTGCGTGTGTACGCCTCGTTTCCCTATTGCATTGTAGCCATAGCGAGCACAGCGTACCCCAATGGTACGTGCGTGTGTACGCCTCGTTTCCCTATTGCATTGTAGCCATACACGAGCACAGCGTACCCCAATGGTACGTGCATGAGTACGCCTCGTTTCCCTATTGCATTGTAGCTATACGTGAGCACAGCATACCCCGATAGTACGTGCGTGTGTATGCCTCGTTTCCCTATTGCATTGTAGCCATACGCGAGCACAGCGTACCCCAATAGTACGTGTGTGTGTACGCCTCGTTTTCCTATTGCATTGTAGCCATACGCGAGCACAGCGTACCCCAATGGTACGTGCGTGTGTACGCCTCGTTTCACCATTGAATGGGTTGCATTTGCAACGGCAATGGCACCTTACTTGTGTGGGTATTCAAATAAATACATAGGGAACATCTAGGGGTTACAGAGAATGATCAGAATGCAACCAGATTGTCATGGATACAGAGAGTTTTGAGCCTCCTACAGGTGTTCTAGAAAATTCAGTTGGGCAAAAGTATACAATGTTGCAAAAGTTGTTGTTCAGCTCTGGCTCAGTTTTCAAACCATGCATATGTGTGTCATAGCCTTAAGTGTGATGGGATTGGATGAAACATAGGATGCTAACTATGGTGGCCTATCATACACTACTCCTTGAACTCACAGACCCTTTGCAGCACAAAAATAAGGCAGCATGTGGCTGTGTGAGGGCACTTGCCTGCACAACATTGGAGTGGTAAACACAGCTGCTGTCTCAGTATCCTCTGGACCCTGATTAGCTGAGCATGGAGAGGGCACCTGCATTCAGTGATGGTGAGGACAAGGCCCTACTGGATGCCCTCCTGCCTAACTACAGCAAGCTGTATGGGAGACCAGAGGAGCAGGTGAGTGATGTGTGCACTACCTTGGAGTGTGCACCTGTTGTGTGTGTGACACTATAGCCACTGTGTATGTATAGTGGATAGATGCTATGTTGTTGGGAGTGAGTGCCAGGGTGTACAGTGTTGTTTCAAGAGGGTTCTTTGTTGTAGTGGGGTGTGTGACAGCATGTCATGTGCTGAAGTGTACCCAGATGAAGCATATATTGCTCAGTGAGTGTCATGCTCAAAGAGTGGTTTGCACCCCTCATGTCATCTGTAGTCTTTAAATGGCATGTAATGCAGTTGTGTTTGCTCACAGGCCACATACTCCTGGACAATGATGCAAATGTGTGGAGCATCCGATGCCCTGTTGTCCTCAAGTATTTTGTGCACATATGTGTGTCTTTGGAACATGGACCAGGTGTACTGATGTTCTTTAACTTTACATTCGTGACAGGTATCTGCCTATGAGAAGGGTGAAATCTGGCTGGCCATCACCAGGGCTGTCAGGAGTGAGGGGGGCCTCACAGGAGGCTCAGAAACATCAAGAAGAGGTGGCAGGACATCCGGTGCTGGACCCGCTGCATCGCCAGAGTACAGCTGAAGCTGGAAGCTCCACGTCGGCATGGCGTCACCGGCCACCTCACCCCCCACATGCTCCGGGTCCTGGAAGGGGTGTTCCCAGACCTCCATAGGCAGTTGCAGGAGGGACAGCAGCAAGAAGGGGGTAGGTACATGTCTGTTTGTTGTCATGTGTGTCACATGCTACCAGCAGTGCTCCGAGGCATGGTAACACTCCCATAGTTGGAGTTGTGTGGTCAGACAGGCACTTAATGCATTGGCATTAGAATGTCCCAGTTTCAGCAGCTGCTTCTTTACATGCCTTGCCCTACTCCACATTTGATCAGCGCTTTGGCTAATGAATGTTTTTCACATGTACTCCTATGGTGCAATGTCTTAGTATGCATCTTCCTTTGCACATCATCATGTTGGAGGGGGGTCTGTGACACCTGTTGGTACATTACATGTAGCACCACATGTGCACAGTGTCTGCCCTTCTTCATATTTTGGCACTAATCTTGAGTCTCAACATGTGTTTTCTGCACGAGTCAGCCTCAGTGGCCTTTGTCCATGGTACACTTTCTAATTGTCATGTGTTAGCTACAGGTGCACACTGTACATGTGCACTAATGTTGGCTTTTGCATACTCACACTGGGCAGTGCGTGTGTGCATATTCTCAAAATATGTTGCATGTTGTTTGTAAATAATATTGATGGTCAGCCACACAATGTGGCTTTGGGTGTAGACAGCTGTGATGCCAGTGTGAGGTGATGGGACACTTGGTTCAGGTCCCAGGATGGCATCACATGGCAGTTCAGGCAGGACTTTCCCCATGTGGCACAAGGTCAAAGCAAATCAAACATGACCAGGTCTAGATTTGGGTGGCAGGGTGGGCAAATGAACTGTGATGCATCATCAGCTATCCTGTTGTCAGGCAGTGGCTCATCATTGTGTCTCTCATACAAGTTTTTGCCTTGCCTGTTGCTTGTATCCTACTATACATTGAGCGTTGTGTCTCTTACAATTGGCAAAGACTAGACTTAGCATTGTGCAGAGTTCAGTGGCATGTGACTCATGATGCATGCCATGTTTAGAAATGTGCCCAAATGATTTGTAGCTGATATGTCTGATGTGTACAGGTGACTGATATGTTTTTCTTATTCTCCTTGCCAACAGCATCATCAGCAGAATCTGGAGGAGACACAGGCGCAGACCAGGCAGAGGGACCCAGCGACAGTGCCTCCTGCTTTGAGGAGTCAGAGGGAGGCAGTGGCACGGAGGGTGAGGAGAGTCTGCAGGCCGGACCCCATGTGACTGACACATCCTACCATGCGGACGGCTCCGAATCAGACTCTCAGGAGGAGGGGGAATATGCAGCAATGGTCACTTCTTCATCTTTGGCTGGCCTCCCCTCCTCCAGTACCATCTCCAGCCTCCCAGTTGTTAGGGTCCCTAGGGTCCGTGCTAGCCCCCGTGTCTCCTTTGTTCCCGGCACCACAGCCCCTGCCCCTGTGTCCCCTGCTGCCCTCAGTGCTGAGTCTATGGACCTCCTCCGGCAGATTGTAGTAGGTCAGACATCCATGTTGACTGTCCTCCATGGACATACACGACTCATTACACAGTTGTTGTCGTTCATGGAGGGCATGTCATCTGCCATGTCTGATCTATGTCGGAGTGTGGCTGCCATAGAGTCAACACTGACGGCAGCTCTGTACACCCAGCAGCATCTGCCCCCCCATCCTTCAGACCCATCCACCTCAGCTTCTCCCATACCTACCCAACATACACGCAGACGCCACAGGTCAGACACAACAACAGACACACCCAGCACACCCACACGGCAGAAAAAGCTCAAATCTCCACGCACACAATCTCAAGGGGATGTAGGCACACCCACAGGTAGAGGGGACACACCTCACACATGTATCCACAGACCCAGGAGAACAGATTCACAGCCCACTACCTACACCCCCAATGTGTCCCCGGGTTCAGGTGGTAGTTTTTCCGAATTGGCTGAAGTGTGCAGCCAAGTTCATTTTGCTACTTTCAGCGATGCACCAGCCAGTGTGGATGAATCCACAACACCTGCACCCACTCCACCTGTCCTTCCCTCTCCTGTCCATGCGGTGCCGGAGGATTCCACAGATGATGTCCCCGAAGTTACCACAGCGGATTGAACTCGACGTGAGGGCAAGTTTGGGTGTGAGCACATCCATGAAGGCACAACATGTTATTCTGTCTTGTTTGGACTGGCCATTGGCCTTTTATGAGCAAGGACTCTTATTTACGTTTTCAATTTTGAACCAGCTGAATAAAGCTATTTATTTCAGTTTCTGAACTTTAGTTTGTCTGATAATGTCTGTGACTGCTGTGTGCTTGGGTGCAGGTGTGATGTTCAAATTTGGGTATGTTAACATGTGTCTATCTCCTGATGGTAATGAGGTTAACAGTGGTATGTTTTTTATTTAACGGCTGGGCACTGCTGGGCACTGGTGGGGGTCTTAGCCACACACACTCTCTAATGCTGGACACTGCTGGGCACTGGTGGGGGTCTTAGTCACACACACACTCTAATACTGGGCACTGCTGGGCACTGTTGGGGGTCTTAACCACACACACACTCTAATGCTAGACACTGCTGGGCACTGGTGGGGGTCTTAGCCACACACACACTCTAATGCTGGACACTGCTGGGCACTGGTGGTGGTCTTAGCCACACACACACTCTAATGCTGGACACTGCTGGGCACTGGTGGGGGTCTTAGCCACACACACACTCTAATGCTGGACACTGCTGGGCACTGATGGGGGTCTTAGCCACACACACACTCTAATGCTGGACACTGCTGGACACTGGTGGGGGTCTTAGCCACACACACACACTCTAATGCTGGACACTGCTGGGCACTGGTGGGGGTCTTAGCCACACACACACAATATAATGCTTGGCACTGCTGGGCACTGGTGGGGGTCTTAGCCACACACACACTCTAATGCTGGGCACTGCTGGGCACTGGTAGGGGTCTTAGCCACACACACACTCTAATGCTGGGCACTGCTGGGCACTGGTGGGGGTCTTATCCACACACACACACTCTAATGCTGGACACTGCTGGGCACTGGTGGGGGTCTTAGCCACACACACACTCTAATGCTGGACACTGCTGGGCACTGGTGGGGGTCTTAGCCACACACACACTCTAATGCTGGACACTGCTGGGCACTGGTGGGGGTCTTAGCCACACACACACTCTAATGCTGGACACTGCTTGGCACTGTTGGGCACTGGTGGGGGTCTTAGCCACACACACACTCTAATGCTGGACACCGCTGGGCACTGGTGGGGGTCTTAGCCACACGCACACTCTAATGCAGGGCACTGCTGGGGGTCTTAGCCACACACACACACTAATGCTGGACACTGCTTGGCACTGCTGGGCACTGGTGGGGGTCTTAGCCACACACACACTCTAATGCTGGGCACTTCTGGGCGCTGCTGGGCACTGGTGGGGGTCTTAGCCACACACACACACTAATGCTGGACACTGCTTGGCACTGCTGGGCACTGGTGGGGGTCTTAGCCACACACACACTCTAATGCTGGACACTGCTGGGCACTGGTGGGGGTCTTAGCCACACACACACTCTAATGCTGGGCACAGCTGGGCACTGCTGGGCACTGGTGGGGGTCTTAGCCACACACACACTCTAATGCCGGGCACTGCTGAGCACTGGTGGGGGTCTTAGCCACAAACACACACTAATGCTGGACACTGCTGGGCACTGCTGGGGGTTTTAGCCACACACACACTCTAATGCTGGGCACTGGTGGGGGTCTTAGCCACACACACACTCTAATGCTGGACACTGCTGGGCACTGGTCGGGGTCTTAGCCACACACACACTCTAATGCTGGGCACTGCTGGGCACTGCTGGGCACTGGTGGGGGTCTTAGCCACACACACACTCTAATGCTGGACACTGCTGGGCACTGCTGGGCACTGGTGGGGGTCTTAGCCACACACACACTCTAATACTGGACACTGCTGGGCACTGGTGGGGGTCTTAGCCACACACACACTCTAATGCTGGGCACTGCTGGGCACTGGTGGGGGTCTTAGCCACACACACACTCTAATGCTGGACACTGCTGGGCACTGGTGGGGGTCTTAGCCACACACACCCTATGCTGCTGGGCACTGCTGGGTGTGTTTTCTACACACCTCTTACACTTACACTGACATAGCAGACGTATGTCCCACACGTCTCCGTATTACACTGTTGATGTGCGGTGGCGTACCGTACCCCGAGGTCGATGACGTAGGTGCGGCACGTCTCCGTATTACACTGGTGATGTGCGGTGATGTACCGTACCCCGAGGTCGATGACGTAGGTGCGGCACGTCTCCGTATTACACTGGTGATGTGCGGTGACGTACCATACCCCGAGGTCGATGATGTAGGTGTGGCACATCTCCGTATTACACTGTTGATGTGCGTGACATACCTTACCCCGAGGTCGATGACGTAGGTGCGGCACGTCTCCGTATTACACTGGTGATGTGCGGTGACGTACCGTACTCCAAGGTCAATGACGTAGGTGCGGCACGTCTCCGTATTACACTGTTGATGTGCGGTGACGTACCGTACCCCGAGGTCGATGACGTAGGAGCGGCACGTCTCCGTATTACACTGGTGATGTGCGGGAGTGTGTGGCGCAACGTACCCAGCATTACAGTTGTGCAATGGAGATGTGCGTATGTGGCATCACGTACAGGTATGTTGGACTTCGTTGTACTCACCTTCTGCGCCATCGTCGGTTTCTATGTACGAGGTGGTGGCCGTACAGGATTAGGATGACACGGACGATGGCGTTCATGTCCTGCTTGTCGCGTACCATGGTGCGGTTCGTGCCGGAGTCTGGTTTTATGGTAGTTTTGAGCTCTCGTAGAAAAAGAGCCATACGGAGTGTGTTCAACACGGATCATACTTCCTGGTTCAGAAGACGCGGTCTATTTACGTTCGGACGTAGCGTGGAGCGTCAGCCGAATGCAAATCGTATGGACTTCCGATTTGTACGACGTTTTTTTTTAGGCGTACGGAGTGACGCTTTTGGTTGGGATCGTACTTGCTGAATCGTACGGGGACGCTTACGGGTACGATTCGTAAGGGGAAAAACGCTCCGAACGGCAATTCGGAGCGCTTTTTACCGGATCGGTATCGACCCCTTAATGCTATAACATCTCATTTAAATAAATGTTAATAAATCAAGAATAATCATAATTTAATATAAATAAATTACTTCCTAACCGATTCTTCTATAAACCCACAACCCGTTCCAGAACTAAAAAAACACAAAATTAAAATTAAAAAAATATTAACTACTAAAAATTGTACACATAAGAAGGAAGCAATGTGGATATGTAGATTGAGGACACTGGAATTTGGCCATAATTATGACGATGAATTACACCATTTCTTATCATAATTTGACTTTTGGTTCAAATTTAGAAATGCCTTCAATACTGACCCTCTTGAATTTGGTGTTCTGTAATGATAACTGCCCAGAGGACTGTAAGGCTCTTTCTTGTATGCTTTAAGTTCCATTGCTGGATTTCCTGCGTTCCAAACTATTAACAGCACGGGGGCATTTTGTTATTATCTCGATTTTACAATACGTTTTTATTACACACCATGGATGTCATGAGAATGGGTATCATGTTTATTTAAAGCAATAGATGTTTGGACATCAATTTTTGATGATGAATTACATCATTATTTATCATACTTTGACTGTTTGTTCAAACCAAAAATGCCTTCAATATTGACCCTTTTGAATTTGTTGTTCTGTGGTATCAACTACCCACAGGACTGTGAGGCTCTATTCTGTATGTAATAAGTCCCATTGCTGGTTTTTCTTTGTTTCAAACCATTGCCAGTAAGGGGGCATTTTGTTATCAACAAAAACTTTTTAGTACGTGTTTACCACACACAATGGATGACATGAAAATGAGTATCGTGTTCATTCAAAGCAACAGATGTTTGGACATTATTCTCTTCTAGTTGTAATCCCTTGTACTATCTTCAAGATTAAGCCAGATGATGTGTTGGGTCCAGTTGGTTTTGCTATCACGTTCTGTCTATTTCTATTGTACAGTCAAATTGCATTTTTTCCTTTTTTGGAGATGGATTTCTATGGACTCTAGTATTTTAATTTTTTGTTACTCAGCTCTCGCCTCTCTCATCACATTATTGCAAAATTTCTAAAAAGGGTGGTTATTTGATACCCCTTTATGTGGAATGGACACCATTCCTGATTACACTCGTGAATTATATCTCTAGTTGTCTATTTCATGCTACACCGAGGCATGCATACCTTTCAATCATGGCCGACATATTTATTGGTTTCGATATACACTCCTACAACAAGGGCTCTTAGAGTTGTTTATGGAATGGATAGGCCGCTTGTTTACATCGCGAGTATTTGGCATTACATGCATTTTGCGAGTGGTCGGTTTTTCATAACAAAATCCCCTTTGTGTATATTATTCCCAATGCAGTTCGGATGCCCTATCTACCACTTCTAAATGGCCGCCACACAGGGTATGGATCGTGATCTATCCATCAAGGCCGCCAACAGTCCGGATGTTTAATTGCGTTTCACGTTCTTTACACCTACAGCGCTGCTTCCAAAATATTCGGCAATATTTTGAAATATATTCCATATATTGGGTGCTTTCTTAAATATATCGTACTGGCATGTCATGCGGCTTCGGATAACAATACTGTCTACATTAGTAATTACTTGACGCAGGTGCATGATTTTCACACTGTTCAAAGATGGCCGCCTGTTATCAGATATTCTTTGACTGTTCTAAGATGGTGGTCATGTGAATATATTATTGTAGACCGTCCAAATTGGATAACGAACGAGCGGTTAATTTGCTCTTTTAGAGCATTAGTACTCTATTTCCTTCCAAATAACTAAGTTATTTTGAATCCGTGTGTATCATGGACTAGTTTTTGCTACCAATGTTGCCACTACACCAAGATCCTTTGACTAGTTCAAGATGGCGGCCATATAATGCCGACATTCTTTAGTCTGCTTGTCCCGTCTTTCGCGCAGGTGATTCTCATTACACAATTAAGGCAGGTATATATACCGGTGCGGTTATGGCTGGTCACCATCAGGCGTTATACAAACTGAGGGACCTTTTGTTTGGGCGGCTATCTCCCGCTTTTTTTCATCTACTCCGAGGTAAGTGCTGTCCATTCCGTTTTCCTTGTGGCTTAGGATAAGTTTAATTTCTTTTCGAAGTACATAGTGCCTAGAGGGTTTTCCCTTTTTTTTTCCCCCTTTTTTTCTTTGTTATTTATTGTCTGACATAAGGATCTTTTGTAATGAACAATGGTTGGGCTATGATTGGGGTTACTAGGTTTGACCAGAGGGATAGAGGGTAGCTAATATTACTCCCCATTTATCAAGCACAACTTTGACTGTTTAGATATACACTGTTGTGAGTATACATTATTGCTCACATAATGGATAGCTTTTATCCATCTCTTTTCTTTTCTTTCTCGGTTTCGCCCTGTTTTTCTAGGACTACGGAGGTGGAACCATGACTATATTTCTTTGATGGCAGGATATCCGCTATAAGGGGCACTTGGTCAAGCCATAGGTACATGTTGTTATTTAAAGTTATCCTCTATTGTCGAACGCATTATATACAACAGGACCCACAATAAAAAGTGTCTTGTTCTTTTTGTTTGCAGATTATAGTGCACATCGCATTGTTGGTGCACAATATATTTATTCTCGCGTGGAAAACTTGGATCTCTAAGCATTTCATCTACGATCCTTGGATATTATATTTATAGGCAAGTTGGGTCGACTCTTCTCTGTACCTTAGCTTGTGTTTCCTTGCCTGTGCCTAGCACTCTCAACCCAGTTTTAATTATATACTGGTGCATTGACCATGTATTATCTATAAATGAATGTTAGTAAGGACACCACTAATCTGATGATCCTGAATAATAACAATGATACAATATAGTAAGTCTCTCCTAATCTCTGTTCTTTATCACAGTACTTGTTACCAAGAACCCGTGTATACATGACACTTCATGACTGAACTATTGCTCGAACATCCACGTGGATACTTACCTTGTTGTAAGTGGCATATTGGTTTTTGTTGATGCAATTCAGTTGTTATGGACACCATTGGGATGATAGAATAGCTCATATGCATGCTCAGCTCTTTCCCTCCTTGATTGCCGTTTCCTGCGTTCATTTTTGTTCTTTTTGCATAATTGGTTTTTCACTTACTGTATGGACTTTCCCACTATATTCATTTATTTCTCTTACTCATTTTGCTTACAGTTGTGGAAGTAGAGATTGACAGAGCGGACTGCCACCTATCTGGTTTCAACACCTTAATCTGGATATTGAATTTTTTCTCATGGTAGGTGTACATCTTTGACCTTGGGCCCCATTGACCTTAGGTGCCTAGAGGTACTTAGATCACCAGAAGCTGTATTCTCTTCTGACAAGTGAAGAGAGGTCGAGGCCTCACCTGTAAACATACTGCATACCATCATAGGTTACAATTGTATATTTTCAACCTGCAACTAAGATTTCCTAAATGATTTTTTTAAATATATAAAACAATGTATGTCTTATTTATACTATGTCAACTTGGGGTATCGATTACTGGTTAAACTCCAGGAATGTAGCAATGTTGGGTTATCTGGCTTATAAGTGTGGATTCACTGTTTAGTGTAGACTCACTTTTTTAATGTATGGGACCATTGTATACTCGGCTGGATGTTGCAGTGGACCATCTTTTAATTGTATGTTTATATTTCTTGTTTTTTGTAAACACAGCCCTGAAGAAGTCCCGGCAGGGACGAAACGCGTCGGCTGTCCTATTTTGCAATTTGTGAAAAATAAATCATCTAAACAAAACGGACTTTCTGGACATTTATACTTATCAAGTGATTGTTGCAAAACTGTTCATTTCATGGTGCACCTGTGCTTTTAATTAACTCTACTAAAAATTGTACACATATATTTAAAAATATAAACACTTCTTAATTAATTAATATTAAATGAATTTACACATTAAACACTATACCATCTCAATTAATTAAATATGAATGCATATAAAATAATCATTCATTTAATATAATTACATTTCTTCCTACCCTATTCCCTTATAAACTAAAAACAACCCGCTACAGAACCAAAAAATGTAAAATCAAAATTAAAAAAATTAATAACTACTAAAAATGTAACACATATAGTAAAAAATATGAACAGTTCTTATAGGAAAAATGTATCACATACATTTAAAATATATAATAAAACACATAACATTAATTTAAATAATCAATATTTTTAACAACTATTGGGCTCATTCGGATAGCGGGCGGACTTTGACCGCCCGCCATCCCGACATGAAGAGGGACCACCCGCCATGAGGGCGGGGATCCCGTGGGGGCAATTAGGATGCTCCCGCCACAGTGGTGGGCTCATCCCGCATATTTAACATTGCGGCATCGCCCGCCGCAATGCTAAAAATGCATGTTGTGCCTGCCAAGTTGTCTATTAAAATACAGGGGGGCACCATAGGTACGCCCCATGTGTACCCCCCAGAGTCCCTAGGGGCCCACAACAGGCCCCTGCAAGCAATTCCCGCATGCCTTCCCGTGGCGGAAATGCCGCCACGGAAAGGCATGTTGCGTCTCCTCAGTAATATGGCTAGAGGTGTCTAACAGACACGCCCACCATATTAAACTCTTTTCCGCCCGGTCGACTTGTTGACTGGGCGGAAAAGCGGCAGATGGTCTTTCCATCCGCCATGGTCCCCCCGCCATAGTAATATGGCAGGGGGAAAATGGGTGGCGGGCGGGGACAGATCTCGGGCGGATCGCCACTGCCATCCGGGCGGTGGCGATCCACCCGAGATCCTAATGACCCCCTATATTTTTACAAATTATATTAAACATTTATATATATATTTTTAATCGATATTACTTACCTTAAGTCGATATTCTTGACCACAATATTCTTTTTTTTTCTTTTTTTTTATTGAGTTTTGTATCAGCAACCAGGTAAGACACAGTACGTACAAAAAAGGGCAAAATAAATATTTCAACATATCAAAATAAGGTTAAGACATTGTATTATTATACATCAAGTCTTAAATTCATAGCCAGTTAATAATCGGAGACCACAATTGTAACCACTGAGCTTTCCTCCTCATACCCTTTGTTTTATAGGCCGCAATCTCAATATATATATGTTGTTAATAATCTAGATTGCCAACTAGTAAAGGTTGGTGGCTCAGGATCAAGCCATTGGGATGTAATACATAAACGAAAGATAGACATACATATAAATATAAATCCTTCCTCCATTGCTGGTCGAAAATTGACTCCCCCTTCTAGCCGGCCCATAATCACCAGCTCAGCAGAAAGCTGTTGAGATATACCTAAAACCTGAAGAAATTGCACAACATCTTTAACAAACTGAGTCAACTAAGGACAGTAAAAAAACATATGAAGTGCATCTGCAGCATACAAGCCGCAACGACTGCAGCTATCCCCCCGACTAGATTTCCATTTAGCCAATTTCTTTGGTGTATAGTATAAATCATAAATTGACATATAGGGGCCGATTCTGATCCTGGATTTTTATTTTCCATACAAATAGGATTTGTATTTTTTTCCATACAAATTGTAAAAGTCCCTTCCAACCCGTGTAGTACGATTCGTATGGGAAAAATACATACAGATCGGCCCGATCCTTACAAATCGGATCGGGAAAAGCTGTACGACACGGACTTGTAAAAAAGACCATACAATTTGTAAAAAGGCTGTCCAACCCCTCAAGTACGATTCGTACCGGGTTGTCAGCATATGATTTGTATGGAAAATGGCCTGTATACGGGGAATGACTCGTACCGGGCAACGAAGCGAACCCCTATACGCCTCGTACCCTAGTATGACTCCTTCTGGGGGTATGACTCATACCGGGGTATGGGTCGTATAGGGGTATGAGGCATACAGGGGTCAACCCACATGCGAGGCGTGTGTATGGTGCGTACCCCAACATCGCACATGTACGCACCGTACATACGCGATTTGGAGGTTCGGTGCGTACACAGGCGATTTTGGGGTACGGTGCGTACACAGGCGAATTTGGGGTACGGTGTGTACAAACACAATTTTGGGATACGGTGCGTACACAGGGGATTTTGGGGTACGGTGCGTACATACGTGATTTTGGGGTATGGTGCGTACACAGGCGATTTTGGGGTATAGTGCGATTTTGGGGTACGGTGCGTACAGAGGCGATTTCGGGTACGGTGCTTGTACGGTGAGTACACGACCAGTACCCCTTCATCGCGTATGTACGCACCGTACCCCACTTTCCGTGTCATCCGTGCGCACCGTACATACGCACCGTACCCCTGTATTCATGGGGTGTACGACGCGTACATGGGGATCTGTCTCGTACTGTTTTCGGGCCGTACAAGGTTTTTGCAGCACTTTTTGGCTCTTGTAAAAAAAGAGCCGTACGGAGTGCCGTTTGTACGAATCGTACTTGCCGGGTTGTAAACTGCTGCCGGGAATACATGGGAATGTCACGTACAGAGCAATCCGAATCTGAATTGCTTGTATATACGAGTTGTATGGTCTTTTTTACAATTTGTATGGCGTGCGTCTATTTGTACGAATCGTACTTCCTAGGTTGTAGGGGCCTCCTTACAAGTACGAGTTGTATGGGGAAAAAGCTCCATACCACGATTTGTACAGCATTTTTCCAGGATCGGAATCGGCCCCTATGTTGGCTATTCAGGGGGCCGTTAAATAAAACTATCATAGCTAATTCAAGTATCTTTTCTAAGTTAATTCGCTCCACCCCAAGTCTATTTTGCCATTTTATTTCCCAGTTCTCAATATCATCCTCCGCCCCTTTCATGAATATCTGATAAAGTGGTCCCATTCTTGCTCGTGATCTAATTGATTCTAAAATTTCTACCTTATGCAAAAACATTTGTTTTTGCTTAATTTTCACTTCAAAATAACTACGTAGTTGAAGATATTTAAAAAAATCATTTCGAGCTAATTTATATTTCCTCTGTAAGAACTCAAAAGAAACAAGTTGATCCCCCTGAAAAAAATCTCCCAAGATAGAGATCCCAGCATTATGCCATCTATTCATTACATGGTCATTAAATATTTCGGGCAAGAGCGGGCAATTGTGCAGTGGCGTACCTAAATTTAAATTAACCCCGATACCCAATTTCTTCTTCACCTTTCTCCAAATTACAAATGCAGACCATACTACCTTAAATTTAATTTTCTTGTAGTAGCTAAGTTCTATTATATGATTGAAACATTGCCTGGCCTCCCCCCCTAATAACATCTCGTAGATAGACGGGGCAGCAAAGATTTCCGTTGGATCTTCCTGTAATATTAACACCCCCATGTGTTGTAATATAGCGATCCAATGGTATAATCGGAAGTTAGGTACTCCCCAACCACCTTGTGCTCTTGGCAGCATACACCACTTCAAAGCTCTCCTAGAACGCCGATAGCTCCACAAAAAACCTCGCACACATTCTCTCAATGCGGGAAAAAAACGTTGAAGAAATTAGTAAAGGGATGGTCCGAAAAATATACAAAAACTTAGGAAAGATTAACATTTTCAGGACATTACTGCGCCCATACAAAGATAGATGTAAATTGTTAATCCGTTCCAGCATCTTGTTAGAAGAAGCGATGATTGGGTCCAAATTCAAAGAGAGAATGTCCTCCACTGTTGGGGATATTTTAATCCCTAGATAGGTTACCACAGGTTCAAAGTGAATATCTACCGGGCGACCGGCCACTGAATGAATCAATTGTGTTTTGGACACATTTAGTTTGTAACCCGAAGCCCGTCCAAAGACCTTGGCTGCTTCAATGATCTCCGGTAAAGCATTGCTAATATCTGATGTTGCAACTGTGATATCATCCGCGTATGCAAATATTTTATATGCCTCATTATTTATCACAAGCGGTTTAATTATTTCATTACTCTCCATAGTAAGTATAAAAGGCTCGATATATAAAGCGACCACAATATTCTTGCTGTTGATTTTTCTCACTCACAATATTTGTGACTCAATATTTTTTACTCAATATTCTGTCTCATCACCATAATTGTCTCATCACCATAATTATTGTTAGGAAAGGAGTGAAAAAAATGACATTCAAGTACTTAAATGACTGTTGTTGATAAATGCAACAAGTTGCCGCTGTTAAATTTATCATAACTATTATAGAAGAGCAGCTATGGAACTTTCTCTTCTGTAAGCTAAAATCCAGCATTTTTGTGGGCTCTGCTGATTGGTCAGCCTTAACAGGCTTCGCAAGGGTGATTTGATAATGTGATAAATGGTCTGACATGAGAAGAGTTTATCTGATTGAGAGAGCTCTGCCGCTGGGGAGGAAGGGTCCTGCAGAGGGAGCTGGGTAAATCAAACTGAGCTCAAAGAGAGAGAAGATCAGTAAGGAATGCCAGCCGAACCTACCCACATATCGTGTGCCTCATCCAGATGACAGGCTAAGGACAAAAATGTGCAGCGGTCAGGGGAAATAGGCTAAAAGCAATGAACCACAATATGGATTGATTCAGCTAGTGCTTATGCTTCTCAAGGGAAATCATTAGTGCTGCATTTTAGAAGTGTAGTGCTTTGGGGGACAGGAAGATGCCACACCTTTGAGGAAGTTGCCATGCTTTTGGGTGGAACCCAGCATCTCATTGGACAGAGGTGTTACCTGCTTGTTGCCACAGAGCACTGAATACATATGTGAGAGCTGCATAGTCTCTCAGATCTGTTGCCTGGAACTATAGGGAAAAGTAGGACTGCCCTGCTGGAATCTGGCTATGCACCCAAAGGCTAGCACTTTGAATGACTGCGCGTACTGCACAATCTGATACTACTGTCCTGGGTACTGTGCCTTGTTCAAGAACGATTGAGGAGTGGACTCCCTACATGCTACACGTTAACAGAGGCTACCTGCATCAAGTCACCATTGTCAAGTGCATCCAGTGGACTTTAAGGATTTGGCCAGGTGCATTGTGGGAATTGTCGTCCGGACATCCCAGAGACCATGTACGATATTTCAGCAGTGTTGGCTGTAATATAACGAAAGTGGGAGGTGCGGGACACAAATGGACAGGGATGCCAGGGACAGGGAGAATAATAATTGTTCAAAAATATACCTTTCCTTTCACTGCCGCTGACTTCATCACCCTTCTTGGCGCTCTCCCAGCAGTCTCTAGGAAAGCAGGCTCCCTGTCCAATCCAGACGCTGGCCTCATGCTATGAGAGCAGCACCAGGATTGGTCTGAGTGACCTGGGCTGGTGCTCAGACAGTTCCTGGGAGCCTGTGACTTTTCTCCAACCCGGCTGTGAACACAGCTGGGTTGGATAAATATAAATGTGCATGTCTGTTTGGCCTGTCTAAGACAGCTAGCCAAACTTACATGTGCACTTCTAAGTGCTCACCACTCCTCCTGGCCCGCCCCACCCTACACGCATGCCTAAACCAGTCACAGAAAAATAAAATGATGTTGCTTTATTATCATTTTATTTTTCTGTCAATGACTCTAATGAGTGGGGCGACGCTCCTACACCATTACGGAGCCACCCCTGGATTCCAATCTTTTGGATTGGTGATTTGGGCACTTGGGGGCTGATGACGATGGCAGGCTGGACTTGCTTCTCCCTCCATCATAGCAGTGTTTGGGACCGCCCGCCAGACATGCGGCGGTCCCACCACTGCAATTAGGATGTGCCCACCATACTGGCAGGCGAATCCAGGGCGTTTAACATTGCGGGTGGTGCTGCTGGCTGCAGCACCGTACGCTGCAGCTACAAGGAGACCTTCAAGAAGCACTTCCTAAAGATTGGAGAACTTGCCAGGATTTCAAATTCAATCCGCTGAAAGCTCTAGAACTCTGAATTTCCACGATTTTACCGGGGTCTTGCTGAAAGTCAAGCCAGCAAATTCTCTCCGAATCTGGCCTGCAGTCTAGGGTCGAGCGACACCAGAAGAAAAAGCTCCAGACAGGTTATGACGCGTGGAGGTAACATTTTGACCAGGCCTCCCACTTAGGGGCCTATTCCGATGTGGGACGGACTTAGGAGCTGTAACCGACCGGCCTGCAGCTATGGAAGTATACCTTACAATGCAAGCAGGCTTTCCGATTGGAAAGCATGCTTGCATTGCTGGAAGTGGGAGTGCAGTTCATCCCTGCACCCTGTGGCCGGCACCCCAAGGTATGAAACACAAAGGTGTCAAAGGGTCTATATACAAAATCTACGTGTGGTACATTGAACTGAAGATGTCTGTGACAACCCACTTAAAGTCAATAAAAAAAAACATAAATAAGTGTCCTGTGATCGCTAACAGGATACCCATCAGTCACCACTCGGAACCGCCCTTCATCATTTGGGATTCCTGTTAACCATATATTAGGTCCACTACCGGTAAAGATGGAAGGTCAGATCTTATAACATCCTGTAAACCTGGTAGTGACCAATATGGTTAGAGTGTCACAAAGTACCAGTTGGTGGGTATGGGGGTGACTGGTTTGCAGTGCTTGTGAAAAAAGAGCTTAGTGAAAATAAAATTGGGTGAGGGAGCACGAATGAAGAATTTATTCTGTTTTTTTGCTCGCTCCACCAATATTAAAAGAGCAGCAAAGGTAGACTCAACAAATATCTACCTAGATGTAGAAATGGTCAACATGTTTCAGCAATTTAAGGGGACTAACGAGTCCATTGCTTTCATCAGGACCTAGATATTAGATAGTGCTACTGCAAGGATATAGTGAAGTGTTAAAAGTGACTACATATTTAACGTACTGCAACATGAAAAGAGATCACCTGAATTCCTAGGTGTAGTCTTTGCTTGCAAGTGTATTGTATGTCACTAGTGGGAAGAAAAAAAGACACAGACAAAAAACAGTAAAAATGACCACATACACATAGACATGATAACGTGTAATTAATCCACATTTAGCTGTAACCTAATTGTTTGGTAGAGCAACACACTGGTTCTGTAGTTATCAAACATGAAGACACTTAGATGTAATTCTTGCACGTGCCTCATGGGAACAGTCCAGCCCGAACTGCCAAGCCATGTCTTTCCTGGACCAGAATCAAGCATCCTAGGACCGGTTTCTGGCTATCAGCCATCATCAGCCAGGATAGCTTGACTCAGTGGTGTGGAGAGCTCGGGACTCACGTCTGAGCATACCCGTCCCACTCGGGGTGACAAATGCAAAAACAACAGTTGATGGACAGAATACAGAACAATGTCATACATTCACCCCAGTACAGATATCTGGGCCTAAATCCAATGTTTTTTTGCACCCCACACCACCCCAGTTCAGACATGGCCATATGCAAATCAGCCTTGTCCCTGTGCCTCATGGAAACAGTCCAGCCCGAACTGCCAAGCCGTGTCTTGGTGAGCAAAATAACGATGTATTAAACCCAGATCTGTGACTGCGGGTGAATGTTTTGCCATTGTGCAACATACAGTCCATCATCTTGTGTATTTTGCTGTTCACCCTATGTGGGAAGGGAATGCCCAGACGTGGGTCCCTTGCTCTCTAGGCCCCAGGAGTCAAGCTTTCCTGGCTGAAGACGGCTGATAGCCAGAAACCGGTCCTAGGATGCTTGATTCCGGTCCAGAAAAGACATGGCTTGGCAGATCGGGATGGACTGTTCCCATGAGGCACAGGGTAAAGACTGATTTGCATATGGCCATGTATGTACTGGGGTTGCTTGGTGAGCAAAATAACGATGGATGAAACCCAGATCTGTGACTGGGGTGAATGTTTTGCCATTGTGCAACATTCCGTCAATTATCTTGTGTATTTTGCTGTTCACCCTATGTGGGAAGGGTATGCCCAGACGTGGGTCCCTTGCTCACTAGGCCACTGGAGTCAAGATATTCTGGCTGAAGATGACTGATATCCAGAAACCGGTCCTAGGATGCTTGATTCTGGTCCAGGAAAGACATGGCTTGGCAGTTCGGGCTGGACTGTTCCCATGAGGCACAGGGTCAAGACTGATTTGCATATGACCATGTCTGAACTGGGGTGGCTTGGTGAGCAAAATAACGATGGATTAAACCCAGATCTGTGACTGGGGGTGAATGTTTTGCCATTGTGCAACATTCCGTCCATCATCTTGTGTATTTTGCTGTTCACCCTATGTGGAAAGGGTATGCCCAGACGTGGGTCCCTTGCTAACTAGGCCACTGGAGTCAAGCTATCCTGGCTGAAGACGACTGATAGCCAGAAACCTGTCCTAGGAGGCTTGATTCTGGTCCAGGAAAGACATGGCTTGGCTGTTTAGGCTGGACTGTTCCCATAAGGCACAAGGTCAAGACTGATTAGCATATGGCCATGTCTGAACTGTGGTGGCTTGGTGAGCAAAATAACGATGGATTAAACCCAGATCTGTGACTGGGGGGAATGTTTTGCCATTGTGCAACCTTCCGTCCATCATCTTGTATATTTTGCTGTTCACCCAATGTGGAAAGGGTATGCCCAGACGTGGGTCCCTTGCTCACAAGGCCACTGTAGTCAAACTATCCTGGATGAAGACGGCTGATAGCCAGAAACTGGTCCTAGGATGCTTCATTCTGGTCCAGGAAAGACATGGCTTGGCAGTTCGGGCTGGACTGTTCCCGTGAGGCACAGGGTCAAGACAGATTTGCATATGGTCATGTCTGAACTGGGGTGGCTTGGTGAGCAAAATAACGATGGATTAAACCCAGATCTGTGACTGGGGTGGATGTTTTGCCATTATGCAACATTCCGTCCATCATCTTGTGTATTTTGCTGTTCACCCTATGTGGGAAGGGTATGGCCAGACGTGGGTCCCTTGCGCGCTAGGCCACTGGAGTCAAGCTATCCTGGCTGAAGACGGCTGATAGCCAGAAACCGGTCCTAGGATGCTTGATTCCGATCCAGGTAAGACATGGCTTGGCAGTTCGGGCTGGACTGTTCCCATGAGGCACAGGGTCAAGACTGATTTGCATATGGCCATGTCTGAACTGGGGAGGCTTGGAGTGCAAAATAACGATGAATTTAGGCCCAGATCTCTGACTGGGGGTGAATGTTTTGCCATTGTGCAACATTCCGTCCATCATCTTGTGTATTTTGCTGTTCACCCTATGTGGGAAGGGTGTGCCCAGACGTGGGTCCTTTGCTCACTAGGCCAGTGAAGTCAAGCTATCCTTGCTGAAGATGGTTGATAGCCAGAAACCGGTCCTCGGATGCTTGATTCTGGTCCAGGAAAGACATGGCTTGGCAGTTCGGGCTGTACTGTTCCCATGAGGCACATGATCAAGACTGATTTGCATATGGCCATGTCTGAACTGGGGTTGCTTGGTGAGCAAAATAACGATGGATTAAACCCAGATCTGTGACTGGGGTGAATGTTTTGCCATTGCGCAACATTCCTTCAATTATCTTGTGTATTTTGCTGTTCACCCTATGTGGGAAGGGTATGTCCAGACGTGGGTCCCTTGCTCACTAGGCCACTGGAGTCAAGCTATCCTGGCTGAAGATGACTGATATCCAGAAACCGGTCCTAGGATGCTTGATTCCGGTCCAGGAAAGACATGGCTTGGCAGTTCGGGCTGGACTGTTCCCATGAGGCACAGGGTCAAGACTAATTTGCATATGGCCATATCTGAACTGGTGTGGCTTGGTGAGCAAAATAACGATTGATTAAACCCAGATCTGTGACTGGGAGTGAATGTTTTGCCATTGTGCAACATTCCGTCCATCATTTTGTGTATTTTGCTGTTCACCCTATGTGGGAAGGGTATGCCCAGACGTGGTTCCCTTGCTCACTAGGCCACTGGAGTCAAGCTATCCTGACTGAAGACAGCTGATAGCCAGAAACTGGTCCTAGTATGCTTGATTCCGGTCCAGAAAACAAATGGCTTGGCAGTTCGGGCTGGACTGTTCCCATGAGGCACAGGGTCAAGACTGATTTGCATATGGTCATGTCTGAACTGGGGTGGCTTTGTGAGCACAATAACGATGGATTAAACCCAGATCTGTGACGGGGGGTGAATGGTTTGCCATTGTGCAACATTCCGTCCATCATCTTGTGTATTTTGCTGTTCACCCTATGTGGAAAGGGTATGCCCAGACGTGGGTCCCTTGCTAACTAGGCCACTGGAGTCAAACTATCCTGGATGAAGACAGCTGATAGCCAGAAACCGGTCCTAGGATGCTTCATTCTGGTCCAGGAAAGACATGGCTTGGCAGTTCGGGCTGGACTGTTCCCGTGAGGCACAGGGTCAAGACAGATTTGCATATGGCCATGTCTGAACTGGGGTGGCTTGGTGAGCAAAATAACGATGGATTAAACCCAGATCTGTGACTGGGGTGGATGTTTTGCCATTGTGCAATATTCCGTCCATCATCTTGTGTATTTTGCTGTTCACCCTATGTGGGAAGGGTATGGCCAGACGTTGGTCCCTTGCGCACTAGGCCACTGGAGTCAAGCTATCCTGGCTGAAGATAGCTGATAGCCAGAAACCGGTCCTAGGATGCTAGATTCCGGTCCAGGTAAGACATGGCTTGGCAGTTCGGGCTGGACTGTTCCCATGAGGCACAGGGTCAAGACTGATTTGCATATGGCCATGTCTGAACTGGGGTGGCTTTGTGAGCAAAATAACGATGGATTAAACCCAGATCTGTGACTGGGGGGAATGTTATGCCTTTGTGCAACCTTCCGTCCATCATCTTGTATATTTTGCTGTTCACCCAATGTGGAAAGGGTATGCCCAGACGTGGGTCCCTTGCTCACAAGGCCACTGTAGTCAAACTATCCTGGATGAAGACGGCTGATAGACAGAAACCGGTCCTAGGATGCTTCATTCTGGTCCCGGAAAGACATGGCTTGGCAGTTCGGGCTGGACTGTTCCCGTGAGGCACAGGGTCAAGACAGATTTGCATATGGCCATGTCTGAACTGGGGTGGCTTGGTGAGCAAAATAACGATGGATTAAACCCAGATCTGTGACTGGGGTGGATGTTTTGCCATTATGCAACATTCCGTCCATCATCTTGTGTATTTTGCTGTTCACCCTATGTGGGAAGGGTATGGCCAGACGTGGGTCCCTTGCGCGCTAGGCCACTGGAGTCAAGCTATCCTGGCTGAAGACGGCTGATAGCCAGAAACCGGTCCTAGGATGCTTGATGCCGATCCAGGTAAGACATGGCTTGGCAGTTCGGGCTGGACTGTTCCCATGAGGCACAGGGTCAAGACTAATTTGCATATGGCCATGTCTGAACTGGGGAGGCTTGGAGTGCAAAAAAATGATGAATTTAGGCCCAGATCTCTGACTGGGGGTGAATGTTTTGCCATTGTGCAACATTCCGTCCATCATCTTGTGTATTTTGCTGTTCACCCTATGTGGGAAGGGTGTGCCCAGACGTGGGTCCTTTGCTCACTAGGCCACTTAAGTCAAGCTATCCTGGCTGAAGACGGTTGATAGCCAGAAACCAGTCCTCGGATGCTTGATTCTGGTCCAGGAAAGACATGGCTTGGCAGTTTGGACTGTACTGTTCCCATGAGGCACATGATCAAGACTGATTTGCATATGGCCATGTCTGAACTGGGGTTGCTTGGTGAGCAAAATAACGATGGATTAAACCCAGATCTGTGACTGAGGTGAATGTTTTGCCATTGCGCAACATTCCTTCAATTATCTTGTGTATTTTGCTGTTCACCCTATGTGGGAAGGGTATGTCCAGACGTGGGTCCCTTGCTCACTAGGCCACTGGAGTCAAGCTATCCTGGCTGAAGATGACTGATATCCAGAAACCGGTCCTAGGATGCTTGATTCCGGTCCAGGAAAGACATGGCTTGGCAGTTCGGGCTGGACTGTTCCCATGAGGCACAGGGTCAAGACTAATTTGCATATGGCCATGTCTGAACTGGTGTGGCTTGGTGAGCAAAATGACGATTGATTAAACCCAGATCTGTGACTGGGAGTGAATGTTTTGCCATTGTGCAACATTCCGTCCATCATCTTGTGTATTTTTCTGTTCACCCTATGTGGGAAGGGTATGCCCAGACGTGGTTCCCTTGCTCACTAGGCCACTGGAGTCAAGCTATCCTGACTGAAGACGGCTGATAGCCAGAAACCGGTCCTAGTATGCTTGATTCCGGTGCAGGAAACAAATGACTTGGCAGTTCGGGCTGGACTGTTCCCATGAGGCACAGGGTCAAGACTGATTTGCATATGACCATGTCTGAACTGGGGTGGCTTGGTGAGCAAAATAACGATGGATTAAACCCAGATCTGTGACTGGGGGTGAATGTTTTGCCATTGTGCAACATTCCGTCCATCATCTTGTGTATTTTGCTGTTCACCCTATGTGGAAAGGGTATGCCCAGACGTGGGTCCCTTGCTAACTAGGCAACTGGAGTCAAGCTTACCTGGCTGAATACGACTGATAGCCAGAAACCTGTCCTAGGATGCTTGATTCCGGTCCAGGAAAACATGGCTTGGCTGTTCAGGCTGGACTGTTCCCATAAGGCACAAGGTCAAGACTGATTAGCATATGGCCATGTCTGATCTGTGGTGGCTTGGTGAGCAAAATAACGATGGATTAAACCCAGATCTGTGACTGGGGGGAATGTTTTGCCATTGTGCAACCTTCCGTCCATCATCTTGTGTATTTTGCTGTTCACCCTATGTGGAAAGGGTATGCCCAGACGTGGGTCATTTGCTCACAAGGACACTGAAGTCAAACTATCCTGGATGAAGACGGCTGATAGCCAGAAACCGGTCCTAGGATGCTTCATTCTGGTCCAGGAAAGACATGGCTTGGCAGTTCGGGCTGGACTGTTCCAGTGTGGCACAAGGTCAAGACAGATTTGCATATGGCCATGTCTGAACTGGGGTGGCTTGGTGAGCAAATTAACGATGGATTAAACCCAGATCTGTGACTGGGGTGGATGTATTGCCATTGTGCAACATTCCATCCATCATCTTGTGTATTTTGCTGTTCACCCTATGTGGGAAGGGTATGGCCAGACGTGGGTCCCTTGCGCACTAGGCCACTGGAGTCAAGCTATCCTGGCTGAAGACGGCTGATAGCCAGAAACCGGTCCTAGGATGCTTGATTCCGGTCCAGGTAAGACATGGCTTGGCAATTCGGGCTGAACTGTTTCCATGAGGCACAGGGTAAAGACTGATTTGCATATGGCCATGTCTGTACTGGGGTTGCTTGGTGAGCAAAATAACGATGGATTAAACCCAGATCTGTGACTGGGGGTGAATGTTTTGCCATTGTGCAACATTCCGTCCATCATCTTGTGTATTTTTCTGTTCACCCTATGTGGAAGGGGTATGCCCAGACGTGGGTCCCTTGCTAACTAGGCCACTGGAGTCAAGCTATCCTGGCTGAAGACGACTGATAGCCAGAAACCTGTCCTAGGATGCTTGATTCTGGTCCAGGAAAGACATGGCTTGGCTGTTCAGGCTGGACTGTTCCCATAAGGCACAAGGTCAAGACTGATTTGCATATGACCATGTCTGAACAGGGGTGGCTTGGTGAGCAAAATAACGAAGGATTAAACCCAGATCTGTGACTGGGGGTGAATGTTTTGCCATTGTGCAACATTCCGTCCATCATCTTCTGTATTTTGCTGTTCATCCTATGTGGGAAGGGTATGGCCAGACGTGGGTCCCTTGCGCACTAGGCCACTGGAGTCAAGGTATCCTGGCTGAAGACGGCTGATAGCCAGAAACCGGTCCTAGGATGCTTGATTCCGGTCCAGGTAAGACATGGCTTGGCAGTTCGGCTGGACTGTTCCCATGAGGCACAGGGTCAACACTGATTTGCATATGGCCATGTCTGAACTGGGGTTGCTTGGTGAGCAAAATAACGATGGATTAAACCCAGATCTGTGACTGGGGTGAATGTTTTGCCATTGCGCAACATTCCTTCAATTATCTTGTGTATTTTGCTGTTCACCCTATGTGGGAAGGGTATGTCCAGACGTGGGTCCCTTGCTCACTAGGCCACTGGAGTCAAGCTATCCTGGCTGAAGATGACTGATATCCAGAAACCGGTCCTAGGATGCTTGATTCCGGTCCAGGAAAGACATGGCTTGGCAGTTCGGGCTGGACTGTTCCCATGAGGCACAGGGTCAAGACTAATTTGCATATGGCCATATCTGAACTGGTGTGGCTTGGTGAGCAAAATAACGATTGATTAAACCCAGATCTGTGACTGGGAGTGAATGTTTTGCCATTGTGCAACATTCCGTCCATCATCTTGTGTATTTTGCTGTTCACCCTATGTGGGAAGGGTATGCCCAGACGTGGTTCCCTTGCTCACTAGGCCACTGGAGTCAAGCTATCCTGACTGAAGACAGCTGATAGCCAGAAACTGGTCCTAGTATGCTTGATTCCGGTCCAGAAAACAAATGGCTTGGCAGTTCGGGCTGGACTGTTCCCATGAGGCACAGGGTCAAGACTGATTTGCATATGGTCATGTCTGAACTGGGGTGGCTTTGTGAGCACAATAACGATGGATTAAACCCAGATCTGTGACGGGGGGTGAATGGTTTGCCATTGTGCAACATTCCGTCCATCATCTTGTGTATTTTGCTGTTCACCCTATGTGGAAAGGGTATGCCCAGACGTGGGTCCCTTGCTAACTAGGCCACTGGAGTCAAACTATCCTGGATGAAGACAGCTGATAGCCAGAAACCGGTCCTAGGATGCTTCATTCTGGTCCAGGAAAGACATGGCTTGGCAGTTCGGGCTGGACTGTTCCCGTGAGGCACAGGGTCAAGACAGATTTGCATATGGCCATGTCTGAACTGGGGTGGCTTGGTGAGCAAAATAACGATGGATTAAACCCAGATCTGTGACTGGGGTGGATGTTTTGCCATTGTGCAATATTCCGTCCATCATCTTGTGTATTTTGCTGTTCACCCTATGTGGGAAGGGTATGGCCAGACGTTGGTCCCTTGCGCACTAGGCCACTGGAGTCAAGCTATCCTGGCTGAAGATAGCTGATAGCCAGAAACCGGTCCTAGGATGCTAGATTCCGGTCCAGGTAAGACATGGCTTGGCAGTTCGGGCTGGACTGTTCCCATGAGGCACAGGGTCAAGACTGATTTGCATATGGCCATGTCTGAACTGGGGTGGCTTTGTGAGCAAAATAACGATGGATTAAACCCAGATCTGTGACTGGGGGGAATGTTATGCCTTTGTGCAACCTTCCGTCCATCATCTTGTATATTTTGCTGTTCACCCAATGTGGAAAGGGTATGCCCAGACGTGGGTCCCTTGCTCACAAGGCCACTGTAGTCAAACTATCCTGGATGAAGACGGCTGATAGACAGAAACCGGTCCTAGGATGCTTCATTCTGGTCCCGGAAAGACATGGCTTGGCAGTTCGGGCTGGACTGTTCCCGTGAGGCACAGGGTCAAGACAGATTTGCATATGGCCATGTCTGAACTGGGGTGGCTTGGTGAGCAAAATAACGATGGATTAAACCCAGATCTGTGACTGGGGTGGATGTTTTGCCATTATGCAACATTCCGTCCATCATCTTGTGTATTTTGCTGTTCACCCTATGTGGGAAGGGTATGGCCAGACGTGGGTCCCTTGCGCGCTAGGCCACTGGAGTCAAGCTATCCTGGCTGAAGACGGCTGATAGCCAGAAACCGGTCCTAGGATGCTTGATGCCGATCCAGGTAAGACATGGCTTGGCAGTTCGGGCTGGACTGTTCCCATGAGGCACAGGGTCAAGACTAATTTGCATATGGCCATGTCTGAACTGGGGAGGCTTGGAGTGCAAAAAAATGATGAATTTAGGCCCAGATCTCTGACTGGGGGTGAATGTTTTGCCATTGTGCAACATTCCGTCCATCATCTTGTGTATTTTGCTGTTCACCCTATGTGGGAAGGGTGTGCCCAGACGTGGGTCCTTTGCTCACTAGGCCACTTAAGTCAAGCTATCCTGGCTGAAGACGGTTGATAGCCAGAAACCAGTCCTCGGATGCTTGATTCTGGTCCAGGAAAGACATGGCTTGGCAGTTTGGACTGTACTGTTCCCATGAGGCACATGATCAAGACTGATTTGCATATGGCCATGTCTGAACTGGGGTTGCTTGGTGAGCAAAATAACGATGGATTAAACCCAGATCTGTGACTGAGGTGAATGTTTTGCCATTGCGCAACATTCCTTCAATTATCTTGTGTATTTTGCTGTTCACCCTATGTGGGAAGGGTATGTCCAGACGTGGGTCCCTTGCTCACTAGGCCACTGGAGTCAAGCTATCCTGGCTGAAGATGACTGATATCCAGAAACCGGTCCTAGGATGCTTGATTCCGGTCCAGGAAAGACATGGCTTGGCAGTTCGGGCTGGACTGTTCCCATGAGGCACAGGGTCAAGACTAATTTGCATATGGCCATGTCTGAACTGGTGTGGCTTGGTGAGCAAAATGACGATTGATTAAACCCAGATCTGTGACTGGGAGTGAATGTTTTGCCATTGTGCAACATTCCGTCCATCATCTTGTGTATTTTTCTGTTCACCCTATGTGGGAAGGGTATGCCCAGACGTGGTTCCCTTGCTCACTAGGCCACTGGAGTCAAGCTATCCTGACTGAAGACGGCTGATAGCCAGAAACCGGTCCTAGTATGCTTGATTCCGGTGCAGGAAACAAATGACTTGGCAGTTCGGGCTGGACTGTTCCCATGAGGCACAGGGTCAAGACTGATTTGCATATGACCATGTCTGAACTGGGGTGGCTTGGTGAGCAAAATAACGATGGATTAAACCCAGATCTGTGACTGGGGGTGAATGTTTTGCCATTGTGCAACATTCCGTCCATCATCTTGTGTATTTTGCTGTTCACCCTATGTGGAAAGGGTATGCCCAGACGTGGGTCCCTTGCTAACTAGGCAACTGGAGTCAAGCTTACCTGGCTGAATACGACTGATAGCCAGAAACCTGTCCTAGGATGCTTGATTCCGGTCCAGGAAAACATGGCTTGGCTGTTCAGGCTGGACTGTTCCCATAAGGCACAAGGTCAAGACTGATTAGCATATGGCCATGTCTGATCTGTGGTGGCTTGGTGAGCAAAATAATGATGGATTAAACCCAGATCTGTGACTGGGGGGAATGTTTTGCCATTGTGCAACCTTCCGTCCATCATCTTGTGTATTTTGCTGTTCACCCTATGTGGAAAGGGTATGCCCAGACGTGGGTCATTTGCTCACAAGGACACTGAAGTCAAACTATCCTGGATGAAGACGGCTGATAGCCAGAAACCGGTCCTAGGATGCTTCATTCTGGTCCAGGAAAGACATGGCTTGGCAGTTCGGGCTGGACTGTTCCAGTGTGGCACAAGGTCAAGACAGATTTGCATATGGCCATGTCTGAACTGGGGTGGCTTGGTGAGCAAATTAACGATGGATTAAACCCAGATCTGTGACTGGGGTGGATGTATTGCCATTGTGCAACATTCCATCCATCATCTTGTGTATTTTGCTGTTCACCCTATGTGGGAAGGGTATGGCCAGACGTGGGTCCCTTGCGCACTAGGCCACTGGAGTCAAGCTATCCTGGCTGAAGACGGCTGATAGCCAGAAACCGGTCCTAGGATGCTTGATTCCGGTCCAGGTAAGACATGGCTTGGCAATTCGGGCTGAACTGTTTCCATGAGGCACAGGGTAAAGACTGATTTGCATATGGCCATGTCTGTACTGGGGTTGCTTGGTGAGCAAAATAACGATGGATTAAACCCAGATCTGTGACTGGGGGTGAATGTTTTGCCATTGTGCAACATTCCGTCCATCATCTTGTGTATTTTTCTGTTCACCCTATGTGGAAGGGGTATGCCCAGACGTGGGTCCCTTGCTAACTAGGCCACTGGAGTCAAGCTATCCTGGCTGAAGACGACTGATAGCCAGAAACCTGTCCTAGGATGCTTGATTCTGGTCCAGGAAAGACATGGCTTGGCTGTTCAGGCTGGACTGTTCCCATAAGGCACAAGGTCAAGACTGATTTGCATATGACCATGTCTGAACTGGGGTGGCTTGGTGAGCAAAATAACGAAGGATTAAACCCAGATCTGTGACTGGGGGTGAATGTTTTGCCATTGTGCAACATTCCGTCCATCATCTTCTGTATTTTGCTGTTCATCCTATGTGGGAAGGGTATGGCCAGACGTGGGTCCCTTGCGCACTAGGCCACTGGAGTCAAGGTATCCTGGCTGAAGACGGCTGATAGCCAGAAACCGGTCCTAGGATGCTTGATTCCGGTCCAGGTAAGACATGGCTTGGCAGTTCGGCTGGACTGTTCCCATGAGGCACAGGGTCAACACTGATTTGCATATGGCCATGTCTGAACTGGGGTGGCTTTGTGAGCAAAATAACGATGGATTAAACCCAGATCTGTGACTGGGGGTGAATGTTTGCCATTGTGCAACATTCCGTCCATCATCTTGTGTATTTTGCTGTACACCCTATGTGGGAAGGGTATGCCCAGACGTGGGTCCATTGCTCACTAGGCCACTGGAGTCAAGCTATCCTGGCTGAAGATGGCTGATAGCCAGAAACCGGTCCTAGGATGCTTGATACCGATCCAGGAAAGACATGGCTTGGCATTTCAATCTGGACTGTTCCCATGAGGCACAGGGTCAAGACTGATTTGCATATGGCCATGTCTGAACTGGGGAGGCTTGGAGTGCAAAAAAACGATGAATTTAGGCCCAGATCTCTGATTGGGGGTGAATGTTTTGCCATTGTGCAACATTCCGTCCATCATCTTGTGTATTTTGCTGTTCACCCTAAGTGGGAAGGGTGTGCCCAGACGTGGGTCCTTTGCTCACTAGGCCACTGAAGTCAAGCTATCCTGGCTGAAGACGGTTGATAGCCAGAAACCGGTCCTCGGGTGCTTGATTCTGGTCCAGGAAAGACATGGCTTGGCAGTTCGGGCTGTACTGTTCCCATGAGGCACATGATCAAGACTGATTAGCATATGGCCATGTCTGATCTGTGGTGGCTTGGTGAGCAAAATAACGATGGATTAAACCCAGATCTGTGACTGGGGGGAATGTTTTGCCATTGTGCAACCTTCCGTCCATCATCTTGTGTATTTTGCTGTTCACCCCATGTGGAAAGGGTATGCCCAGACGTGGGTCCCTTGCTCACAAGGACACTGAAGTCAAACTATCCTGGATGAAGACGGCTGATAGCCAGAAACCGGTCCTAGGATGCTTCATTCTGGTCCAGAAAAGACATAGCTTGGCAGTTCGGGCTGGACTGTTCCAGTGTGGCACAAGGTCAAGACAGATTTGCATATGGACATGTCTGAACTGGGGTGGCTTGGTGAGCAAAATAACGATGGATTAAACCCAGATCTGTGACTGGGGTGGATGTTTTGCCATTGTGCAACATTCCATCCATCATCTTGTGTATTTTGCTGTTCACCCTATGTGGGAAGGGTATGGCCAGACGTGGGTCCCTTGCGCACTAGGCCACTGGAGTCAATCTATCCTGGCTGAAGACGGCTGATAGCCAGAAACCGGTCCTAGGATGCTTGATTCCGGTCCAGGTAAGACATGGCTTGGCAATTCGGGCTGAAGTGTTTCCATGAGGCACAGGGTAAAGACTGATTTGCATATGGCCATGTCTGTACTGGGGTTGCTTGGTGAGCAAAATAACGATGGATTAAACCCAGATCTGTGACTGGGGTGAATGTTTTGCCTTTGTGCAACATTCCGTCCATCATCTTGTGTATTTTGCTGTTCACCCTATGTGGAAAGGGTAAGCCCAGACTTGGGTCCCTTGCTTACTAGGCCACTGGAGTCAAGCTATCCTGGCTGAAGACGACTGATAGCCAGAAACCTGTCCTAGTAGGCTTGATTCCGGTCCAGGAAAGACATGGCTTGGCAGTTCAGGCTGGACTGTTCCCATAAGGCACAAGGTCAAGACTGATTTGCATATGACCATGTCTGAACTGGGGTGGCTTGGTGAGCACAATAACGATGGATTAAACCCAGATCTGTGACTGGGGGTGAATGTTTTGCCATTGTGCAACATTCCGTCCATCATCTTGTGTATTTTGCTGTTCACCCTATGTGGAAAGGGTATGCCCAGACGTGGGTCCCTTGCTAACTAGGCCACTGGAGTCAAGCTATCCTGGCTGAAGACTACTGATAGCCAGAAACCTGTCCTAGGATGCTTGATTCTGGTCCTGGAAAGACATGGCTTGGCTGTTCAGGCTAGACTGTTCCCATAAGGCACAAGGTCAAGATTGATTAGCATATGGCCATGTCTGAACTGTGGTGGCTTGGTGAGCAAAATAACGATGGATTAAACCCAGATCTGTGACTGGGGGGAATGTTTTGCCATTGTGCAACCTTCCGTCCATCATCTTGTATATTTTGCTGTTCAACCAATGTGGAAAGGGTATGCCCAGACGTGGGTCCCTTGCTCACAAGGCCACTGTAGTCAAACTATCCTGGATGAAGACGGCTGATAGCCAGAAACCGGTCCTAGGATGCTTCATTCTGGTCCAGGAAAGACATGGCTTGGCAGTTCGGGCTGGACTGTTCCCGTGAGGCACAGGGTCAAGACAGATTTGCATATGGCCATGTCTGAACTGGGGTGGCTTGGTGAGCAAAATAACGATGGATTAAACCCAGATCTGTGACTGGGGTGGATGTTTTGCCATTATGCAACATTCCGTCCATCATCTTGTGTATTTTGCTGTTCACCCTATGTGGGAAGGGTATGGCCAGACGTGGGTCCCTTGCGCGCTAGGCCACTGGAGTCAAGCTATCCTGGCTGAAGACGGCTGATAGCCAGAAACCGGTCCTAGGATGCTTTTATTTCCGATCCAGGTAAGACATGGCTTGGCAGTTCGGGCTGGACTGTTCCCATGAGGCACAGGGTAAAGACTGATTTGCATATGGCCATGTCTGAACTGGGGAGGCTTGGAGTGCAAAAAAACGATGAATTTAGGCCCAGATCTCTGATTGGGGGTGAATGTTTTGCCATTGTGCAACATTCCGTCCATCATCTTGTGTATTTTGCTGTTCACCCTATGTGGGAAGGGTGTGCCCAGACGTGGGTCCTTTGCTCACTAGGCCACTGAAGTCAAGCTATCCTGGCTGAAGACGGTTGATAGCCAGAAACCGGTCCTCGGATGCTTGATTCTGGTCCAGGAAAGACATGGCTTGGCAGTTCGGGCTGTACTGTTCCCATGAGGCACATGACCAAGACTGATTAGCATATGGCCATGTCTTATCTGTGGTGGCTTGGTGAGCAAAATAACGATGGATTAAACCCAGATCTGTGACTGGGGGGAATGTTTTGCCATTGTGCAACCTTCCGTCCATCATCTTGTGTATTTTGCTGTTCACCCTATGTGGAAAGGGTATGCCCAGTCGTGGGTCCCTTGCTCACAAGGACACTGAAGTCAAACTATCCTGGATGAAGACGGCTGATAGCCAGAAACCGGTCCTAGGATGCTTCATTCTGGTCCAGGAAAGACATGGCTTGGCAGTTCCGGCTGGACTGTTCCAGTGTGGCACAAGGTCAAGACAGATTTGCATATGGCCATGTCTGAACTGGGGTGGCTTGGTGAGTAAAATAACGATGGATTAAACCCAGATCTGTGACTGGGGTGGATGTTTTGCCATTGTGCAACATTCCATCCATCATCTTGTGTATTTTGCTGTTCACCCTATGTGGGAAGGGTATGGCCAGACGTGGGTCCCTTGCGCACTAGGCCACTGGAGTCAAGCTATCCTGGCTGAAGATGGCTGATAGCCAGAAACCGGTCCTAGGATGCTTGATTCCGGTCCAGGTAAGACATGGCTTGGCAATTCGGGCTGGACTGTTTCCATGAGGCACAGGGTAAAGACTGATTTGCATATGGCCATGTCTGTACTGCGGTTGCTTGGTGAGCAAAATAACGATGGAGTAAACCCAGATCTGTGACTGGGGTGAATGTTTTGAATTTGTGCAACATTCCGTCCATCATCTTGTGTATTTTGCTGTTCACCCTATGTGGAAAGGGTAAGCCCAGACTTGGGTCCCTTGCTAACTAGGCCACTGGAGTCAAGCTATCCTGGCTGAAGACGACTGATAGCCAGAAACCTGTCCTAGTATGCTTGATTCCGGTCCAGGAAAGACATGGCTTGGCATTTCAGGCTGGACTGTTCCCATAAGGCACAAGGTCAAGACTGATTAGCATATGGCCATGTCTGAACTGTGGTGGCTTGGTGAGCAAAATAACGATGGATTAAACCCAGATCTGTGACTGGGGGGAATGTTTTGCCATTGTGCAACCTACCGTCCATCATCTTGTATATTTTGCTGTTCACCCAATGTGGAAAGGGTATGCCCAGACGTGGGTCCCTTGCTCACAAGGCCACTGTAGTCAAACTATACTGGATGAAGACGGCTGATAGCCAGAAACCGGTCCTAGGATGCTTCATTCTGGTCCAGGAAAAACATGGCTTGGCAGTTCGGGCTGGACTGTTCCCGTGAGGCACAGGGTCAAGACAGATTTGCATATGGCCATGTCTGAACTGGGGTGACTTGGTGAGCAAAATAACGATGGATTAAACCCAGATCTGTGACTGGGGTGGATGTTTTGCCATTATGCAACATTCCGTCCATCATCTTGTGTATTTTGCTGTTCACCCTATGTGGGAAGGGTATGGCCAGACGTGGGTCCCTTGCGCACTAGGCCACTGGAGTCAAACTATCCTGGCTGAAGACGGCTGATAGCCAGAAACCGGTCCTAGGATGCTTGATTCTGATCCAGGTAAGACATGGCTTGGCAGTTTGGGCTGGACTGTTCCCATGAGGCACAGCGTCAAGACTGATTTGCATATGGCCATGTCTGAACTGTGGTGGCTTGGTGAGCAAAATAACGATGGATTAAACCCAGATCTGTGACTGGGGGGAATGTTTTGCCATTGTGCAACCTACCGTCCATCATCTTGTATATTTTGCTGTTCACCCAATGTGGAAAGGGTATGCCCAGACGTGGGTCCCTTGCTCACAAGGCCACTGTAGTCAAACTATACTGGATGAAGACGGCTGATAGCCAGAAACTGGTCCTAGGATGCTTCATTCTGGTCCAGGAAAAACATGGCTTGGCAGTTCGGGCTGGACTGTTCCCGTGAGGCACAGGGTCAAGACAGATTTGCATATGGCCATGTCTGAACTGGGGTGACTTGGTGAGCAAAATAACGATGGATTAAACCCAGATCTGTGACTGGGGTGGATGTTTTGCCATTATGCAACATTCCGTCCATCATCTTGTGTATTTTGCTGTTCACCCTATGTGGGAAGGGTATGGCCAGACGTGGGTCCCTTGCGCGCTAGGCCACTGGAGTCAAGCTATCCTGGCTGAAGACGGCTGATAGCCAGAAACCGGTCCTAGGATGCTTTTATTTCCGATCCAGGTAAGACATGGCTTGGCAGTTCGGGCTGGACTGTTCCCATGAGGCACAGGGTAAAGACTGATTTGCATATGGCCATGTCTGAACTGGGGAGGCTTGGAGTGCAAAAAAACGATGAATTTAGGCCCAGATCTCTGATTGGGGGTGAATGTTTTGCCATTGTGCAACATTCCGTCCATCATCTTGTGTATTTTGCTGTTCACCCTATGTGGGAAGGGTGTGCCCAGACGTGGGTCCTTTGCTCACTAGGCCACTGAAGTCAAGCTATCCTGGCTGAAGACGGTTGATAGCCAGAAACCGGTCCTCGGATGCTTGATTCTGGTCCAGGAAAGACATGGCTTGGCAGTTCGGGCTGTACTGTTCCCATGAGGCACATGACCAAGACTGATTAGCATATACCCATGTCTTATCTGTGGTGGCTTGGTGAGCAAAATAACGATGGATTAAACCCAGATCTGTGACTGGGGGGAATGTTTTGCCATTGTGCAACCTTCCGTCCATCATCTTGTGTATTTTGCTGTTCACCCTATGTGGAAAGGGTATGCCCAGTCGTGGGTCCCTTGCTCACAAGGACACTGAAGTCAAACTATCCTGGATGAAGACGGCTGATAGCCAGAAACCGGTCCTAGGATGCTTCATTCTGGTCCAGGAAAGACATGGCTTGGCAGTTCCGGCTGGACTGTTCCAGTGTGGCACAAGGTCAAGACAGATTTGCATATGGCCATGTCTGAACTGGGGTGGCTTGGTGAGTAAAATAACGATGGATTAAACCCAGATCTGTGACTGGGGTGGATGTTTTGCCATTGTGCAACATTCCATCCATCATCTTGTGTATTTTGCTGTTCACCCTATGTGGGAAGGGTATGGCCAGACGTGGGTCCCTTGCGCACTAGGCCACTGGAGTCAAGCTATCCTGGCTGAAGATGGCTGATAGCCAGAAACCGGTCCTAGGATGCTTGATTCCGGTCCAGGTAAGACATGGCTTGGCAATTCGGGCTGGACTGTTTCCATGAGGCACAGGGTAAAGACTGATTTGCATATGGCCATGTCTGTACTGCGGTTGCTTGGTGAGCAAAATAACGATGGAGTAAACCCAGATCTGTGACTGGGGTGAATGTTTTGAATTTGTGCAACATTCCGTCCATCATCTTGTGTATTTTGCTGTTCACCCTATGTGGAAAGGGTAAGCCCAGACTTGGGTCCCTTGCTAACTAGGCCACTGGAGTCAAGCTATCCTGGCTGAAGACGACTGATAGCCAGAAACCTGTCCTAGTATGCTTGATTCCGGTCCAGGAAAGACATGGCTTGGCATTTCAGGCTGGACTGTTCCCATAAGGCACAAGGTCAAGACTGATTAGCATATGGCCATGTCTGAACTGTGGTGGCTTGGTGAGCAAAATAACGATGGATTAAACCCAGATCTGTGACTGGGGGGAATGTTTTGCCATTGTGCAACCTACCGTCCATCATCTTGTATATTTTGCTGTTCACCCAATGTGGAAAGGGTATGCCCAGACGTGGGTCCCTTGCTCACAAGGCCACTGTAGTCAAACTATACTGGATGAAGACGGCTGATAGCCAGAAACCGGTCCTAGGATGCTTCATTCTGGTCCAGGAAAAACATGGCTTGGCAGTTCGGGCTGGACTGTTCCCGTGAGGCACAGGGTCAAGACAGATTTGCATATGGCCATGTCTGAACTGGGGTGACTTGGTGAGCAAAATAACGATGGATTAAACCCAGATCTGTGACTGGGGTGGATGTTTTGCCATTATGCAACATTCCGTCCATCATCTTGTGTATTTTGCTGTTCACCCTATGTGGGAAGGGTATGGCCAGACGTGGGTCCCTTGCGCACTAGGCCACTGGAGTCAAACTATCCTGGCTGAAGACGGCTGATAGCCAGAAACCGGTCCTAGGATGCTTGATTCTGATCCAGGTAAGACATGGCTTGGCAGTTCGGGCTGGACTGTTCCCATGAGGCACAGCGTCAAGACTGATTTGCATATGGCCATGTCTGAACTGGGGAGGCTTGGAGTGCAAAAAAACGATGAATTTAGGCCCAGATCTCTGACTGGGGGTGAATGTTTTGCCATTGTGCAACATTCCGTCCATCATCTTGTGTATTTTGCTGTTCACCCTATGTGGAAAGGGTATGCCCAGACGTGGGTCCCTTGCTAACTAGGCCACTGGAGTCAAGCTATCCTGGCTGAAGACGACTGATAGCCAGAAACCTGTCCTAGGATGCTTGATTCTGGTCCAGGAAAGACATGGCTTGGCTGTTCAGGCTGGACTGTTCCCATAAGGCACAAGGTCAAGACTGATTAGCATATGGCCATGTCTGAACTGTGGTGGCTTGGTGAGCAAAATAACGATGGATTAAACCCAGGTCTGTGACTGGGGGGAATGTTTTGCCATTGTGCAACCTTCCGTCCATCATCTTGTATATTTTGCTGTTCACCTAATGTGGAAAGGGTATGCCCAGACGTGGGTCCCTTGCTCACAAGGCCACTGTAGTCAAACTATCCTGGATGAAGACGGCTGATAGCCAGAAACCGGCCCTAGGATGCTTCATTCTGGTCCAGGAAAGACATGGCTTGGCAGTTCGGGCTGTACTGTTCCCATGAGGCACATGACCAAGACTGATTAGCATATGGCCATGTCTGATCTGTGGTGGCTTGGTGAGCAAAATAACGATGGATTAAACCCAGATCTGTGACTGGGGGGAATGTTTTGCCATTGTGCAACCTTCCGTCTATCATATTGTGTATTTTGCTGTTCACCCTATGTGGAAAGGGTATGCCCAGACTTGGGTCCCTTGCTCACAAGGACACTGAAGTCAAACTATCCTGGATGAAGACGGCTGATAGCCAGAAACCGGTCCTAGGATGCTTCATTCTGGTCCAGGAAAGACATGGCTTGGCAGTTCGGGTTGGACTGTTCCAGTGTGGCACAAGGTCAAGACAGATTTGCATATGGCCATGTCTGAACTGGGGTGGCTTGGTGAGCAAAATAACGATGGATTAAACCCAGATCTGTGACTGGGGTGGATGTTTTGCCATTGTGCAACATTCCATCCATCATCTTGTATATTTTGCTGTTCACCCTATGTGGGAAGGGTATGGCCGGACGTGGGTCCCTTGCGCACTAGGCCACTGGAGTCAAGCTATCCTGGCTGAAGACGGCTGATAGCCAGAAACCGGTCCTAGGATGCTTGATTCCGGTCCAGGTAAGACATGGCTTGGCAATTCGGGCTGGACTGTTTCCATGAGGCACAGGGTAAAGACTGATTTGCATATGGCCATGTCTGTACTGGGGTTGCTTGGTGAGCAAAATAACGATGGATTAAACCCAGATCTGTGACTGGGGTGAATGTTTTGCCTTTGTGCAACATTCCGTCCATCATCTTGTGTATTTTGCTGTTCACCCTGTGTAGAAAGGGTAAGCCCAGACTTGGGTCCCTTGCTAACTAGGCCACTGGAGTCAAGCTATCCTGGCTGAAGACGACTGATAGCCAGAAACCTGTCCTGGTATGCTTGATTCCGGTCCAGGAAAGACATGGCTTGGGATTTCAGGCTGGACTGTTCCCATAAGGCACAAGGTCAAGACTGATTTGCATATGACCATGTCTGAACTGGGGTGGCTTTGTGAGCAAAATAACGATGGATTAAACCCAGATCTGTGACTGGGGGTGAATGTTTTGCCATTGTGCAACATTCCGTCCATCATCTTGTGTATTTTGCTGTTCACCCTATGTGGAAAGGGTATGCCCAGACGTGGGTCCCTTGCTAACTAGGCCACTGGAGTCAAGCTATCCTGGCTGAAGACGACTGATAGCCAGAAACCTGTCCTAGGATGCTTGATTCTGGTCCAGGAAAGACATGGCTTGGCTGTTCAGGCTGGACTGTTCCCATAAGGCACAAGGTCAAGACTGATTAGCATATGGCCATGTCTGAACTGTGGTGGCTTGGTGAGCAAAATAACGATGGATTAAACCCAGATCTGTGACTGGGGGGAATGTTTTGCCATTGTGCAACCTTCCGTCCATCATCTTGTATATTTTGCTGTTCACCCAATGTGGAAAGGGTATGCCCAGACGTGGGTCCCTTGCTCACAATGCCACTGTAGTCAAACTATCCTGGATGAAGACGGCTGATAGCCAGAAATCGGTCCTAGGATGCTTTATTCTGGTCCAGGAAAGACATGGCTTGGCAGTTCGGGCTGGACTGTTCCCGTGAGGCACAGGGTAAAGACAGATTTGCATATGGCCATGTCTGAACTGGGGTGGCTTGGTGAGCAAAATAACGATGGATTAAACCCAGATCTGTGACTGGGGTGGATGTTTTGCCATTATGCAACATTCCGTCCATCATCTTGTGTATTTTGCTGTTCACCCTATGTGGGAAGGGTATGGCCAGACGTGGGTCCCTTGCGCGCTAGGCCACTGGAGTCAAGCTATCCTGGCTGAAGACGGCTGATAGCCAGAAACCGGTCCTAGGATGCTTGATTCTGATCCAGGTAAGACATGGCTTGGCAGTTCAGGCTGGACTGTTCCCATGAGGCACAGCGTCAAGACTGATTTGCATATGGCCATGTCTGAACTGGGGAGGCTTGGAGTGCAAAAAAACGATGAATTTAGGCCCAGATCTCTGACTGGGGGTGAATGTTTTGCCATTGTGCAACATTCCGTCCATCATCTTGTGTATTTTGCTGTTCACCCTATGTGGGAAGGGTATGTCCAGACGTGGTTCCCTTGCTCACTAGGCCACTGGAGTCAAGCTATCCTGACTGAAGATGGTTGATAGCCAGAAACCGGTCCTCGGATGCTTGATTCTGGTCCAGGAAAGACATGGCTTGGCAGTTCGGGCTGTACTGATCCCATGAGGCACATGATCAAGACTGATTTGCATATGGCCATGTCTGAACTGGGGTTGCTTGGTGAGCAAAATAACGATGGATTAAACCCAGATCTGTGACTGGGGTGAATGTTTTGCCATTGCGCAACATTCCGTCCATCATCTTGTGTATTTTGCTGTTCACCCTATGTGGGAAGGGTGTGCCCAGACGTGGGTCCTTTGCTCACTAGGCCACTGAAGTCAAGCTATCCTGGCTGAAGACGGTTGATAGCCAGAAACCGGTCCTCGGATGCTTGATTCTGGTCCAGGAAAGACATGGCTTGGCAGTTCGGGCTGTACTGTTCCCATGAGGCACATGATCAAGACTGATTTGCATATGGCCATGTCTGAACTGGGGTTGCTTGGTGAGCAAAATAACGATGGATTAAACCCAGATCTGTGACTGGGGTGAATGTTTTGCCATTGCACAAAATTCCTTCAATTATCTTGTGTATTTTGCTGTTCACCCTATGTGGGAAGGGTATGTCCAGACGTGGGTCTCTTGCTCACTAGGCCACTGGAGTCAAGCTATCCTGGCTGAAGATGACTGATATCCAGAAACCGGTCCTAGGATGCTTGATTCCGGTCCAGGAAAGACATGGCTAGGCAGTTCGGGCTGGACTGTTCCCATGAGGCACAGGGTCAAGACTAATTTGCATATGGCCATGTCTGAACTGGTGTGGCTTGGTGAGCAAAATAACGATTGATTAAACCCAGATCTGTGACTGGGAGTGATTGTTTTGCCATTGTGCAACATTCCGTCCATCATCTTGTGTATTTTGCTGTTCACCCTATGTGGGAAGGGTATGCCCAGACGTGGTTCCCTTGTTCACTAGGCCACTGGAGTCAAGCTATCCTGACTGAAGACGGCTGATAGCCAGAAACTGGTCCTAGTATGCTTGATTCCGGTCCAGGAAACAAATGGCTTGGCAGTTCGGGCTGGACTGTTCCCATGAGGCACAGGGTCAAGACTGATTTGCATATGACCATGTCTGAACTGGGGTGGCTTGGTGAGCAAAATAACGATGGATTACACCCAGATCTGTGACTGGGGGTGAATGTTTTGCCATTGTGCAACATTCCGTCCATCATCTTGTGTATTTTGCTGTTCACCCTATGTGGAAAGGGTATGCCCAGACGTGGGTCCCTTGCTAACTAGGCCCCTGGAGTAAAGCTATCCTGGCTGAATACGACTGATAGCCAGAAACCTGTCCTAGGATGCTTGATTCCGGTCCAGGAAAGCATGGCTTGGCTGTTCAGGCTGGACTGTTCCCATAAGGCACAAGGTCAAGACTGATTAGCATATGGCCATGTCTGATCTGTGGTGGCTTGGTGAGCAAAATAACGATGGATTAAACCCAGATCTGTGACTGGGGGGAATGTTTTGCCATTTTGCAACCTTCCGTCCATCATCTTGTGTATTTTGCTGTTCACCCTATGTGGAAAGGGTATGCCCAGACGTGGGTCCCTTGCTCACAAGGACACTGAAGTCAAACTATCCTGGATAAAGACGGCTGATAGCCAGAAACTGGTCCTAGGATGCTTCATTCTGGTCCAGGAAAGACATGGCTTGGCAGTTCGGGCTGGACTGTTCCCGTGTGGCACAAGGTCAAGACAGATTTGCATATGGCCATGTCTGAACTGGGGTGGCTTGGTGAGCAAAATAACGATGGATTAAACCCAGATCTGTGACTGGGGTGGATGTTTTGCCATTGTGCAACATTCCATCCATCATCTTGTGTATTTTGCTGTTCACCCTATGTGGGAAGGGTATGGCCAGACGTGGGTCCCTTGCGCACTAGGCCACTGGAGTCAAGCTATCCTGGCTGAAGACGGATGATAGCCAGAAACCGGTCCTAGGATGCTTGATTCCGGTCCAGGTAAGACATGGCTTGGCATTTCGGGCTGGACTGTTCCCATGAGGCACAGGGTAAAGACTGATTTGCATATGGCCATGTCTGTACTGGGGTTGCTTGGTGAGCAAAATAACGATGGATTAAATCCAGATCTGCGACTGGGGTGGATGTTTTGCCATTGTGCAACATTCCGTCCATCATCTTCTGTATTTTGCTGTTCATCCTATGTGGGAAGGGTATGGCCAGACGTGGGTCCCTTGCGCACTAGGCCACTGGAGTCAAGCTATCCTGGCTGAAGACGGCTGATAGCCAGAAACCGGTCCTAGGATGCTTGATTCCGGTCCAGGTAAGACATGGCTTGGCAGTTCGGGCTGGACTGTTCCCATGAGGCACAGGGTCAACACTGATTTGCATATGGCCATGTCTGAACTGGGGTGGCTTTGTGAGCAAAATAACAATGGATTAAATCCAGATCTGTGACTGCGGGTGAATGTTTGCCATTCTGCAACATTCCGTCCATCATCTTGTGTATTTTGCTGTTCACCCTATGTGGGAAGGGTATGCCCAGACGTGGGTCCCTTGCTCACTAGGCCACTGGAGTCAAGCTATCCTGGCTGAAGACGACTGATAGCCAGAAATCTGTCCTAGGATGCTTGATTCCGGTCCAGGAAAGACATGGCTTGGCAGTTTGGGCTGGACTGTTCCCATGAGGCACAGGGTCAAGACTGATTTGCATATGACCATCCCTGAACTCGGGTGGCTTGGTGAGCAAAATAACAATGGATTAAACCCAGATCTGTGACTGGGGGTGAATGTTTTGCCATTGTGCAACCTTCTGTCCGTCATCTTGTGTATTTTGCTGTTCACCCTATGTGGAAAGGGTATGCCCAGACGTGGGTCCCTTGCTCACAAGGCCAATGAAGTCAAACTATCCTGGCTGAAGACGGCTGATAGCCAGAAACTGGTCCTAGGATGCTTCATTCTGGTCCAGGAAAGACATGGCTTGGGAGTTCGGGCTGGACTGTTCGAATGAGGCACAGGGTCAAGACTGATTTGCATATGGCCATGTCTGAACTGGGGTGGCTTGGTGAGCAAAATAACGATGGATTAAACCCAGATCTGTGACTGGGGTGGATGTTTAGCCATTGTGCAATATTCCGTCCATCATCTTGTGTATTTTGCTGTTCACCCTATGTGGGAAGGGTATGGCCAGACGTGGGTCCCTTGCGCACTAGACCACTGGAGTCAAGCTATCCTGGCTGAAGATAGCTGATAGCAGGAAACCGGTCCTAGGATGCTAGATTCCGGTCCAGGAAAGACATGGCTTGGCAGTTCGGGCTGGACTGTTCCAGTGAGGCACAGGGTCAAGACAGATTTGCATATGGCCATGTCTGAACTGGGGTGGCTTGGTGAGCAAAATAACGATGGATTAAACCCAGATCTGTGACTGGGGTGGATGTTTTGCCATTATGCAACATTCCGTCCATCATCTTGTGTATTTTGCTGTTCACCCTATGTGGGAAGGGTATGGCTAGACGTGGGTCCCTTGCGCGCTAGGCCACTGGAGTCAAGCTATCCTGGCTGAAGACGGCTGATAGCCAGAAACCGGTCCTAGGATGCTTGATTCTGATATAGGTAAGACATGGCTTGGCAGTTCGGGCTGGACTGTTCCCATGAGGCACAGGGTCAAGACTGATTTGCATATGGCCATGTCTGAACTGGGGAGGCTTGGAGTGCAAAAAAACGATGAATTTAGGCCCAGATCTCTGAATGGGACTGAATGTTTTGCCATTGTGCAACATTCCGTCCATCATCTTGTGTATTTTGCTGTTCACCCTATATGGGAAGGGTGTGCCCAGACGTGGGTCCTTTGCTCACTAGGCCACTGAAGTCAAGCTATCCTGGCTGAAGACGGTTGATAGCCAGAAACCAGTCCTCGGATGCTTGATTCTGGTCCAGGAAAGACATGGCTTGGCAGTTCGGGCTGTACTGTTCCCATGAGGTACATGATCAAGACTGATTTGCATATGGCCATGTCTGAACTGGGGTTGCTTGGTGAGCAAAATAACGATGGATTAAACCCAGATCTGTGACTGAGGTGAATGTTTTGCCATTGCGCAACATTCCTTCAATTATCTTGTGTATTTTGCTGTTCACCCTATGTGGGAAGGGAATGTCCAGACGTGGGTCCCTTGCTCACTAGGCCACTGGAGTCAAGCTATCCTGGCTGAAGATGACTGATATCCAGAAACCGGTCCTAGGATGCTTGATTCCGGTCCAGGAAAGACATGGCTTGGCTGTTCCGGCTGGACTGTTCCCATGAGGCACAGGGTCAAGACTAATTTGCATATGGCCATGTCTGAACTGGTGTGGCTTGGTGAGCAAAATAACGATTGATTAAACCCAGATCTGTGACTGGGAGTGAATGTTTTGCCATTGTGCAACATTCCGTCCATCATCTTGTGTATTTTGCTGTTCACCCTATGTGGGAAGGGTATGCCCAGACGTGGTTCCCTTGCTCACTAGGCTACTGGAGTCAAGCTATCCTGACTGAAGACGGCTGATAGCCAGAAACCGGTCTTAGTATGCTTGATTCCAGTCCAGGAAACAAATGGCTTTGCAGTTCGGGCTGGACTGTTCCCATGAGGCACAGTGTCAAGCCTGATTTGCATATGACCATGTCTGAACTGGGGTGGCTTGGTGAGCAAAATAACGATGGATTAAACCCAGATCTGTGACTGGGGGTGAATGTTTTGCCATTGTGCAACATTCCGTCCATCATCTTGTGTATTTTGCTGTTCACCCTATGTGGAAAGGGTATGCCCAGACGTGGGTCCCTTGCTAACTAGGCCACTGGAGTCAAGCTATCCTGGCTGAATACGGCTGATAGCCAGAAACCGGTCCTAGGATGCTTGATTCCGGTCCAGGTAAGACATGGCTTGGCAATTCGGGCTGGACTGTTTCCATGAGGCACAGGGTAAAGACTGATTATGGCCATGTCTGTACTGGGGTTGCTTGGTGAGCAAAATAATGATGGATTAAACCCAGATCTGTGACTGGGGTGAATGTTTTGCCTTTGTGCAACATTCCGTCCATCATCTTCTGTATTTTGCTGTTCACCCTATGTGGAAAGGGTAAGCCCAGACTTGGGTCCCTTGCTAACTAGCCCACTGGAGTCAAGCTATCCTGGCTGAAGTCGACTGATAGCCAGAAACCTGTCCTAGTATGCTTGATTCCGGTCCAGGAAAGACATGGCTTGGCAGTTCAGGCTGGACTGTTCCCATAAGGCACAAGGTCAAGACTGATTTGCATATGGCCATGTCTGAACTGTGGTGGCTTGGTGACCAAAATAATGATGGATTAAACCCAGATCTGTGACTGGGGTGGATGTTTTGCCATTGTGAAACATTCCGTCCATCATCTTCTGTATTTTGCTGTTCAGCCTATGTGGGAAGGGTATGGCCAGACGTGGGTCCCTTGCGCACTAGGCCACTGGAGTCAAGCTATCCTGGCTGAAGACGGCTGATAGCCAGAAACTGGTCCTAGGATGCTTGATTCCGGTCCAGGTAAGACATGGCTTGGCAGTTCGGGCTGGACTGTTCCCATGAGGCACAGGGTCAACACTGATTTGCATATGGCCATGTCTGAACTGGGGTGGCTTTGTGAGCAAAATAACGATGGAATAAACCCAGATCTGTGACTGGGGGTGAATGTTTTGCCATTGTGCAACCTTCTGTCCGTCATCTTGTGTATTTTGCTGTTCACCCTATGTGGAAAGGGTATGCCCAGACGTGGGTCCCTTGCTCACAAGGCCAATGAAGTCAAACTATCCTGGCTGAAGACGGCTGATAGCCAGAAACTGGTCCTAGGATGCTTCATTCTGGTCCAGGAAAGACATGGCTTGGGAGTTCGGGCTGGACTGTTCGAATGAGGCACAGGGTCAAGACTGATTTGCATATGGCCATGTCTGAACTGGGGTGGCTTGGTGAGCAAAATAACGATGGATTAAACCCAGATCTGTGACTGGGGTGGATGTTTTGCCATTGTGCAATATTCCGTCCATCATCTTGTGTATTTTGCTGTTCACCCTATGTGGGAAGGGTATGGCCAGACGTGGGTCCCTTGCGCACTAGGCCACTGGAGTCAAGCTATCCTGGCTGAAGATAGCTGATAGCAGGAAACCGGTCCTAGGATGGTAGATTCCGGTCCAGGAAAGACATGGCTTGGCAGTTCGGGCTGGACTGTTCCAGTGAGGCACAGGGTCAAGACAGATTTGCATATGGCCATGTCTGAACTGGGGTGGCTTGGTGAGCAAAATAACGATGGATTAAACCCAGATCTGTGACTGGGGGTGAATGTTTTGCCATTGTGCAACATTCCGTCCATCATCTTGTGTATTTTGCTGTTCACCCTATGTGGAAAGGGTATGCCCAGACGTGGGTCCCTTGCTAACTAGGCCACTGGAGTCAAGCTATCCTGGCTGAATACGACTGATAGCCAGAAACCTGTCCTAGGATGCTTGATTCCGGTCCAGGAAAACATGGCTTGGCTGTTCAGGCTGGACTGTTCCCATAAGGCACAAGGTCAAGACTGATTAGCATATGGCCATGTCTGATCTGTGGTGGCTTGGTGAGCAAAATAACGATGGATTAAACCCAGATCTGTGACTGGGGTGGATGTTTTGCCATTGTGAAACATTCCGTCCATCATCTTCTGTATTTTGCTGTTCATCCTATGTGGGAAGGGTATGGCCAGACGTGGGTCCCTTGCGCACTAGGCCACTGGAGTCAAGCTATCCTGGCTGAAGACGGCTGATAGCCAGAAACTGGTCCTAGGATGCTTGATTCCGGTCCAGGTAAGACATGGCTTGGCAGTTCGGGCTGGACTGTTCCCATGAGGCACAGGGTCAACACTGATTTGCATATGGCCATGTCTGAACTGGGGTGGCTTTGTGAGCAAAATAACGATGGATTAAACCCAGATCTGTGACAGGGGGTGAATGTTTTGCCATTGTGCAACATTCCGTCCATCATCTTGTGTATTTTGCTGTTCACCCTATGTGGGAAGGGTATGCCCAGACGTGGGTCCCTTGCTCACTAGGCCACTGGAGTCAAGCTATCCTGGCTGAAGACGACTGATAGCCAGAAATCAGTCCTAGGATGCTTGATTCCGGTCAAGGATAGACATGGCTTGGCAGTTCGGGCTGGACTGTTCCCATGAGGCACATGGTCAACACTGATTTGCATATTGCCATGTCTGAACTGGGGTGGCTTTGTGAGCAAAATAACGATGGATTAAACCCAGATCTGTGACTGCGGGTGAATGTTTGCCATTGTGCAACATTCCGTCCATCATCTTGTGTATTTTGCTGTTCACCCTATGTGGGAAGGGTATGCCCAGACGTGGGTCCCTTGCTCACTAGGCCACTGGAGTCAAGCTATCCTGGCTGAAGACGACTGATAGCCAGAAATCTGTCCTAGGATACTTGATTCCGGTCCAGGAAAGACATGGCTTGGCAGTTTGGGCTGGACTGTTCCCATGAGGCACAGGGTCAAGACTGATTTGCATATGACCATCCCTGAACTCGGGTGGCTTGGTGAGCAAAATAATAATGGATTAAACCCAGATCTGTGACTGGGGGTGAATGTTTTGCCATTGTGCAACCTTCTGTCCGTCATCTTGTGTTTTTTGCTGTTCACCCTATGTGGAAAGGGTATGCCCAGACGTGGGTCCCTTGCTAACTAGGCCACTGGAGTCAAGCTATCCTGGCTGAATACGACTGATAGCCAGAAACCTGTCCTAGGATGCTTGATTCCGGTCCAAGAAAACATGGCTTGGCTGTTCAGGCTGGACTGTTCCCATAAGGCACAAGGTCAAGACTGATTAGCATATGGCCATGTCTGATCTGTGGTGGCTTGGTGAGCAAAATATTGATGGATTAAACCCAGATCTGTGACTGGGGGGAATGTTTTGCCATTGTGCAACCTTCCGTCCATCATCTTGTGTATTTTGCTGTTCACCCTATGTCGAAAGGGTATGCCCAGACGTGGGTCCCTTGCTCACAAGGACACTGAAGTCAAACTATCCTGGATGAAGACGGCTGATAGCCAGAAACCGGTCCTAGGATGCTTCATTCTGGTCCAGGAAAGACATGGCTTGGCAGTTCGGGCTGGACTTTTCCAGTGTGGCACAAGGTCAAGACAGATTTGCATATGGCCATGTCTGAACTGGGGTGGCTTGGTGATTACAATTCTGATGGATTAAACCCAGATCTGTGACTGGGGTGGATGTTTTGCCATTGTGCAACATTCCATCCATCATCTTGTGTATTTTGCTGTTCACCCTATGTGGGAAGGGTATGGCCAGACGTGGGTCCCTTGCGCACTAGGCCACTGGAGTCAAGCTATCCTGGCTGAAGACGGCTGATAGCCAGAAACCGGTCCTAGGATGCTTGATTCCGGTCCAGGTAAGACATGGCTTGGCAATTCGGGCTGGACTGTTTCCATGAGGCACAGGGTAAAGACTGATTATGGCCATGTCTGTACTGGGGTTGCTTGGTGAGCAAAATAACGATGGATTAAACCCAGATCTGTGACTGGGGTGAATGTTTTGCCTTTGTGCAACATTCCGTCCATCATCTTCTGTATTTTGCTGTTCACCCTATGTGGAAAGGGTAAGCCCAGACTTGGGTCCCTTGCTAACTAGCCCACTGGAGTCAAGCTATCCTGGCTGAAGTCGACTGATAGCCAGAAACCTGTCCTAGTATGCTTGATTCCGGTCCAGGAAAGACATGGCTTGGCAGTTCAGGCTGGACTGTTCCCATAAGGCACAAGGTCAAGACTGATTTGCATATGGCCATGTCTGAACTGTGGTGGCTTGGTGACCAAAATAATGATGGATTAAACCCAGATCTGTGACTGGGGTGGATGTTTTGCCATTGTGAAACATTCCGTCCATCATCTTCTGTATTTTGCTGTTCATCCTATGTGGGAAGGGTATGGCCAGACGTGGGTCCCTTGCGCACTAGGCCACTGGAGTCAAGCTATCCTGGCTGAAGACGGCTGATAGCCAGAAACTGGTCCTAGGATGCTTGATTCCGGTCCAGGTAAGACATGGCTTGGCAGTTCGGGCTGGACTGTTCCCATGAGGCACAGGGTCAACACTGATTTGCATATGGCCATGTCTGAACTGGGGTGGCTTTGTGAGCAAAATAACGATGGAATAAACCCAGATCTGTGACTGGGGGTGAATGTTTTGCCATTGTGCAACCTTCTGTCCGTCATCTTGTGTATTTTGCTGTTCACCCTATGTGGAAAGGGTATGCCCAGACGTGGGTCCCTTGCTCACAAGGCCAATGAAGTCAAACTATCCTGGCTGAAGACGGCTGATAGCCAGAAACTGGTCCTAGGATGCTTCATTCTGGTCCAGGAAAGACATGGCTTGGGAGTTCGGGCTGGACTGTTCGAATGAGGCACAGGGTCAAGACTGATTTGCATATGGCCATGTCTGAACTGGGGTGGCTTGGTGGGCAAAATAACGATGGATTAAACCCAGATCTGTGACTGGGGTGGATGTTTTGCCATTGTGCAATATTCCGTCCATCATCTTGTGTATTTTGCTGTTCACCCTATGTGGGAAGGGTATGGCCAGACGTGGGTCCCTTGCGCACTAGGCCACTGGAGTCAAGCTATCCTGGCTGAAGATAGCTGATAGCAGGAAACCGGTCCTAGGATGGTAGATTCCGGTCCAGGAAAGACATGGCTTGGCAGTTCGGGCTGGACTGTTCCAGTGAGGCACAGGGTCAAGACAGATTTGCATATGGCCATGTCTGAACTGGGGTGGCTTGGTGAGCAAAATAACGATGGATTAAACCCAGATCTGTGACTGGGGGTGAATGTTTTGCCATTGTGCAACATTCCGTCCATCATCTTGTGTATTTTGCTGTTCACCCTATGTGGAAAGGGTATGCCCAGACGTGGGTCCCTTGCTAACTAGGCCACTGGAGTCAAGCTATCCTGGCTGAATACGACTGATAGCCAGAAACCTGTCCTAGGATGCTTGATTCCGGTCCAGGAAAACATGGCTTGGCTGTTCAGGCTGGACTGTTCCCATAAGGCACAAGGTCAAGACTGATTAGCATATGGCCATGTCTGATCTGTGGTGGCTTGGTGAGCAAAATAACGATGGATTAAACCCAGATCTGTGACTGGGGTGGATGTTTTGCCATTGTGAAACATTCCGTCCATCATCTTCTGTATTTTGCTGTTCATCCTATGTGGGAAGGGTATGGCCAGACGTGGGTCCCTTGCGCACTAGGCCACTGGAGTCAAGCTATCCTGGCTGAAGACGGCTGATAGCCAGAAACTGGTCCTAGGATGCTTGATTCCGGTCCAGGTAAGACATAGCTTGGCAGTTCGGGCTGGACTGTTCCCATGAGGCACAGGGTCAACACTGATTTGCATATGGCCATGTCTGAACTGGGGTGGCTTTGTGAGCAAAATAACGATGGAATAAACCCAGATCTGTGACTGGGGGTGAATGTTTTGCCATTGTGCAACCTTCTGTCCGTCATCTTGTGTATTTTGCTGTTCACCCTATGTGGAAAGGGTATGCCCAGACGTGGGTCCCTTGCTCACAAGGCCAATGAAGTCAAACTATCCTGGCTGGAGACGGCTGATAGCCAGAAACTGGTCCTAGGATGCTTCATTCTGGTCCAGGAAAGACATGGCTTGGGAGTTCGGGCTGGACTGTTCGAATGAGGCACAGGGTCAAGACTGATTTGCATATGGCCATGTCTGAACTGGGGTGGCTTGGTGAGCAAAATAACGATGGATTAAACCCAGATCTGTGACTGGGGTGGATGTTTTGCCATTGTGCAATATTCCGTCCATCATCTTGTGTATTTTGCTGTTCACCCTATGTGGGAAGGGTATGGCCAGACGTGGGTCCCTTGCGCACTAGGCCACTGGAGTCAAGCTATCCTGGCTGAAGATAGCTGATAGCAGGAAACCGGTCCTAGGATGGTAGATTCCGGTCCAGGAAAGACATGGCTTGGCAGTTCGGGCTGGACTGTTCCAGTGAGGCACAGGGTCAAGACAGATTTGCATATGGCCATGTCTGAACTGGGGTGGCTTGGTGAGCAAAATAACGATGGATTAAACCCAGATCTGTGACTGGGGGTGAATGTTTTGCCATTGTGCAACATTCCGTCCATCATCTTGTGTATTTTGCTGTTCACCCTATGTGGAAAGGGTATGCCCAGACGTGGGTCCCTTGCTAACTAGGCCACTGGAGTCAAGCTATCCTGGCTGAATACGACTGATAGCCAGAAACCTGTCCTAGGATGCTTGATTCCGGTCCAGGAAAACATGGCTTGGCTGTTCAGGCTGGACTGTTCCCATAAGGCACAAGGTCAAGACTGATTAGCATATGGCCATGTCTGATCTGTGGTGGCTTGGTGAGCAAAATAACGATGGATTAAACCCAGATCTGTGACTGGGGTGGATGTTTTGCCATTGTGAAACATTCCGTCCATCATCTTCTGTATTTTGCTGTTCATCCTATGTGGGAAGGGTATGGCCAGACGTGGGTCCCTTGCGCACTAGGCCACTGGAGTCAAGCTATCCTGGCTGAAGACGGCTGATAGCCAGAAACTGGTCCTAGGATGCTTGATTCCGGTCCAGGTAAGACATGGCTTGGCAGTTCGGGCTGGACTGTTCCCATGAGGCACAGGGTCAACACTGATTTGCATATGGCCATGTCTGAACTGGGGTGGCTTTGTGAGCAAAATAACGATGGATTAAACCCAGATCTGTGACAGGGGGTGAATGTTTTGCCATTGTGCAACATTCCGTCCATCATCTTGTGTATTTTGCTGTTCACCCTATGTGGGAAGGGTATGCCCAGACGTGGGTCCCTTGCTCACTAGGCCACTGGAGTCAAGCTATCCTGGCTGAAGACGACTGATAGCCAGAAATCAGTCCTAGGATGCTTGATTCCGGTCAAGGATAGACATGGCTTGGCAGTTCGGGCTGGACTGTTCCCATGAGGCACATGGTCAACACTGATTTGCATATTGCCATGTCTGAACTGGGGTGGCTTTGTGAGCAAAATAACGATGGATTAAACCCAGATCTGTGACTGCGGGTGAATGTTTGCCATTGTGCAACATTCCGTCCATCATCTTGTGTATTTTGCTGTTCACCCTATGTGGGAAGGGTATGCCCAGACGTGGGTCCCTTGCTCACTAGGCCACTGGAGTCAAGCTATCCTGGCTGAAGACGACTGATAGCCAGAAATCTGTCCTAGGATGCTTGATTCCGGTCCAGGAAAGACATGGCTTGGCAGTTTGGGCTGGACTGTTCCCATGAGGCACAGGGTCAAGACTGATTTGCATATGACCATCCCTGAACTCGGGTGGCTTGGTGAGCAAAATAACAATGGATTAAACCCAGATCTGTGACTGGGGGTGAATGTTTTGCCATTGTGCAACCTTCTGTCCGTCATCTTGTGTTTTTTGCTGTTCACCCTATGTGGAAAGGGTATGCCCAGACGTGGGTCCCTTGCTAACTAGGCCACTGGAGTCAAGCTATCCTGGCTGAATACGACTGATAGCCAGAAACCTGTCCTAGGATGCTTGATTCCGGTCCAAGAAAACATGGCTTGGCTGTTCAGGCTGGACTGTTCCCATAAGGCACAAGGTCAAGACTGATTAGCATATGGCCATGTCTGATCTGTGGTGGCTTGGTGAGCAAAATATTGATGGATTAAACCCAGATCTGTGACTGGGGGGAATGTTTTGCCATTGTGCAACCTTCCGTCCATCATCTTGTGTATTTTGCTGTTCACCCTATGTCGAAAGGGTATGCCCAGACGTGGGTCCCTTGCTCACAAGGACACTGAAGTCAAACTATCCTGGATGAAGACGGCTGATAGCCAGAAACCGGTCCTAGGATGCTTCATTCTGGTCCAGGAAAGACATGGCTTGGCAGTTCGGGCTGGACTTTTCCAGTGTGGCACAAGGTCAAGACAGATTTGCATATGGCCATGTCTGAACTGGGGTGGCTTGGTGATTACAATTCTGATGGATTAAACCCAGATCTGTGACTGGGGTGGATGTTTTGCCATTGTGCAACATTCCATCCATCATCTTGTGTATTTTGCTGTTCACCCTATGTGGGAAGGGTATGGCCAGACGTGGGTCCCTTGCGCACTAGGCCACTGGAGTCAAGCTATCCTGGCTGAAGACGGCTGATAGCCAGAAACCGGTCCTAGGATGCTTGATTCCGGTCCAGGTAAGACATGGCTTGGCAATTCGGGCTGGACTGTTTCCATGAGGCACAGGGTAAAGACTGATTATGGCCATGTCTGTACTGGGGTTGCTTGGTGAGCAAAATAACGATGGATTAAACCCAGATCTGTGACTGGGGTGAATGTTTTGCCTTTGTGCAACATTCCGTCCATCATCTTCTGTATTTTGCTGTTCACCCTATGTGGAAAGGGTAAGCCCAGACTTGGGTCCCTTGCTAACTAGCCCACTGGAGTCAAGCTATCCTGGCTGAAGTCGACTGATAGCCAGAAACCTGTCCTAGTATGCTTGATTCCGGTCCAGGAAAGACATGGCTTGGCAGTTCAGGCTGGACTGTTCCCATAAGGCACAAGGTCAAGACTGATTTGCATATGGCCATGTCTGAACTGTGGTGGCTTGGTGACCAAAATAACGATGGATTAAACCCAGATCTGTGACTGGGGTGGATGTTTTGCCATTGTGAAACATTCCGTCCATCATCTTCTGTATTTTGCTGTTCATCCTATGTGGGAAGGGTATGGCCAGACGTGGGTCCCTTGCGCACTAGGCCACTGGAGTCAAGCTATCCTGGCTGAAGACGGCTGATAGCCAGAAACTGGTCCTAGGATGCTTGATTCCGGTCCAGGTAAGACATGGCTTGGCAGTTCGGGCTGGACTGTTCCCATGAGGCACAGGGTCAACACTGATTTGCATATGGCCATGTCTGAACTGGGGTGGCTTTGTGAGCAAAATAACGATGGAATAAACCCAGATCTGTGACTGGGGGTGAATGTTTTGCCATTGTGCAACCTTCTGTCCGTCATCTTGTGTATTTTGCTGTTCACCCTATGTGGAAAGGGTATGCCCAGACGTGGGTCCCTTGCTCACAAGGCCAATGAAGTCAAACTATCCTGGCTGAAGACGGCTGATAGCCAGAAACTGGTCCTAGGATGCTTCATTCTGGTCCAGTAAAGACATGGCTTGGGAGTTCGGGCTGGACTGTTCGAATGAGGCACAGGGTCAAGACTGATTTGCATATGGCCATGTCTGAACTGGGGTGGCTTGGTGAGCAAAATAACGATGGATTAAACCCAGATCTGTGACTGGGGTGGATGTTTTGCCATTGTGCAATATTCTGTCCATCATCTTGTGTATTTTGCTGTTCACCCTATGTGGGAAGGGTATGGCCAGACGTGGGTCCCTTGCGCACTAGGCCACTGGAGTCAAGCTATCCTGGCTGAAGATAGCTGATAGCAGGAAACCGGTCCTAGGATGGTAGATTCCGGTCCAGGAAAGACATGGCTTGGCAGTTCGGGCTGGACTGTTCCAGTGAGGCACAGGGTCAAGACAGATTTGCATATGGCCATGTCTGAACTGGGGTGGCTTGGTGAGCAAAATAACGATGGATTAAACCCAGATCTGTGACTGGGGGTGAATGTTTTGCCATTGTGCAACATTCCGTCCATCATCTTGTGTATTTTGCTGTTCACCCTATGTGGAAAGGGTATGCCCAGACGTGGGTCCCTTGCTAACTAGGCCACTGGAGTCAAGCTATCCTGGCTGAATACGACTGATAGCCAGAAACCTGTCCTAGGATGCTTGATTCCGGTCCAGGAAAACATGGCTTGGCTGTTCAGGCTGGACTGTTCCCATAAGGCACAAGGTCAAGACTGATTAGCATATGGCCATGTCTGATCTGTGGTGGCTTGGTGAGCAAAATAACGATGGATCTAACCCATATCTGTGACTGGGGGGAATGTTTTGCCATTGTGCAACCTTCCGTCCATCATCTTGTGTATTTTGCTGTTCACCCTATGTGGAAAGGGTATGCCCAGACGAGGGTCCCTTGCTCACAAGGACACTGAAGTCAAACTATCCTGGATGAAGACGGCTGATAGCCAGAAACCGGTCCTAGGATGCTTCATTCTGGTCCAGGAAAGACATGGCTTGGCAGTTCGGGCTGGACTGTTCCAATGTGGCACAAGGTCAAGAAAGATTTGCATATGGCCATGTCTGAACTGGGGTGGCTTGGTGAGCAAAATAACGATGGATTAAACCCAGATCTGTGACTGGGGTGGATGTTTTGCCATTGTGCAACATTCCATCCATCATCTTGTGTATTTTGCTGTTCACCCTATGTGGGAAGGGTATGGCCAGACGTGGGTCCCTTGCGCACTAGGCCACTGGAGTCAAGCTATCCTGGCTGAAGACGGCTGATAGCCAGAAACCGGTCCTAGGATGCTTGATTCCGGTCAGGGTAAGACATGGCTTGGCAATTCGGGCTGGACTGTTTCCATGAGGCACAGGGTAAAGACTGACTTGCATATGGCCATGTCTGTACTGGGGTTGCTTGGTGAGCAAAATAACGATGGATTAAACCCAGATCTGTGACTGGGGTGAATGTTTTGCCTTTGTGCAACATTCCGTCCATCATCTTGTGTATTTTGCTGTTCACCCTATGTGGAAAGGGTAAGCCCAGACTTGGGTCTCTTGCTAACTAGGCCACTGGAGTGAAGCTATCCTGGCTGAAGACGACTGATAGCCAGAAACCTGTCCTAGTATGCTTGATACCGGTCCAGGAAAGACATGGCTTGGCAGTTCAGGCTGGACTGTTCCCATAAGGCACAAGGTCAAGACTGATTTGCATATGGCCATGTCTGAACTGTGGTGGCTTCGTGAGCAAAATGACGATGGATTAAACCCAGATCTGCGACTGGGGTGGATGTTTTGCCATTGTGCAACATTCCGGCCATCATCTTCTGTATTTTGCTGTTCATCCTATGTGGGAAGGGTATGGCCAGACGTGGGTCCCTTGCGCACTAGGCCACTGGAGTCAAGCTATCCTGGCTGAAGACGGCTGATAGCCAGAAACCGGTCCTAGGATGCTTGATTCCGGTCCAGGTAAGACATGGCTTGGCAGTTCGGGCTGGACTGTTCCCATGAGGCACAGGGTCAACACTGATTTGCATATGGCCATGTCTGAACTGCGGTGGCTTTGTGAGCAAAATAACGATGGATTAAACCCAGATCTGTGACTGGGGGTGAATGTTTGCCATTGTGCAACATTCCGTCCATCATCTTGTGTATTTTGCTGTTCACCCTATGTGGGAAGGGTATGCCCAGACGTGGGTCCCTTGCTCACTAGGCCACTGGAGTCAAGCTATCCTGGCTGAAGACGGCTGATAGCCAGAAACCGGTCCTAGGATGCTTGATTCCGGTCCAGGTAAGACATGGCTTGGCAGTTCGGGCTGGACTGTTCCCATGAGGCACATGGTCAACACTGATTTGCATATGGCCATGTCTGAACTGGGGTGGCTTTGTGAGCAAAATAACGATGGATTAAACCCAGATCTGTGACTGCGGGTGAATGTTTGCCATTGTGCAACATTCCGTCCATCATCTTGTGTATTTTGCTGTTCAACCTATGTGAGAAGGGTATGCCCAGACGTGGGTCCCTTGCTCACTAGGCCACTGGAGTCAAGCTATCCTGGCTGAAGACGACTGATAGCCAGAAATCAGTCCTAGGATGCTTGATTCCGGTCCAGGAAAGACATGGCTTGGCAGTTTGGGCTGGACTGTTCCCATGAGGCACAGGGTCAAGACTGATTTGCATATGACCATCCCTGAACTCGGGTGGCTTGGTGAGCATAATAACAATGGATTAAACCCAGATCTGTGACTGGGGGTGAATGTTTTGCCATTGTGCAACCTTCTGTCCGTCATCTTGTGTATTTTGCTGTTCACCCTATGTGGAAAGGGTATGCCCAGACGTGGGTCCCTTGCTCACAAGGCCAATGAAGTCAACTATCCTGGCTGAAGACGGCTGATAATTGAAACTGGTCCTAGGATGCTTCATTCTGGTCCAGGAAAGACATGGCTTGGGAGTTCGGGCTGGACTGTTCGAATGAGGCACAGGGTCAAATCTGATTTGCATATGGCCATGTCTGAACTGGGGTGGCTTGGTGAGCAAAATAACGATGGATTAAACCCAGATCTGTGACTGGGGTGGATGTTTTGCCATTGTGCAATATTCCGTCCATCATCTTGTGTATTTTGCTGTTCACCCTATGTGGGAAGGGTATGGCCAGACGTGGGTCCCTTGCGCACTAGGCCACTGGAGTCAAGCTATCCTGGCTGAAGATAGCTGATAGCAGGAAACCGGTCCTAGGATGCTAGATTCCGGTCCAGGAAAGACATGGCTTGGCAGTTCGGGCTGGACTGTTCCAGTGAGGCACAGGGTCAAGACAGATTTGCATATGGCCATGTCTGAACTGGGGTGGCTTGGTGAGCAAAATAACGATGGATTAAACCCAGATCTGTGACTGGGGTGGATGTTTTGCCATTAGGCAACATTCCGTCCATCATCTTGTGTATTTTGCTGTTCACCCTATGTGGGAAGGGTATGGCCAGACGTGGGTCCCTTGCGCGCTAGGCCACTGGAGTCAAGCTATCCTGGCTGAAGACGGCTGATAGCCAGAAACCGGTCCTAGGATGCTTGATTCCGATCCAGGTAAGACATGGCTTGGCAGTTCGGGCTGGACTGTTCCCATGAGGCACAGGGTCAAGACTGATTTGCATATGGCCATGTCTGAACTGGGGAGGCTTGGAGTGCAAAAAAACGATGAATTTAGGCCCAGATCTCTGAATGGGACTGAATGTTTTGCCATTGTGCAACATTCCGTCCATCATCTTGTGTATTTTGCTGTTCACCCTATGTGGGAAGGGTGTGCCCAGACGTGGGTCCTTTGCTCACTAGGCCACTGGAGTCAAGCTATCCTGGCTGAAGATGACTGATATCCAGAAACCGGTCCTAGGATGCTTGATTCCGGTCCAGGAAAGACATGGCTTGGCTGTTCGGGCTGGACTGTTCCCATGAGGCACATGATCAAGACTGATTTGCATATGGCCATGTCTGAACTGGGGTTGCTTGGTGAGCAAAATAACGATGGATTAAACCCAGATCTGTGACTGAGGTGAATGTTTTGCCATTGCGCAACATTCCTTCAATTATCTTGTGTATTTTGCTGTTCACCCTATGTGGGAAGGATATGCCCAGACGTGGTTCCCTTGCTCACTAGGCTACTGGAGTCAAGCTATCCTGACTGAAGACGGCTGATAGCCAGAAACCGGTCTTAGTATGCTTGATTCCAGTCCAGGAAACAAATGGCTTTGCAGTTCGGGCTGGACTGTTCCCATGAGGCACAGTGTCAAGACTGATTTGCATATGACCATGTCTGAACTGGGGTGGCTTGGTGAGCAAAATAACGATGGATTAAACCCAGATCTGTGACTGGGGGTGAATGTTTTGCCATTGTGCAACATTCCGTCCATCATCTTGTGTATTTTGCTGTTCACCCTATGTGGAAAGGGTATGCCCAGACGTGGGTCCCTTGCTAACTAGGCCACTGGAGTCAAGCTATCCTGGCTGAATACGACTGATAGCCAGAAACCTGTCCTAGGATGCTTGATTCCGGTCCAGGAAAACATGGCTTGGCTGTTCAGGCTGGACTGTTCCCATAAGGCACAAGGTCAAGACTGATTAGCATATGGCCATGTCTGATCTGTGGTGGCTTGGTGAGCAAAATATTGATGGCTTAAACCCAGATCTGTGACTGGGGGGAATGTTTTGCCATTGTGCAACCTTCCGTCCATCATCTTGTGTATTTTGCTGTTCACCCTATGTCGAAAGGGTATGCCCAGACGTGGGTCCCTTGCTCACAAGGACACTGAAGTCAAACTATCCTGGTTGAAGACGGCTGATAGCCAGAAACCGGTCCTAGGATGCTTCATTCTGGTCCAGGAAAGACATGGCTTGGCAGTTCGGGCTGGACTGTTCCAGTGTGGCACAAGGTCAAGACAGATTTGCATATGGCCATGTCTGAACTGGGGTGGCTTGGTGAGCAAAATTCCGATGGATTAAACCCAGATCTGTGACTGGGGTGGATGTTTTGCCATTGTGCAACATTCCATCCATCATCTTGTGTATTTTGCTGTTCACCCTATGTGGGAAGGGTATGGCCAGACGTGGGTCCCTTGCGCACTAGGCCACTGGAGTCAAGCTATCCTGGCTGAAGACGGCTGATAGCCAGAAACCGGTCCTAGGATGCTTGATTCCGGTCCAGGTAAGACATGGCTTGGCAATTCGGGCTGGACTGTTTCCATGAGGCACAGGGTAAAGACTGATTTGCATATGGCCATGTCTGTACTGGGGTTGCTTGGTGAGCAAAATAACGATGGATTAAACCCAGATCTGTGACTGGGGTGAATGTTTTGCCTTTGTGCAACATTCCGTCCATCATCTTGTGTATTTTGCTGTTCACCCTATGTGGAAAGGATAAGCCCAGACTTGGGTCCCTTGCTAACTAGCCCACTGGAGTCAAGCTATCCTGGCTGAAGTCGACTGATAGCCAGAAACCTGTCCTAGTATGCTTGATTCCGGTCCAGGAAAGACATGGCTTGGCAGTTCAGGCTGGACTGTTCCCATAAGGCACAAGGTCAAGACTGATTTGCATATGGCCATGACTGAACTGTGGTGGCTTGGTGACCAAAATAACGGTGGATTAAACCCAGATCTGTGACTGGGGTGGATGTTTTGCCATTGTGAAACATTCCGTCCATCATCTTCTGTATTTTGCTGTTCATCCTATGTCGGAAGGGTATGGCCAGACGTGGGTCCCTTGCGCCCTAGGCCACTGGAGTCAAGCTATCCTGGCTGAAGACGGCTGATAGCCAGAAACTGGTCCTAGGATGCTTGATTCCGGTCCAGGTAAGACATGGCTTGGCAGTTCGGGCTGGACTGTTCCCATGAGGCACAGGGTCAACACTGATTTGCATATGGCCATGTCTGAACTGGGGTGGCTTTGTGAGCAAAATAACGATGGATTAAACCCAGATCTGTGACTGGGGGTGAATGTTTTGCCATTGTGCAACATTCCGTCCATCATCTTGTGTATTTTGCTGTTCACCCTATGTGGGAAGGGTATGCCCAGACGTGGGTCCCTTGCTCACTAGGCCACTGGAGTCAAACTATCCTGGCTGAAGACGGCTGATAGTCAGAAACCGGTCCTAGGATGCTTCATTCTGGTCCAGGAAAGACATGGCTTGGGAGTTCAGGCTGGACTGTTCCCATGAGGCACAGGGTCAAGACTGATTTGCATATGGCCATGTCTGAACTGGGGTGGCTTGGTGAGCAAAATAACGATGGATTAAACCCAGATCTGTGACTGGGGTGGATGTTTTGCCATTGTGCAATATTCCGTCCATCATCTTGTGTATTTTGCTGTTCACCCTATGTGGGAAGGGTATGGCCAGACGTGGGTCCCTTGCGCACTAGGCCACTGGAGTCAAGCTATCCTGGCTGAAGATAGCTGATAGCCAGAAACCGGTCCTAGGATGCTAGATTCCGGTCCAGGTAAGACATGGCTTGGCAGTTCGGGCTGGACTGTTCCCATGAGGCACAGGGTCAAGACTGATTTGCATATGGCCATGTCTGAACTGGGGTGGCTTTGTGAGCAAAATAACGATGGATTAAATCCAGATCTGTGACTGGGTGTGAATGTTTTGCCATTGTGCAACATTCCGTCCATCATCTTGTGTATTTTGCTGTTCACCCTATGTGGGAAGGGTATGCCCAGACGTGGGTCCCTTGCTCACTAGGCCACTGGAGTCAAGCTATCCTGGCTGAAGACGGCTGATAGCCAGAAACAGGTCCTAGTATGCTTGATTCCGGTCCAGGAAACAAATTGCTTGGCAGTTCGGGCTGGACTGTTCCCATAAGGCACAGGGTCAAGACTAATTTGCATATGACCATGTCTGAACTGGGGTGGCTTGGTGAGCAAAATAACGATGGATTAAACCCAGATCTGTGACTGGGGGTGAATGTTTTGCCATTGTGCAACATTCCGTCCATCATCTTGTGTATTTTGCTGTTCACCCTATGTGGAAAGGGTATGCCCAGACGTGGGTCCCTTGCTAACTAGGCCACTGGAGTCAAGCTATCCTGGCTGAATACGACTGATAGCCAGAAACCTGTCCTAGGATGCTTGATTCCGGTCCAGGAAAACATGGCTTGGCTGTTCAGGCTGGACTGTTCCCATAAGGCACAAGGTCAAGACTGATTAGCATATGGCCATGTCTGATCTGTGGTGGCTTGGTGAGCAAAATAACGATGGATCTAACCCAGATCTGTGACTGGGGGGAATGTTTTGCCATTGTGCAACCTTCCGTCCATCATCTTGTGTATTTTGCTGTTCACCCTATGTGGAAAGGGTATGCCCAGACGAGGGTCCCTTGCTAACAAGGACACTGAAGTCAAACTATCCTGGATGAAGACGGCTGATAGCCAGAAACCGGTCCTAGGATGCTTCATTCTGGTCCAGGAAAGACATGGCTTGGCAGTTCGGGCTGGACTGTTCCAATGTGGCACAAGGTCAAGACAGATTTGCATATGGCCATGTCTGAACTGGGGGGGCTTGGTGAGCAAAATAACGATGGATTAAACCCAGATCTGTGACTGGGGTGGATGTTTTGCCATTGTGCAACATTCCATCCATCATCTTGTGTATTTTGCTGTTCACCCTATGTGGGAAGGGTATGGCCAGACGTGGGTCCCTTGCGCACTAGGCCACTGGAGTCAAGCTATCCTGGCTGAAGACGGCTGATAGCCAGAAACCGGTCCTAGGATGCTTGATTCCGGTCCAGGTAAGACATGGCTTGGCAATTCGGGCTGGACTGTTTCCATGAGGCACAGGGTAAAGACTGATTTGCATATGGCCATGTCTGTACTGGGGTTGCTTGGTGAGCAAAATAACGATGGATTAAACCCAGATCTGTGACTGGGGTGAATGTTTTGCCTTTGTGCAACATTCCGTCCATCATCTTGTGTATTTTGCTGTTCACCCTATGTGGAAAGGATAAGCCCAGACTTGGGTCCCTTGCTAACTAGCCCACTGGAGTCAAGCTATCCTGGCTGAAGTCGACTGATAGCCAGAAACCTGTCCTAGTATGCTTGATTCCGGTCCAGGAAAGACATGGCTTGGCAGTTCAGGCTGGACTGTTCCCATAAGGCACAAGGTCAAGACTGATTTGCATATGGCCATGACTGAACTGTGGTGGCTTGGTGACCAAAATAACGATGGATTAAACCCAGATCTGTGACTGGGGTGGATGTTTTGCCATTGTGAAACATTCCGTCCATCATCTTCTGTATTTTGCTGTTCATCCTATGTGGGAAGGGTATGGCCAGACGTGGGTCCCTTGCGCACTAGGCCACTGGAGTCAAGCTATCCTGGCTGAAGACGGCTGATAGCCAGAAACTGGTCCTAGGATGCTTGATTCCGGTCCAGGTAAGACATGGCTTGGCAGTTCGGGCTGGACTGTTCCCATGAGGCACAGGGTCAACACTGATTTGCATATGGCCATGTCTGAACTGGGGTGGCTTTGTGAGCAAAATAACGATTGATTAAACCCAGATCTGTGACTGGGGGTGAATGTTTTGCCATTGTGCAACATTCTGTCCATCATCTTGTGTATTTTGCTGTTCACCCTATGTGGGAAGGGTATGCCCAGACGTGGGTCCCTTGCTCACTAGGCCACTGGAGTCAAGCTATCCTGGCTGAAGACGACTGATAGCCAGAAATCAGTCCTAGGATGCTTGATTCCGGTCAAGGATAGACATGGCTTGGCAGTTTGGGCTGGACTGTTCCCATGAGGCACAGGGTCAAGACTGATTTGCATATGACCATCCCTGAACTCGGGTGGCTTGGTGAGCAAAATAACAATGGATTAAACCCAGATCTGTGACTGGGGGTGAATGTTTTGCCATTGTGCAACCTTCCGTCCGTCATCTTGTGTATTTTGCTGTTCACCCTATGTGGAAAGGGTATGCCCAGACGTGGGTCCCTTGCTCACAAGGCCAATGAAGTCAAACTATCCTGGCTGAAGACGTCTGATAGTCAGAAACCGGTCCTAGGATGCTTCATTCTGGTCCAGGAAAGACATGGCTTGGGAGTTCGGGCTGGACTGTTCCCATGAGGCACAGGGTCAAGACTGATTTGCATATGGCCATGTCTGAACTGGGGTGGCTTGGTGAGCAAAATAACGATGGATTAAACCCAGATCTGTGACTGGGTTGAATGTTTTGCCTTTGTGCAACATTCCGTCCATCATCTTGTGTATTTTGCTGTTCACCCTATGTGGAAAGGATAAGCCCAGACTTGGGTCCCTTGCTAACTAGCCCACTGGAGTCAAGCTATCCTGGCTGAAGTCGACTGATAGCCAGAAAACTGTCCTAGTATGCTTGATTCCGGTCCAGGAAAGACATGGCTTGGCAGTTCAGGCTGGACTGTTCCCATAAGGCACAAGGTCAAGACTGATTTGCATATGGCCATGACTGAACTGTGGTGGCTTGGTGACCAAAATAACGATGCATTAAACCCAGATCTGTGACTGGGGTGGATGTTTTGCCATTGTGAAACATTCCGTCCATCATCTTCTGTATTTTGCTGTTCATCCTATGTGGGAAGGGTATGGCCAGACGTGGGTCCCTTGCGCACTAGGCCACTGGAGTCAAGCTATCCTGGCTGAAGACGGCTGATAGCCAGAAACTGGTCCTAGGATGCTTGATTCCGGTCCAGGTAAGACATGGCTTGGCAGTTCGGGCTGGACTGTTCCCATGAGGCACAGGGTCAACACTGATTTGCATATGGCCATGTCTGAACTGGGGTGGCTTTGTGAGCAAAATAACGATGGATTAAACCCAGATCTGTGACTGGGGGTGAATGTTTTGCCATTGTGCAACCTTCCGTCCGTCATCTTGTGTATTTTGCTGTTCACCCTATGTGGAAAGGGTATGCCCAGACGTGGGTCCCTTGCTCACAAGGCCAATGAAGTCAAACTATCCTGGCTGAAGACGGCTGATAGTCAGAAACCGGTCCTAGGATGCTTCATTCTGGTCCAGGAAAGACATGGCTTGGGAGTTCGGGCTGGACTGTTCCCATGAGGCACAGGGTCAAGACTGATTTGCATATGGCCATGTCTGCACTGGGGTGGCTTGGTGAGCAAAATAACGATGGATTAAACCCAGATCTGTGACTGGGGTGGATGTTTTGCCATTGTGCAATATTCCGTCCATCATCTTGTGTATTTTGCTGTTCACCCTATGTGGGAAGGGTATGGCCAGACGTGGGTCCCTTGCGCACTAGGCCACTGGAGTCAAGCTATCCTGGCTGAAGATAGCTGATAGCCAGAAACCGGTCCTAGGATGCTAGATTCCGGTCCAGGTAAGACATGGCTTGGCAGTTCGGGCTGGACTGTTCCCATGAGGCACAGGGTCAAGACTGATTTTCATATGGCCATGTCTGAACTGGGGTGGCTTTGTGAGCAAAATAACGATGGATAAAATCCAGATCTGTGACTGGGGGTGAATGTTTTGCCATTGTGCAACATTCCGTCCATCATCTTGTGTATTTTGCTGTTCACCCTATGTGGGAAGGGTATGCCCAGACGTGGGTCCCTTGCTCACTAGGCCACTGGAGTCAAGCTATCCTGGCTGAAGACGGCTGATAGCCAGAAACAGGTCCTAGTATGCTTGATTCCGGTCCAGGAAACAAATGGCTTGGCAGTTCGGGCTGGACTGTTCCCATAAGGCACAGGGTCAAGACTAATTTGCATATGACCATGTCTGAACTGGTGTGGCTTGGTGAGCAAAATAACGATGGATTAAACCCAGATCTGTGACTGGGGGTGAATGTTTTGCCATTGTGCAACATTCCGTCCATCATCTTGTGTATTTTGCTGTTCACCCTATGTGGAAAGGGTATGCCCAGACGTGGGTCCCTTGCTAACTAGGCCACTGGAGTCAAGCTATCCTGGCTGAATACGACTGATAGCCAGAAACCTGTCCTAGGATGCTTGATTCCGGTCCAGGAAAACATGGCTTGGCTGTTCAGGCTGGACTGTTCCCATAAGGCACAAGGTCAAGACTGATTAGCATATGGCCATGTCTGATCTGTGGTGGCTTGGTGAGCAAAATAACGATGGATCTAACCCAGATCTGTGACTGGGGGGAATGTTTTGCCATTGTGCAACCTTCCGTCCATCATCTTGTGTATTTTGCTGTTCACCCTATGTGGAAAGGGTATGCCCAGACGAGGGTCCCTTGCTAACAAGGACACTGAAGTCAAACTATCCTGGATGAAGACGGCTGATAGCCAGAAACCGGTCCTAGGATGCTTCATTCTGGTCCAGGAAAGACATGGCTTGGCAGTTCGGGCTGGACTGTTCCAATGTGGCACAAGGTCAAGACAGATTTGCATATGGCCATGTCTGAACTGGGGTGGCTTGGTGAGCAAAATAACGATGGATTAAACCCAGATCTGTGACTGGGGTGGATGTTTTGCCATTGTGCAACATTCCATCCATCATCTTGTGTATTTTGCTGTTCACCCTATGTGGGAAGGGTATGGCCAGACGTGGGTCCCTTGCGCACTAGGCCACTGGAGTCAAGCTATCCTGGCTGAAGACGGCTGATAGCCAGAAACCGGTCCTAGGATGCTTGATTCCGGTCAGGGTAAGACATGGCTTGGCAATTCGGGCTGGACTGTTTCCATGAGGCACAGGGTAAAGACTGATTTGCATATGGCCATGTCTGTACTGGGGTTGCTTGATGAGCAAAATAACGATGGATTAAACCCAGATCTGTGACTGGGGTGAATGTTTTGCCTTTGTGCAACATTCCGTCCATCATCTTGTGTATTTTGCTGTTCACCCTATGTGGAAAGGGTAAGCCCAGACTTGGGTCCCTTGCTAACTAGGCCACTGGAGTGAAGCTATCCTGGCTGAAGACGACTGATAGCCAGAAACCTGTCCTAGTATGCTTGATACCGGTCCAGGAAAGACATGGCTTGGCAGTTCAGGCTGGACTGTTCCCATGAGGCACAGTGTCAAGCCTGATTTGCATATGACCATGTCTGAACTGGGGTGGCTTGGTGAGCAAAATGACGATGGATTAAACCCAGATCTGTGACTTGGGTGAATGTTTTGCCTTTGTGCAACATTCCGTCCATCATCTTGTGTATTTTGCTGTTCACCCTATGTGGGAAGGGTATGCCCAGACGTGGTTCCCTTGCTCACTAGGCTACTGGAGTCAAGCTATCCTGACTGAAGACGGCTGATAGCCAGAAACCGGTCTTAGTATGCTTGATTCCAGTCCAGGAAACAAATGGCTTTGCAGTTCGGGCTGGACTGTTCCCATGAGGCACAGTGTCAAGCCTGATTTGCATATGACCATGTCTGAACTGGGGTGGCTTGGTGAGCAAAATGACGATGGATTAAACCCAGATCTGCGACTGGGGTGGATGTTTTGCCATTGTGCAACATTCCGTCCATCATCTTCTGTATTTTGCTGTTCATCCTATGTGGGAAGGGTATGGCCAGACGTGGGTCCCTTGCGCACTAGGCCACTGGAGTCAAGCTATCCTGGCTGAAGACGGCTGATAGCCAGAAACCGGTCCTAGGATGCTTGATTCCGGTCCAGGTAAGACATGGCTTGGCAGTTCGGGCTGGACTGTTCCCATGAGGCACAGGGTCAACACTGATTTGCATATGGCCATGTCTGAACTGGGGTGGCTTTGTGAGCAAAATAACGATGGATTAACCCAGATCTGTGACTGGGGGTGAATGTTTGCCATTGTGCAACATTCCGTCCATCATCTTGTGTATTTTGCTGTTCACCCTATGTGGGAAGGGTATGCCCAGACGTGGGTCCCTTGCTCACTAGGCCACTGGAGTCAAGCTATCCTGGCTGAAGACGGCTGATAGCCAGAAACCGGTCCTGGGATGCTTGATTCCGGTCCAGGTAAGACATGGCTTGGCAGTTCGGGCTGGACTGTTCCCATGAGGCACATGGTCAACACTGATTTGCATATGGCCATGTCTGAACTGGGGTGGCTTTGTGAGCAAAATAACGATGGATTAAACCCAGATCTGTGACTGCGGGTGAATGTTTGCCATTGTGCAACATTCCGTCCATCATCTTGTGTATTTTGCTGTTCACCCTATGTGGGAAGGGTATGCCCAGACGTGGGTCCCTTGCTCACTAGGCCACTGGAGTCAAGCTATCCTGGCTGAAGACGACTGATAGCCAGAAATCAGTCCTAGGATGCTTGATTCCGGTCCAGGAAAGACATGGCTTGGCAGTTTGGGCTGGACTGTTCCCATGAGGCACAGGGTCAAGACTGATTTGCATATGACCATCCCTGAACTCGGGTGGCTTGGTGAGCAAAATAACAATGGATTAAACCCAGATCTGTGACTGGGGGTGAATGTTTTGCCATTGTGCAACCTTCTGTCCGTCATCTTGTGTATTTTGCTGTTCACCCTATGTGGAAAGGGTATGCCCAGACGTGGGTCCCTTGCTCACAAGGCCAATGAAGTCAAACTATCCTGGCTGAAGACGGCTGATAGCCAGAAACTGGTCCTAGGATGCTTCATTCTGGTCCAGGAAAGACATGGCTTGGGAGTTCGGGCTGGACTGTTCGAATGAGGCACAGGGTCAAGACTGATTTGCATATGGCCATGTCTGAACTGGGGTGGCTTGGTGAGCAAAATAACGATGGATTAAACCCAGATCTGTGACTGGGGTGGATGTTTTGCCATTGTGCAATATTCCGTCCATCATCTTGTGTATTTTGCTGTTCACCCTATGTGGGAAGGGTATGGCCAGACGTGGGTCCCTTGCGGACTAGGCCACTGGAGTCAAGCTATCCTGGCTGAAGATAGCTGATAGCAGGAAACCGGTCCTAGGATGCTAGATTCCGGTCCAGGAAAGACATGGCTTGGCAGTTCGGGCTGGACTGTTCCAGTGAGGCACAGGGTCAAGACAGATTTGCATATGGCCATGTCTGAACTGGGGTGGCTTGGTGATCAAAATAACGATGGATTAAACCCAGATCTGTGACTGGGGTGGATGTTTTGCCATTATGCAACATTCCGTCCATCATCTTGTGTATTTTGCTGTTCACCCTATGTGGGAAGGGTATGGCCAGACGTGGGTCCCTTGCGCGCTAGGCCACTGGAGTCAAGCTATCCTGGCTGAAGACGGCTGATAGCCAGAAACCGGTCCTAGGATGCTTGATTCCGATCCAGGTAAGACATGGCTTGGCAGTTCGGGCTGGACTGTTCCAATGAGGCACAGGGTCAAGACTGATTTGCATATGGCCATGTCTGAACTGGGGAGGCTTGGAGTGCAAAAAAACGATGAATTTAGGCCCAGATCTCTGAATGGGACTGAATGTTTTGCCATTGTGCAACATTCCGTCCATCATCTTGTGTATTTTGCTGTTCACCCTATGTGGGAAGGGTGTGCCCAGACGTGGGTCCTTTGCTCACTAGGCCACTGGACTCAAGCTATCCTGGCTGAAGATGACTGATATCCAGAAACCGGTCCTAGGATGCTTGATTCCGGTCCAGGAAAGACATGGCTTGGCTGTTCGGGCTGGACTGTTCCCATGAGGCACATGATCAAGACTGATTTGCATATGGCCATGTCTGAACTGGGGAGGCTTGGAGTGCAAAAAAACGATGAATTTAGGCCCAGATCTCTGAATGGGACTGAATGTTTTGCCATTGCGCAACATTCCTTCAATTATCTTGTGCATTTTGCTGTTCACCCTATGTGGGAAGGGTATGTCCAGACGTGGGTCCCTTGCTCACTAGGCCACTGGAGTCAAGCTATCCTGGCTGAAGATGACTGATATCCAGAAACCGGTCCTAGGATGCTTGATTCCGGTCCAGGAAAGACATGGCTTGGCTGTTCGGGCTGGACTGTTCCCATGAGGCACAGGGTCAAGACTAATTTGCATATGGCCATGTCTGAACTGGTGTGGCTTGGTGAGCAAAATAACGATTGATTAAACCCAGATCTGTGACTGGGAGTGAATGTTCTGCCATTGTGCAACATTCCGTCCATCATCTTGTGTATTTTGCTGTTCACCCTATGTGGGAAGGGTATGCCCAGACGTGGTTCCCTTGCTCACTAGGCTACTGGAGTCAAGCTATCCTGACTGAAGACGGCTGATAGCCAGAAACCGGTCTTAGTATGCTTGATTCCAGTCCAGGAAACAAATGGCTTTGCAGTTCGGGCTGGACTGTTCCCATGAGGCACAGTGTCAAGACTGATTTGCATATGACCATGTCTGAACTGGGGTGGCTTGGTGAGCAAAATAACGATGGATTAAACCCAGATCTGTGACTCGGGGTGAATGTTTTGCCATTGTGCAACATTCCGTCCATCATCTTGTGTATGTTGCTGTTCACCCTATGTGGAAAGGGTATGCCCAGACGTGGGTCCCTTGCTAACTAGGCCACTGGAGTCAAGCTATCCTGGCTGAATACGACTGATAGCCAGAAACCTGTCCTAGGATGCTTGATTCCGGTCCAGAAAAACATGGCTTGGCTGTTCAGGCTGGACTATTCCCATAAGGCACAAGGTCAAGACTGATTAGCATATGGCCATGTCTGATCTGTGGTGGCTTGGTGAGCAAAATATTGATGGATTAAACCCAGATCTGTGACTTGGGGGAATGTTTTGCCATTGTGCAACCTTCCGTCCATCATCTTGTGTATTTTGCTGTTCACCCTATGTCGAAAGGGTATGCCCAGACGTGGGTCCCTTGCTCACAAGGACACTGAAGTCAAACTATCCTGGATGAAGACGGCTGATAGCCAGAAACCTGTCCTAGGATGCTTCATTCTGGTCCAGGAAAGACATGGCTTGGCAGTTCGGGCTGGACTGTTCCAGTGTGGCACAAGGTCAAGACAGATTTGCATATGGCCATGTCTGAACTGGGGTGGCTTGGTGAGCAAAATTCCGATGGATTAAACCCAGATCTGTGACTGGGGTAGATGTTTTGCCATTGTGCAACATTCCATCCATCATCTTGTGTATTTTGCTGTTCACCCTATGTGGGAAGGGTATGGCCAGACGTGGGTCCCTTGCGCACTAGGCCACTGGAGTCAAGCTATCCTGGCTGAAGACGGCTGATAGCCAGAAACCGGTCCTAGGATGCTTGATTCCGGTCCAGGTAAGACATGGCTTGGCAATTCGGGCTGGACTGTTTCCATGAGGCACAGGGTAAAGACTGATTTGCATATGGCCATGTCTGTACTGGGGTTGCTTGGTGAGCAAAATAACGATGGATTAAACCCAGATCTGTGACTGGGGTGAATGTTTTGCCTTTGTGCAACATTCCGTCCATCATCTTGTGTATTTTGCTGTTCACCCTATGTGGAAAGGATAAGCCCAGACTTGGGTCCCTTGCTAACTAGCCCACTGGAGTCAAGCTATCCTGGCTGAAGTCGATTGATAGCCAGAAACCTGTCCTAGTATGCTTGATTCCGGTCCAGGAAAGACATGGCTTGGCAGTTCAGGCTGGACTGTTCCCATAAGGCACAAGTACAAGACTGATTTGCATATGGCCATGACTGAACTGTGGTGGCTTGGTGACCAAAATAACGATGGATTAAACCCAGATCTGTGACTGGGGTGAATGTTTTGCCATTGTGAAACATTCCGTCCATCATCTTCTGTATTTTGCTGTTCATCCTATGTGGGAAGGGTATGGCCAGACGTGGGTCCCTTGCGCACTAGGCCACTGGAGTCAAGCTATCCTGGCTGAAGACGGCTGATAGCCAGAAACTGGTCCTAGGATGCTTGATTACGGTCCAGGTAAGACATGGCTTGGCAGTTCGGGCTGGACTGTTCCCATGAGGCACAGGGTCAACACTGATTTGCATATGGCCATGTCTGAACTGGGGTGGCTTTGTGAGCAAAATAACGATGGATTAAACCCAGATCTGTGACTGGGGGTGAATGTTTTGCCATTGTGCAACATTCCGTCCATCATCTTGTGTATTTTGCTGTTCACCCTATGTGGGAAGGGTATGCCCAGACGTGGGTCCCTTGCTCACTAGGCCACTGGAGTCAAGCTATCCTGGCTGAAGACGACTGATAGCCAGAAATCAGTCCTAGGATGCTTGATTCCGGTCAAGGATAGACATGGCTTGGCAGTTTGGGCTGGACTGTTCCCATGAGGCACAGGGTCAAGACTGATTTGCATATGACCATCCCTGAACTCGGGTGGCTTGGTGAGCAAAATAACAATGGATTAAACCCAGATCTGTGACTGGGGGTGAATGTTTTGCCGTTGTGCAACCTTCCGTCCGTCATCTTGTGTATTTTGCTGTTCACCCTATGTGGAAAGGGTATGCCCAGACGTGGGTCCCTTGCTCACAAGGCCAATGAAGTCAAACTATCCTGGCTGAAGACGGCTGATAGCCAGAAACCGGTCCTAGGATGCTTCATTCTGGTCCAGGAAAGACATGGCTTGGGAGTTCGGGCTGGACTGTTCCCATGAGGCACAGGGTCAAGACTGATTTGCATATGGCCATGTCTGAACTGGGGTGGCTTGGTGAGCAAAATAACGATGGATCAAACCCAGATCTGTGACTGGGGTGGATGTTTTGCCATTGTGCAATATTCCGTCCATCATCTTGTGTATTTTGCTGGTCACCCTATGTGGGAAGGGTATGGCCAGACGTGGGTCCCTTGCGCACTAGGCCACTGGAGTCAAGCTATCCTGGCTGAAGATAGCTGATAGCCAGAAACCGGTCCTAGGATGCTAGATTCCGGTCCAGGTAAGACATGGCTTGGCAGTTCGGGCTGGACTGTTCCCATGAGGCACAGGGTCAAGACTGATTTGCATATGGCCATGTCTGAACTGGGGTGGCTTTGTGAGCAAAATAACGATGGATTAAATCCAGATCTGTGACTGGGGGTGAATGTTTTGCCATTGTGCAACATTCCGTCCATCATCTTGTGTATTTTGCTGTTCACCCTATGTGGGAAGGGTATGCCCAGACGTGGGTCCCTTGCTCACTAGGCCACTGGAGTCAAGCTATCCTGGCTGAAGACGGCTGATAGCCAGAAACCGGTCCTAGTATGCTTGATTCCGGTCCAGGAAACAAATGGCTTGGCAGTTCGGGCTGGACTGTTCCCATAAGGCACAGGGTCAAGACTAATTTGCATATGACCATGTCTGAACTGGGGTGGCTTGGTGAGCAAAATAACGATGGATTAAACCCAGATCTGTGACTGGGGGTGAATGTTTCGCCATTGTGCAACATTCCGTCCATCATCTTGTGTATTTTGCTGTTCACCCTATGTGGAAAGGGTATGCCCAGACGTGGGTCCCTTGCTAACTAGGCCACTGGAGTCAAGCTATCCTGGCTGAATACGACTGATAGCCAGAAACCTGTCCTAGGATGCTTGAATCCGGTCCAGGAAAACATGGCTTGGCTGTTCAGGCTGGACTGTTCCCATAAGGCACAAGGTCAAGACTGATTAGCATATGGCCATGTCTGATCTGTGGTGGCTTGGTGAGCAAAATAACGATGGATTAAACCCAGATTTGTGACTGGGGTGGATGTTTTGCCATTGTGCAACATTCCATCCATCATCTTGTGTATTTTGCTGTTCACCCTATGTGGGAAGGGTATGCCCAGACGAGGGTCCCTTGCTCACAAGGACACTGAAGTCAAACTATCCTGGATGAAGACGGCTGATAGCCAGAAACCGGTCCTAGGATGCTTCATTCTGGTCCAGGAAAGACATGGCTTGGCAGTTCGGGCTGGACTGTTCCAGTGTGGCACAAGGTAAAGACAGATTTGCATATGGCCATGTCTGAACTGGGGTGGCTTGGTGAGCAAAATAACGATGGATTAAACCCAGATTTGTGACTGGGGTGGATGTTTTGCCATTGTGCAACATTCCATCCATCATCTTGTGTATTTTGCTGTTCACCCTATGTGGGAAGGGTATGGCCAGACGTGGGTCCCTTGCGCACTAGGCCAATGGAGTCAAGCTATCCTGGCTGAAGATGGCTGATAGCCAGAAACCGGTCCTAGGATGCTTGATTCCGGTCAGGGTAAGACATGGCTTGGCAATTCGGGCTGGACTGTTTCCATGAGGCACAGGGTAAAGACTGATTTGCATACGGCCATGTCTGTACTGGGGTTGCTTGGTGAGCAAAATAACGATGGATTAAACCCAGATCTGTGACTGGGGTGATTGTTTTGCCTTTGTGCAACATTCCGTCCATCATCTTGTGTATTTTGCTGTTCACCCTATGTGGAAAGGGTAAGCCCAGACTTGGGTCCCTTGCTAACTAGGCCACTGGAGTGAAGCTATCCTGGCTGAAGATGACTGATAGCCAGAAACCTGTCCTAGTATGCTTGATACCGGTCCAGGAAAGACATGGCTTGGCAGTTCAGGCTGAACTGTTTTCATAAGACACAAGGTCAAGACTGATTTGCATATGGCCATGTCTGAACTGTGGTGGCTTGGTGAGCAAAATGACGATGGATTAAACCCAGATCTGCGACTGGGGTGGATGTTTTGCCTTTGTGCAACATTCCGTCCATCATCTTCTGTATTTTGCTGTTCATCCTATGTGGGAAGGGTATGGCCAGACGTGGGTCCCTTGCGCACTAGGCCAATGGAGTCAAGCTATCCTGGCTGAAGACGGCTGATAGCCAGAAACCGGTCCTAGGATGCTTGATTCCGGTCCAGGTAAGACATGGCTTGGCAGTTCGGGCTGGACTGTTCCCATGAGGCACAGGGTCAACACTGATTTGCATATGGCCATGTCTGAACTGGGGTGGCTTTGTGAGCAAAATAGCGATGGATTAAACCCAGATCTGTGACTGGGGGTGAATGTTTGCCATTGTGCAACATTCCGTCCATCATCTTGTGTATTTTGCTGTTCACCCTATGTTGGAACGGTATGCCCAGACGTGGGTCCCTTGCTCACTAGGCCACTGGAGTCAAGCTATCCTGGCTGAAGATGACTGATAGCCAGAAATCAGTCCTAGGATGCTTGATTCCGGTCCAGGAAAGACATGGCTTGGCAGTTTGGGCTGGACTGTTCCCATGAGGCACAGGGTCAAGACTGATTTGCATATGACCATCCCTGAACTCGGGTGGCTTGGTGAGCAAAATAACAATGGATTAAACCCAGATCTGTGACTGGGGGTGAATGTTTTGCCATTGTGCAACCTTCCGTCCGTCATCTTGTGTATTTTGCTGTTCACCCTATGTGGAAAGGGTATGCCCAGACGTGGGTCCCTTGCTCACCAGGCCAATGAAGTCAAACTATCCTGGCTGAAGACGGCTGATAGCCAGAAACCGGTCCTAGGATGCTTCATTCTGGTCCAGGAAAGACATGGCTTGGGAGTTCGGGCTGGACTGTTCCCATGAGGCAGAGGGTCAAGATTGATTTGCATATGGCCATGTCTGAACTGGGGTGGCTTGGTGAGCAAAATAACGATGGATTAAACCCAGATCTGTGACTGGGGTGGATGTTTTGCCATTGTGCAATATTCCGTCCATCATCTTGTGTATTTTGCTGTTCACCCTATGTGGGAAGGGTATGGCCAGACGTGGGTCTCTTGCGCACTAGGCCACTGGAGTCAAGCTATCCTGGCTGAAGACGGCTGATAGCCAGATACCGGTCCTAGGATGCTTGATTCCGGTCCAGGAAAGACATGGCTTGGCAGTTCGGGCTGGACTGTTCCCATGAGGCACAGGGTCAAGACTAATTTGCATATGGCCATGTCTGAACTGGAGTGGCTTGGTGAGCAACATAACAATGGATTAAACCCAGATCTGTGACTGGGAGTGAATATTTTGCCCTTATGCAACATTCCGCCCATCATCTTGTGTATTTTGCTGTTCACCCTATGTGGGAAGGGTATGCACAGACGTGGGTCCCTTGCTCACTAGGCCACTGGAGTCAAGTTATCCTGGCTGAAGATGACTGATAGCCAGAAATCAGTCCTAGGATGCTTGTTTCCAGTCCAGGAAAGACATGGCTTGGCAGTTTGGGCTGGACTGTTCCCATGAGGCACAGGGTCAAGACTGATTTGCATATGACCATCCCTGAACTGGGGTGGCTTGGTGAGCAAAATAACAATGGATTAAACCCAGATCTGTGACTGGGGGTGAATGTTTTGCCATTGTGCAACCTTCCGTCCATCATCTTGTGTATTTTTCTGTTCACCCTATGTGGAAAGGGTATGCCCAGACGTGGGTCCCTTGCTCACAAGGCCAATGAAGTCAAACTATCCTGGCTGAAGACGGCTGATAGCCAGAAACCGGTCCTAGGATGCTTCATTCTGGTCCAGGTAAGACATGGCTTGGCAGTTTGGGCTGGACTGTTCCCATGAGGCACAGGGTCAAGACTGATTTGCATATGGCCATGTCTGAACTGGAGTGGCTTTGTGAGCAAAATAACGATGGATTAAACCCAGATCTGTGACTGGGGCGGATGTTTTGCCATTGTGCAATATTCCATCCATCATCTTGTGTATTTTGCTGTTCACCCTATGTGGGAAGGGTATGGCCAGACGTGGGTCCCTTGCGCACTAGGCCACTGGAGTCAAGCTATCCTGGCTGAAGATAGCTGATAGCCAGAAACCGGTCCTAGGATGCTTGATTCCGGTCCAGGTAAGACATGGCTTGGCAGTTCGAGCTGGACTGTTTCCATGAGGCACAGATTCAAGACTGATTTGCATATGGCCATGTCTGAACTGGGGTGGCTTTGTGAGCAAAATACCTATGGATTAAGCCCAGGTCTGTGACTGGGGGTGAATGTTTTGCCATTGTGCAACATTCCGTCCATCATCTTTTGTATTTTGCTGTTCATCCTATGTGGGAAGGGTATGCCCAGACATGGGTCCCTTGCTCACTAGGCCACTCTAGTCAAGCTATCCTGGCTGAAGATGACTGATAGCCAGATACCGGTCCTAGGATGCTTGATTCCGGTCCAGGAAAGACATGGCTTGGCAGTTCGGGCTGGACTGTTCCCATGAGGCACAGGGTCAAGACTAATTTGCATATGGCCTTGTCTGAACTGGAGTGCCTTGGTGAGCAACATAACAATGGATTAAACCCAGATCTGTGACTGGGGTGAATGTTTTGCCCTTATGCAACATTCCTTCAATTATCTTGTGTATTTTGCTGTTCACCCTATGTGGGATGGGTATGGCCAGACGTGGGTCCCTTGCGCGCTAGGCCACTGGAGTCAAGCTATCCTGGCTGAAGACGGCTGATAGCCAGAAACCGGTCCTAGGATGCTTGATTCCGATCCAGGTAAGACATGGCTTGGCAGTTCGGGCAGGACTGTTCCCATGAGGCACAGGGTCAAGACTGATTTGCATATGGCCATGTCTGAACTGGGGAGGCTTGCAGTGCAAAAAAAGATGAATTTAGGCCCAGATCTCTGACTGTGGGTGAGTGTTTTGCCATTGTGCAACATTCCGTCCATCATCTTGTGTATTTTGCTGTTCACCCTATGTGGGAAGGGTGTGCCCAGACGTGGGTTCCTTGTGCACTAGGCCACTGGAGTCAAGCTATCCTGGCTGAAGACGGCTGATAGCCAGAAACCGGTCCTAGGATGCTTGATTCCGGTCCAGGTAAGACAGGGCTTGGCAGTTCGGGCTGGACTGTTTCCATGAGGCACAGGGTAAAGACTGATTTGCATATGGCCATGTCTGTACTGGGGTTGCTTGGTGAGCAAAATAACGATGGATTAAACCCAGGTCTGTGACTGGGGTGAATGTTTTGCCTTTGTGCAACATTCCGTCCATCATCTTGTGTATTTTGCTGTTCACCCTATGTGGAAAGGGTAAGCCCAGACTTGGGTCCCTTGCTAACTAGGCCACTGGAGTCAAGCTATTCTGGCTGAAGACGACTGATAGCCAGAAACCTGTCCTAGTATGCTTGATTCCGGTCCAGGAAAGACATGGCTTGGCAGTTCAGGCTGGACTGTTCCCATAAGGCACAAGGTCAAGACTGATTTGCATATGGCCATGTCTGAACTGTGGTGGCTTGGTGAGCAAAATAACGATGGATTAAACCCAGATCTACGACTGGGGTGGATGTTTTGCCATTGTGCAACATTCCGTCCATCATCTTCTGTATTTTGCTGTTCATCCTATGTGGGAAGGGTATGGCCAGACGTGGGTCCCTTGCGCACTAGGCCACTGGAGTCAAGCTATCCTGGCTGAAGACGGCTGATAGCCTGAAACCGGTCCTAGGATGCTTGATTCCGGTCCAGGTAAGACATGGCTTGGCAGTTCGGGCTGGACTGTTCCCATGAGGCACAGGGTCAACACTGATTTGCATATGGCCATGTCTGAACTGGGGTGGCTTTGTGAGCAAAATAACGATGGATTAAACCCAGATCTGTGACTGGGGGTGAATGTTTGCCATTGTGCAACATTCCGTCCATCATCTTGTGTATTTTGCTGTTCACCCAATGTGGGAAGGGTATGCCCAGACGTGGGTCCCTTGCTCACTAGGCCACTGGAGTCAAGCTATCCTGGCTGAAGACGACTGATAGCCAGAAATCAGTCCTAGGATGCTTGATTCCGGTCCAGGAAAGACATGGCTTGGCAGTTTGGGCTGGACTGTGCCTATGAGGCACAGGGTCAAGACTGATTTGCATATGACCATCCCTGAACTGGGGTGGCTTGGTGAGCAAAATAACAATGGATTAAACCCAGATCTGTGACTGGGGGTGAATGTTTTGCCATTGTGCAACCTTCCGTCCATCATCTTGTGTATTTTGCTGTTCACCCTATGTGGAAAGGGTATGCCCTGACGTGGGTCCCTTGCTTACAAGGCCAATGAAGTCAAACTATCCTGGCTGAAGACGGCTGATATCCAGAAACCGGTCCTAGGATGCTTCATTCTGGTCCAGGTAAGACATGGCTTGGGAGTTCGGGCTGGACTGTTCCCATGAGGCACAGGGTCAAGACTGATTTGCATATGGCCATGTCTGAACTGGGGTGGCTTGGTGAGCAAAATAACGATGGATTAAACCTAGATCTGTGACTGGGGTGGATGTTTTGCCATTGTGCAATATTCCGTCCATCATCTTGTGTATTTTGCTGTTCACCCTATGTGGGAAGGGTATGGCCAGACGTGGGTCCCTTGCTCACTAGGCCACTGGAGTCAAGCTATCCTGGCTGAAGACGACTGATAGCCAGATACCGGTCCTAGGATGCTTGATTCCGGTCCAGGAAAGACATGGCTTGGCAGTTCGGGCTGGACTGTTCCCATGAGGCACAGGGTCAAGACTAATTTGCATATGGCCATGTCTGAACTGGAGTGGCTTGGTGAGCAACATAACAATGGATTAAACCCAGATCTGTGACTGGGAGTGAATATTTTGCCCTTATGCAACATTCCGCCCATCATCTTGTGTATTTTGCTGTTCACCCTATGTGGGAAGTGTATGCCCAGACGTGGGTCCCTTGCTCACTAGGCAACTGGAGTCAAGCTATCCTGGCTGAAGAGGGCTGATAGCCAGAAACCGGTCCTAGGATGCTTGATTCTGGTCCAGGAAAGACATGGCTTGGCAGTTCGGGCTGGACTGTTCCCATGAGGCACAGGGTCAAGACTAATTTGCATATGGCCATGTCTGAACTGGAGTGGCTTGGTGAGCAACATAACAATGGATTAAACCCAGATCTGTGACTGGGAGTGAATATTTTGCCCTTATGCAACATTCCGCCCATCATCTCGTGTATTTTGCTGTTCACCCTATGTGGGAAGGGTATGCACAGACGAGGGTCCCTTGCTCACTAGGCCACTGGAGTCAAGTTATCCTGGCTGAAGACGACTGATAGCCAGAAATCAGTCCTAGGATGCTTGATTCCGGTCCAGGAAAGACATGGCTTGGCAGTTTGGGCTGGACTGTTCCCATGAGGCACAGGGTCAAGACTGATTTGCATATGACCATCCCTGAACTGGGGTGGCTTGGTGAGCAAAATAACAATGGATTAAACCCAGATCTGTGACTGGGGGTGAATGTTTTGCCATTGTGCAACCTTCCGTCCATCATCTTGTGTATTTTTCTGTTCACCCTATGTGGAAAGGGTATGCCCAGACGTGGGTCCCTTGCTCACAAGGCCAATGAAGTCAAACCATCCTGGCTGAAGACGGCTGATAGCCAGAAACCGGTCCTAGGATGCTTCATTCTGGTCCAGGAAAGACATGGCTTGGGAGTTCGGGCTGGACTGTTCCCATGAGGCACAGGTTCAAGACTGATTTGCATATGGCCATGTCTGAACTGGGGTGGCTTGGTGAGCAAAATAACGATGGATTAAACCCAGATCTGTGACTGGGGTGGAAGTTTTGCAATTGTGCAATATTCCGTCCATCATCTTGTGTATTTTGCTGTTCACCCTATGTGGGAAGGGTATGGCCAGACGTGGGTCCCTTGCGCACTAGGCCACTGGAGTCAAGCTATCCTGGCTGAAGATAGCTGATAGCCAGAAACCGGTCCTAGGATGCTAGATTCCAGTCCAGGTAAGACATGGCTTGGCAGTTCGGACTGGACTGTTCCCATGAGGCACAGGGTCAAGACTGATTTGCATATGGCCATGTCTGAACTGGAGTGGCTTTGTGAGCAAAATAACGATGGATTAAACCCAGATCTGTGACTGTGGGTGAGTGTTTTGCCATTGTGCAACATTCCGTCCATCATCTTGTGTATTTTACTGTTCACCCTATGTGGGAAGGGTATGCCCAGACGTGGGTCCCTTGCTCACTAGGCCACTGGAGTCAAGCTATCCTGTCTGAAGACGACTGATAGCCAGATACCGGTCCTAGGATGCTTGATTCCGGTCCAGGAAAGACATGGCTTGGCAGTTCGGACTGGACTGTTCCCATGAGGCACAGGGTCAAGACTGATTTGCATATGGCCATGTCTGAACTGGAGTGGCTTTGTGAGCAAAATAACGATGGATTAAACGCAGATCTGTGACTGGGGCGGATGTTTTGCCATTGTGCAATATTCCATCCATCATCTTGTGTATTTTGCTGTTCACCCTATGTGGGAAGGGTATGGCCAGACGTGGGTCCCTTGCGCACTAGGCCACTGGAGTCAAGCTATCCTGGCTGAAGATAGCTGATAGCCAGAAACCGGTCCTAGGATGCTTGATTCCGGTCCAGGTAAGACATGGCTTGGCAGTTCGAGCTGGACTGTTTCCATGAGGCACAGATTCAAGACTGATTTGCATATGGCCATGTCTGAACTGGGGTGGCTTTGTGAGCAAAATACCTATGGATTAAGCCCAGGTCTGTGACTGGGGGTGAATGTTTTGCCATTGTGCAACATTCCGTCCATCATCTTTTGTATTTTGCTGTTCATCCTATGTGGGAAGGGTATGCCCAGACATGGGTCCCTTGCTCACTAGGCCACTCTAGTCAAGCTATCCTGGCTGAAGATGACTGATAGCCAGATACCGGTCCTAGGATGCTTGATTCCGGTCCAGGAAAGACATGGCTTGGCAGTTCGGGCTGGACTGTTCCCATGAGGCACAGGGTCAAGACTAATTTGCATATGGCCTTGTCTGAACTGGAGTGCCTTGGTGAGCAACATAACAATGGATTAAACCCAGATCTGTGACTGGGGTGAATGTTTTGCCCTTATGCAACATTCCTTCAATTATCTTGTGTATTTTGCTGTTCACCCTATGTGGGATGGGTATGGCCAGACGTGGGTCCCTTGCGCGCTAGGCCACTGGAGTCAAGCTATCCTGGCTGAAGACGGCTGATAGCCAGAAACCGGTCCTAGGATGCTTGATTCCGATCCAGGTAAGACATGGCTTGGCAGTTCGGGCAGGACTGTTCCCATGAGGCACAGGGTCAAGACTGATTTGCATATGGCCATGTCTGAACTGGGGAGGCTTGCAGTGCAAAAAAACGATGAATTTAGGCCCAGATCTCTGACTGTGGGTGAGTGTTTTGCCATTGTGCAACATTCCGTCCATCATCTTGTGTATTTTGCTGTTCACCCTATGTGGGAAGGGTGTGCCCAGACGTGGGTTCCTTGTGCACTAGGCCACTGGAGTCAAGCTATCCTGGCTGAATACGGCTGATAGCCAGAAACCGGTCCTAGGATGCTTGATTCCGGTCCAGGTAAGACAGGGCTTGGCAGTTCGGGCTGGACTGTTTCCATGAGGCACAGGGTAAAGACTGATTTGCATATGGCCATGTCTGTACTGGGGTTGCTTGGTGAGCAAAATAACGATGGATTAAACCCAGGTCTGTGACTGGGGTGAATGTTTTGCCTTTGTGCAACATTCCGTCCATCATCTTGTGTATTTTGCTGTTCACCCTATGTGGAAAGGGTAAGCCCAGACTTGGGTCCCTTGCTAACTAGGCCACTGGAGTCAAGCTATTCTGGCTGAAGACGACTGATAGCCAGAAACCTGTCCTAGTATGCTTGATTCCGGTCCAGGAAAGACATGGCTTGGCAGTTCAGGCTGGACTGTTCCCATAAGGCACAAGGTCAAGACTGATTTGCATATGGCCATGTCTGAACTGTGGTGGCTTGGTGAGCAAAATAACGATGGATTAAACCCAGATCTGCGACTGGGGTGGATGTTTTGCCATTGTGCAACATTCCGTCCATCATCTTCTGTATTTTGCTGTTCATCCTATGTGGGAAGGGTATGGCCAGACGTGGGTCCCTTGCGCACTAGGCCACTGGAGTCAAGCTATCCTGGCTGAAGACGGCTGATAGCCTGAAACCGGTCCTAGGATGCTTGATTCCGGTCCAGGTAAGACATGGCTTGGCAGTTCGGGCTGGACTGTTCCCATGAGGCACAGGGTCAACACTGATTTGCATATGGCCATGTCTGAACTGGGGTGGCTTTGTGAGCAAAATAACGATGGATTAAACCCAGATCTGTGACTGGGGGTGAATGTTTGCCATTGTGCAACATTCCGTCCATCATCTTGTGTATTTTGCTGTTCACCCAATGTGGGAAGGGTATGCCCAGACGTGGGTCCCTTGCTCACTAGGCCACTGGAGTCAAGCTATCCTGGCTGAAGACGACTGATAGCCAGAAATCAGTCCTAGGATGCTTGATTCCGGTCCAGGAAAGACATGGCTTGGCAGTTTGGGCTGGACTGTGCCTATGAGGCACAGGGTCAAGACTGATTTGCATATGACCATCCCTGAACTGGGGTGGCTTGGTGAGCAAAATAACAATGGATTAAACCCAGATCTGTGACTGGGGGTGAATGTTTTGCCATTGTGCAACCTTCCGTCCATCATCTTGTGTATTTTGCTGTTCACCCTATGTGGAAAGGGTATGCCCTGACGTGGGTCCCTTGCTTACAAGGCCAATGAAGTCAAACTATCCTGGCTGAAGACGGCTGATATCCAGAAACCGGTCCTAGGATGCTTCATTCTGGTCCAGGTAAGACATGGCTTGGGAGTTCGGGCTGGACTGTTCCCATGAGGCACAGGGTCAAGACTGATTTGCATATGGCCATGTCTGAACTGGGGTGGCTTGGTGAGCAAAATAACGATGGATTAAACCTAGATCTGTGACTGGGGTGGATGTTTTGCCATTGTGCAATATTCCGTCCATCATCTTGTGTATTTTGCTGTTCACCCTATGTGGGAAGGGTATGGCCAGACGTGGGTCCCTTGCTCACTAGGCCACTGGAGTCAAGCTATCCTGGCTGAAGACGACTGATAGCCAGATACCGGTCCTAGGATGCTTGATTCCGGTCCAGGAAAGACATGGCTTGGCAGTTCGGGCTGGACTGTTCCCATGAGGCACAGGGTCAAGACTAATTTGCATATGGCCATGTCTGAACTGGAGTGGCTTGGTGAGCAACATAACAATGGATTAAACCCAGATCTGTGACTGGGAGTGAATATTTTGCCCTTATGCAACATTCCGCCCATCATCTTGTGTATTTTGCTGTTCACCCTATGTGGGAAGTGTATGCCCAGACGTGGGTCCCTTGCTCACTAGGCAACTGGAGTCAAGCTATCCTGGCTGAAGAGGGCTGATAGCCAGAAACCGGTCCTAGGATGCTTGGTTCCGGTCCAGGAAAGATATGGCTTGGCAGTTCGGGCTGGACTGTTCCCATGAGGCACAGGGTCAAAACTGATTTGCATATGGCCATGTCTGAACTGGGGTGGCTTGGTGAGCAAAATAACGATAGATTAAACCCAGATCTGTGACTGGGGTGGATGTTTTGCCATTGTGCAATATTCCATCCATCATCTTGTGCATTTTACTGTTCACCCTATGTGGGAAGGGTATGGCCAGACGTGGGTCCCTTGCGCACTAGGCCACTGGAGTCAAGCTATCCTGGCTGAGGACAGCTGATAGCCAGAAACCGGTCCTAGGTTGCTTGATTCCGGTCCAGGTAAGACATGGCTTGGCAGTTCGAGCTGGACTGTTCCCATGAGGCACAGGGTCAAGACTGATTTCCATATGGCCATGTCTGAACTGGGGTGGCTTTGTGAGCAAAATAACGATGGTTTAAACCCAGATCTGTGACTGGGGGTGAATGTTTTGCCATTGTGCAACATTCCGTCCATCATCTTGTGTATTTTGCTGTTCACCCTATGTGGGAAGGGTATGCCCAGACGTGGGTCCCTTGCTCACTAGGCCACTTTAGTCAAGATATCCTGGCTGAATAAGAATGATAGCCAGATACCGGTCCTAGGATGCTTGATTCCGGTCCAGGAAAGACATGGCTTAGCAGTTCGGGCTGGACTGTTCTCATGAGGCACAGGGTCAAGACTGATTTGCATATGGCCATGTCTGAACTGGGGTGGCTTTGTGAGCAAAATAACGATGGATTAAACCCAGATCTGTGACTGGGGGTGAATGTTTTGCCATTGTGCAACATTCCGTCCATCATCTTGTGTATTTTGCTGTTCACCCTATGTGGGAAGGGTATGCCCAGACGTGGGTCCCTTGCTCACTAGGCCACTGGAGTCAAGCTATCCTGGCTGAAGACGACTGATAGCCAGATACCGGTCCTAGGATGCTTGATACCGGTCCAGGAAAGACATGGTTTGGCAGTTCGGGCTGGACTGTTCCCATGAGGCACAGGGTCAAGACTAATTTGAATATGGCCATGTCTGAACTGGAGTTGCTTGGTGAGCAACATAACAATGGATTAAACCCAGATCTGTGACTGGGAGTGAATATTTTGCCCTTATGCATCCACATCATCTTGTGTATTTTGCTGTTCACCCTATATGGGAAGTGTATGCCCAGACGTGGGTACCTTGCTCACTAGGCAACTGGAGGCAAGCTATCCTGGCTGAAGAGGGCTGATAGCCAGAAAGCGGTCCTAGGATGCTTGGTTCCGGTCCAGGAAAGACATGGCTTGGCAGTTCGGGCTGGACTGTTCCCATGAGGCACAGGGTCAAGACTGATTTGCATATGGCCATGTCTGAACTGGGGTGGCTTGGTGCGCAAAATAACGATGGATTAAACCCAGATCTGTGACTGGGGTGGATTTTTTGCCATTGTGCAATATTCCATCCATCATCTTGTGTATTTTGCTGTTCACCCTATGTGGGAAGGGTATGGACAGACGTGGGTCCCTTGAACACTAGGCCACTGGAGTCAAGCTATCCTGGCTGAAGACAGCTGATAGCCAGAAACCGGTCCTAGGATGCTTGATTCCGGTCCAGGTAAGACATGGCTTGGCAGTTCGAGCTGGACTGTTCCCATGAGGCACAGGGTCAAGACTGATTTGCCTGTGGCCATGTCTGAACTGGGGTGGCTTTGTGAGCAAAATAACGATGGATTAAACCCAGATCTGTGACTGGGGGTGAATGTTTTGCCATTGTGCAACATTCCGTCCATCATCTTGTGTATTTTGCTGTGCACCCTATGTGGGAAGGGTATGCCCAGACGTGGGTCCCTTGCTCACTAGGCCACTCTAGTCAAGGTATCCTGGCTGAAGACGACTGATAGCCAGATACCGGTCCTAGGATGCTTGATTCCGGTCCAGGAAAGACATGGCTTGGCAGTTCGGGCTGGACTGTTCCCATGAGGCATAGGGTCAAGACTAATTTGCATATGGCCATGTCTGAACTGGAGTGGCTTGGTGAGCAAAATAACAATGGATTAAACACAGATCTGTGACAGGGAGTGAATATTTTGCCCTTATGCAACATTCCGCCCATCATCTTGTGTATTTTGCTGTTCACCCTATGTGGGAAGTGTATGCCTAGACGTGGGTCCCTTGCTCACTAGGCCACTGGAGTCAAGCTATCCTGGCTGAAGACGGCTGATAGCCAGAAACCGATCCTAGGATGCTTGATTCCGGTCCAGGAAAGACATGGCTTGGCCGTTTGGGCTGGACTGTTCCCATGAGGCACAGGGTCAAGACTGATTTGCATATGGCCAAGTCTTAACTGGGGTGGCTTGGTGAGCAAAATAATGATGGATTAAACCCAGATCTGTGACTGGGGGTGAAAGTTTTGCCATTGTGCAACATTCCGTCCATCATCTTGTGTATTTTGCTGTTCACCCTTTGTGGGAAGGGTATGCCCAGACGTGGGTCCCTTGCTCACTAGGCCACTGAAGTCAAGCTATCCTGGCTGAAGACGTCTGATAGCCACAAACCAGTCCTAGGATGCTTGATTCCGGTCCAGGAAAGACATGGCTTGGCAGTACAGGCTGGACTGTTCCCATGAGGCACAGGGTCAAGACTGATTTGCATATGGCCATGTCTGAACTGGGTTGGCTTGGTGAGCAAAATATCGATGGATTAATCCCAGATTTGTGAGTGGGGGTGAATGTTTTGCCATTGTACAACATTCTGTCCATCATCTTGTGTATTTTGCTGTTCACCCTATGTGGAAAGGGTATGCCCAGACGTGGGTCCCTTGCTCACTAGGCCAATGAAGTCAAGCTATCCTGGCTGAAGATGGCTGATAGCCAGAAACCGATACTAGGATGCTTGATTCCGGTCCAGGAAAGACATGGCTTGGCAGTTCGGGCTGGACTGTTCCCATGAGGCACAGGGTCAAGACTGATTTGCATATGGCCATGTCTTAACTGGGGGGGGCTTGGTGAGCAAAATAACGATGGATTAAACCCTGATCTGTGACTGGGTGTGAATGTTTTGCCATTGTGCAACATTCCATCCATCATCTTGTGTATTTTGCTACTGCAAATTTTCAGCAATTTATTTCGTTCTGAAACATGCACTGCTCTTTTTGTCAAATAGATACTTAATGTGCAGTGAGACTGTTCAATGGTGCTAAGAGATACTAAGGAGCTCATTACGATGGCGGGCGGACAGCATTCCGCCCGCCGTTGTTGGGGTGTCCTGGGATTACCCGCCAGACGTGCAGCGGTCCCACCACACATATTAGAATGCGCCCACCACATTGGCGGGCGCATCCAGGGCCTTCAACATTGCGGACGGTGCTGCAAGCTGCAGCACTGTTCGCAATGTGAAAACAGCATGCACTGCATTTCCCTGCACTGGGTGGCAGGCACTACGCGGTGCCTGCCATGCAGTGCAGGGAAATGCAGAGTGCTACCTTGGGTACCGCCCAGTGCAGCAACACACCCCCAACAAAGGGGTCCCACAACGGGCCCCTATTCCCAATCCCCAGCAACCTTTCCACATGGAAAGACCTTTGTTTACCCACATCTTAATTTAGTGGACGATGCCTGCTAGGCACCGCCACCATTTTAGGCATCCTGCACCCTCCGCCAGGCAATTGGGATGATTGCCTTTGGTGGTGAAGTGGTGGATGGACCTTCCGTCTGCCACGGTACCCACCACCATCCTAATTGGGCGGTGGGTAAAATGCTCATTGATGGTAGAAGGACCGCCGACCTGGCGGTGGTGGTCCTTCTGTCATCCTAATGCCCCCCTAAGTACTGACTTTTCATGAGCACATGTAGCCACAGAGAGGGCGGGTTCATACAGTGGCTAAATATGTAGAAGTACCTCTTAGGATAGGTTTCGATGTGGACGTTTCAAATGATGACACACACGTATGACGTTATATCAATTTGAATTTTCAGTCACCCGCTGTTGATGGTAACTATATATCTTGTAATATTATGCCAATATCCTTCAGATCTGTTGAAATCACTACTAAGGTATGTTACTTATCTTTACTTCCAGACAGAGAGTTGAGTGAAACTTAGGGAACTATTAGAGTGATTGGAGAGGTATCTGGTTATTTGACTGTTTCGGTTTTATGATGGTGTATTTTTTAAAAAGGTCTGCCTTTAATTCTTTCCTAAACTGAGGAGCGTTAGGACTGCCATTTTTGACAGTAGTAATACATCTTTATTATCAAATAGTAAAAATCACTACAATCGAAAAATATTTAAAATACATTACATTAGTTAAGAGAATAAAATAAGAGTACATAGAAGAGCTGTGATAATTTCTTCAATCATCAAATTCAGAACAATATATTACTAGCGTTAGTATGATTTAGGGAAAACGTGTTGTACCGGATCATTGATATCACAAAAGTCCATCGCTAGAATGGCATTACATTCTACTATTTACATTTAATGTTATATTTCACATTTCTTTCATTATTAAGACAACGCTTCTCTGTATACTAGTAAAATCCTTCAGAAAACTATCATTACCACTTTATTTTGTCGTTGCCTATATTATAGTGCCATCTTGCTTTTCATTCAAACTGTACTATTTTTACTAGAGTCATATTTAAAGGGTCAATCTGCTTCTTTTCAGTATTATTATGTAAAATTAAAATGAAATTAACATTAATTATCACAAATCAAATATATCTAGTAAATCAAATAATTATTAGTGATAGTTTTATAGGTTACTATGAGGTAATAAAACAATGTGGTGTTTCCATGCCTGAGACCTATTAACATCTTCAACATCAATTTGTAAGGAATTGCGATAAACACGGTGAGCATGCTCAGTATTCACAACACCATAGGGAAAATAAAATAACAGTGCAATCTGATTGCTTTTAATTGCAGCCTACCATTTATATCTGGGGGGCACTCATAATTTAACTTTTATCCTACTGTGAGAATGTACTTTACAAATGGGGTTGATAAGCGGGTGGAGACAATAGAATGTTATTTCACATCTAAGGTGCATAGACGGAAAAGGCCTGTGTTGGAAAGTGGGTTATTAGTAGTGGTCAATATGTATCTACCACTGGCAATAAGGTCACTAACACAGTCTAGGGTTCAGAATAGGTCTCAGTAAATTATTTCCATGCTCAACCCTTGGTAGCTTGTCTTGCAAGCAGGAAGGCTTAAAGTAAGAGACAGGTATGTAAAGCATTTAAAAACACCAACTCAGTAAATAATTAAGACACAACACACAATAAAAATCCACACGAATTTAAAAACAAAAATAGGAAACATGTTTGTCTTTAAAATGACACCAAAACAGCAAACATCCAATTTAGGGAACCAGAGATATGAATTTTTAAAGATTCAGCATTATGTAGCACTTAGAAACCTTTAGCACCACTTTGGGACATCTAGTCATGCTTGACCGGGCCAAAGTCAAAGTTTCAGGCCAAACATGATGGAGCCCTGCTTGGACACCCCTCGCGTTAGGCCTCCGTCAAGATTTGAACTACAGACTTATTAACCTTTCAGGAGCTTTTTCTGCCGGGTTTTCTCGATGCTCTTCACCAGGCCGTGTTTGGCTAGGGTTCATCAGCTTGCTTTCCAGGGAGCTCCCGGTCAAACACTGGAAGTCAGACCTCCGGTGCTTTTCAGCAGGACGAACCAGCAGGGCATGCCAACTCACAGTTGAAGGTGTCCGACTTGGCTCTCGTGATTGAGTCAGTCCCCTAATGGAGGTTTTGCTACTAGCTTCTCCAAACTTCCGCAAATTCTTCCTGAAGTTCCTCTTGAGGGATCAAAGTGTCCAAAGTGTCCAAAACACAATCCAAGGGTATAGAATCTCCAAGATGGTAATTTAAAGGTTGGGACCAGAATTCACACAATGCACCTGTACAAAACCATTACAAATCCAATGGACGCACTCCAGGGAGGGGATTCTTGGTGGCGGTGGTCCAGGTGAGCTCTCTTAAACTTTACCTTCCAGGGAGTCCACTCTTTATTCCTCTTGAAACAAGGTACATCCAAAGGGATGAAGTACCAGATAATTCAGCAGGCACAGTCAGTCAGGATCCAGGGTCTGATAGTGGAAATCAAGCTTCCAGCTTTGCAAGCCTACTTCTTCTTCTCTTGGTTTCAGGCAGCTGATCTGAGAGGCTATGCACCTTTCGCATATTTATTCAATGTTCCCTGGGGCCAAGCAGGAGAGCACTCCTGTCCAATAACGTGCAGGGCAGCCCCGCTCAGAGCATGGCCTTTTCCTCCAGTGTGGCAAAATCTTCTCCCTGAAAGTACTACTCCTCCAAAAGTGAGTATGACTGAAATCCCAGTAGAGGAGGAAGAACTAGTTAACCCAAGCTCTAGAATGGCTCATGTCCCTAGCTCTCCTTCCCCTACCAATTCTTTCCTTAAGCCTGTCATCTGGCTGGGTCAGGGGGGCTGGGGTATATGGACCTGGGATTCACTGCCTGCCCTATTCCTCGTTTGAAGCTCATGCTTTAAGACCCCTACACCCTCATCTGGTATCCCTGTGTAGCAGAGCTCTCTCCAACAGATAGCCTCTCTTCGGGTGAGACACTTATCACTTCATCAAAGCAGCCAGGCTCAACCCGGGAAGACCACAGGAAGGATCAATTTTAGCTTACAGGCAACAACGTCTTATAACTTTTGCTCTATATATTTTAGGATAACTTTTGGGCTTATTAATACCATTTTTCCATGCCCTTGAATGGTATTTTTTATTTAATTCCTAGCAATAGCTATGAGTTCATAAATTATTGCAATGTTATCCTATAGAGCTAGGCATCTACAATGGAGAAATTGTAATGTGCACCTTCTCCATCATCAGGGCATATAAAACATATTTTATAAGGCCTCCCACCCCTGGGACACTTATGGGGAACTTTAGGGCTCCTGAATATGCCAAACATGGTATATACTCACTCGCCAGTGCTCCTATGTTTATGTTTAAAGGCTTATATAGTGCTCAATTGCCGTGGCGTCTTGGCGCTGAGGTGTGTAAGCAGGAACAGTGTACTATAGAAACCATCGCAATGGACCGCACACCGCTAGCCCCTCCTCCGGATCGCCCCTCTGGACTCTGGAACATGGAGTTCTTGAGTGGTTCACCCATGTGGGTGCAAGTAGGTACTTGTTGAACTGATGATCTCTAGACCCGATACATGTCCCGGGTTTTTGGATATCCCCCGAGACATGGCTCGGGTTTCGGGATAACTTCCCTCATCAGTAGAGAAAATGGTTAGGGGTGGAAGAGAAGGCTGCCAAACAACCGTCAATAGCCTCGATGCCCGAACCGGCACGCAGGTGTGTCGTCCAGGAGCCCGTCGGCTCAAGCTCAAGGGAGCCAATTTGTAGAAACCATCGCAATGGACTGCACACCGCTAGCCCCTCCTCCGGATCGCCCCTCGGGACTCTGGTACATGGAGTTCTTGAGTGGTTCACCCATGTGGGTGCAAGTAGGTACTTGTTGAACTGATGATCTCTAGACCCGATACATGTCCCGGGTTTTTTTTATATCCCCCGAGATATGGCTCGGGTTTCGGGATAACTTCCCTCATCAGTATAGAAAATTGTTAGGGGTGGAAGAGGGGCCGACGGGCTCTAGGACGACGCACCTGCGTGCCGGTACTGGCATCGAGGCCTTTGACTGTTGTGTGGCGGCCTTCTCTTCCACCCCTAACGATCTTTCTCTACTGATGAGGGAAGTTATCCCGAAACCCGAGCCATGTCTCGGGCGATATCCTAAAACCCGGGACATGTATCGGGTCTAGAGATTCATCAGTCCAACAAGTACCGACTTGCATCCACCTGGGTGATCCACTAAAGAACTACAAGTATCAGAGTCCCGAGGGGCGATCTGGAGGAGGGGCTAGCAGTGTGCGCTCCATTGATGACTAAACACAGTATGGCTCCCTTGAGATTTGGGCCGACGGGCTCTTGGACGACGCACCTGCGTGCCGGTTCTGGCATCGAGGCCTTTGACTGTTGTGGCGCGACCTTCTCTTCCACCCCTAACGATCTTTCTCTACTGATGAGGGAAGTTATCCCGAAACCCGAGACATGTCTCGGGCGATATCCTAAAACCCGGGACATGTATCGGGTCTAGAGATTCATCATTCCAACAAGTACCGACTTGCACCCACCTGGGTGATCCACTAAAGAACTACAAGTACCAGAGACCCGAGGGGCGATCCGGAGGAGGGGCTAGCGGTGTGCGCTCCATTGATGACTAAACACAATATGGCTCCCTTGAGCTTTGGGCCGACGGGCTCTTGGACGACGCACCTGCGTGCCGGTTCTGGCATCGAGGCCTTTGACTGTTGTGTGGCGGCCTTCTCTTCCACCCCTAACGATCTTTCTCTACTGATGAGGGAAGTTATCCCGAAACCCGAGACATGTCTCGGGCAATATCCTAAAACCCGGGACATGTATCAGGTCTAGAGATTCATCAGTCCAACAAGAACCGACTTGCACCCACCTGGGTGATCCACTAAAAAACTACAAGTACCAGAGTCCCGAGGGGAGATCCGGAGGAGGGGCTATCGGTGTGCGCTCCATTGCTGACTAAACACAATATGGCTCCCTTGAGCTTTGGGCCGACGGGCTCTAGGACGACGCACCTGCGTGCCGGTTCTGGCATCGAGGCCTTTGACTGTTGTGTGGCGGCCTTCTCTTCCACCCCTAACGATCTTTCTCTACTGATGAGGGAAGTTATCCCGAAACCCGAGACATGTCTCGGGCGATATCCTAAATCCCGGGACATGTATCGGGTCTAGAGATTCATCAGTCCAACAAGTACCGACTTGCACCCACCTGGGTGATCCACTAAAGAACTGCAAGTACCAGAGTCCCGAGGGGTGATCCGGAGGAGGGGCTAGCGGTGTGCGCTCCATTGATGACTAAACACAATATGGCTCCCTTGAGCTTTGGGCCGACGGGCTCTTGGACGACGCACCTGCGTCACGGTTCTGGCATCGAGGCCTTTGACTGTTGTGTGGCGGCCTTCTCTTCCACCCCTAACGATCTTTCTCTACTGATGAGGGAAGTTATCCCGAAACCTAAGACATGTCTCGGGTGATATCCTAAAACCCGGGACATGTATCGGGTCTAGAGATTCATCAGTCCAACAAGTACCGACTTGCATCCACCTGGGTGATCCACTAAAGAACTACAAGTATCAGAGTCCCGAGGGGCGATCTGGAGGAGGGGCTAGCAGTGTGCGCTCCATTGATGACTAAACACAATATGGCTCCCTTGAGATTTGGGCCGACGGGCTCTTGGACGACGCACCTGCGTGCCGGTTCTGGCATCGAGGCCTTTGACTGTTGTGGCGCGACCTTCTCTTCCACCCCTAACGATCTTTCTCTACTGATGAGGGAAGTTATCCCGAAACCCGAGACATGTCTCGGGCGATATCCTAAAACCCGGGACATGTATCGGGTCTAGAGATTCATCATTCCAACAAGTACCGACTTGCACCCACCTGGGTGATCCACTAAAGAACTACAAGTACCAGAGACCCGAGGGGCGATCCGGAGGAGGGGCTAGCGGTGTGCGCTCCATTGATGACTAAACACAATATGGCTCCCTTGAGCTTTGGGCCGACGGGCTCTTGGACGACGCACCTGCGTGCCGGTTCTGGCATCGAGGCCTTTGACTGTTGTGTGGCGGCCTTCTCTTCCACCCCTAACGATCTTTCTCTACTGATGAGGGAAGTTATCCCGAAACCCGAGACATGTCTCGGGCAATATCCTAAAACCCGGGACATGTATCAGGTCTAGAGATTCATCAGTCCAACAAGAACCGACTTGCACCCACCTGGGTGATCCACTAAAGAACTACAAGTACCAGAGTCCCGAGGGGTGATCCGGAGGAGGGGCTAGCGGTGTGCGCTCCATTGATGACTAAACACAATATGGCTCCCTTGAGCTTTGGGCCGACGGGCTCTTGGACGACGCACCTGCGTCACGGTTCTGGCATCGAGGCCTTTGACTGTTGTGTGGCGGCCTTCTCTTCCACCCCTAACGATCTTTCTCTACTGATGAGGGAAGTTATCCCGAAACCTAAGACATGTCTCGGGTGATATCCTAAAACCCGGGACATGTATCGGGTCTAGAGATTCATCAGTCCAACAAGTACTGACTTGTACCCACCTGGGTGATCCACTAAAGAACTACAAGTACCAGAGTCCCGAGGGGCGATCTGGAGGAGGGTCTAGCGGTGCGCGCTCCATTGATGACTAAACATAATATGGCTCCCTTGAGCTTTGGGCCGACGGGCTCTTGGACGACGCACCTGCGTGCCGGTTCTGGCATCGAGGCCTTTGACTGTTGTGTGGCGGCCTTCTCTTCCACCCCTAACGATCTTTCTCTACTGATGAGGAAAGTTATCCCAAAACCCGAGACATGTCTCGGGCGATATCCTACAACCCGGGACATGTATCGGGTCTAGAGATTCATCAGTCCAACAAGTACCGACTTGCACCCACCTGTGTGATCCACTAAAGAACTACAAGTACCAGAGTCCCGAGGGGCAATCCGGAGGAGGGGCTAGCGGTGTGCGCTCCATTGATGACCAGGAACAGTGCACTATGTTAACAAGAACCTATGCAGAAGTAAACAATCATGACCTAGCAACAAAGTCGGTTTTAGGAGGCACTTCACTATCATTGGAAAAGTGAAATGTGCAATTTCTCTATCCCCAGGGCATATAAAACATCTTTTATAAGAACCTTCCTTATAATTACATGATCCCCCACCCCTGGGACACCTAATGGTGACCCTGGGGATACCTAATTTGCCCAATTATTGTAGATTATCACTTTTTATGTGCCCCTACCAACAAAGTCGAATTTGCACACAATTACATTTAAAAGCAGTGCTGCAACACAGGGCTGCTTTTAAAATTATCTCGAGCTCTCAACAGTGCTCATATGCAGAAAGCGCTACTGCCCTCTAAACTGTATTGCTCTATTATATACTAGGGAGTTATAGGTAATTGTAATCCCCTTGCCCCATTATGTACTAAGGAGTTATAGGGTAGGTCATGCCAAGCATAGGTTCACTCTAACACATAGTGTACCTTAAGGTATGTGTGTGTTTTCAATGCGTTTTCAACATATCACTGGCCTGGGCCTGGTGAGACAGAGCCCTGGGTCGGTCAGAGTCAGTTATAACCAGTACCAGACAGCAAAGAATGGGGGTGCACGGGGCACTCAGAATGGCTTTGCAACAGCCTGTCACCTTGTTATTTTTCTATTTTCGCCCATAGCCTGATGGTGGCTTGGGTTTGGGTGTGCCAAGAGCCATCATAGAAGGTGAACTTGTCCACAAGATAAGCAAGAATACTGGTCAAGATGGCTTTGTAAATGATGAACCTGGTTTCGAAGATGATGCTGCCCAGCAAGGAGAACCATTGAGGTTCCATCCGGATGTGGGTGATTTGATCATATGTCCTACGGCATTGGATGGGACATGCTGCAGTATGCAAGACACCCTTGACAAATGCCAGTGTGGAGTCACAGAGTTCATGTAGCAGTTTCTTACTGCCATCTACATGCAAGAGTATGAAGGCTTGAACAAAATACTCAATCTGAGAAAAAGTAAGTACCAATGCCCTTCTCAGAAGGCCACTGCAGCTTGAGGTTTGAGGTGTTAAATGTCTGGAGCATAGGATATTTTCAGGTAGAGTTGAATATTATAGGCATATTGTTGAATCTTGATTCAATAATCTGTGAGTAGAGTCCTAAGGGGTTCAATGTAGAGGCTGTAGGTGACAGGAGACCGTATGCAAGCCAGGCGGACTCCTACGGGGACAGGGATCTTTTAGGATCTGGAGGTGCTGAGGAGAGCAAACTGTTGTTAACTGGAAAAATAGGAGTAGAACCAGTGACATACATTGCATGTGCATGCCAATCAAGACTACAGGGTGTAGATGAGGGTTGGATGGTCAACCATGTCGAAAACAGCTATGAGGTCCAGCAACATTGGGAGTCAAGAGTATGTATGTATGTATGTTTGGATTTATATAGCGCTTATAACCCAGGGGTCTCTAAGCGCTTTGCCTTGGGAACCCGTCCTGGCTTTTCCCTGTGAGATAGCCCCTACAGGGCATCCCCAAGGTGAAAGCCAGGCATCCCACCGCGGGGGGCCGTTGTGGAGATTAAGCAAGCTTAATGCCCAGAGTTGCAGAGTGTGAACCCATGATTAGGTCAGGCACCGAAGCGAGAATTATCGAGTCCATGGACATTTGAGCTCGAGACCCTGCCGCGTCGGGAATTGAACCCTGGTCCCGGGTCTGACCTCTGCTTCAGGGTCTGCTTGCTCTAACCAGTGAGCCACACTTCTCCACAGTATGTTTATTTTGATCTTCATCTTCAACTGGGGGTCATCTTCATCTGTGGATCATTTTGCTCAGTCACTTTGCTTTCAACCTGAAATGTTTTTTAGCTTTTAGGATTAAGTGGATTCTCCCAGCCATCCATCCAATCTCATGCTGTTTCAAGACAATTAACACAAATGTTTTTGTATCTTTCAGAATTTTCAAATTGCCAGGAAACAACAGCACACATTTATGTTCTCACTTATGAGTCTCTGCTATACCACCTCAAATTACTTTTTCTGGTTCTGTATTAATTGAGCATTATCTATACAGCTATAATTAACTGCAGGCCCTCATGCTGCCAGGAAGTTCTTTGTCTCTCCTTATGTAATATGGCATGGCATTGCAGTCCTCTTAGTTAAAATAAATCTAGATATCACTGCACTGAGAAGTACCCCACGTCCAAGCGTCATGGCGAAAGCCCCAGATGCTCTTTTGATAGATAACAGCATTAACAACACATTTGTTTTCAGTGTCTAGTATCCAAGAGGTCCAGAACAGTCTGATTGCCAGATGCTCTGTTTTTTTTTCTGGAAATCCCATGAATTTTACATTATTTTGGTACATGCACCTTTTGGCAGCTTCTACCCTTGCTTCATGTGTATGTCCATGCTAATGCAATTTAATAATAGTTGTTCGTATTTCCAAAATGCCTTACCTCACTTTTGCCACTGGCTCCTCTGTCACCGTAGTTCTGTCCCAGGTGTCTATATTCTGTTCCATTGTCGTTCTGTGCTCCTTAATCGCACTCAGCCGGTGTAACCCAACCAGAACGACCAGAACAATCTTCCTTCGAGGCCCAGGCCAAAATGTTATTATGTCAGTGAAATTCACATATTTTGTGGAACTTTACATTGCATTTTTTAGTGTAATGCCACATATATGCCACTATCCCACGTCACATAATGACTCCATCATTCTAGGCAAAATTATAGCATGAAGACAAAGAGAACAGCCATAAGGTGGATGGCTGTTGTTCACTGCGATTGTGGTGCATGTTCTGTTGTGTGAAAAATTGATGCAGGGGTCCATATTGTGCTATAATTTAATTCTAAATAATTGATTTGCATTTTTTAATTACATGCGTTTCCTGAATTTTGCATATTTATCCAAAAGCAAACTATCCAAAGTTCACACGCCTTTTCTTCCTCCTTCTGCACAGCATTTTCATGTGCAGTTTTAACCCACCCTACATAGGCAGTATCACAGCTATTGACCTCCACAACAAAGACCCTTCTTGCAGGGAAACCATGGGCACAGCATAAGTACTTTTTTTTTTGTTAAATAATTTTTATTGAAGGTAAAGAACACAGGAATATAAATAAACAATTATCAGTTCTGATATAGAAATGAGTATACAAGTAAATATAAATAGCAATTGTAAATTAGATGAAGTTAAGAATAAGGAGGCACACTAATTCATAAATCTTGTACTAAAATTCAACAACAATGACCATGTAAAACATGAATACATAATAGACAACAATATATCATATTTTACTAATATAGAAAATAACCTGTGTAAAAACTAATGTGAATATAATGTGAAAAGAAAGAAAGTTATTTTTCAATAGAGAAAGAAGAAAAGAAAAATAAGCAAAAAAAAAGAAAGAGAGAGAAAGAAGAAAGATAGGGAGGAGAGGAAAGGGAAAGAGAAGGAAGAAAGAGTAGGAGATATGAAATGTAAAATAATAAACTGTAAAGATTAAGATGATGATGATAGAAAAGTAGTGATAGGTAACCATAATACATCAGATTTAATTTGTAAATGAATTAGAGATTGAGGTACAGAAGCAATTCTATGTTCATCGCATATTACGTTCCACCAAAGTAAAAAAGATAGTTTACAATTATCTTTCCAGCAAGTTAATATAACTTTAAAAGCCACAGCAAGAAATAAGTCGAGTAACATAGATTTGGAGGTAATTTGATCAGAATCAGGGGACAAAGTACCTAGGAAAACATAGTGAATGTTAAATTGAATCTTATACGAAAAAATCAACATACATTTTTACCATATAGTTTCCCAAAAAGTATACACCTTAGGACAATAAAATAATAAGTGAATTAGGGAACCTTCAGCATTAAGACATGACCAACAACTTGATGTGATAGAGTGGTTGAATCTATATAAAATTAGGTAAGTAAGACCAACTCTATAATAAATAAAATATAAAGAGTGAGTGATATTTGCAGCTTTGGAGGTTTTGAACAATTTTTGCCAGAACCTGTCCCACTGAGATACAGATAATGTCTGGTATAGATCCTGTTCCCATTCCATTTCAATCTTTGACTTACTCCTTGTGCCATATGGTGTAGATAAAAGTTTATATATAAAGGAGGCACTAGGAATAGTATCAGTAGAAATTTGATATAAAGGAGTATCAGGTGTGAAAGAAGTCGGGGCTGGGTGAGAAAGAAATTTCTGTAGACAATCTTGTAATATGGGAGCTAAAGTATTATACTGCTGAATACAGGAGTCGGCTAAGTGAAAAGACTCTTGTAGCTGATGGAAGGATAAAATCACATTATTAACAATCACTTGATTAACATAAAAAAGGCCTTTTTCTTTCCATTGTTTGTAGTAGAATGATTTGTAATGAAACTTAATGAATTTATTAATACATAGTGAGGGGGCTAAAAAGGATTGATATTGGTCAAACTTTGTAAAGAAAAATGTATGCAAGGGGTATTGAGAATGTTTTAAAATTGGGTATCTAGAAATAAAAGTACAATTAGCCATATATGCAATATCCCGTATTGAAAAATCGTTTAGCAACGAACATTCCACATTAATCCATGAAGGTTTAAGTAGATCTTGATAATGTTTAGATAGAGCGTAAAATTGACGAATCCGAAAAGCATTATGGTGCATCTCGAAATCAGGAAATCTTACACCTCCCTCGTTCTTGGGACGAGTCAATTTGGATATAGCAATACCTGCATGTTTATTATTTCAAAGAAATTTAATACATAACAAATTGATCTGAGTAAATTAATATTTAGGGATTTTGAATGGTAACATAGATAATAAAAACAGTATCTGGGGATCAATCATAATTTTATTTATATCGAGCCTGCCCCAACATGATAAGAAATATGGTGACCAAAGATTAAAAAAATTAATAATTTTAAGTTTTAAGGCAGTAAAATTATAGAGTAATGTATCTCGAATGCTAGAGGAGAACCAAATGCCTAAATATTTAATTTTTTGAGGACACTGTGTGAAGTTGGTCGAGTCAAACATATGTCTGTAACATGAAGGGTTTAAGGGTAGAATCTCGGTTTTAGAAACATTTAATTTATAGCCTGAAACCGCAGCGATCTCCTGTAGAAAGGGGGGTAGGAGGATATAGGATTAGACATATAAATAAGAACATTGTCTGCGTATGCCAACAATTTAATTTGATCGGATTTTATTTTGAAACCACTAATAAGAGGATTACTTCTGATGCATTCCAAAAAAGGTTCTAAACACAATAAAAACAGTAACGGGAAGAAGGGACAACCCTGACGAGTACCTCTTTGGAACAAAAAATAAGGAGAAAAAAGACCATTAACAAAAACACAAGCTTTTGGATTTGTATATAATAATTTGACATATGAGATAAACTTTGGGCCAAATCCAAACCATTTTAGTGTATGAATCATGAAATCCCAATTCATTTGTTCGAAGGCTTTTTCTGCATTCAAAGATAGTGCTGCCAGTGGAGAAGGATATTTTTTACTAACAGCCAGCATATTGGAAAACTTTCTAGCGTTATCTGAAGCCAGACGCCCCTTAACAAATCCAGCTTGATCCGATTAATGATATAGGGTATAACTTTCTCTAAACGAGAAGCCAATCTTTGCAAAAATTTTACAATCATCATTGATTAGTGAAATACGATGAACATTTTTGCAAAAGGATGGGTCTTTATCTGGCTTAGGGATTTCAATAATAAGGGCTTCCAAAAAAGAGCCACAGGCCTTAGAGTTGGATATGCAAGGGTTAAAAAGTTCTAATAATTTAGGGGTAAAGATTGAAGGGAAAGCTACAAATAATTCCACTGAAAAACCATCAGGGCCAGGGGCCTTTGCTTTTTTCAAGGATTTGAGAGCATCAGATAGTTCTTGAAGAGAAATATCCTCCTCAAGTTGTTTGAAAATATCCGGGGGTACTAGGTTTGGGAATATCTCGGAAAAAAGAGGTAAAGTCTTCTTCAGAGGGATTAGTAGTTGCTGTATATAAAAGATTGTAATATGATTGGAATGTAGAATTAATATCAAAGTCAGTTGATAGGAGTGAGTTATTCAATAGGTCTGATAGTTTTACGTTCTGATTAGATTTCAAAATAATTTGCTAGCATTTTCCCTGCTTTGTTTTGACCTCAGTGATATTTTGATTTATTCTTAAGGAGGATGTTACAGGCATCTGTAGTAAGTATTTTATTTAGGGTGGACTTAACTTTAATTAATCCTTGTAGAGAAGAAGGGGATTTGGATGAGTAGTAATTGTGTTCTAATGTTTTGATACGAGCAAGCGTTTCTTTATATTCAGCATTCATTCGTTTTTTTTTCTTTGAAGAGTATGCAATAGAAAAGGCTCAAAAGGATGCTTTAAATGCATCCTAATTGTTATGTAATGATGTATCGGACAAATTATTGAATACAAAATATTCCTTAAAAAAGGATGTCGCTACTGACATAAAAATACAATCTGATAAGAGGTGGGTATTAAAGCGCTATCGACTTGTTTGCAGGTGGAGATAGACAGGTCAATAGAGGTAGGTCAGATATAAAAATAGAACCAATTTTAGATGTTTGGAGACAAGGTAACAGCGATTTGGAAATGAAAATATAATCAATGCGAGATCTAGTATGGTGTACAGTAGAATAAAAAGTAAACTCTGTGGTATCTGGTTTACACGTTTTCCATGTATCAAATAGTGGACGGGAGGAAATGGCTGATTGAAATGATTTATGAGTTTTATCTAAATTTGCATTTAGATTGTCTATCTGAAAACGGGTCTAACCAGTTGTTAAAATCACCACCAACCACAATGTTAGAATTGGATACAGATAATACTTTCAATTTTATAGATTGCCAGAATTCTGGATCTGGTTAGACATGTCCATAAATATTAAAGAAGGTAATTTGTCTTTTATTTATGATAACATCAACCTTTACCCAATGACCTAAGGGATCAGAATCTGATGAGAGACTCTGTGCATTGATAGATTTATGAAACAATATAGCAACACCACCATGACGATCAATAGCAGGAGAAAAAACTATTTGATTAACCCATTGGCGTTTGAGTTTAAGAGACTCTTTATCATTACAGTGGGTTTCCTGTAAAAAAGCAACTTGGGTATTAAGTTTAGCTCAATGAGACCATACCTTTTCACATTTTACTGGATGACCAAGACCACGAACATTCTACAAGATCATATTAACCATGACATGTGAGGAAGGGGTACACAAGGAAACAGATACACAAAAGTGCATAAACAACAAGAGAGAAGATGGAAAGACATTGTTCAATATGAAAGAAGGAGGACATATTATTAAAAATAAAGCAGGTATTAAAGAACAGGAGTAAAAATGAGAGAACATGTGATGTAATTTCAGAAGAAAAACATTTATCAAAAGAAGAAACTAAAAGTGAGATAGAACAAGAAAAGGAAAGAAGAAAAAAGGAGAAAGAAGAGAAAAGAATCAGAAGAAAGAAGTAAGCAAATAGATCAAGGCATAACAACCAGATCTGTTAAAGGGAAAGAAGTCGAAAAAGGACAAGGATAGTGACGCCAGAGAACACGGACCTCAGCAATAGGTATAAAGGAGAAGAAATGAAAAAAGAACCTCATGAAGAGAAGGAAAAACAAATATTTTGAGACCATTGAATGAAGATATACTTTGGATTCAAATGCAGTATTCCGAAAAAATAGAAAAATCAAGTATTAATATCCATTCCAAGAGAAGAAAAATTCTGAAGTTAAAGTTTACGTTTTTCCGGGTCATCAAATGAGCGTGACCGACCACCATGTGTAATCTTGCAGAGACAAGGATGGAGGATTCCATATTGGATGTTGAGGTGTCTCATTTGAGGATGTAAAGCAAGAAATTCTTTGCGACGAGTGTTTGTTGCATTGGAGATATCCTGAGATATGAAAAGATTATGGCCAGACCAAATGAGACGAAGTTTAAGTCTTACAGCCTTCAACACATGCATCAGCTCAGTAAATTCTAGAAAAAGCATGATGATTCCACGTGGTTTGGTAGCATTAGGGTTTAGACGTCCTAGACGATGAGCTCTTTGTATGTTGAGGGGACTTGCTGACACTTGAAGATCAAGAAGTTCTGGAAGGAATTTCTGGAGAAACGATACCATGTCTGCACCTTCAATGTTTTCCGGAAGTCCATAAAGGCGTAAATTATTTCTGCGATTTCAGTGTTCAAGGTCGTCAGCGTTGATTTTTAGCTTACGAATTTCCTGTTCTAGTAGAGGTATCTTTGAAGAAGCATCCTGCAGGTCGCTAACACGTTGTTCCAGTTCCAGAAATGTACCTCCTATAACAATCCTTCTCTCCTCAATCTGTTTTAACTTTTCGTTTGTCGTGGACATAAATGGTTGAATACCACAGACTTCATCTAATATAGAATCTAAAACGGGATTCTGAGAAGAATGAATGGGAGAAGGCGTGTCATTTTTATGTCTTTTGGGTTTTGTTCCAGAGATAGAAGATGTAGCAGTGTGAATTTCATTAGCCATTGTAGTTTGCACAGGAAATCACCAACTGGAGTAAAAGTAGAGTATGTGCAACATTTACCGTAGAGAATCCCAAAACTAGTATAGTTATAATGACCGTTATGAGCAATGTGAGACCAGACTGAGACTGAAAAATTCCTCCAAAATGCAAAAATACAAGATGAACCACAAGTAATTTTCCTCAGAAAATAAATGACAGCATTATTTGACAAGAAGACTGCTCGATTTCCTCAGATTACTGGACCTTGCATGTGAGAAAGCTGTATAATGAGGAAGAAAAAAAAATGCAACGTATCATAAACATTCCAAATCCACTAGGAAATGCCAGGAGAAGGTGGACTCACTCTTTGCAGAAATAAAAGGGCATTAACATGGTTGAAAAATGGAAGCAGCATGTATTTGAATCTGCTCTTCATGGAAATTGGCAGAACTTGGACGCATAGTGAGAAGCGAGCGCAGCGACCTAAAATGGCGGCCGCTCGCATCTCAGACAGAACGAAATTGCCGTGAAGTGAAAGCGGCTCAGCACAGATGCGAAGTTGTAGGAGAAGCGGTCTTTGAACTCATCGCATCATCGGAAAAACAGTTCTGACGCTCAGCTCCCTTGACAGCAGGCGGGGCTCACACAGGGTCCACCCTTTCGCTTCGGCGCTGTAGCCACGCCCCCATCATAAATACTTTCTAACAGCCTTTCTTGTGCCAGGATCCACTCCTCTCTCGCGCCACCTAATGGGTGTTGACCATCATCACCTCTAAGACCACAGCTCCCTGTTCTTCCTTTTCTTGTGCTCAGGGCCATGTAACACCTACAGAGGATGCCAGTGGCGGGCAGGGTCAGCCATGAATCTGCTCCCACTTCCTCACAGTGGCGCTGCAACAGATACGAGCCCCACTTGCATGTGTGGAAAAGGTTTCCCATCTCTCGGTCTCGTAATTATGTTTTATAGCACACAAAAATAAATTGAATAATGCTGGATTATTTCCGCACACCTCCAAAGAGAACAACCAATTGGCCATTAAGTTGGCCATACCACCCCCTAGTACTGCTACAGATAACTGAAGGAATCTTGAGGACCTGGAATTACAAGTCAGATGTTCAGAAATATCTCTCCAAAGTCATCTCTGCAAAGTCAATGCTGTGTTTATGCAGCAAGAAGGTAAAGTCTTATGATCTTCATGCCTTCCACAGAGATAGCTCCTACGATTGGCTAAAACAGGGCATTTTTAAGAGTAGAACCAGTGAGATATTATTAATGACCTCTCTGCAAATATAAATAAAATCCCTGGACTTCACCACCCTGTTTTTGCATCAGCACAATCTAATTTCTGTTCTGGAGCCACGTGGGAGGTACGTTTTCAGTCAAAGAGGTACTACACAATCCCTAGCCCCACAAAAACATCAGGTTGGATCTTTTCTTCAATTGGACTGAGCTATCTTACTCTCCTGGCTTTACTTCTGGCCTGCCCATTACTTTGCTCAAGCTTCAAACAAGAAATGTCTGGCTAATACCCTACCCCTTCTGCTGTTCCGTGCCTCCTGGGGGATCTGGATCAATTGTTCTGGTTCTGCTCTAAAGCTTGAAGAGAAAGGAAGAGGTAGACATGCCCTGGAATGTCAAGTTTCTTTTTTCTCCCTAGCTAGCTGCTGACCGTAGCTATCAGTGGTGTAAAGTGCATGTAAATCTTTCTGATTATTTTTCGGATTGGAATGGGCACAAACGTCCCGGGGCATCCCCAGCCTTGAACACCCATTCCCTGCCCATTGAAGCACATTTACCACCACATTTTACACCATTCTCTGTTAATATACCATTGGAGTAAATAGATTTAAAGACTGAATTCTTTTTCTCTAAACACAAAACGAGAATTTGCACTCATAAATCATGTCATGTGCACCTAGCCTGACTCATTCAAAGTCTTCATGAATAAGCCCCACTGCTTCATTCAGGGAATTCTGGTGTTTGCTTGCATTAGTAGACTATTTGTTTCTTGAGTTATTTATTTAGGAGATTTATAGTGCTGAGTATCAGTGAGGTCACATCCGAATGCTTTAACTGTACAAACATTCCTGATAGCAATGAGACAGCCCAACAAGACTTGCACATCTGTTCTGCTGATGTCTTCTCTGGCCCTCTCTGGCTCCCTTTTGCTTTGTTATATGTGTTTGGCTATGTGTGTGAGTTGTCCCTCTGTATCCTTAGCGCCATAATTCCTTCTGGAGATTTTGCACGTTATAAGTAAATAAAGTAGACTATATAAAATATCGATTTGTAAAAGGAATTTCCAGATCTGAGTACATGGTGTCCTGCTCACTAAGCGATATGTCAACACTTCCATATGCGACAGGGAATCACTTTAGTTCAGGGGCACGCGTCCTATTTTTCGTAACATTTCCTGGTAATTTTTTAAAAAATAAATATGTTTTGACAGGCGTGAAATAAGCCTATTGTGTTGAGGCTTTGAATGCAAATTGAAATTTCCTGCAAAGGCTACGATTAGACTACATGTCAGAAGCACAGATGTGTGAGCGCCACAACTACTGCAGTTATTATGATTACAAGTTAGAACATGTAATGAGCCTCGTTAGAGAATCTGAGAATAATCTGCACACCCTGGAAGAGGGCGACGAATTTAGTCCACTGATAAAACCAAAATGAAATGCAAAGTATTAGTGCACGAATGTCAACCTACTTGCAACTGACAAAGGTGCCAGTCCACATCGGCAACGCTGCCTCCAGAGACACACTTGCAATTAGCTAAGCCCATGCAGCCCTAAACATAAGGTCTTAGAAGATAATTGTTAATAATTAATGCGGACATAGTGAGTTCACAGCTGAGATTTAGTCATTAAGTTGTACTTGCAACACTTTTTGCTTGTTTTACAACTCCAGGCGCTTACTTGAGATCTAGTCTTACAAAAAAAATTCTACCAGTGAATATTAACGAAGTAAGAATTTGTATTTCAAAGGAGTGGTTCACATGTATTCGCTCCTTGACCTTATGTTACTAAATGTTGGGGTGCCTTGTGTAGCACTGGACAATGATCAAATGAACTTAAGAGTAAGACAAGCAACAACAAAACCCAGAAATAGTTAAGAAACAACATCCATTTTTCAGCGACCTTTATAAGATGACATTAAGGATGAGATGAGGAGACAAAGTGTGGTGGATGGGCAATAAAAAAAAGAAAGCGTATTCTGCTGTAAATTAATACCAAAGGTTACTGAAATCGCAATGCAATGTCAATGCACATATTTCGAAGTTTTAAGCCTACACTAGGATCACTCCCTCCAGAGAAATACTTGCAATTAACTAAGCCCGCGCAGCCTTAAGCATTAGGTCTTCGAAGATAATTGTCAGTAATTAATGCATACATACTGGGATCACAGCTGAAGGTTTAGTCATTATGCTGTACTTGCAACATCTTTCAGAACTCCAGGCACTTACGCGCTCACCCGCAAAAAAAGAGAAAAGTAACAGTAAAATCTATTTCTAAAAGGAATGTGAGTGGAAACGGCATAGTCTGCATCCTATTTTCTTGGTTTTATATGTTTCCATTGTGCCCGAACCTACCCAGATTCAGCTTGCAGAGAAAGAGCGAAGGGCAGCTAATAATAAAGTGTCAAGGTATACACGATGCAGACAGTTATGCATCTGCTACCGGGGAATAAAAAAATGTAGGACGCAGTATCAAGATGCGTAGAGATATTTCAAATACACGAAAGTGAAATAGTAGGTAGTACTACTAAATATCGACCCGATGAAAATGAATATTGGAATGCAAGCATTTCGGAGGACAAAATATTTAAAGCCGGTATAATGAGGAGGAGGGGCAGGACTTCCTCCTGGCAGCACCTGCACTGCACCAGCCACAATTGTCTCGGGCGCCCAGCGCGCGCGACGTGCCCGGGCGTGTGCCAGGGCAAATACTGGGCCAAGAGCAGGACCGTCTGCGCCCGTCAGTAACCGGCAGAGGATGGGCTGGGCCAGGTACCTTGGTTTTTGGTCTTGGAACACGTTTTAAGGTACTGTCTTTCTCTTACTTTACTCTTACTTTTGACCTGCCCTGTATTCAGTGTGAAATACCCTGCTGGTAGTCTCTGTGCTGCCCTCTTTAAGGAGTCTACATCATCTGTTGCCGGATACATTTTTTAAATCCCATAACTAACGTCAAAAGGAAGATGACTGTTGAGGTACAGGAGGGTAATACTGCTGCTACACTAGATTCCTTCCTAACTAGGGCAGCTGGTGGTATCTGAAAAGAGATAGTCCGGACTGAAAAGTGACTATCCCTGGATTTTGGGAAAGTCGCACATGATGTAGCACCAGGAGAATTTTGAAGCCGAAGTTGAAGCTAAAGGGGCGACCTCTGACCTAGTTTCATCGCCTGCTGCCAGTCCGTCTATTGTGGTTTCTAATACCAAGGCTGCTCCAACAATAGTGGTTGATGAGTCAGTCCCGGATCGCCCCCAATTAAATGGAGGAGGAATGGTTATAAAAGAGTCCCTTGGCCCACACCACCATAAAGGATGTTACCAGCTGTGAAAATTGACTCTGAATACTTTCTTGACACTTTTTTACATTAGTTTGAATCTCAAGTCTTCAATAGTACGCATTCGGTACCAGTTGATTGGTATAGAGGCAAAACGTAACTCTCTTAACTCTCCTCCTCTGCCAGAACCCTGTCAATTTAGTGGCAAAGTGCCAGTGACGGAGGACTGTATCTCCAGGCTATCACAAGTGGACTGACTAGCACTGGGGCATTACCTGGTGTGACTAGTTGTACAACACAGGTGATACAGGAGACATAAAACGCTATGCTATTCGGTCAGGGTGTGACTCAAGCGACTGGGGCCTCCCGTGCTACTAATAACTTGATCTCTCAAATGCAGGTAGCGCACACAAAAGGGGTTTAATTGACCCATGGGAGTTCTACTTATACACCCACCTTGAACAGACCAGACCATCCAAAATATAGATACCAGGATTCCTTAGAGTTGCCTCCAGAATTACCACCTTTAGATGTCATTTTACTGGGACTCCAACCTATCTCACAAGGCTCGAAAGAATCCACACTGGAACTTATGCATAAGGTCACCCACTGGTGGGTTACCAATGTAGTTAATGGTCAATACCTGTCTTCTCATATTAATATGGCCAAAAGAGCAGGACGGGGGGACATAGAGAATGGAAAAACATTGAGGGGGACAGTGTCATAGTCAATGTGAGACACCCTGATCAAGCGAAAGAGCTTATTGAGTGTCAGTTTAGGAGGACTTCCAAAACATCGATTAGGGTTGTCCCCTTCAGTATTTTTATCCCTTCAGCCACTTCTCCTTAAACTACCCTGGCTAACAGATTTGAAACTCTGTTAAGCCGGCAGGGATTAGGTGATAATGACTGACTACCATCAGCTCAGGCCGAGACACAGGGCATAAGACCCTGGGGCCCAGCTGGTACAATATCTATTCTACCTACTATGTCTACTTTAACTCCCAAGCCAGTATCTGGCCTCTCCTTTATGAAGATCCTGCCTTGGAACATTGCAGACCTAAGGTCTAAAATGGATGACGTACCGTGGTGGAGGTCACTTGCATGTTGCCATATAATTGCTTTACAGGGAACCTCGGACACTACTGAGAGCTTCTTCCTGGATGGTTTTTTTCACTTTTTAAGTGTGCAACTGTGAGAAAGTGCCCTCTTTAATGCATGGTATGCCCCACTTTTTACTGAATTGCTGATGATCTTTGACTGAATGTGCCCTGGGCTCCTGCTAATCAGGTACCCTGGGCCTATGTTCCTTCCCTAAAACTGCATTGAAGCATAAACCCAATTGGCATCTCTGGCCACATGTCAGCCCCTGGTAAATGGTACCATAGGTTCCCAGGGCAGTGTGACCAGAGAAGGCCTCTAAGGGCTGCAGCACTTATTGTGCCACCTTTAGACACCCTGTACCCTGACACTCACACACTGCCTTTGCAGGCTGCATGCATGTCTTGGTGCAGAACAAAGTGAAGAGTCGACATGGCACACATCCCTGTGAGTATGCAGTAATTCAAGACGGATAGCTTGGAATGAACCGTGTGCACAGCTAAGGAAAGTTGCACTTAATATACCAAATTTCTGACAAATATTTTCACAATTTCATGAAACATGTATCGGAAAAAACAATAGTCTTACATTAGTATCACCATGAGTTTTCATTTGCTTTAAAAAACAAGAATTTTGAACATCAATCAATGTGTTCAAGTACAATAATCATTGCTTCATGATAATCAATACATCAAAAAAGTTTCACAATCGTGACATTATGTCAATTAGAACACAGAGAGTGGCGATTGTTGACCTTCGGCCCAATGCATTTCGGGACCTCGTGTCCCTTCCTCAGGGGCCACTGAAAGTGAAAACAAGCATATATTTCAATTATGTGGTATCAATACAAAATGTTATGCAAAAACAAATAACAAATGAAGCCATCCATTCCAGTGGCAACCCAGTGAACAGCAACAGAAGAAATTAAAGACCGTAAACCCCGTGAGATAGTAAAACCCGTCAATATGTGACAGCAAATACAGAGAGTACAGAAATGACAATGGAATTGAAATGGAATAGGCAAGCGACGAGAATGGTGAGTGTTGTAACTGTCTGTTGGTTTCACGAAAACTTTGGTGTGGATAGCTTGACTGCTTTTTGTGACCAATACATCTAGAAAGGGCAATTTGTTGGTATTGATGTTATGGGTGAATTTTATTCTCGTGTTTTTGGTATTGAGTACCCTGATGTTGTTTTCCAGTGCCTCTATCATGTGCGACCAGACCAAAAAAATGTTGTTGATGTAATCTTGAGGTTGAGGGGACCCAACCAACCAGAGTAAGGCTCCTACCACCCTCCCTCTGGAGAGTGGCAGAATAGGGGGTGTACCCACCCCAGGGAAGGGCCTATTGGTCCCTGCCATTTACCTACCTGTAACACCCCTACATTTAGTAATTAGGGGCACTGTGAACCTTCCTTCCTCAGATCCAGCAACCACAAGAAAAAGAAGAGAAGAAGAAGGACTAGAAGCCGTGCAGAGCTAATAAGAGGATGACGTCAACTGACTTGGCCCCGGCCCTACAGGCCTGTCTCCCCTCAAACCGCTCCTGCAAAACCCCGGCGTGTCCAGCGGCCAGCAACCTCAAAAACCCCAGAGGACCTGGCAGCCTTCACTTTCCAAGCTGTTTTCCCCGTGAACACGGACGTGTTTGAACTGCAGCTTCAGGTGCCAGCCAGGAACCGAAAATCCAGCCCACTCTGCACCTGCTGAACCCGGCCCTAACTTGAGTGAAAAACCACCTGAGGAGGTCCCTCCGGCAGTACTGACCCAAGATCAGGTGACCCCTGACCTGCCTTAAGCCTCCAGATGACGCCTGCAGCCACAAACCAGAGGACCCCCCGACCGCGACCAGAGCGGGTAAGAAAATCTGACATCAAAAGGCACCCCTGCACCTGTTGCTCCCCGGCCTTGTGTGCCCAACCCAGTGGTGCCTAACCAACCCTCTACATCCCTACTTACCCCTCAAAGTGGTGGTTGCTCCTGAAAGATCCTCGTCCTGAGCCTGCAGTGTTTCTTTGTCCAGGAGAATCTCCATTGAAATCAACAGGGCACCCGACCTCAAAACAGCACCCTGCACCCCGCCGCCCTAGTGCCGCTGAGGGTGCCCCTTTTGTGCCAACTTGGTCCCCAACTTCACCTGAGCTTAACCCTAGGAGCTTTGCTCCCCTACCCGTGGCCTGCTTGCCACCAACCGGAGTCCCCCTATCCTTCATAGGATAACATTGGTCCTCAACACTCTGCACCCGGCCAGCCGAGTGCAGCTAAGGGTGCAACAACAGTGCATCACTGACCCTGGGAGAGCCCTGAGTCTAACCCCAGGACTCTAACTCCAAAGACCGATTGCCTACCTGAAAACTGATAACTTCTGTTTCCTCATAGAATAACCTTGACACTTTTTATCTCAAAAAGTTTCTAAGTGTCGACTTGAAAACTAAGAATATGCCTTAAAAATCACCAGAATAACCAAAACACATTTTCTCAACTGTTTTCAGGAAATGTCCCAGTGCTGAATCTAGGTAGCCAGCACTGAGTAAGAAAAGTAACGTTAAGCCCTTGTCCTACGTCACGCTGGGCATGTGCTCACGATGCCCTGGGGCCGCCCGAACGCTACCAATTCCCCAGCGCAGCGCAAACATCTGCACCTGCGCTGGAGAATCAATTAGTGGGTGGAGTTTGGATGGCCCCCGGCTGTCCTGAGCAAACGCCCAGCGGTGCGGGTTACTCCCACTAATTGTATTCCCGCACCGCAGCAAAATTCGCCCCACGGGGAAGGGGTTAAAGTAACTTACCTGCAAAGTGAATGTCCTCCGATAGGATAACATTGGTGATTCTATGCGAAAACTTTTGAAATATATAATATTCTTTAAAAATCGTACATCTAATTAAAACGCATTCACTCAACTGTTTTCTGGAAATGCATTTTTACTGAAAAAGCCTATTGATACCTATGTACTGAGTCTACTAAGTTTGTGCATTGCATTGCAACCCCTGTAAACTCGAACTGGTACAAAGTCCTACTATATTTTGAAAGTATTCAACAACAGCATCTTGTAGCTGAAAAGTATTCACATGCTTACCTGTACCAGGCTTGCTTGGTTCTAGAAATAAAACAACAGTATATTTTTTGTACAAAAACAATTGGCCTAGAGTTCAGTTCTTGAGTGTGTGAATTAATTTGCTGACTGAGTGTGTACATCAAATGCTTAACACTGGCCTCTGATATTGCCTTACTCCTCGCCCAAGCTCCCACTTTGGAGAGTGAGGTTCTATCTACCTTTAACCTCTGCCAAACCTCTGGAGCCAGTTTCTTCCCTTGGACTACTTGGTTATCACCCGATCACATGACAGAACTCTTAAATTGCCTTTAGAATTCTGATTTTTTTAAATTGGCATTTTTTTCTCCAAACTGCTAAAAGTCTTGTTAGGGCCTTGCTTAAGTCCCTTTAGAATTTTAGAAAATAAAAGTCACTATAGTCAAGGGTAGAGGGGTTGGAACCTACACACTGTACCTCACTTTGGTGCAGTACATATTGAGCCAGGTTCTTATAGCATCTGATTCAACAGTGGGTAGAGCCAAGAGGGTCTTCTCCTACTGCTTTTACTCGAACTACCATGTAAAACTAAAATTGTAGATTGTCATTCTACCCATCTGTTAGCAGTGGAACTGGTGTTTAGGAATCATGCTACCCTGTTAGAAGTTAATTTTTATAACTATTTTGACAGAAGTTCTGAGACCGAACACTTAGTGGCGCTAGAGGGGTTTCTTGAATATTATGGAGAGATGAAACACACTTACACTGATGTTATAATTTTAGGAGATTTTAATACACATTTATGTCACCTCAATTGTATTATTGCAACGTGTGCCGTGGATTCTATACCAATGCTGAGTCATTTTGTGCACTCTGGATCAGGCACCCATACAGAAGAGTCTATGTGTGCTGTCTAGAGCAATTGTGTGTGAATACTCGTATTCCTACCTATACAGGCAGGGGTTGCGCTAGTATCATTGATTTCATAATGCTTTCTGCATTGATATTTCCTGCAGCTCTTAAGATGAGTGTCTCTTGGAGCAGCTATAGTGATCACAACCCCCTTGAGCTTGAACTGGTTTACTTATTTGCTCTGCATTGATGGGGGAGGCAGGAATATTAAAAATTCTGCTATTAGTACTACAGACCAAACATGCTGGCTGAAGTGGGCGAAGGTGATACCGGAAACCTTTCTTGATAATTTGTATACCGAGTGTGCACTTGAGATTTCAATATGTATAGATACCAGCGTGCATGACAGAGCTATCTTAGATGCCTTTGACAAGCTAACCAAGCAGGTATCCAACAATGTAACTATTACGAGCAGGTAAGGAAAAGAGGTGGTTTGATGGCATCTCCTCTAAGGCCCATAGACATTTATTGTGGGCCCTAAATCAAGTTTTGAGGGACAAGGTGGAGATTAGGACCTGTAGGATGACCTATAAATTTGCAACTCAACAGAGGAAGAAGTCCATTAGGGAACAGGTTTGGGAGGCACTTCGGCAGGCTAGTGTACTATCAGACAGTACAAAGTTTTCTGATTCAGCTAATTTAAGCAGACTGTAATATAGCTGCTGAGCGATGGGTTCAGCACTTTGAAGGGATGTATAGTGCCGGTGATTTGGAATGTTGCGATGTACAATGGGACCCCTTATTCAGCTAGCGCACCACTGCACTTTACCGCAGATGAGGTACATAAAGCTATACTGGCCACAGCAGCGGGGAATGTGCTGGGTCCGGATGGGGTTCCTTTGGACCTCTATACGGCTGACCCTCTGGAATGGGCCATGATATTGGTTAGGGTTTTTAATGCTGCCTGTAGGTGTGGTTTTCCTTCCTCATGGGCTAAGATCATTATTATACCTATTTTTAAAAAGGGTTCAAGGGAGGATCCTGCCTGCTACTGCCCGATTTCTCTCTCAGACTCTGCTGCTAAAATTATGGGGAAAGAGATTTTAGAATGTTTATCCTCTTGGCTAGATAATATCAATGTTATTTTTGACCTACAGTATTGCTTCAGGCAAGGTAAATGGACGCTTGATCAATGTATCAACCTGCATGTAGTGGTAGGGAAATATAGAGTAGCAAAGAAGAGCTCTCTGTATATGACCTTTATGGACCTTACTTCTGTTCAACCGTGTAAATAGATCAAAATTGTGATTGATCCTTCGGGATTTGGGCCTGGACGAAGACCTGGCAACTTTTTCACACTCTGCCCACACCAATACCACTGCTGCGGTGAGACTTAACAAGGATGGCAGTGTGTTGGATTCCTGGGAATTCAGAAGAGGGGTCCTGAAGGGATGCAGTTTAGCTCCCCTACTGTTTACACTTTATATTAATAAGTTAGGAGACCTTCTCTCGTTTAGTAGTAAAGACATTTCGAGAGCTGGATCTATTTTGATCCCTGCACTTTTGTATGCAGATGATGCAGTGTAGTTTGCCAGGACTGCTGTAGGACTTCAAAAACTTTTAAAGGTTTTATTGGTTATGGATTTCTTGATCTAACCACAGATTTTATGAAATCCCACTCTATGACAATATGTACATAGAAGGCTGCTAGGTATAACTTCTTTTCCGGGGGGGCAGATTTAACAAAAGTGTCAACTTTCCCCTATTTGGGGGTGCTGTTTGTCGATCGAGGGACCTGGGTAGTGCAAAAACACTCAAAAAGAATGTCTGGCAAGAGCATTGGGGTCAACCTTGGACTTTGCAAAGCGACTAGGGTCAAATCCCATACCCGCCCTACTAAAGGTGTACAGGGAAAAATAGGTTCCTATGGCAACATATGGATGCAATGTTTGGGGACATAAGGATGTGAGGGATATTCAGGGAGTAGAAAATAAATTCATGCATAGGCTTCTCACTGTTCCCACAGTACCCCAGCTTTTGTTGTGCATGAGGAGCTTGGCATGAGCCACATCTCTGACTGTATAGACGTTGCTCCCCTGTTGCGCTGGCTGAGAATTTGGTCCTGCCTGTCCATTACTTTGAACCAACTTGTTGTAGCGGACTGCACTGCACTTGAGGGGGAGCTAATGAAGTGGCTAGGTTGCCCTGACTTGTATACTAACCAGGGGCCATCAAGAAAATTAAACATCTGCTTTTTGGCTATGCAGCTGGGGATAAGGTTGGACAAGGAATTAGCCAAGCCCACAGTGACGAAGTATATCATACTGAGCCTGAGTCCTCAGTTACAGCCCTATCAATCTTTGGTCATTAACGTGTACCATCGCTATGTGCTAACCAGATTCATACTGAATCCGCTACACTGGCTACTAGCCTTTCCTAAAGACTATGTGAAGCCAGGTGCCTCAAAGCCTTGTCCTTGCGATAAGCTCTCTGAACAGGAGACCTTACATTTCACATTTTTCTGTGAATTTTATGACCATCTGCGTAAAAATGTCATCCTCCTATTGTTCAGACCTGGCCAATATGTCCAAGTAATACCTGCATTATTATACCTGCAAATGCTTTCCTCTCCTATAGTCTGCTTTGGGGATGCAAGTTTTTTTTACAGGGGCATTAAGACTGAGGAAGAGTTTGTTTATGCAGTGGCTCGGCTGTAGTCGTCTAATGCTTTCTGGGAGGGAAACAGCCCTTTCAACGCGGATATTAAAACACAATGCCATTTCAATGCAATTTTGACAACGCAAACTCTATTACAACGTATTCCACTACAACGCATTTAATTTCAAAGCATGTGCAATTACAACTCATGTCATTACAATGCAATTTTGGGTACGTTTATTTTATTACTCATTTATAATCCGGTATTAATAGTAATAGTCTCCTTTTTTATTATTAAGGTATTTTTACTCATCATTTCAAAATTAATTACATCTATTATTTAAAATATGAATTTTGTTTTTAATTATAATATATAAGTAATATTAAAATGAATACTAAGGTTTTAAAACGAATAATCTGGTATTTTATTAATATGTTTTTTAAATTAGTTTAAATTTAATTTAAAATAACATATATAAAATTAATTATGAATTTAATAATAAAAAAAAATAACTTTAAAATAAATACTCATGTATTAATACTAAAACTCTAGTATTTTATTACTAGGATTTTTCACACATTTGTAAAGTAATTAAATATAATTTATAAAATATTAATTTTAAATGTAATATTAATATAGAAGTACAATTTAGATGAATACTGATGTATTAATACTAATAATCTGATAATTTATAAATAATTTATTTTTACTCATCATTTTTAATTATATATAATTTAAAACATTAAAATCAAATAAAAAAATAATATATAAGTACTATTAACATTAATACGAAAGTATTATTATTCATACTCCGGTATTTAAAACAAAATATATTATTTTTACTCTAAATGTGTTTATTTATTTGTTATAAAATAAAAAATATTAATTTTGAATTAATGAAAACATGATAATAATAAAAAATACTCAGGTATTAATACTCATACTCTGGTATTTTAATAACATGTTTTTTAAAATCATAATGTGTTTATAAGTAATTTTAACCCCTACACTATCAAGCATTTACCCTAATGTTGCACCACCATAGAGTAAGAATAGTAATTGCAACCCCTACACTATCCAGCACTTACCCTAATGTTGGACCACCCTGAAGTAGAATAGTAATAATTTGACTACTGTTGCACCACCCTGGAGTTAGAAAAGTAATATTAACCCCGCACTATCCAACAATTTCCCTACAGTTGCACCACCCTGGAGTTAGATAAGTAATTTTAACCCCTACAGTATCAAGCATTTACCCTACTGTTGCACCACACTGGAAATAAAATAGTACATTTTACCCCTACACTATTCAGCACTTACTCTACTGTTGCACCACCCTGCAGTTAGAATAGTAAATGTTACCCCTACACTACAGAACTGCGCCGTGCGACTTCTAATGAATGTCCCAAAGAGGAATTCTGCTAAGTCAGCACTTTGCCAGTTGCACTGGCTGCCAGTGCAGCAAAGGATCTGGTTTAAGGCCATGTGCAGTGTTCATAAGTCCATCACTGACAATGGACCCGCTTTTATTCAGCCTATGCTGCAACTATATCAGGCCTCCCGGACTCTCAGATCTAGCCATAAAAAACTTCTGACAGTCCCTAGGATTAAACGGGCTCGGATGGGTGGCCGACGTTTTCTCTTCATGCCGCAAACTTTTGGAACCAGCCCCCTGACTCTATTCGTCTTGTACCTGATCACCTCCGTTTCAAGAAACTGTTGAAACCCTTTCTTTTTCCGTGATCAGTGAAGAATGATTAGATGTCACCAATGCGATGGGGTGCCCTTGGATAGCCATGCGCTATATAAATGCGTATTCATTCATTCATTCACTATCCAACACTTACCCTACTGTTTCACCACACCGGTGTTTTAATATTTAATGTTACCCCTACACTATCCAGCAGTTAGCCAACTGTTGCACCACATTGGTGTTAGAATAGTAAATTTTACCGCTACACTATCCAGCACTTACCCTACTGTTATAAGACCCTGGAGTTAGAATAGTAGATTTTACCCCTACACTACCCAGCACTTACCCTACTTTTGCACCACACTGGAGATAGAATAGAACATTTTAACCCTACACTATCCAGCACTTACCCTACTGTAGCACCCCACTGGAGTTAGAATAGTACATTTTACCTCTACACTATCCAGCATTTACCCTACTGTTGCACATCCCTGGAGCTAGATTATTAATTTTAACCCCTACACTATTAAGCATTTACCCTACTGTTGCACCACACGGGAGTTAGAATAGTAAATGTTACCCGTACACTATCCAGCACTCACCCTACTGTTGTACCACCCTGGAGTTAGAATAGAAAATGTTACCCCTAGACTAGCCAGCACATACCCCACTGTAGCACCCCACTGGAGTTAGAATAGCAAATGTTACCACTACATAATCCAGCACTTACCCTACTGTTGCACCACCCTGGAGCTAGATTAGTAATTTTAACCACTACACTATCAAGCATTTAGCCTACTGTTGCACCACACTGGATTTAGAATAGTAAATTATACGCCTACACTATCCAGTACTTACCCTACTGTTGCACCACCCTGGAGTTAGAATAGTAATTTTAACACCTAATCAATCAATCAATCAATCAATACATTTATATAGCGCACTACTCACCCGTAGGGTCTCAAGGCGCTAACTCACCCGTAGGGTCTCAAGGCGCTACACTATCCAACAATTTCCCTACTGTTGCACCACCCTGGATTGTGATTAGTAATTTTAACATCTAAACTATCAAGCATTTACCCTACTGTTGCACCACACTGGAGTTAGATTAGTACATTTTACCCCCACACTATCCAACACTTACCTAGAATAGTAAATTCTACTCCTACACTATCCAGCACTTACCCTACTGTTGCACCACCCTGGAGTTAGAATAGTAATTTTAACACCTACACTAGCCAACAATTTCCCTGCTATTGCACCACCCTGGAGTTTGATTAGTAATTGTAACTCCTACACTATCAAGCATTTACCCTACTGTTGCACCACAATGGAGTTAGAATAGTACATTTTACCCCTACGCTATCCAGAACTTACCCTACTGTTGCACCACCCTGGAGTTAGAATAGTACATTTAACCTCTCCACTATCCAGCACTTACCCTACTGTTGTACCACCCTAGAGCTAGCTTTCCGAAACCTTTGCCCGCATTTAACTGTCTACTTGCCTTCTCGCAGTTGGATCTTCCTTTGACCCTGGACTGCTGTGGGGATTGTCAACTGCTGTGGGGTCTGTTGTTTGCCTCGGGTCTGCCATTGTGAGGCTCGGCGTCTTTCCATCCCGCGGACCGTGCGCTGCTCTGGACTCCAACTCCCAGAGGTCAGCGCGGTCTCGCGAGAGGCGTGCAGCAGCTCTTCCACCCCCGGGGTTTGAAAACTGTGCGTGGGCTCCCGTGGCGGGGGACGCGCCCGGGCCAAGGGCGGGTCCGTCCTTGCCCGTCTGTGACCGTATGAGGCCGGGCTGGGCTCATTCCCTTGGTTTTGTCCCTCTAATATATCTTTTTTAACAATAACTGCTGTTAGTAAAACGTACATTGTTGCACTTAGTACCATCTGGTTTTGTAAGGAGGTTAGGTAGACGGCCATTAGCATGGGAAAAAGGAAATTACTGAGTCCCAAACTGCCCAGGGGTAATATGTCGATTGTTGACTCTCAGCAAACTCCGTTAAGCTATCTTACCGGGGCGGTGTAAGTGTTAGACAAACAGATTCTATCAGTTGAAGAGTCAATTGAAGGGACCTCTTCCAGGCTAAGTCAGGACCAAGTCCATCAAGATGAAATTTTTCAATCGGACTCAGGGAAGTCAGTTGAAAATCCACCTAAGGGTTGGATCCAACCGAGCCCTGACGAGATCCTATCCATCGTCAGTGACTCTCCAACGCAACCACCCCTTAAAAAGTCCCAAAACCCATGCCCCAACGATAAACAATATACTTCGAAAGATATAGTTCAAGTTGCTATTCATCCCTCTCCCAACTTAAAAAAAAACAGTGAAATGCACCCCATATGTGAAAAAATTAGCAGGGCAGAATAAAGGCCAACTTAAGCGAAAGCCTGAAGCAAATAGTAGCCCCACAATGCAATCGGATATCAAGAACCTGGCATCTCTAGTAGAAAGATTAGATCTTCATGTGAGGGTCAGGCTGGATCAGCTATCATCCAGAATGACCCACATAGAGGATCTTCTCACTGGCAAGCCCAACCAAGTGCTAGTGACTACCCAAAGCTTGAATAGTGATGATGATGCCAGCACGAATACTAACATCTCTGCAGGGAAATCAAACTCTTCATCAACTGTGGCTACTGTAAATCGGGTGGCAGATCAGGTTGTAACCGGAATGGCCTTGAGTGACAATAGACCTGTAGCAAATAAAGGCAAACGGGCACAGCATCTGTCTACCGCATTGGCCAACGACTGTAACAGAATTCCAATAAGTCCCTTGGTTGCTATACATCAAGCACAAACAACTCTTCCTCACCAACTGCATCAACAAGCCCACCCAAAGACATTTCTCCCTGGGGATCCACTTGCCTCAGATATTCATCTTGAACTGCCCCCGGAAGCTACCCCTTACATTATTGTTCTGGGTAACGTCCAAAAAAAAGCAGGCTGCTGAAGAGGAATCATGGGTATCACTTAAAAATAAATTGTTACATTGGTTGGGCACTAGGGTAGGTCTGAACAGACAGTTATTCCATGAGTTTAAGATGGTTAGAAGAGTCCAGTGGGTGGGATCATGTGAAAAAATGTTAGCAGGCGATTGTATAGTCATTACATTTGGTTCCTCGCTGCTTGTTAATGAAATTTTGAGGAAAGTTGCAACCCACACTGTAGATGCTGTTGGGATTAATATTTTTGCCGTTAGGGTTTTTTTACCCTCCTAGAAGAAACCATCAGAGCATTCCCAACTGGAGAAACCCACTCATTCACCACACTCAATTGCAGTCCGTTCCTACCTATAACAGATTTAATGGTCTTTCAGGTTTGGATGATAATGAATGACTGAAAGCTGTGGACATATCAATATTGTGTTCACCGCCTGCTGCTCCCAGCATGGTCCCTATTCAAGTCGGAATACAAATTATATGTAATCGCCCTAGTACTCCTCTAGCAATTAACCCCCAACTCTAAAACCGCAACTTCTAGGACCGACCACAGTAACTGATAATGAGGGGTCCTACATGCATGTGGTGGAGGGTGAAGTTGAGTTGACGGCCCCCACATTAAACCCAGAGGCAATTGTACAGGTTCTGACCGGTCAACTCGAACCAAGAGACCTAAAACTTAATATTGTCTTCTGGAACGTAGCGGGTCTTCGTTCTAAAAAGACAAATGATATCTGGTTAGAATTGGTGGGGAAACACAACATAGTGCGCTTAGAAGAGACCTGGTTAAGCACCCCAACCAATCTTGAAGGTTACAAAACCTATTTCTCGAATGCTCTGCCTTCTGTCTCGGGTAGGCCGAAGGGGGGGTCTAATAACGTATATATCAAACATTTTAGAACTCAAGGATATTGTCCCTTTGAGGTTGGAGAGTAATTATCAGATTCTCATGCTAAGAGCAAACAAGTCCTCCATTTATTTTCTGGTAAACTTTTATAATAATCTTAACCAAGTTGATCTTATTATTGTTTTAAATCACAAAAACATTTTTTTTGCAAGAATTGCAAAATAAGTACATGAACAAATCATTCATGTTGATTTGGGGCGGAGATTTTAATCTATCACTTTGTAAAAATAATAATAGTAAAAATTGCAGAATCCAGGACGAGTGCGAAAATAACTTAACACATTTTTCCCACACTCATATCAGCAATCGCATGAATGAGATTTTGTTCACCATGGAACTGGGTTTCGCTAACGAATTGGTAGTCCCTTTAGTCCCTTTTTCTCTTACATTCAACGGGAGGGGGTTATCTGGTATAATCGATTTTATATTTGTTTCTTATAATATGGAGCCCACTATTCGGAAGTTTACCACAATTAATAACGCTATTAGTGATCACTTCTCCAATAGCCTCTCAATATCTTCTCCAACTGTTTTGGTGAAACCTAATCCATTGAGTCTACTGGAACAAAAAACTTTGAATCTAGATAGACTAAATGTTTTTTTTATAAAATGGGCAAAAATTGACCCAGTCTTAATGACGGCCAAAGTAGTTAAGCAAGCACCCCTCTACTCGAAATATGTCTTAACCCTACTCGAAATATGTCTTAACCCTGACACTTTCCATGAAAAAATATTGTCCACTTATACAAACATTACTAAAATTGTACAAGAAGTATTACGCCAAAAACAAACTAAAAAAGGGAACTCTAATAAAGGATGGCTTAACACAAAGTGCACAAAAGCCTATTCTAGCTTATTATTATTATTATATTTATTTTTTATAGAGCGCGCAGCTACCCAGAGGTTTCCCGGCGCTAAAGACACGTTAAGCGAGAGTACAGTAGGGATACAAAGAGCCTAATAGGAAGTTTATTGGTTAAACAACCATGTTTTCAAATTCCTGCGGAATTGGAGGTAACATGGGTCAGTGCGAAGATAGATGGGCAGGGAGTTCCAAAGGGAAGGGGCAAGGTATGAGAAAGAACGGCCACCCATTCTTGCTCGGTTAATCCTGGGTACCTGAAACTTATGTTGGCTTGAGGAGCGAAGGGTTCTTGAAGGACAATATTGGTGAACAAGGGTATTCAGGTAGGCTGGTGCTTTACCTGATTTTATTCTGTGCATGTAACACAAGGCTTTAAATTTTGTGCGGCTTTCAATTCGAAGCCAGTGAAGGTTGCGTAAACCAGTGGAGGTGGAAGATTTGTTGGGCAGTTTGCATAGTAGCCTAACCGCTTCGTTTTGAACTGTCTGAAGTTTCTTCGTGACTTCCTTACAGGCTCCTAGGTACAAGATGTTGCCATAGTCCAGTCTAGATGTAATTAGAGCTTGGACAACGGTTTTTTGTGTGTCCTGGGGAAGCATCCATATGATTTTCCTAAGCCACTTGAGGATGTTAAAACAGGTGGCAGCAACTCTAACCGCTTGTTGCTTCATGGACATTTGGTCATCAAAGATGATGCCAAGATTGTGAGCAGTTTTGGAAGGAAGGGGTGTGGGTCCCATCTGAGACGGCCAATGTTGGGGACCCCACAGGACAGTGTTTTTGCCAAAAAGAAGCAATTTAGTCTTTCCTCCATTGAGTTTAAGTTTGTTTTCGTGCATCCATTTGGCAATGCTGTTAAGGCCGGAGCAAAGGGAGGACGGATTAGAATGTGCATTAGCAGAGAGTGAGTAGATAAGCTGGGTGTCGTCAGCGTATGAGTAAATCGTCAACCCGGCTTGTTCTGCTAAAGTGGCAAGGGGACTGATGTACAAATTGAACAATATGGGGCTGAGAATTGAGCCCTGAGGAACACCAAACTGAGAGTTATGTGGGTTTGAGGAGGATGTGAAAGAGAAGACTTGAAAAGTTCTGTCATTGAGGAAGCTTTTGAGCCATGCAAGGGCAGATCCAGAGATACAGCAGACTTGCAAGGTATTAAGAAGGATGGTGGGGGAAACCGTGTCAAACGCGGCACTGAGGTCGAGTAAGACGAGTGCCACGGTTTCCCCATTGTCAACTTGTCGTCGTATGGTCTCAGAGACCCCTAGAAGTGTTGATTCGGTTGAGAATTCTGCCCTAAAGCCCGACTGGGAAGTATGCAGGAGATTCCTTGATTCAGTAAAATGGGTGAGTTGAGTGAAAATGTGTTTTTCTAAGATTTTAGAAAATACGGGTAGGAGCGAAATTGGGCGGAAATTGGAGGGGTCATCTGGATCCGCATTAGCTTTCTTTAACAAAGGTGTTATCATAGCATGTTTCCATACCTTGGGGACTTTGGCTTTCCTTAGGGAGGAGTTGAGGAGCTCCAGAATGAGAGTGAGGCAGGGGGTGTCGAGGGTCGATAGGACTTGTGGGGGAAAAGGATCCAAAGGGGAACCTGATTTGATGTTATTAATGATCTCACGTAATGTTGACAAGTTGAGGGGGTCCCAGTTTAATAAATGCTGAGAAGTGTTGCTAAAAAATGGGTCCGGTACAGCATTGTCAGAGTGAGAGACCATTTTGAGAGATTCAGGTGTTGTTGAAGGAGAAGTTGGGTCTTTGAAATCTGCATAGATGTTATCAATTTTGTTTATGAAAAATTCTGCCAGAGCATTGCACTGTGAGGAGTCAAAACTTGGGGCTCTCGGTTGACAGGTAGCACCAGAGAGTACTTGCACAATTTTGAAAAGTGCCTTGGGACGGTTTTGTGCGTTCTCAATAGTTAGTTTGGTATATTCAGCCTTGGCTAATTTACAGTTTGCGTGATATTTGGTTAGGGCTGATTTATATAATAGCTTTATCGAGGGGTTGTAATGAGCACGCCATCGACGCTCTAAATTTTTACATGCAGTTTTTTCCAGTTTAATTGATTCTGTAAACCATGGGGCAGGAGGGTGATGTGAGTTATGCTTTTTCTTTCTTTGTGGAAGGCATACATTAACCGCAGAACTGAGCCAGTTGTGAATAATTGCTGCCTCTTCGATATTCGTTATGGTGGTAAGGGGCCTATTTTCCGGAAGGCATGTATTCAATTGAGTAATATCAAGTTTTTTCCAGTTTCTCGTCACCCTAGGTCCTGTAGGAACTGTCTGAGGAGTAACAGGCAGGGGAATAGTAATAAATTCCACCAAATAGTGATCAGACTAGGGGATAGGTAAATGCAGCTTGCATGCAATATTGTCAAGATTAGAGAAGATCGGATCAAGTAGATTACCGGCCTTATGAGTTGGGCCAGAGTTACAGAGAGTAAGATTTAATGCTGCTAGGTCTGATATAAGGTTGGTGCTGGTGTTACAGGAGATATCATTAAAGAGGATGTTAAGATCTCCGACTATCAGAAAGTTAGTGGCATCCAACAGGAACGGGGCAATGAACTCAGGAAAGGAGGCGGCCCAGGTACTGGCTGTGCCCGGAGCCCGATAAATAAGAGCACCAGATAGGGTAAAGTTTGGGGATAGCAGAAGTTTGAAGGATCCAGCTTCACAGTTTTGAAAGTCCAAGTCTATCCACTTGCAGGTGTAGATATTTTGAAAAATAATTGCAATCCCACCTCCTTCTTTATTCAGTCTATTTTTGCTAATATAGGTATAGTTCGAGGGTAGGGCTGCTGCTATATCTGGCCCAGAGCTGTTGTTTAACCATGTCTCAGTAAGAAAAAGAGCGGCTGGTTGTGATGTAGTAAGTAAGTCAAAAATGTCTGTTTTGTGCTTTGGCAGTGATCTGCAGTTTAGACTAATAAAAGAGAGTTCATATTGGGGTGTAGTAGGATCATGTATATGCCGTAAAGGCGGGAAATCTGAGGTCTCCAGATTTAGTTTGGAGGGTGCGGATAGAAGGTTTAGGTTGCAGATAGTACATACTGAGGGAGTGTGCTGGCAGCTAAAAGTCATGGCTCGAGGGCATTGCACGGAGTTACGGGCAAAAAGAGCATCTCTGGAGTAGGTAATTGGGATGGGTGAGTATGGGGCGTGGATTCTGGCCCCTGTCCCCGACTGGTCGCGGACGGGTGCAGACGGGCAGGACTTAGGCTTGACTTCGGCGCAACAGCGGTGCGCTCGCTGTGAGCATCCGCTGCGCGGCCGAGGACACATAGGATTATATGGGTAAGGGAGGAGTCAGCTGCTATCGTATTCACTTCCTCCGTGTGCTGTTCGCCGTCCCTTCACACAAACCAAATTTTTGGTGGTGGACCGGGGACACGAACGTGGCGCAATTAACAAATAAGTGAGTGCAGTGACGTTTTTAAAATCAGTCTTAACACACAAGTTTAAAAATAGTGGAACTGAGCCTTTACCAGCGCTCTAAACAATAGAGGTCTCCTAGCCTGTTCCTACGCCCAGCGAGCTTAAAAATTGTGCTCCATAAATCTAATCGGGATAAAGAGGAAATTGTTAGACTTAGAAAGGCTTACAATGTGGCCCTAAAAACCCGTAAAATTTAACTAAAAAATTGTTTATGGGATCAACTCCATAAGAGTTGTTCTACGAACGACAGTGTCAACTTTTGGAGAGTTGTTAAATCCCCCTTTCTTTCAGATACGAATGAGTCCCCCAATATAGACATTGCGGTGGATGACATAACATGGATCAATCATTTCACCCAAATATTTAGTTCAGCTCCAAATGCAAACTTTGAGCAACCCGAGAAAGATGGGAGGGAAGTACTGTCTAACCAGTCAGTATACCCGATCCCACTAACTTTTACACATTTGGTGGTGATGAATGCTTTAATGGCCAGTAAAGGTGGGAAAGAACCAGGACTTGATGGGGTCCTGGTGGATCTATTTAAACACAATTTGGACTTATGGTCCCTCATTCTTACTAGAGTACTTGAAGCTGCCAATTCTGTAGGATTAGTTGAATCATGGCCAGCCTCAATTTTAGCACCCATCTTTAAAAAGGGTGACCGACTTAGCCCAACGTGTTACCGACCTATATCCCTCTTAGATTCCCTTGTAAGGTCGCTGGCCGCATCCTTCTAGAATGCCTCCAGGATTGGGCCGATGACCACAATAATCTCCGACCGACAGTTTGGGTTTCTGGAAGGTGTCGGCACTGTGGAGCAAGCTCTAAATCTTTCTCTCCTGTTAGGGAATATACGTCGGAGCTAAAGGGGGTATCTACATATTGCCTAAGTTGATTTGACCGCGGCTTTCGATTGCGTCAACCATACGAAATTGTGGTCGATCCTCTTGGCAATGGGTGTAGACCTACAACTGGTAAATTTTCTTCGCAAGCGTTATTCGGGTGCATCAGCAAGAGTCAGGTATGGACTTAGGGGAGAACTCACCGAGTCATTTGGGATGGAAAAAGGGGTCAGGCAAGGTTGTGTCCTGGCTCCCTTCCTATTCACCCTTTATACCAACGGGCTAGAAGTAGCAATGTTGGAAGGGAGTCAGGACCTGCCCACTATCGGTCATCCTCCAATACCGGCACTTTCATATGCCGACGACGCTGTGATTATGGCAAGAACCCCCCTTGCAGCTCCAGCATGTTTTAGATAGATACCGCTTCATGGCGAGTTTGGATCTTATAGTTAATATATTAAAAAAAACTACTTAATGCATGCAGGAACCAGACCTAAAAAAACAAAAGATATTTTTATTAATAATATTACGTTGGTGTGCACTAGCTCCTACCCCTATTTAGGGATTTTAATTGATAACAAGTCCTCATGGATGCAGGTTATAAACGCGAGAAAACTATTATTCCTTTGGGCCACCACTGCCCTTGTAGCATTTGCCCAGAAGTTAGGAAGAGATCCCCGCCAGAAATGATTAAGATATACCAAGCCAAATGCACTAGCGTAGCCAGTTATGGTGCCGGGGTCTGGGGCCATGCCAAGGGGGACATCTTACAGATGATCGAGAATAGCTTCTTGAGATATTTACTTGCAGTGCCTCAAAGCTCCTCGACATATTGTTGTCATCTAGAGTTAGGATTGGAATATATATCTGATACTATTAAAATCCAACCAATCCTTTTATGGCATCGTGTCTGGACATCGGAACAATGTGAATTGTCACGATGCCTCATTCACGATTGCCTTACGCTAGAAAAGATGCATGAGATCAGTTGGCTTGCTTATGTGAAAAAAAAATTGGATTTAGGCTTACCTAGATATTTTAATCACCCACTAACCATTTCTTAGATATCGAGGAAAGAATTAAAAAAGTTATGCTTGTCACATCTAGGCCAGTTACGACTCTCTAGTGAGATCGGAAAAAGCTCAGTGCAGCACATTCTAGCTATTCAGACCACCTTTACAGTGCAGCCATATTTAATGTATAACCTGAACACTTATGAGAAATTCTTATTGACTTGTTTCAGATTTAATATCTTTCATCGCTTAATAACTTTTCCACAACAGAATGGCTGGTCTAAGAATCTCTCTGTGTGTTCGTGTGACAATGTCTCATAACAGTCTTTGATTCATGCAGTTCTATTTTGTAGATTCTACGTAAACCCACAAAGTCGATGGATAGTACCTATACTGAGAATAATGGGTCTACGTTGCTGTCGCCCAGCTTTTCTCGCGCTCCAATTCTTGGAAATCGAAGCTTAAGCCAAACATATAGCCTGCTTTCTGAAGTTTTGTGTCAAACATCGCTCAAATCTTGGCTAATTCTTGACGCATTGGTATTTTATCTGAAGCATTTTGTTTTAATCGTCCCATCTTTTTACATCTACTGAACTCGCAATGCATTGATTGTATTTATTGTTTGTACATGTTTTTATCTGTACTTTTATGGTTTTTCAACGAAATTATGGAAACCGAATAAAGGAATTTGAATTTGAATTTTAAACCCCTGCACTATTCCGCACTTACCCTACTGTTGCACCACCCTGGAGTTAGAATAGTAGTTTTAACCACTACACTATCCAACAATTTCCTTACTGTTGCACCACCCTGGAGTTTGATTAGTAATTTGAACCCCTATACTATCAAGAATTTTTCATACTGTTGAACCACACTGGAGTTAGAATAGTAAATTGTACGCCTACACTGTCCAGCACTTACCCTACTCTTGCACCACCCTGGAGTTAGAATAGTAATTTTAACACCTACACTATCCAACAATTTCCCTGCTGCTGCCCCACCCTGGAGTTTGATTAGTAATTTTAACCCCTATACTATCAAGCATTTACCCTACTGTTGCACCACACTAGAGTTAGAATGGTACAATTGACCCCTACACTATCCAGGACTCACCTAGAATAGTAAAATATACCCTTCCACTATCCAGCACTTACTCTATTGTTGCACCACCCTGGATTTAGAATAGTAATTTTAACACCTTCATTATCCAACAATTTCCCTACTGTTGCCCGACCCTGGAGTTTGATTAGTAAATGTAACCCCTACACCACTGAGCCTTGCCTAGGCCTGGTCGCCCCCACGCTCCTCCTGCTACCTGCTACCTGCTACCTGTTCCTGCAGGCAACCCAGCTGCCGCTGAGCCGCCCGCCGCACTCGACTTTCCCGCCGCTGCCTCCCTGTGGCCCCACCCCGCCAGCCGATAGGTCCCCCCGCTCCCGCCACCCAGCGGACCCTCCCTCCCGGCTCCCTTCTTAAGGGGACTCTGCCTTCTCTTCGGGAGCGACCACTGAGCTGTGCCTAGGCCTGGTCGCCCCCACGCTCCTCCTGCTACCTGCTACCTGTTCCTGCAGGCGACCCAGCCGCCGCTGAACCGCCCACCCGCCCACACTCGACTTTCCCGCCCCTGCCTCCCTGAGGCCCCGCCCCCCACCAGCCGATTGGTCCCCCCGCTCCCGCCACCCAGCGGACCCTACCTCCCGGCTCCCTTCTTAAGGGGACTCTGCCTTATCGTCGGGAGCGACCACTGAGCCTTGCCTAGGCCTGGTCGCCCCCACGCTCCTCCTGCTACCTGCTACCTGTTCCTGCAGGCGACCCAGCCGCCGCTGAGCCGCCCACCCGCCCGCACTCGACTTTCCCACCGCTGCCTCCCTGCGGCCCCGCCCCCCGCCAGCCGATTGGTCCCCCCGCTCCCGCCACCCAGCGGACCCTCCCTCCTGGCTCCCTTCCTATGATGCCTCCACGCACGCACATCGGTCACGCGCAGCGGGCGTGCCGCGCCTGGACCACGCCCAGCGCCAGAACCCCTGGCCCCCGAGGATGCCAGCTCACCCGCCGGACTTACGACGCCGCCACACTCAGCGCACTCAACATCGGCAGAATCCCCGGATGCTACTGACCCACCCCGCGACGCATCCAGGGACCCTTCCGCTGCCGATCCTGCAACTTCTCCCGCATCCGGACCTGCACCGCACCCGCCAAGCCGAGCACCAGCAGCAACCACCTGAAGTGCATCCTGCTCAACACCCGCTCCGTCCACAGACACGCCGTGGAACTCTGGAACCTGCTCGACACCACATCTCCAGACGTCGCCTTCCTCACGGAAACATGGATGAACGCCTCCTCAGCGGCCGACATCGCCATCGCCATCCCGGACGTATACAAGATCACTCAGAGGGACCGCGTCAACCAGACAGGAGGAGGCATCGCCATCGTCCACAAGAACACCATCCGCATCACGACCAACTCCGACGACACCCTCACTGCCGCCGAACACCTCCACTTACAGATACACACCGACCCCAAGACCACACTCAGAGGTACCCTCATCTACAGACCCCCAGGAACCCGCACACAAATCAGCAAAAACATCGCAGACTTCATCAGCCCGCACGCCCTCTCCACCGCTGACTACATCCTCCTAGGGGACCTCAACTTCCACCTGGAGAACAACAAGGACAACAACACCACCACCCTGCTGGACAACCTCGCCAACCTCGGACTCAAGCAACTGGTTAACAGCCCCGCCCACTACGCCGGACACACGCTCGACCCCGTCTTCTCCTCCAGCAAGGACGTCTCCGTCAGTCACTCCACCGGACTCCACTGGACAGACCACAGCTGCGTCCACTTCAGCTTCAAAAGGACCACGACCCACCACCACCCACAACAGGTTCCTCGCAGGAGCTGGAACAAGATCACCTCCGACCAGCTCCTCACATCCCTGAATCTGAATCCTCCCGCCAGCTCAACGGACCTCAACCAGGCAGCCAACAACCTCACACAGTGGATCACCAACTGCGCTGACGACCTCGCACCCCTGAAAAACCATCCCAGCAGACCCGGCAGCAAGAAGGCTTCCTAGTTCAATGACGATCTCATGAACTCCAAGAAGAACTGCCGCACCCTCGAGAAAGCCTGGTGCAAAGACCCGACTACAGACAACATGACCGCCCTCAAGCACGCCACCCGCAAACACAACCAGTTGATCCACGCCACCAAGAAGACAGCATTCAAGGAACGACTAGACAACAACGCACTCAACAGCAAAGAACTCTTCAACATTGTCAAAGAGCTCTCGAACCCCAACGCCGGGACCAACGATATCACCCCCTCGCAAGAACTCTGCGACTCACTCGCCTCGTTTTTCCACAGCAAGATCGCCGACATCCACAACAGCTTCGGCACACAGCCCACGCACCCAACCACTGAACCGACGCCTCCCACCATCAACCTCCGCGCGAAGACACCATCCACACGATGAACACCATCCACTCCGGATCACCAACCGACCCATGCCCCCACCACATCTTCAACAAGGCCGCCTCCATCATCGCACCTCAACTCCGAGACATCATCAACTGCTCCTTCAGCACCGCCACCTTCCCGGAGAGCTGGAAGCATGCCGAACTCAGCGCCCTCCTGAAGAAACCATCAGCTGACCCCACCGACCTCAAGAACTTCCGCCCCATCTCGCTCCTCCCGTTTCCTGCTAAAGTCATCGAGAAGACCGTCAACCGACAGCTTGCCGCCTTCCTCGAGACAAACGGATCCCTCGACCCCTCGCAGTCCGGCTTCCGAGCCAACCACAGCACCGAGACCGCCCTCATCGCAGCCACTGACGACATCCGAGCCCTGCTCGACAACGGGGAAACAGCTGCCCTCATCCTCCTGGACCTCTCCGCAGCATTTGACAATGTCTGCCACCGCACCCTATTACAACGCCACAGGAACATCGGAATCCAAGAGAAGGCTCTGGAGTGGATCATCTCGTTCCTCGCTGGAAGAAGCCAGAGAGTCCGCCTCCCCCGTTCAGATCCGAGGCCACCGAAGTCATTTGCGGCGTACCACAAGGATCATCACTCAGCCCCACCCTCTTCAACATCTACATGAGCCCCCTCACGGCCATCGCACGCCAACACAACCTCAACATCATCTCCTACGCCGACGACACTCAGCTGATCCTCTCCCTCTCTCCGAGTGGATGAAGAACAGCCGCTTGAAACTCAACTCAGACAAGACGGAAGTCCTCATCCTGGGACCATCTTCCTCCGCCTGGGATGACTCCTGGTGGCCCCCTGCCCTGGGCAGCGCACCCAAACCAACGGACCACGCACGCAACCTGGGCTTCATCCGGGACTCCTCCCTCTCGATGACCAGACAAGTCAACGCCGTCTCGGCCTCGTGCTTCAACATCCTACGCATGCTCCGGAAGATCTTCCGATGGATCCCTGAAACCAGGAAGACGGTCACACAGGCACTTGTCACCAGTCGACTGGACTACGGAAACACCCTCTACACCGGAACCACAGCCAAACTACAGAAGAGACTCCAATGCATCCAGAACGCCTCCGCACGACTCTTCCTGGACATCCCCCGCCGGAGCCACATCTCCGGACACCTGAGAGACCTGCACTGGCTCCCCGTCAACAAGAGAATCAAGTTCCGTCTCCTCACCCACGCACACAAGTCTCTCCATGACCTGGGCCCCAGGTACCTCAACAACCACCTGACCTTCTACACTCCCACCCGCCAACTTCGTTCGACCAACCACGCCCTCGCCGCCGTTCCACGCATCTGAAGAGCCACCATGGGAGGAAGATCCTTCTCCTACCTTGCAGCCACGACATGGAATTCCCTCCCCATCCACCTCTGCCAGACCCAAGACCACCTCTCCTTCAGGAAGCAACTCAAGACCTGGCTGTTCGAGCAGTAGCGGACGCCCCCTCCCCCAAGCGCCTTGAGACCCTCCGGGTGAGTAGCGCGCTATATACATTTTTTGATTGATTGATTGACTATCAAGCATTTACCCTACTGTTGCACCACACTGGAGTTAGAATAGTACATTTTACCCCCACACTATCCAGCACTTACCCTACTGTTGCACCACTCTGGAGTAAGAATAGTACATTTTACCCCTACACTATCCAGCACTTACCCTACTGTTGCACCATACTGGTGTTTGAATAGTAAATTTTACCCTTAAACTATCCAGCACTTACCCTACTGTTGCACCACCCTGGAGCTAGATTAGGAATTTTAACCCCTACACTATCAAGCATTTAGCCTACTGTTACAACACACAGGATTTAGAATAGTAAATTATACTCCTACACTATCCAGCACTTACCCCTCTGTTGCACCACCCTGGAGTTAGAATTGTACTTTGAACCCCTACACTATCCAACAATTTCCTTACTGTTGTACCAACCTGGAGTTTGATTGATCATTTTAACCCCCACACCATCAATGATTTGTCTAACTGTTGCACCACACTGGAGTTAAAATAGTACATTTAAAACCTCTACAGTATCCAACACTTACCCTACTGTAGCACTACAGTGGAGTTAGAATAGTAATTTTACCCCCTACACTATCCACCAATTTCCCTACTGTTGCACCACCATGGAGTTGGATTAGTAATTTTAACACCTACACTATCAAGCATTTATCCTAATATTGCACCACACTGGAGTTAGAATAGTACATTTTACCCCTACACTATCCAGCACTTACCCTACTGTTGCACCACCCTGGAGTTAGAATAGTAAATTCTACCACTACACTATCCAGCACTTACTCTACTATTGCACCACACTGGTGTTTGAATAGTAAATGTTAACCATAGACTATCCAACCCTTACCCTACTGTTGCACCACCCTGGAACTAGATTAGGAATTTTAATCACTACACTATCAAGCATTTACCCTACTGTTGCACCACACAGGATTTAGAAAAGTAAATTATACCCCTATATTATCCAGCACTTACCCTACTGTTGCACCACCCTGGAGTTAGAACAGTACATTCAAAAACCATACCCTATCAAGCATTTACCCTACTGTTGCACCACCCTGGAGTTTGATTAGTAATTTTAAACCCTACACTATCAAGCATTTACCCTACTGTTACACCACACTGGAGTTAGAATAGCAAATGTTACCCCTACATTATCCTGCAATGACCCTACTAATGCCCCACCCTGGAGCTAGATTAGTAATTTTAACCAATACACTATCAAGCATTTAGCCTACTGTTGCACCACACTGGATTTAGAATAGTACATTTTACCCCTACACTATCCAGCACTAACCCTACTGTTGCACCACCCTGGAGTTTGATTGATCATTTTAACCCCCACACCATCAATGATTTGTCTAACTGTTGCACCACACTGGAGTTAAAATAGTACATTTAAAACCTCTACAGTATCCAACACTTACCCTACTGTAGCACTACAGTGGAGTTAGAATAGTAATTTTACCCCCTACACTATCCACCAATTTCCCTACTGTTGCACCACCATGGAGTTGGATTAGTAATTTTAACACCTACACTATCAAGCATTTATCCTAATATTGCACCACACTGGAGTTAGAATAGTACATTTTACCCCTACACTATCCAGCACTTACCCTACTGTTGCACCACCCTGGAGTTAGAATAGTAAATTCTACCACTACACTATCCAGCACTTACTCTACTATTGCACCACACTGGTCTTTGAATAGTAAATGTTAACCATATCCAACCCTTACCCTACTGTTGCACCACCCTGGAACTAGATTAGGAATTTTAATCACTACACTATCAAGCATTTACCCTACTGTTGCACCACACAGGATTTAGAAAAGTAAATTATACCCCTATATTATCCAGCACTTACCCTACTGTTGCACCACCCTGGAGTTAGAACAGTACATTAAAAAACCATACCCTATCAAGCATTTACCCTACTGTTGCACCACCCTGGAGTTTGATTAGTAATTTTAAACCCTACACTATCAAGCATTTACCCTACTGTTACACCACACTGGAATTAGAATAGCAAATGTTACCCCTACATTATCCTGCAATGACCCTACTAATGCCCCACCCTGGAGCTAGATTAGTAATTTTAACCAATACACTATCAAGCATTTAGCCTACTGTTGCACCACACTGGATTTAGAATAGTACATTTTACCCCTACACTATCCAGCACTAACCCTACTGTTGCACCACCCTGGAGTTAGAATAGTACATTTTACCCCTACACTAGCCAGCACTTACCCTACTGTAGCACCACACTGGAGTTAGAATACTACATTTTACCTCTACACTATCAAGCATTTAGCCTACTGTTGCACCACACAGGATTTAGAATAGTAAGTCATACCCCTACACAATCCAGCACTTACCCTACTGTTGCACCACCCTGGAGTTAGATTAGTAATTTTAACCCCTACACTATCCAACAATGTCCCTACTGTTGCACCACCATGGAGTTTGATTAGTAATTTTAACATCTACACTATCAAGCATTTTTCGTACTGTTGCCCCACACTGGAGTTAGAATGGTACATTTTGCCTCTACACTATCCAGCACTTACCCTACTGTTGCACCACATTGGAGAAAGAATAGAAAATTTTACCCCTACTCTAGCCAGCACTTACGCCACTGTAGTACCGCACTGGAGTTGGAATAGCAAATGTTGCCCCTACATTATCCAGCACTTACCCTACTGTTGCACCACCCTGGAGCTAGGTTAGTAATGTTTACCCCTACACTATCATGCATTTAGCCTACTGTTACACCACACTGGATTTAGAATAGTAAACTATACCCCTACACTATCCGGTACTTACCCTACTGTTTCACCACCCTGGAGTTAGAATAGTAATTTTAACACCTACACTATCAAACAATTTCCCCACTGTTGCACCACCCTGGAGTTTGATTAGTAATTTTAACCCCTACACTATCAAGCATTTACCCTATTGTTGCACCACACTGGAGTTAGAATACTAAATTTTACCTCTACACTATCCAGCACTTACCCTACTGCTGCACCACCCTAGAGCTAGCTTAGGAATTTTAACCCCTGCACTATCAAGCATTTAGCCTACTGTTGCACCACATAGGATTTGGAATAGTAAATTATACCCCTACACTATCCAGCACTTCCCCTACTGTTGCACCTCCTTGGAGTTAGAATAGTAGTTTTAACCCCTACACTATCCAACAATTTCCCTACTGTTGCACCACCCTGGAGTTTTATTAGTAATTTAAACCCCTATACTATCAAGCATTTTTTCATACTGTTGCACCACCCTGGAGTTGGAATAGTAAATTGTACCCCTACACTATCCAGCACTTACCCTACTGTAGCACCACACTGAAATTAGAATACTACATTTAATCTCTACACTATCCAGCACTTACCCTAGTGCTGCTCCACCCTAGAGCTAGCTTAGGAATTTTGATCCCTTCACTGTCAAGCATTTAGCCTACTGTTGCACCACACAGGATTTAGAATAGTAAATTATACCCCTACACTATCCAACACTTCCCCTACTGTTGCACCACCTTGGAGTTAGAATAGTAGTTTTAACCCCTACACTATCCAACAATTTCCCTACGGTTGCACCACCCTGGAGTTTTATTAGTAATTTAAATCCCTATACTATCAAGCATTTTTTCATACTGTTGCACCACACAGGAGTTAGAATAGTACATTTTACCCCTACACTATCCATCACTTACCCTACTGTTGCACCACCCTGGAGTTAGAATAGTAATTTTAACACCTACACTATCCAACAATTTCCCTACTGTTTCTCCACCCTGGAGTTTGATTAGTAATTTTAACCCCTACACTATCAAGCATTTACCCTACTGTTGCACCACACTGGAGTTAGAATAGTACACTTTATCCCTACAATATCCAGCAATCACCTAGAATAGTAAATTATACCCCTCTACTATCCAGCACTTACCCAATTGTTACATCACCCTGGAGTTAGAATAGTCATTTTAACACCTACATTATCCAACAATGTCCCTACTGTTGCACCACCCTGGAGTTAGAATAGTAACTTCTACCCCTACACTATCCAGCACTTACTCTACTGTTGCACCACACTGGTGTTTGAATAGTATATGTTAACCCTACACTATCCAGCCTTTACCCTACTGTTGCACCACCCTGGAAATAGATTAGGAATTTTAATCACTACACTATCTAGCATTTACCCCATTGTTGCACCACACAGGATTTAGAAAAGTAAATTATACCCCTACACTATCCAGCACTTACCATACTGTTGCACCACCCTGGAGTTAGAACAGTATTTTTAACCCCTACACTATCAAGCATTTACCCTACTGTTGCACCACACAGGAGTTAGAATAGTAAACTTTACCCCTACACTATCCAACACTTACCCTACTGTTGTACCACCCTGGAGTTAGTATAGAAATTTAAAACCCCTACACATTCCAGCAGTTACCCTACTGTTGCACCACACTGGAGATAGAATAGAAAATGTTACCCCTACTCTAGTCAGCACTTACCCCACTGCAGCACCACACTGGAGTTAGAATAGCAAATGTTACCCCTACATTATCCAGCAATGACTCTACTTTTTGCCCCACCCTGGAGCGAGATTAGTAATTGTAACCAATACACTATCAAGCATTTAGCCTACTGTTGCACCACATTGGATTTAGAATAGTACATTTTACCCCTATACTATCCAGCACTAACCCTACTGTAGCACCACACTGGAGTTAGAATACTACATTTTACCTCTACACTATCAAGCATTTAGCCTACTGTTGCACCACACAGGATTTAGAATAGTAAGTTATACCCCTACACTATCGAGCACTTACCCTACTGTTGCACCACCTGGAGTTAGAATAGTAATTTTAACCCCAACACTATCCAACAATTTCCCTACTGTTGCACCACCGTGGACTTTAATTAGAAATTTTAACATCTACACTATCAAGCCTTTTTCCTACTGTTGCACCACACTGGAGTTGGAATAGTACCTTTTGCCCCTACACTATCCAGCACTTACCCTACTGTTGTACTACCCTGGAGTTAGAACAGTAAATTTAAAAACCATAAACTATCCAGCACTTACCCTACTGTTGCACCACATTGGAGATAGAATAGAACATTTTACACCTACTCTAGCCAGCACTTACCCCACTGTAGTACCACACTGGAGTTGGAATAGCAAATGTTGCCCCTACATTATCCAGCACTTACCCTACTGTTGCACCACCCTGGAGCTAGGTTAGTAATGTTTACCCCTACACTATCAAGCATTTAGCCTACTGTTGCACCACACTGGATTTAGAATAGTAAACTATAACCCTACACTATCCAATACTTACCCTACTGTTTCACCACCCTGGAGTTGGAGTAGTAATTTTAACACCTACACTATCAAACAATTTCCCTACTGTTGCACCACCCTGGAGTTTGATTAGTAATTGTAACCCCTACACTATCAAGCATTTACCCTACTGTTGCACCACACTGGAGTTAGAATAGTACATTTTACCCCTACACTATCCAGCACTTACCCTACTGTTGCACCATCCTGGAGTTAGAACAGTAATTTTAGACACCGACACTAGCCAACAATTTCCTTACTATTGCACCACCTTGGAGTTTGATTAGTAATTCTTACCCCTACACTATCAAGCATTTACCCTACTGTTGCACCACCCTGAAGTTAGAATAGTACATTTTACCCCTACACTACCCAGCACTTACCCTACTGTTGCACCACCCTGGAGTTAGAATAGCAATTTTAACACCTACACTATCCAACAATTTCCCTATTGTTTCCCCACCCTGGAGTTTGATTAGTAATTTTAAACCCTACTCTATCAAGCATTTACCCTACTGTTGCACCACACTGGAGTTAGTATAGAAATTTAAAACCCCTACACTATCCAGCAGTTACCCTAATGTTGCACCACACTGGAGTTAGTATAGAAATTTAAAACCCCTACACTATCCAGCAGTTACCCTAATGTTGCACCACACTGGAGATAGAATAGAAAATGTTACCCCTACTCTAGCCAGCACTTACCCCACTGTTGCACCGCATTGGAGTTAGAATAGCAAATGTTACCCCTACATTATCCAGCAATTACCCTACTTTTTGCCCCACCCTGGAGCTAAAATCGTAATTTTAACCCATACACTATTAAGCATTTAGGCTACTGTTGCACCACACTGAAATTAGAATAGTAAATTATAACACTAAGCTATCCAGCACTTACCCTACTGTTGCACCAACCTGGAGTTAGAATAGTAATTTTAACACCTACACTATCTAACACTTTCCCTACTGTTGCACCACCCTGGAGTTTGATTAGTAATTTTAACCCCTACACTATCAAGCATTTACCCTACTGTTGCACCACACTGGAGTTAGAATAGTACATTTTACCCCTAAACTATCCAGCACTTAGCCAACGGTTGCACCACACTGGAGTTAGAATAGTAAACTGTAACCCTACACTATCCAGGACTTACCCTACTGTTGCACCACCCTGGAGTTAGATTAGTAATTTTAAACCCTACACTATCAAGCATTTACACTACAGATGCCACCAATCTAAAGTTAGATTAGTAATTGTAACCCCTACACTATCAAGCATTTACCCTACTTTTGCACCACACTGGAGATAGAATAGTACACAAGACCCCTACACTATCCAGCACTTACCCTACTGTTGCACCACCCTGGAGTTAGAATAGTAAATGTTACCCCTACACTATCCAACACTTACCCTACTGTTGCACCACACTGTGTTTGAATATTTAATTGTACCCCTACACAATTCAGCACTTAGCAAACTGTTGCACCACACTGGTGTTAGAATAGCAAATGTTACCCCTACACCTACACTACCAAGCATTTACCCTACTGTTGCACCACACTGGAGTTAGAATAGTACATTTTACCGCTACAATTTCCATCACTTAGCCAACTGTTGCACCACACTAGAGTTAGAATAGTAAAATGTATCCCTATATGATCCAGCACTTACACTACTGTTGCACCACCCTGGAGTTAGATTAGTAATTCTAACCCCTACACTATCAAGCATTTTCACTACAGATGCCACCAACCTAAAGTTAGGATAATAATTTTAACCCCCACACTATAAATCATTTACCCTACTGTTGCACCACAGTGGAGTTAGAATAGTAGAATAGTACATTTTACCCGTACACTGTCCATCACTTACCCAGCTGTTTCCTCACCCTGGAGTTAGAGTAGTAAATGTTACCCCTACACTATCCAACACTTACCCTACTGTTGCACCACACTGTGTTTGAATATTTAATGTTACCTCTACACAATTCAGCACTTAGCCAACTGTGGCACCATACTGGTGTTAGAATAGTAAATGTTACCCTACACTCTCGAGGACTTATTATTAATATAGAGTGTTTTGTAGCGCGCTCTTTTACTTGCGACTTACCCTACTGTTGTACCACCCTGGAGTTAGAATAGAAAGTTTTACCCCTACACTATCCAGCACTTACCCTACTGTTGCACCACCCTGAAGCTAGATTAGGAATTTTAACCCCTACACTATCAAGCATTTAGCCTACTGTTGCACAACACAGGATTTAGAATAGTAAATGATACCTCTACACTATCCAGCACTTACCCTACTGTTGCATCACCCTGGAGTTAGAATAGTAATTTTAACCCTTACACTATCCAACAATGTCTCTACTGTTGCACCACACTGGAGTTTGATTAGTAATTTTAACCCCCACACTATCAAGCATTTACCCTACTGTTGTAGCACACTGGAGTTAGAATAGTACATTTAACCCCTACACTATCCAGAACTTACCCTACTGTTGTACCACCCTGGAGTTAGTATAGAAAATGTTACCCCAACTCTAGCAAGCACTTACCCCACTGTAGCACCACACTGGAGTTCGAATAGTAAATGTTACCCCTACATTATCCAGCACTTACCCTACTTTTTCCTCCACCCTGGAGCTAGATTAGTATTTTTAACCCCTACACTATCAAGCATTTAGCCTACTGTTGGACCACACTGGATTTAGAATAGTAAATTATACCCCTACGATATCCAGCACTAACCCTACTGTTGCACCTCCCTGGAGTTAGAATAGTAATTTTAACCCCTACACTATTACGCATTTATCCTACAGATGCACCAGCCTGGAGTTAGATTAGTAATATTAACCCCTACACTATGAACCATTTACACTACTGTTGCACCACCCTGGAGTGAGAATAGTAAATGTTACCCCTACACTATCCAACACTTATCCTACTGTTGCACCACAATGTGTTTGAATATTTAATTTTAGCCCTACACAATTCAGCTCTTAGCCAACTGTTGCACCACACTGGTGTTAGAATAGTAAATGTTACTCTACACTATCGAGGGCTTACCCTACTGTTGTACCACCCTGGAGTTAAAATAGAAAGTGTTACCCCTACACTATCCAGCACTTACCCTACTGTTGCACCACACGAGAGTAAGAATTGTAAATGTTACCCCTACACTATCCAGCCCTTACACTACATTTGTACGACCCTGGAGTTAGAATAGAAAATGTTACCCCTACAGTAGCCAGAACTTACCCTACTTTAGCACCACACTGGAGTTAGAATAGTACATTTTACCCCTACACTATCCAGCACTTACCCTACTGTTGCACCACCCTGGAGATAGATAAGGAATTGTAACCCCTACACTATCAAGCATTTAGCCTACTGTTGCATCACATAGGATTTAGTATAGTAAATTATAACCCTACACTATCCAGCACTTACCCTACTGTTGCACCACCCTGGAGTTATAATAATAATTTTAATCCCTACACTATCCAACAATTTCCCTACTGTTGCACCACCCTACAGTTTGATTAGTAATGTTAACCCCTACACTATCAAGCATTTACCCTACCGTTGGACCACTCTGGAGTTAGGATAGTAATTTTAACTCCTACACTATCCAACAATTTCCCTACTGTTGCACCACCCTGGAGTATGATTAGTAATTTTAACCCCTACACTATCATGCATTTACCCTACTGTTGCACCACACTGGAGTTAGAATAGTACATTTTACCCCTACACTATCCAGCACTTACCCTACTGTTGCACCACCCTGGAGATAGATAAGGAATTGTAACCCCTACACTATCAAGCATTTAGCCTACTGTTGCATCACATAGGATTTAGTATAGTAAATTATAACCCTACACTATCCAGCACTTACCCTACTGTTGCACCACCCTGGAGTTATAATAATAATTTTAATCCCTACACTATCCAACAATTTCCTTACTGTTGCACCACCCTACAGTTTGATTAGTAATGTTAACCCCTACACTATCAAGCATTTACCCTACCGTTGGACCACTCTGGAGTTAGGATAGTAATTTTAACTCCTACACTATCCAACAATTTCCCTACTGTTGCACCACCGTGGAGTATGATTAGTAATTTTAACCCCTACACTATCATGCATTTACCCTACTGTTGCACCACACTGGAGTTAGAATAGTACATTTTACCCTTACACCATCCAGCACTCACCCTACTGTTGCACCACACTGGAGATAGAAGAGAAAATGTTACCCCTACTCTAGCCAGCACTTACCCCACTGTAGCACCACACTGAAGTTAGACTAGTAGATTTTACCCCTACACTATCCAGCACTTACCCTACTGTTGCACCTCCCTGGAGCTAGATTATGAATTTTAACCCTACACTGTCAAACATTTAGTCTACTGTTGCACCACACAGGATTAAGAATAGTAAATTATGCCCCTACACTATCCAGCACTTAACCTACTATTGCACCACTCTGGAGTTAGAGTAGTAAATTGTACCTCGACACTATCCAGCACTTCCCCTACTGTTACACCACCCTGGAGCTAGATTAGCAATTTTAACCCTTACATTATCAAGCATTTACCCTACTGTTTCCCCACACGGGAGTAAGATTATTACATTTTACCCCTACACTATCCATCACTTACCCTACTGTTGTACACACTGTAGTAAGAATAGCAAATTTAAATTTCCTACACTATCCAGCACTTATCCTACTGTTGCACCACACTGGAGATAGAATAGAAAATGTTACCCCTAAAGTAGCCAGCACTTACCCTACTGTAGCACCACACAAGATTTAGAATAGTAAATTATACCCCTGCACTATCCAGCACTTACCCTACTGTTGCACAACTCTGGAGTAAGAATAGTAATTTTAAACTCTACACTATCCAACAATTTCCCTACTCTTGCATCCCCCTTGAGTGTGATTACTAATTTTAACCCCTACACTATCAAGCATTCATCCTACTGTTTCACCACACTGGAGTTAAAATAGTAAACTTTACCCCTACACTATCCAGCACTTACCCTACTGTTGCACCACACTGGTGTTTGAATAGTGAATTTCACCCCTACACTATCCAGCACTTAGCCAACTGTTGTAGCACACTGGAGTTAGATTAGTAATTTTAACCCCTACAGTATCAAGCATTTACCCTAAAGATGCACCAGCCTTGAGTTAGATTAATAATTTTAACCCCTCCACTATGAAGCATTTACTCTACTGTTGGACCACCCTGGAGTGAGAATAGTAAATGTTACCCCTACACTATCCAACACTTACCCTATTGTAGTACCACACCGGAGTTAGAATAGTAAATTTTACCCCTACACTATCAAGCATTTACCCTACTCTTAGAATAGTAATTTTAACTCCTACACTATCCAACAATTTCCCTACTGTTGCACCACCATGGAGCTAGATTTGTAATTTTAACCCCTATAGTATCAAGCATTTACCCTACTGTTAGAATAGTAATTTTAACTCCTACTCCATCCAATAATTTCCCTACTGTTACACCACCCTGAAGTTTGATTAGTAATTTTAACCCCTACACTTTCAAGCATGTACCCTACTGTTGCACCACACTGGAGTTAGAATAGTACATTTTACCCCTACACTGTCCAGCACTTAGCCAACTGTTGCACCATACCGGTGTTTGAATAGTACATTTTAACCCTACACTACCTGGCACTTACCCTACAATTGCACCACCCTGGAGTTAGATTAGTAATTTGAACCCCTACACTATCAAGCATTAACCCTACTGTTGCACCACACTGGAGTTAGATCAGTAATTTTAACCTCTGCACTATCCAGCACTTACCCCACAGATGCACCAACATGGAGTTAGATTAGTAATTTTAACCCCTACACAATGAAGCATTTACCCTACTGTTGCACCACCCTGGAGTGAGAATAGGAATTGCAAATCTTACACTATCCAGCACTTACCCTACTGTTGTAACACACTGGAGTTACAAAAGTATTTTTTTCACCTACACCATCCAAAACTTACACTACTATAACTGACATTTAGTGCTATTTAATTTATATAAATTAACTATATTTAATTTTGAAATACATATTTAAAAAAAAAAATAACTATTTTACTCTTATTTTATTATTGTTAAGCCACTAATTATTCACTATTAATGACATTTAGAAATTAATTTTAAAATTTACAATATTAAATGTTTGCACAAAAAAATGTTTATTATTAATGAAAAATACTGAATGTAATAAATAATAATCCTCTAAAATATTTTTTTGAAAAACATATGTTTATACCATCAAACCATTTTGTAAATTTTTTATATGTTTTTTAAAAAGTTTAAAAAATAATTTCATTATTATAAAAATTATAATAACATTTAAAACTGTAGTAAAGGTATATTTTCCCACGCTTTTTCATAGATGTCAATGGTGAAAAACATACTTTATTTATTTGTACAATATCCCATGATGTAGCCGCGTCTACATGATTCCTGTTAATATTTGGTTGATCGTGGGACAGAGCAGAAGCATGCTAGACCAGTTAAAATGTAAAAAAAGATATTGTAAATATTAAACATTTTAAAAATGTGGTACTTAAAATATTAAAGATATACATTTTTATAAAAGAATATTAAAACATTATCTACTAGTAAAAACGATTCAAGAATGTGTGTGTATTAAAAAAAGTTTTAATAATTGTTAAACATAATTTTTTTTAAATGAAATAGACTATAGTAATATGTACAGTATGCTTTAACTTTTATTATTTACTCATCAAATTTTACAATAATGTAAACTTTCTAAAGATAGTAATTGTCTGTTTTTGATTTTTTAGCTCCAGTTGACGTGGACGTGTAAACAAGAAACGTGAATACATTCATTATGAGGATCGTCGCTGGACAGAGAAGAAGCAAGGGAGACCTGCGTTGAGGTAAGATACTTTTAATTTTCTAAAATGTACAGTGCATGAGTGATATTTAGTGTAAGGAGAGACAAGGTGGGTTGATAGATGTTAGAAATGAGTTTTATGTGATTTACATTACAGTTCACCAAACATGTTGTTAGCGTATGCCCACGTCGGGTCACATGTTTACCTATCAAAAATTGTAAAGTTATTAAAATAGGTTGTACAAAAGTTGTCTTTTCGTAAACATATTTATTGTTTTTAAAAAATGGAAAAAAAGTATTGTTGATTAAATGTCGTAAAAAGAAAAGATCAAGTATCGTCACTTAGATTGTTTTTGGATATCCGATGGAAATGATTGGAAATTGTGGATTTTTTGGATCACTACATTGTTTTATTTGGATTATTTCGTCAATGGTTTGATTTATGGACTTATAAACTTTGAAAAACTTCAAAGAAATTGGAGAACTTTCGTATTTTGGAAGTCTTTGCTAAAATGCAAAGATTTCCAAAATACGAAAGTTCTCCAATTTCTTTGAAGTTTTCCAAAGTTTATAAGTTTTTTAGAAGAATTACTTATGTTTTTCATTCTGGATTGTGATGATGGTTTTCGAGCTTTTAGTTTTCATTCAACTTATTTTTTAAAGTATTTTTCAATGGACTTGGTTGATAAAAAAAAATCTGCTCAATCTGGAAGTCAATTTTTTGGGGAGCATCACATTTTTGGAAAAGGGTAGCTTGGAATGCAAAATCTCCATTTGGATTTTCACTTGTGGGTATGTTTTTGTGAAAAGGCACTCGAGCTGTACAAATGTCTGGATGAAAAGACCAAGAGTAGAAAATTAAAATATCCAAAGGTAAGGTGACCCGACTTTTAAAATGTTTATAATTTTTAAAAAATGCCAATTTTTAAAAGATGTAATTTTTGGAGCAAAACGGGAAAGTAAAAGTGTAGTGTGTGTTAGTAATGTAGGATGTGTGCAAGATTATCTATGTAGTCTGAAGCCACAAACGATGAAAATTGGTGTAGTGCACCCAATAGTCTTCCCGACATTTCCATTAATTTTTTGATAACTCGTGGATTCAGACTACCAGTTAATGAGTGTGATATTCTCATTTCTTGGAAACTTTGCTCCTTCATCAAAATTTCAAAAAATTATAGAAATGTAGGTGATGCTTGCCAAGTGAATGATTGAAGGAGTTGTGCCATCCCTCTATGGCATTGTTTGTCTTTGCTCCTCATTCAGAGCAGCTCGAGTAGCAGTTCCACCAGTCCACATGGAAACATTGCTTCCTCCTGCGACCCGACCTGCTTAGATGCCAAATCCATGTGGCCTCAAAATGATTTAGTAAGGGTGCCAATTTTTCTTCGTTTGAGGTAAAATAGTCAGATTCAGTAATTGCAGTGTAGTACTCATCTACACTATCAGGAGGAACAAAGCAAAGTGCAGTTAATTTTTTTAGTTCGGATTGCAGTTTGCTATTTGAAACTTTATCATCAACTAAGGATGTTTTTTGTATTTTATGCCAAAATGCCTGATAAAAGTGGAAAAAACATCCTTGAATTTGGGTATCCATGTACGTTTTGGTAATAACAATTTTCATTGCAAATTCAAAATCAACAATTAAATTTCTAGGACTTTTGTTAGATGTTTTGGATTTAAACACTGTCAAAAGTTCAGTGTAAGTTGAGGATTGTTTATCTGGTAGAAAACTGTACAATAAGGGGACAACTGTATTGTTAATTTTAGCATGAATGGTGTATATATGGGTGAATGGATGGGCCAAGCTTTGAAACGTCCCATCCATCATCCAAACATCACTATTTTCAAACCTAACAAGATTACGGGGTGTGCTAAAGATGAGAATTCTATTCAGAGGGTTTTTGTTGTCATGCAATAGGAAAGGTTTGTTAGAGACAATAACACAGAGTTCAGGAGGAATAAGTATATCAGAAAAGGTTTGTGGTGTAAATCGTTGAGGGTAACTTGCCTGTTTTTTGCGTTGTATAATTCGTCTCAGTTTGGAAATATTGGGCATACTGCTGGCAACATGAGTTGGGATGTGTTGTGCAACCTCCCTCAAAATTGAACCACAGGAATCATTGGAGGTAGATGCAATTTCCTTTATTTAATTTATTTTTTCCCTTAACTCAATCTCCATTGCAGAGGCAGAGTGGTTATGGTCTGTGGTTCTTAAAACAGAGTCACCAAGAGTAACTGCTCTGCCTGTGCAATGGGATGAGTAGTATTGCTCACACTTCCAATGTTCAGTTATTCTCGCCTTACAATAAATGTACCCTGCATGCTTTAGAAGTCTGTTTCCCCTGCTGGAGCTAACATAAGTTGCTTGTTCATTTGATAACATTAACTGTAATGACAAGAAAATGTAGAAAAAAAGGTTTGTTTCTGTCTATTTTTTGCGAGTATTTGTGCATTATTGATAATGCATTTTTTAATAATATAAAAGATAGATTATTGGGCTAAGAACTGCTTTTTTTGAAACTACAACTATGTTACATTTTGAGACTCTTATTTGATGCTGTAATGATTTTACTAAATTTATTTACCGCCCTGTTGAAAAATATTTAGGGTGTTATTAGTATGGTGGGCGGACTTTGTCCACCCGCCATACCCCCGGGAAATGGGACCGCCTGCTGAGGGTGCAGAAGTCCCACATTTCCAATTAGGATGCACCTGCCACACTGGCGGGCGCTTGGCGCATTCGTAACATTGCGGCGGGCAGTGCTGAAAGCACCGCCCGCCGCAATGTCACAAAGGCAGGTACCATAGGTACCCCCCATGTGCACCCGCCACCCCTCAGAATCACTGGAGGCCCAGCAAGCAAACTCTGCATGCCTTTCTGTGGCGGCAGTGAAACAATGAAGATTTTGGATCCTACATCTGCCCAGCCCGGATCTCAACAACAGGGAAAACAGAAAAAGTTGGCTGGACAGGAAGAATTCTCAAAGAAATTCTACAGCCACGCAGTCAATACGTACCACGTGACCACTGGATTATTATTCCAAACACATTTATTTTATCGTTTTTTTTAAGTTTCTTAAAGTTCCAACAAAACAAGCACAAACAAAATGACCATCAGAACAGTGGGTTCATGTACACAGTATCTACAAAAATACAATTTTTTAAATGTACAATACTTGCAACAATCGAGTCAAACGAAACAGATAGTGACACACCAAAACAATAAAGCATATAATGATTCAATTAAATTGCAGTTATATACAGTGCAATAATGATGCATGAAACAGAGAGGAAAACTAGTCCTTAGAACAATAAAACCAAGGGACAGGCGGGATTGAGATGGAAATAGGTGCCTGCCTGTCTACCAAAACCTGTGGTCAAGTATTTCTTGAGGGCTACACTGCTAGGGTCCAGAATACTGAGATTAGTTGTATCCTAGCGGCACCCTTTGAGATTACCACAGGGTGGGAGTGTCGACGCGTTTCGAACCTAGATGTTGTAGGTTCTCTTCAGGACAGGGACTGGGGACAATAGATCTGTAAAAACATACGGAGTAGGTGTCAAATGTATATCTCATAGTACTATGACAGTCTACTCTGGCTCCAAAGAGAAAGGGAAATAATTACCTGCACAAGGCCACAAGAGTTGCCGTAGTGTGGGTAGGTCGCAAAAAGCATTCAAAGCTGAAAGAACATATAAAAAATACTCAGCACGGTCACTAACCCCCCATTTCCAATTAGGATGCACCTGCCACACTGGCGGGCGCTTGGCGCATTTGTAACATTGCGGCGGGCAGTGCTGAAAGCACCGCCCGCCGCAATGTCACAAAGGCAGGTACCATAGGTACCCCCCATGTGCACCCGCCACCCCTCAGAGTCACTGGAGGCCCAGCAAGCAAACTCTGCATGCCTTTCTGTGGCGGCAGCATGTTTCCGCCCACATTGTAATACAGCTGGCGGTGTCTGTTAGACACCGCCACCATATTGAACTCTTTTCCGCCCGGTCGACTTGTCAACGGGGTGGAAAAGCGGCGGACGGTCTTTCTGTCCGCCAAGCTGGCCAGAAAGTTTAGATCCCCAATGCTGTCTTCCTGCTTGACAGCGTGGTCGGGGACTCTCGCCACAGGGCAGGGATTAGGAATGATGCCAGGTCTGATGAGCCGTCATTGGACCATACAGGCGAAAGAGTTTGTTTCTGCGCTTGCTGGGTTCCTGTGCGGTCGTGTAGATCATAAAAATCAATGAAGGTACAGTTGATTTGTACACAGAGGACTGCCTCATTTGTGAATCTTTTCGCCTACATTAGCTTCTTGTTTTTTGCGAGTGAGCGGGGGATGAGTGCCTTTTTTGGGGGATCGTCCGACGGAGCATCACAGGTGGATTACTACTCAGGCGCCATCATGCCTCCCCATAATACTGCCACATTTAATAAGTGTAATGGGTGAGTGGTTTTGGCAGGACATTGCCTCTATTCACTGTGCATTTCAGACTTGCGTGGCTCAGAGTGACCCTTCGCCTACATCCTAAGGATCGTCAACGACGCATCACCTCCTTTGTTCCTCGCATCTCATCCTCAATGGCAATGCAACCACAAACTAAGGTACTGTTTCAGCAGGATATGGCTGTTCCCTGTTTTGGGACTTGATGTGGTCTGGTGCAACCAGCTGGCAGCTGTTTGTACTTTATGCTTTTAAGCACTACATTTCAGTTTACTTACTTTTATTAAATCAGATTTTTGTTGTTTTATTCAATAAACTAGGCTCTGTTTTTCTAACGAGGTGTGGTATCTTTTTGAGTGTTGTGTTTTCACTGCTTTACTGTTGAAGTGTATAAATACTTCACATATTGCCTCTTAAGTTAAATCTGACTTCTATGTGCCAAGCTAGTAGAGGTCACTTTATGTAGGGTACCTGACTTACCCTGACTAGGATTTCGGTTCCTGTTTGGACAGGGTGCGTACGTCTCCCAACCAGAAACCCAATTTCTAACACTTATCCTCTCGGGTGGTGAGTGCCATTAGGCATTACACCTAACTGAGATATATATATATATTGTAACAGTTGTATAAAGTGCTAAACACCAAGGGGTATAAGAGTACTTTACAGTGTTACATAATAGTGATGCTGAGTCTAGCAACTAACATAGACTAGAGGGTCTTTTATCCAGAATAAAAAAGTATGCAAACACAGTGATGGGTGGAATGCTTAAATTAATCTTAGTCAATGGGAAGTACTCAGGGCCCCACCCCAGTCCATTGCCATTGAGCATACCATGCCAACCTCAGTTTGGACTCAGCCATATGCAAGTCAGTCTTTACCCTGCTCTAATAGGAACAGTCCATCTCAAACATTCAGGACAGGTCCTTCCTGAACCGCAACACAAGCAAGAGTAGTATTGGGGGTGCCATCTACAAGATTTATTTTAAAAAAACTAAAGAAAAACTTAACCCCTGCTACCAACCCTTATAAACCCTAAAAATACCCTTCTCCTTCCTTTTTAACAAATCAGTACTTGGCTACCTCCCATCCTCCCCCAGCACCCTCTGCAAAACCCTCACCCCCACCTAAACAGATGCACAAAGGCACTCATGTTCTCCTGTCTTGCTTAGATCTGTGTACACTTCAGGAATTTGGAATAAGGTGGGTGAAACTGATAACTGCTTTTCTACTGCCACACTAGTGTTTCTGGAGAACTAAGCAATGTGACAAAACTAAGGTCGAAGCGAGCTTCAAAGGGTGATGTCACTATAGTGGTTAACCACTTTCGCTAACCACTGTTGTGACATTACTCCAGTAGATAACCAGATTCTGATCTGGTTGTTCTTAGTAAATGCCATATACAGCACATAGAATTATAGATTGGTAACATTGAATAGTGGTGATATTTTTCATCATGGGGTTCTCAATAATGAGAATGAGGTTCATATTCTCTATGATGTCACTCAGACTCAGAGATGAAAAACATCCAATGTTCAATTTTATCCATCTATAATTGTATGATATGTATGGTCCCAAAAATCATCTGCCTCCGCACTGAACTGCTAGGAAGGGTAAAGGAATAATGTGGGTTCCATATATTAAATGGTCTCTCCTACCAGCCCAAAATAAAAAACAATACATGGCCTCCTTCCGCGCCATCACTGCCCCATCTCCAACACTCACTGTGCCTTTTGTTCCCTCTTCTACATAAGCTTTGCCCCTTGAATTCCTCCTCTGCCCTATCAGGCTCTCAGAGGGTCCAACCAGAGCAGCCAGGAATTGGATTATGACATAGCAATAGTGGTTAACAAATTCTGTTTTGCCAATGTTGCTAGGTTATACCAGTGAATTACTGGATTATAATCCAGTCATTTATGCAACTGGCTCTTTAAGAGAGCCGTGCATAACATCCATAATAACCTCCTCGGTCAACTATGATCCATTAAAAAAAAACTCCTTTGCTGTTAGTGCCTTGCAGGGATGCACTGACCTTCATTATACACTACTGCAATAGAGGTTTAACAGTACTCCCTACAAATACCATAGCCATGCCTTAAAGAGTCCAGAACGCTGGCACCGATCTGAATGTCAGACTGAATTGCATTGCTGCACTTCACCAATCTCTTTGTAAACAAAGGATCGAATTCAGACTCTTGGCTTGGCGCACAATGCTCTGTATGGCGAGCCACTTCCTACTGCACCAAACATTTGCTCCCTCATCCGCTGACCATATACCGAAGGTCAGGCGCCAACAAGTGCAATGACCAAGGCACAGAGTCCTCTGTAACATGTATCATTCTTTTCTGACCACTCACAGATTCCAAAAGGCATTTCATCAGTAACTCTCTTGATACCGTGCCTATTAAGACTGACTCCGATCTGATTTCTCTTTCTCTGACCTGTTTTACCGTTCTTTTATGTTCCTTAAGGCAACCGCTGAGATTCATCAGAACTATACAAATGGGATGGCAAAAAATAAAATAAAGCAACCTGTGTATTATAGGCCTTTTTAAAAGATTCATTCTCCAACTCTCAAAATATTCATTGAAAGTGTGCTGCCTATTCGTTGTGGTTTTCTCCAGTTAGCTTTGAATTAACACAAATCGGTCCTCGACGGTTTGCCTCAAAACATTATCTCAAGATAATTTAAATTGTCTGGAACATTTATTTTAGTTTTTTTCCAACACATTGGGCCTTGTCAGTTTTCTTTTTGCCAAAGATTAGGACCTTCCACTTTCGAAAATTATTTGTGAGTTTATTCTGTACACAATTCTGTAGTAAAACATCTAATGCGCTTTAAAAGCTGATTTTTTGTGCAATCAAGGAGCACCACATTGTCGTATAAAGGGGAGCAGAAATATGCATGTGTCCCGTTTGAGGCACATGTGACCGTTTACCCACTATGGTCAGTGGCAAATTAATAATATTCAATTTAAATTAGAGAATAGTAATTACAATCCCCGCTTTAGACTTCTATTGATATGAAACTTCTGATAAGATACCATGCTGGTCAGACCCAACCTTGACAGTGGGAAAAGTGCAGCTGTATTAATTTGCAGAACTCCAGGGCACAGAGGCGGCTTGATGACCCATTGCAGCACTGCATAATCACAGCTACAATCATTCCTCCACATCAGGCCTCCATATCCGTCCTCATTAATGCCCTTATGCCAGAGGATACTCTTAATGTCCTGAATAATACAATATAATACTTGGATATGAATAATTATCGGTCTGAAGACAGGTTTCCAAAGCTGGACTAAGCTGTAGAAAGTACGGCAGTTAATTTACAGAATGGTAACTCCACAATTATCTTCTCCAATTAAACACGAACGCTTTAATTCTTCATGAGGCATGCTGAACAGCATTGAGATATAATCAAGACGATGTAACCCTGAGGACCACAGAGCTAATCCTTTTTTTCACCAGGCTAAGCAAGGTTGAGGTTTTGAACATGATTGTATTAGGCACATTAATATTTAGCTATTATGGTGGGAAGAGAATTCAATGAATGAATAGAAGCGTAAACAGGGCTATTTTCTGCTACACTACAAAATGGAGTAACAACATGAAACACTTTGCATGTTATTTTTTTAGTTAAGTAGATGGGACTAAATAACATCATTAACTTTTTTTAAATAGCAAGCAGAAATACAAGGTTTACTTCATTTTGTAGATTTAGAGGGAAGCGGTAGTAATGCCTGCAACTCTGCACACTACTTTTTTCTGTTCCTTCATTAACTTCCATCATAATGTTCAGATTACATTAGTTTTGTAATTGGTGATATTAGAATTGCAGTACATTTAGAACCAGAGTTACAGTAAATGCCACAGACGAGTCTTCTTTTGACTCGCACCCCTAAACAATTGAGGTTTGTGAAAGTCTCAGTGAGAAAGCACACATTTAACAGGGCAGGATGGTGCAGCTACGGTAGACCAAAAACAGTAGATGCTGTGGGACATCACAGGATAGTTCTAAGTTTAGTTATGCATTTTATCTGGCATTGAACATAACCTATAACATAATGTATGTAGCCCATTCCTTTCCCATGCCCCACAAAACGTATAGCACACATTTCTTGAAACTACGTTAAGTTACCACTAATTGCAGGAGACTGGAATAGCACATTATCATAATTTTAATACCAGATATCATTTCCGCCTTTGTAGCTTATGGTCTATCAAACCTAATTCTTTTCCCCTATCTTTCGATGTATCATTGCATAATATTAGCAGGTGGCTAGGCTTCATCACCTATCAACACAAATAATAATTTTGCGCTGCTCCCCCTGTAGCGGCAAGAAATTGTGTAGGGGTTGCCAAAAGTACTCCAGTCTCAAGCATGGTGGCTGCATGGTGTGGCGTACAGTTCAGTGCAGTTCAGAGTTCTCATTTAAAAAAAATTAGATCTTTGTGCCAGGCAGTGATTATTGGTGTTGGGCCACGAGCTATTTCGTGACCTCTTGTCTTTTGGCCAGCAATGGTGCTGTAGCAGCGAACTTGCAGATTGCTTTGGAGAGATCCTTCACATATCACAACAACGTCATCAGAGGATCCGGCAACATCTGCAGGTCAATCTTTCTAGAGAGATCTGGACTTGAATCTGGACGCCCTTATGCGGGGACAGCCGCACACAAGTTGAACAAAATCTGCTTCCGAATGGCCACAGTGCCTTTTCCTGAAGATGTACACTATAACATTTAGTGGAAGAGTAGTATGCCTTGTGTAGAAATTTGTAATGGAAGGTCTCATGCCGGTCAATCATTTAGACTTTCTGAGTTTGTTGACAGCAGGATTTCCATTGCTCTTCGAAATCTTCTTGCCCAGGATGAACTCTCATGTTTCTTTAGTTTTAAGTTGGATTTTGGGGCAATCTGCTATTGCCATATCGTATAACTTGGATGCAAACTGTTTCAACACTGGGGAAAATGAGCATATGAAATTTGTGGCAGTTTTGAAGGTTTGTGTGAGAAGTCATGTAATGTGAAGTTCATTGTTATTTTTATCTGTGATATCAATATTTGTTCAATGATGTGCCCACAGTTGGGACTATGTAAACCTTTAATGCATGGAAATTCGTACCCTGGAGAGTGACTCCAACCGGATACCTGTACCAGTGGGAGTGTGCTTTTTTTCCTGCCTTTTTGATGTTGGAGCATTCTGGACGGAGAGTCTAGCTTTTGGGGACCTCCCCTAGGTACTTGGGTTGTGCTGGAGTCATCTGGGCTCGCTTGCTTTTGGTTTTCTTGGGCTTTGACATGACTGTCCTTTTTTCTGGTGGGGGTGCTCCCTGGCTTTTTCTATTATTGGGTTAGAATATCTTAATGCAGGGGAATCTGGTGTGAGTGCTGCATATGGTAGGGGAGGTGCCTTCCTTTCTCGCCATCAGCATTGTGGGGTTATCAGTTTGACTTCTTCAAAGATGGCTCATAATTCTAACACTGACTCTCTTTCGTCTTTCTTTTGTCTTGCATATTTAGTCTTTATATGTGGTTTAGGATGATCAATTATATTTGTGTCAAATGTTTCCTCCTTAAGCCAGGGAAATGTGTGTGCCTTTGTGTGTAAATGCCACAATTGGTAAGACTTGTTAATTCTCTTTATCTGTTGGGGGAATCTAGTATCCACATGCTTAAATGAGGATTCTATGGCAATTTTAGTAATTTGGACAAAACAACTCCAATGACATTTTGTAGTTTGGTTTGTCTAACTATAAGGGCAATCGTACATGGTGCACTCCTACAAATTACATACTAGGAGCGCAGCACTTACAATATTTGCATCAAACTGTTCGACTGAACATTTAAATGAAAACAAAATAGAAAATGCATATGTAATAATAGGATCACTGACATAATATCGAGGGACATAATATCAACTATCAAAAATATCGGCGACAATATATCGACAGACAGAATATCGACTTTGTATCTACAAACAGGTAAGTACAAAAATATCGAGTAAAAAATATAGTTTATAAAAATATCAACTTTATTAAAAACAATGTTAAATTAAATTAATATTAAAAATTAATTTCTAAAATATACTTAAAAATACTTAAATTACCTTATAATAATTAAATAATTAATGAAAGTTATACAAAAAATGTTTACAATCATATTTGTTAAAATATAAGAATATATAGTACTATAATATAATTAAATAATATCCAATATTATTACCGTAGGATAGCGGAAGTGTAAAAATGACGATTCCTACTCCAGAGAGTGCAACAGTAGGGAAAGCGTTGGATAGCGTAGGGGTAAAAATTACTATTCCCACTCCAGTGAGTGCAACAGTAGGGAAAGCGTTGGATAGCATAGGGGTAAAAATTACTATTCCAAATCCAGTGGGTGCAACAGTAGGGAAAGCATTGGATAGCGTAGGGGTAAAAATTACTATTCCCACTCCAAAGAGTGCAACAGTAGGAAAAGCGGTGGATAGCGTAGAGGTAAAAATTACTATTCCCACTCCAGTGGGTGCAACAGTAGGGAAAGCGTTGGCTAGCGTAGGGGTAAAAATTACTATTCCCACTCCAGAGAGTGCAACAGTAGGGAAAGTAAATACTTCTTATATTATTTAAAAACAGTATAAATTAATAGCCATAAAAAAATAATTAAAAGTAATTACCAATTTAATATAATATAATAATTAATCAATTAAAATTACAAATTACAACTAATTGTTACTATTAGGTACCTATTCAAATTAATTACAAATAAACAAATATTTAATTAACAATTAAAAAATAATTACCAATTAATTCAAATTAAAAACAATAAAATAAATTGAATTATTCAATTAATTATGAATAAATTACTTCCCACCCTTTTCCCCTATAAACTCACAACTGGCTACAGAAGATAAATTAGTAAAATTAACATAATTAGCAATTAATCAATTAAAATAAATTAATTGGCAATTATAATTTAATTAATTGCCCATAAAAAATTAATTTACAATTAATTCTAAAAAAAACCAATAAATATTTTTACATATTTAATTAATTATAAATAAATTACTTCCCACCCAATTCCCCTATAAACCCACAACCCGCTACAAAAAATAAATTAGTAAAATTAACATAATTAGCAATTAATCAATTAGTTAAAATAAATTGCCAATTAAAATTTAATTAATTACAAAATATAAATTAATTAACAATTACTTAAAAATGAATACCAATATATAAATTTACATATTTAATTAATTATAATTAAATTACTTCCCACCCTATTCCCACATAAACCCACAACCCGCTACAGAATTAAATTACGCAAAAATTAAAAAAGCCAAATTCATTAATTAAAATTAATTATAACATAAATACACACTTTTCACACATATAATAACATAACAAACACTATAAAAAATCGATATTATTAAAAATCCGATAATTTTAATAACCTATATTATATACTTCGATATTTTAACTTGCTATATTTTTAAAATTCAATATTACATTACTTACCTTCAAAACTATATTTTTGATGTCTATATTCTGTCCATTCGATATTTTGTCCAGCCTATATTTTGTACTCGATATTATGTCCATTCGATATTTTGTAGTCGATATTATGTCTGTTTACTGTAATAATAACCCGTATTTATAAAGCGCAAACTAATCACACCTCAGGGTCTTACGGCGCTGGGGGCCATCGGGGAGATTAAGTGAGCTATTGCCCAGAGTCAAAGGATGATGGGCTGAGCTGCCACAGGCACCGGGTATCGAACCATGAGCCCCATGCTCCAGAGTTAGCCACCCTGGCCGCTGCGCTGTAGTGTGGGCTGGGCCTTGTTGCACACATTGTTAAGTTAGCATAACCTTATTAGAAGTTTAAACGCCATTTTACCTTTTTGCTGCTTTTTGCACAAAACACTGCATATAGCTGTTGTTGTAAGTTAGGCTGCGTGAAATGCTTCACATGGAATGGCTTGTTTTCAGCATCCCTAGACTTACATCGTGACTCTAGTCTGCACACTGAGTGCTAAAGCCTCCTAGGTTATCATAACAAAGTAGTTGTTGTCCGGGCTGATCGGCTCACGTTCTAGCCATACCAAATGTGCAGCTGCAAGCCAACGTAATTCTGGCGCCTTTAATATCACACTGTAGGCATGATTTCAGACACTTGGAAGAATCCCGTTTTTCCAGAGAGACAGAGAGCTTTTGCAGATCATGATGCAAATCACACCAGCTGACCTTAGAGGTATGGGGTCCCCTAAAGAAGCCTAAGAGACCTTCTATATTTTATAAAACATAGTTCCTAACTAGGGTGGGTGATTTACTAGGCGCTATAGGACATATTTTCACCATCATTGTAATATGATTTCTCCTTTTGTGTTTTATGGAATTGTAACAATGCTGCTCATATTATTTCTAATCAGAAGTCTGCTTATGTTAGCAAATATACTGCATCTTAGAGCACGTCTTTAAAATAAATATTTTAATTTTTCGGTGTCTCTTTTTTTACTCCTGTTGTGGAATGGTATGAGAGTATAATGAAAGAGTGTTCTTGCTTCCCACCATTCCTGAGTATAATCTAAGTTGCATGTTCTGGGTTGTCTAATCATTGGTTCCTTTGCTATAGGATGAAGAGCTAATGTGACACTGATGCTAGCTGGTTAGGGTTTCTAGGCACTGAGGTAAGTTTTTTGGTACACCACAATTCACTGAGGTCCTGGATCTCTGTGCACAGTTCTGTGTAGGAGCAGAGTCCCTGCGACAGCGCCACACCTCTCCCTCTATTATTACAAGTGCGAACTGTTAGAATAGCATCTACACGATCCTCAGTTTTTTCACACAACACAGTTTCAATAAAACAATCAATGCAACATCATCACATACATAATACCGTTCAATAATGGTTGATGGAAAAAATTACTTTGTCAAAAAATGATGACACGTTCCTCAAATTTTATACTCTAGCAAAGTAAGACTAACATGGAACATTCTCCTAAATGAGCTGGATATTCTCCCAATATCCACTCCTAAACAAAGGTGATAATCATAGAAAGCGTATCGGAATAACTCAGGAATCACGGACCCATCTTAGCAACACACAAATTACGCTGTGTTTCCTGGAACCAATTTTATCCAATATCCAATATTCCGCCCTGTAACGCCCAGGTTCAACTAGATGCACCTCCCACACTCCTTCCAGATACTGCGGGGTTTAAAAAACCTCTTAGCAGTGGGAAAATGTTGAATTAAAAAACTATGAGACTGAGTTGTCAACTCCGCCTAATCAGGATAGCTCTATCACTCAAATCAGCATCCTGGAATTCATCAAGTGCTATGCTCATCTTAGCTAGCATACTCACCTATCGAACAAAGGTGACTTCCGCGGGAACGCTTCCAAGGCCCCCTTATGACTGATTCAGTTAAGACACTTAAAATAGGTAATATGCCAAACCTTGTCATTGGCGGGGTGCTTAGGTTATCTTGTAAGCTTCAGCATGAACCTCCAAGCCAGGGATTCAGCAGAACTTCCATTCAATTGCAGTGTCTGCTCACCTTTCGTTTTGCGCAACAGTGTATCTGTTCGGGCAGGGTCTCCTTCCTTTGGCTACAGTTGGGTGCAAGGTCCCTTCTAGGGTGGCTCACCAAAATAATACTTGCATTTGAAATCCCTTCAATAACAGAAGTCAAGAGGCGTATGGCAAAACAGGAATGGCTTGTTCAATTAACCCCTTCGCTGCTAGGCCTTTTCCCCTCCTGTGCTGAGGCATTTTTTGGCGTTTTGGAGTAGTGCGCGCTTAGGCCCTTGTAACCTTTTGACCACATAAGGTATCCACGCCAAATTTGCGTCCTTTTCTTCCAACATCATGTGGATTCTAAAGGCGCCCAGGGTTTGTGGATTCCCTTGGAGGGGTCCCAGAAATTAACCAAAATAGAGTGATTTTTTTGTTGTTTTCGGAAAAATGGGAAAAACGGGCTGCAAATGAAAGCCTCTGGGTTTTTCCCTGAAAATGGTATCACAAAAGGGTTTGTGGGGCTGAAATCTCCATTTTCTCAGCTTTCAGGGAATGACAGACTTTTGTCAGAGAACCGAAATTCTTTACTCAGTTTTGGCATTTTTCTGGGACATAGCCTATTTTTGCTATTTTTAGAGCTTTCCACCTCCTTCCAGTTAATGGTAGAAATGAGTTTGAAAGCAATAATGGATCCTGGAAAGCTTTACATTTTCGAAAAGTAGACAAAATTCTGAATTCAGAAAAGGGTCATTTGTCTAAATCCATGAAGGTTTCGTTATAGAAACTAACAGTTAGATATTGGAATATTTGAAATTTTGTTGAAAAAAACAGCCTTTTGTCTCAACGTTTTCACCTATAACTTTTTCTAATTTTGACAGCTCTTGGAAAGCAATATACCGTTACATCCGTTAGACCTTCATGGTTGTGGGGATATATAGGACTTGTAGTTTCACCAAGAACCCGACGAACCCAGATCCAAAAACTGAGCAGCAACTTGCAATGGTATTTTTTCATTTACTGGGTATAGTGCACTTTGTCTTGGAAAATGTATACATGGAATAATCTGTATGAAAGACACCTATGTATTTCTGAATTGGGTACAAATTATAGACTTCAGAAACAGTATATAATTGCACATTTTCAAAGTTGGGAATACTCATACTAGCATGAGAATTATTGGTCATTTTTCATAAAGATTTTTTTTTTACACAATGTCTTTCATTCAAAGGTAGAAATGCATGAAAGCTCAATTGGTAATAACAGTTGATTTACAAATCTGAATTACCCCAAGTGTCCCGATAAAAACGGTACCTCACTTGTGTGGGTCGGCCTTGTGCCTGCGACAGGAAACGGCGCAAAATGCAACGTTGTCACACCTAAATTTAGCAGTTACAAATTGACCCTTTTTTGGCAAAGTGCCTACCTGTAGTTTTTGCACCCTAGCTCTGCCGGCACCTAGGGAAACCTAGCAAACCTATACATTTTTGAAAAGTAGACACCCAGGGAAATTCAGGATGGGGTGACTCGACTGCCTACCACCAGGTTTTGTTACCCAGAATCCCTTGCAAAGCTAAGATTTTCACAAAATAAACACATTTTCCTCACATTTCTGTGGTGGAAAGTTCTGGAATCTGCGTGGATCAACAAATTTCCACCCACCCAGCGTTCCCCCAGGTCTCCCGATAAAAACAGTACCTCACTTGTGTGGGTCGGCCTTGTGCCTACGACAGGAAACGGCACAAAATGCAACGTGGTCGCACCTCAATTTCCCAGTGAAATTTTACGTTCTTTGGAAAAAGAGACTACCTTTTGTTTTTGAGCCGTAGCTCTGCCATCACCTAGGGAAACCTAGGAAACCTATACATTTTTGAAAACTAGACACCCAGGGAAATTCAGGATGGGGTGACTCGTCTGCCTACCCCCAGGTTTTGTTACCCAGAATCCCTTGCAAATCTAAAAATTTGACCAAAAAAACACATTTTCCTCACATTTCTGTGGTAGAAAGTTCTGGAATCTGCGTGGATCAACAAATTTCTACCCACCCAGCGTGCCCCCAGGTCTCTTGAAAAAAATGGTACCTCACTTGCGTGGGTAGGCATAGTGGCTGCGACATGAAACAGCGCAAAACGCAGCATGGTCGCACCTCAATTTCCCATTGAAATTTAGCACGATTCGGACAAAAAGACTACCTTTTGTTTTTGCGCCGTAGCTCTGCCAGCACCTAGGGAAACCTAGCAAACCTATACATTTTTGAAAACTAGACACCCAGGGCAATTCAGGATGGGGTGACTCGTCTGCCTACCCCCAGGTTTTGTTACCCAGAATCCCTTGCAAACATAAAAATTTGACCAAAAAAACACGTTTTCCTCACATTTCTGTGGTAGAAAGTTATGGAATCTACGTGGATCAACAAATTTCCACCCACCCAGCGTGCCCCCAGGTCTCCCGAAAAAAATGGTACCTCACTTGCGTGGGTAGGCATAGTGGCTGCGACATGAAACAGCGCAAAACGCAGCATGGTTGCACCTCAATTTCCCAGTGAAATTTAGCACGATTCGGACAAAAAGACTACCTTTTGTTTTTGCGCCGTAGCTCTGCCAGCACCTAGGGAAACCTAGCAAACCTATACATTTTCGAAAACTAGACACCCAGGGAAATTCAGGATGGGGTGACTCGTCTGCCTACCCCCAGGTTTTGTCACCCAGAATCCCTTGCAAACATAAAAATTTGACCAAAAAAACACATTTTCCTCACATTTCTGTGGTGGAAAGTTCTGGAATCTGCGTGGATCAACAAATTTCCACTCACCCAGCGTGCCCCCAGGTCTCCTGAAAAAAATGGTACCTCACTTGCATGGGTAGGCATAGTAGCTGCGACTTGAAACAGCGCAAAACGCAGCATGGTCGCACCTCAATTTCCCATTGAAATTTAGCACGATTCGGACAAAAAGACTACCTTTTGTTTTTGCGCCGTAGCTCTGCCAGCACCTAGGGAAACCTAGCAAACCTATACATTTTTGAAAACTAGACACCCAGGGCAATTCAGGATGGGGTGACTCGTCTGCCTACTACCAGGTTTAGTTACCCAGAATCCCTTGCAAACATATAAATTTGACCAACAAAACACATTTTCCTCACATTTCTGTGGTGGAAAGTTCTGGAATCTGCATGGATCAACAAATTTCCACCCACCCAGCGTGCCCCCAGGTCTCCTGAAAAAAATGGTACCTCACTTGCGTGGGTAGGCATAGTGGCTGCGACATGAAACAGCGCAAAACGCAGCATGGTCGCACCTCAATTTCCCAGTGAAATTTAGCACGATTCGGACAAAAAGACTACCTTTTGTTTTTGCGCCGTAGCTCTGCCAGCACCTAGGGAAACCTAGCAAACCTATACATTTTCGAAAACTAGACACCCAGGGAAATTCAGGATGGGGTGACTCGTCTGCCTACCCCCAGGTTTTGTCACCCAGAATCCCTTGCAAACATAAACATTTGACCAAAAAAACACATTTTCCTCACATTTCTGTGGTGGAAAGTTCTGGAATCTGCGTGGAACAACAAATTTCCACTCACCCAGCGTGCCCCCAGGTCTCCTGAAAAAAATGGTACCTCACTTGCGTGGGTAGGCATAGTGGCTGCGACATGAAACAGCGCAAAACGCAGCATGGTCGCACCTCAATTTCCCATTGAAATTTAGCACGATTCGGACAAAAAGACTACCTTTTGTTTTTGCGCCATAGCTCTGCCAGCACCTAGGGAAACCTAGCAAACCTATACATTTTTGAAAACTAGACACCCAGGGCAATTCAGGATGGGGTGACTCGTCTGCCTACCCCCAGGTTTTGTTACCCAGAATCCCTTGCTCACATAAAAATTTGACCAAAAAAACACGTTTTCCTCACATTTCTGTGGTAGAAAGTTCTGGAATCTACGTGGATCAACAAATTTCCACCCACCCAGCGTGCCCCCAGGTCTCCCGAAAAAAATGGTACCTCACTTGCGTGGGTAGGCATAGTGGCTGTGACATGAAACAGCGCAAAACGCAGCATGGTTGCACCTCAATTTCCCAGTGAAATTTAGCACGATTCGGACAAAAAGACTACCTTTTGTTTTTGCGCCGTAGCTCTGCCAGCACCTAGGGAAACCTAGCAAACCTATACATTTTCGAAAACTAGACACCCAGGGAAATTCAGGATGGGGTGACTCGTCTGCCTACCCCCAGGTTTTGTCACCCAGAATCCCTTGCAAACATAAAAATTTGACCAAAAAAACACATTTTCCTCACATTTCTGTGGTAGAAAGTTCTGGAATCTACGTGGATCAACAAATTTCCACCCACCCAGCGTGCCCCCAGGTCTCCCGAAAAAAATGGTACCTCACTTGCGTGGGTAGGCATAGTGGCTGCGACATGAAACAGCGCAAAACGCAGCATGGTCGCACCTCAATTTCCCAGTGAAATTTAGCACGATTCGGACAAAAAGACTACTTTTTGTTTTTGCACCGTAGCTCTGCCAGCACCTAGGGAAACCTAGCAAACCTATACATTTTCGAAAACTAGACACCCAGGGAAATTCAGGATGGGGTGACTCGTCTGCCTACCCCCAGGTTTTGTTACCCAGAATCCCTTGCAAAGCTAAGATTTTCACAAAATAAACACATTTTCCTCACATTTCTGTGGTGGAAAGTTCTGGAATCTGCGTGGATCAACAAATTTCCACCCACCCAGCGTTCCCCCAGGTCTCCCGATAAAAACAGTACCTCACTTGTGTGGGTCGGCCTTGTGCCTACGACAGGAAACGGCACAAAATGCAACGTGGTCGCACCTCAATTTCCCAGTGAAATTTTACGTTCTTTGGAAAAAGAGACTACCTTTTGTTTTTGAGCCGTAGCTCTGCCATCACCTAGGGAAACCTAGGAAACCTATACATTTTTGAAAACTAGACACCCAGGGAAATTCAGGATGGGGTGACTCGTCTGCCTACCCCCAGGTTTTGTTACCCAGAATCCCTTGCAAATCTAAAAATTTGACCAAAAAAACACATTTTCCTCACATTTCTGTGGTAGAAAGTTCTGGAATCTGCGTGGATCAACAAATTTCTACCCACCCAGCGTGCCCCCAGGTCTCTTGAAAAAATGGTACCTCACTTGCGTGGGTAGGCATAGTGGCTGCGACATGAAACAGCGCAAAACGCAGCATGGTCGCACCTCAATTTCCCATTGAAATTTAGCACGATTCGGACAAAAAGACTACCTTTTGTTTTTGCGCCGTAGCTCTGCCAGCACCTAGGGAAACCTAGCAAACCTATACATTTTCGAAAACTAGACACCCAGGGAAATTCAGGATGGGGTGACTCGTCTGCCTACCCCCAGGTTTGTCATCCAGAATCCCTTGCAAACATAAAAATTTGACCAAAAAAACACATTTTCCTCACATTTCTGTGGTGGAAAGTTCTGGAATCTGCGTGGATCAACAAATTTCCACTCACTCAGCGTGCCCCCAGGTCTCCTGAAAAAAATGGTACCTCACTTGCATGGGTAGGCATAGTGGCTGCGACTTGAAACAGCGCAAAACGCAGCATGGTCGCACCTCAATTTCCCATTGAAATTTAGCACGATTCGGACAAAAAGACTACCTTTTGTTTTTGCGCCGTAGCTCTGCCAGCACCTAGGGAAACCTAGCAAACCTATACATTTTTGAAAACTAGACACCCAGGGCAATTCAGGATGGGGTGACTCGTCTGCCTACCCCCAGGTTTTGTTACCCAGAATCCCTTGCAAACATATAAATTTGACCAACAAAACACATTTTCCTCACATTTCTGTGATGGAAAGTTCTGGAATCTGCATGGATCAACAAATTTCCACCCACCCAGCGTGCCCCCAGGTCTCCTGAAAAAAATGGTACCTCACTTGCGTGGGTAGGCATAGTGGCTGCGACATGAAACAGCGCAAAACGCAGCATGGTCGCACCTCAATTTCCCAGTGAAATTTAGCACGATTCGGACAAAAAGACTACCTTTTGTTTTTGCGCCGTAGCTCTGCCAGCACCTAGGGAAACCTAGCAAACCTATACATTTTCGAAAACTAGACACACAGGGAAATTCAGGATGGGGTGACTCGTCTGCCTACCCCCAGGTTTTGTCACCCAGAATCCCTTGCAAACATAAAAATTTGACCAAAAAAACACATTTTCCTCACATTTCTGTGGTGGAAAGTTCTGGAATCTGCGTGGAACAACAAATTTCCACTCACCCAGCGTGCCCCCAGGTCTCCTGAAAAAAATGGTACCTCACTTGCGTGGGTAGGCATAGTGGCTGCGACATGAAACAGCGCAAAACGCAGCATGGTCGCACCTCAATTTCCCATTGAAATTTAGCACGATTCGGACAAAAAGACTACCTTTTGTTTTTGCGCCGTAGCTCTGCCAGCACCTAGGGAAACCTAGCAAACCTATACATTTTTTTTTAAAACTAGACACCCAGGGAAATTCAGGATGGGGTGACTCGTCTGCCTACCCCCAGGTTTTGTCACCCAGAATCCCTTGCAAACATAAAAATTTGACCAAAAAAACACATTTTCCTCACATTTCTGTGGTGGAAAGTTATGGAATCTGCGTGGATCAACAAATTTCCACCCACCCAGCGTGCCCCCAGGTCTCCCGAAAAAAATGGTACCTCACTTGCGTGGGTAGGCATAGTGGCTGCGACATGAAACAGCGCAAAACGCAGCATGGTCGCACCTCAATTTCCCAGTGAAATTTAGCACGATTCGGACAAAAAGACTACCTTTTGTTTTTGCGCCGTAGCTCTGCCAGCACCTAGGGAAACCTAGCAAACCTATACATTTTTGAAAACTAGACACCCAGGGCAATTCAGGATGGGGTGACTCGTCTGCCTACCCCCAGGTTTTGTTACCCAGAATCCCTTGCAAACATAAAAATTTGACCAAAAAAACACGTTTTCCTCACATTTCTGTGGTAGAAAGTTCTGGAATCTACGTGGATCAACAAATTTCCACCCACCCAGCGTGCCCCCAGGTCTCCCGAAAAAAATGGTACCTCACTTGCGTGGGTAGGCATAGTGGCTGCGACATGAAACAGCGCAAAACGCAGCATGGTTGCACCTCAATTTCCCAGTGAAATTTAGCACGATTCGGACAAAAAGACTACCTTTTGTTTTTGCGCCGTAGCTCTGCCAGCACCTAGGGAAACCTAGCAAACCTATACATTTTCGAAAACTAGACACCCAGGGAAATTCAGGATGGGGTGACTCGTCTGCCTACCCCCAGGTTTTGTCACCCAGAATCCCTTGCAAACATAACAATTTGACCAAAAAAACACATTTTCCTCACATTTCTGTGGTGGAAAGTTCTGGAATCTGCGTGGATCAACAAATTTCCACTCACCCAGCGTGCCCCCAGGTCTCCTGAAAAAAATGGTACCTCACTTGCATGGGTAGGCATAGTGGCTGCGACTTGAAACAGCGCAAAACGCAGCATGGTCGCACCTCAATTTCCCATTGAAATTTAGCACGATTCGGACAAAAAGACTACCTTTTGTTTTTGCGCCGTAGCTCTGCCAGCAGCTAGGGAAACCTAGCAAACCTATACATTTTTGAAAACTAGACACCCAGGGCAATTCAGGATGGGGTGACTCGTCTGCCTACCCCCAGGTTTTGTTACCCAGAATCCCTTGCAAACATATACATTTGACCAACAAAACACATTTTCCTCACATTTCTGTGGTGGAAAGTTCTGGAATCTGCATGGATCAACAAATTTCCACCCACCCAGCGTGCCCCCAGGTCTCCTGAAAAAAATGGTACCTCACTTGCGTGGGTAGGCATAGTGGCTGCGACATGAAACAGCGCAAAACGCAGCATGGTCGCACCTCAATTTCCCAGTGAAATTTAGCACGATTCGGACAAAAAGACTACCTTTTGTTTTTGCGCCGTAGCTCTGCCAGCACCTAGGGAAACCTAGCAAACCTATACATTTTCGAAAACTAGACACCCAGGGAAATTCAGGATGGGGTGACTCGTCTGCCTACCCCCAGGTTTTGTCACCCAGAATCCCTTGCAAACATATAAATTTGACCGAAAAAAACACATTTTCCTCACATTTCTGTGGTGGAAAGTTATGGAATCTGCGTGGATCAACAAATTTCCACCCACCCAGCGTGCCCCCAGGTCTCCCGAAAAAAATGGTACCTCACTTGCGTGGGTAGGCATAGTGGCTGCGACATGAAACAGCGCAAAACGCAGCATGGTCGCACCTCAATTTCCCAGTGAAATTTAGCACGATTCGGACAAAAAGACTACCTTTTGTTTTTGCGCAGTAGCTCTGCCAGCACCTAGGGAAACCTAGCAAACCTATACATTTTTGAAAACTAGACACCCAGGGCAATTCAGGATGGGGTGACTCGTCCGCCTACCCCCAGGTTTTGTTACCCAGAATCCCTTGAAAACATAAAATTTTGACCAAAAAAACACATTTTCCTCACATTTCTGTGGTGGAAAGTTCTGGAATCTGCGTGGATCAACAAATTTCCACTCACCCAGCGTGCCCCCAGGTCTCCCGAAAAAAATGGTACCTCACTTGCGTGGTTAGGCATAGTGGCTGCGACATGAAACAGCGCAAAACGCAGCATGGTCGCACCTCAATTTCCCAGTGAAATTTAGCACGATTCGGACAAAAAGACTACCTTTTGTTTTTGCGCAGTAGCTCTGCCAGCACCTAGGGAAACCTAGCAAACCTATACATTTTTGAAAACTAGACACCCAGGGCAAATCAGGATGGGGTGACTCGTCCGCCTACCCCCAGGTTTTGTTACCCAGAATCCCTTGAAAACATAAAATTTTGACCAAAAAAACACATTTTCCTCACATTTCTGTGGTGGAAAGTTCTGGAATCTGCGTGGATCAACAAATTTCCACTCACCCAGCGTGCCCCCAGGTCTCCCGAAAAAAATGGTACCTCACTTGCGTGGTTAGGCATAGTGGCTGCGACATGAAACAGCGCAAAACGCAGCATGGTCGCACCTCAATTTCCCAGTGAAATGTAGCACGATTCGGACAAAAAGACTACCTTTTGTTTTTGCGCAGTAGCTCTGCCAGCACCTAGGGAAACCTAGCAAACCTATACATTTTTGAAAACTAGACACCCAGGGCAATTCAGTATGGGGTGACTCGTCTGCCTACCCCCAGGTTTTGTTACCCAGAATCCCTTGCAAACATATACATTTGACCAACAAAACACATTTTCCTCACATTTCTGTGGTGGAAAGTTCTGGAATCTGCATGGATCAACAAATTTCCACCCACCCAGCGTGCCCCCAGGTCTCCTGAAAAAAATGGTACCTCACTTGCGTGGGTAGGCATAGTGGCTGCGACATGAAACAGCGCAAAACGCAGCATGGTCGCACCTCAATTTCCCAGTGAAATTTAGCACGATTCGGACAAAAAGACTACCTTTTGTTTTTGCGCCGTAGCTCTGCCAGCACCTAGGGAAACCTAGCAAACCTATACATTTTCGAAAACTAGACACACAGGGAAATTCAGGATGGGGTGACTCGTCTGCCTACCCCCAGGTTTTGTCACCCAGAATCCCTTGCAAACATAAAAATTTGACCAAAAAAACACATTTTCCTCACATTTCTGTGGTGGAAAGTTCTGGAATCTGCGTGGAACAACAAATTTCCACTCACCCAGCGTGCCCCCAGGTCTCCTGAAAAAAATGGTACCTCACTTGCGTGGGTAGGCATAGTGGCTGCGACATGAAACAGCGCAAAACGCAGCATGGTCGCACCTCAATTTCCCATTGAAATTTAGCACGATTCGGACAAAAAGACTACCTTTTGTTTTTGCGCCGTAGCTCTGCCAGCACCTAGGGAAACCTAGCAAACCTATACATTTTTTTTTAAAACTAGACACCCAGGGCAATTCAGGATGGGGTGACTCGTCTGCCTACCCCAAGGTTTTGTTACCCAGAATCCCTTGCAAACATATAAATTTGACCGAAAAAAACACATTTTCCTCACATTTCTGTGGTGGAAAGTTATGGAATCTGCGTGGATCAACAAATTTCCACCCACCCAGCGTGCCCCCAGGTCTCCCAAAAAAAATGGTACCTCACTTGCGTGGGTAGGCATAGTGGCTGCGACATGAAACAGCGCAAAACGCAGCATGGTCGCACCTCAATTTCCCAGTGAAATTTAGCACGATTCGGACAAAAAGACTACCTTTTGTTTTTGCGCCGTAGCTCTGCCAGCACCTAGGGAAACCTAGAAAACCTATACAGTTTTGAAAACTAGACACCCAGGGCAATTCAGGATGGGGTGACTCGTCTGCCTACCCCCAGGTTTTGTCACCAAGAATCCCTTGCAAACATAAATATTTGACCAAAAAAACACATTTTCCTCACATTTCTGTGGTGGAAAGTTCTGGAATCTGCGTGGATCAACAAATTTCCACTCACCCAGCGTGCCCCCAGGTCTCCCGAAAAAAAATGGTACCTCACTTGCGTGGGTAGGCATAGTGGCTGCGACATGAAACAGCGCAAAACGCAGCATGGTCGCACCTCAATTTCCCAGTGAAATTTAGCACGATTCGGACAAAAAGACTACCTTTTGTTTTTGCGCAGTAGCTCTGCCAGCACCTAGGGAAACCTAGCAAACCTATACATTTTTGAAAACTAGACACCCAGGGCAATTCAGGATGGGGTGACTCGTCCGCCTACCCCCAGGTTTTGTTACCCAGAATCCCTTGAAAACATAAAATTTTGACCAAAAAAACACATTTTCCTCACATTTCTGTGGTGGAAAGTTCTGGAATCTGCGTGGATCAACAAATTTCCACTCACCCAGCGTGCCCCCAGGTCTCCCGAAAAAAATGGTACCTCACTTGCGTGGTTAGGCATAGTGGCTGCGACATGAAACAGCGCAAAACGCAGCATGGTCGCACCTCAATTTCCCAGTGAAATTTAGCACGATTCGGACAAAAAGACTACCTTTTGTTTTTGCGCAGTAGCTCTGCCAGCACCTAGGGAAACCTAGCAAACCTATACATTTTTGAAAACTAGACACCCAGGGCAAATCAGGATGGGGTGACTCGTCCGCCTACCCCCAGGTTTTGTTACCCAGAATCCCTTGAAAACATAAATATTTGACCAAAAAAACACATTTTCCTCACATTTCTGTGGTGGAAAGTTCTGGAATCTGCGTGGATCAACAAATTTCCACTCACCCAGCGTGCCCCCAGGTCTCCCGAAAAAAATGGTACCTCACTTGCGTGGGTAGGCATAGTGGCTGCGACATGAAACAGCGCAAAACGCAGCATGGTCGCACCTCAATTTCCCAGTGAAATTTAGCACGATTCGGACAAAAAGACTACCTTTTGTTTTTGCGCAGTAGCTCTGCCAGCACCTAGGGAAACCTAGCAAACCTATACATTTTTGAAAACTAGACACCCAGGGCAATTCAGGATGGGGTGACTCGTCCGCCTACCCCCAGGTTTTGTTACCCAGAATCCCTTGAAAACATAAAATTTTGACCAAAAAAACACATTTTCCTCACATTTCTGTGGTGGAAAGTTCTGGAATCTGCGTGGATCAACAAATTTCCACTCACCCAGCGTGCCCCCAGGTCTCCCGAAAAAAATGGTACCTCACTTGCGTTGTTAGGCATAGTGGCTGCGACATGAAACAGCGCAAAACGCAGCATGGTCGCACCTCAATTTCCCAGTGAAATTTAGCACGATTCGGACAAAAAGACTACCTTTTGTTTTTGCGCAGTAGCTCTGCCAGCACCTAGGGAAACCTAGCAAACCTATACATTTTTGAAAACTAGACACCCAGGGCAAATCAGGATGGGGTGACTCGTCCACCTACCCCCAGGTTTTGTTACCCAGAATCCCTTGAAAACATAAATATTTGACCAAAAAAACACATTTTCCTCACATTTCTGTGGTGGAAAGTTCTGGAATCTGCGTGGATCAACAAATTTCCACTCACCCAGCGTGCCCCCAGGTCTCCCGAAAAAAATGGTACCTCACTTGCGTGGTTAGGCATAGTGGCTGCGACATGAAACAGCGCAAAACGCAGCATGGTCGCACCTCAATTTCCCAGTGAAATGTAGCACGATTCGGACAAAAAGACTACCTTTTGTTTTTGCGCAGTAGCTCTGCCAGCACCTAGGGAAACCTAGCAAACCTATACATTTTTGAAAACTAGACACCCAGGGCAATTCAGGATGGGGTGACTCGTCCGCCTACCCCCAGGTTTTGTTACCCAGAATCCCTTGAAAACATAAAATTTTGACCAAAAAAACACATTTTCCTCACATTTCTGTGGTGGAAAGTTCTGGAATCTGCGTGGATCAATGAATTTCCACCCACCCAGCGTGCCCGCAGGTCTCCCGAAAAAAATGGTACCTCACTTGCGTGGATAGACATAGTGGCTGCAACAGGAAACGGTTCAAATCGTACGGTGGTGAATTTACATTACCTCATTGCAAAACTACCTTGATTTTGGGGGGGGCATCTGAGTTTGTGGCCCGGGGCTCGGTGGTATTCTTTGCAAAGTAGCAAACCCAAACAGTTCTGAAAACTAGACACCCGGGAGAGTCCAGGGAGGTATGGCATGTGTGGGTCCCCCAATGTTTTCCTACCCAGAACTCTTTGCAAACTTTAAAATTAGGTAAAAATAGCACTTTTCCAAACATTTTGGCGTGGGATCGCCGTGCTGGCAAAAAAATCCTACTACCCTGCGTTCCCCTTGTTCTCCCGAGTAAAAGGATACCACACCTTAACAGAGTTACTCAAAAGTCAAACATTCAAGCACAGCTATGTATTCCTCAAAGACACACACATACAGGTTGGATTTGGCACGAGGGCGAGTGATGGTTCAGTACATAAAATTTTATTAACAAGATATTTCAAAAAAATGAAATGCTCTGTCAATAAATAAATGCATAAAAACTGAACCAGTGACGCGCAACTCGTGAGCTGTAAAGCCACGACAAGGCACCAACCGTTTTACAGGCCATTCACGCACCTTTCATACCTGATACAAAACAGACCATTGACACCATCCGAATGGAAAAGCAACACATAACAACAATCACAATAAGGGGCAAGGTACACCCTACTGCAGAAAGAGAAAAAAACAAATTATTACTGCACACCCATCTAATCCGCAAGCACACACACATACTGGTTGGATTTGGCACGAGGGTGAGTGATGATTCAGTACATACAATTGGATACGCAATTAATTTCATCAAAAATGAAATACACTGCGTATAATTGAAAGTATGATAAACTGAACCACTGACTCACAGCTCGTGAGCTGTAAAGCCACGTCAAGGCACCAACCTCTTTACAGGCCATTCATACACCTTTCGTACGCGTGACACATACAAAACATTCACACCGCCAGCCGCGGACCCATCACATTTCAACACTCACACCAGCAAACAGCGCCATTCAAGGGCCCATCACTTTCACACGCCCACATTTCTGACACTGCAACTACACAAAATGATGGACTGTGTGGAGTGTCACTCAACTAGCAGTGTGTGTATTGACCAACAGAAAGTAACTACTCACACACCGCCTGCCGAGCGCCAGTCCACCCACACCACCATCCAAGCACCAGACCATGCACACTGCCAGCCAAACACCACTCAGTGCACACCGACAGCCAACTACCACTCCACACACACCACCAGCCAAGCATCACTCCACGCACACCACCAGCCAAGCGCCACTCCACAAACACAACACCAGCCAAGCACCACTCCACACACACCGCCAGCCAAGCATCACTCCACGCACACCACCAGCCAAGCGCCACTCCACAAACACAACACCATCCAAGCACCACTCCACACACGCCGCCAGCCAAGCACCACTCCACACACACCGCCAGCCAAGCACCACTCCACTCACACCGCCAGCCAAGCACCTAACCATACACTCCGCCATCCAAGCAAAAATCCACGCACCCCCCCAGCACAACTCTAATCCATGCACTATGCCAGCCAAGCACCAGACCACGCACACCACCAGCCAAGCGCCAGTCCACGCACACCAACAATCCAAGCACAATCCTGCACACACCACCATCGAAATTAGAATTTTTTTAAGAAATACCACAAATCAAATGTAGAAACCTACAAATCTGCTAACACAAATTCAAAAACTAAATGCTTTGCACTAATGCAAACCTAAAAGCAAACTAAAAAATATTACAGAAAACAGACCAGACAGTACACTTACAAGCGCAATGAAACTCCCAAAACTTCTTTTGTGTGTGGTACGATTTAAAACAAGCTGGCACACACAATCCAGGATTTGAAGGACAGTCAGGACAGTGCATACGAGACTCCCTCCGCACTTCTCTTCGCCAACAGACTCTACATCTTTTAGTGGGATTGCCTTTTGCAGTTGTGGGAGGAATGTATTCTGGAAAGTGGCGATCTTTCAGTCTAGCCACTTCCTCCACCACTCCAAATCTTGGCACACTTGCCTGTTCCACTAGTACAAGGCTGCCTATTATAGTCTCCTGAAACTTAACAAAAGGCATCTTTGACTCAGGACAAGATTTCTGGAAAACAACAAAAGCATTAAAGGATGCCAAGTGGAAAAGATGGATAGCCAACTTCTTGTACCAAACGTAAGCCTTTCGAAGAGCAGCATAAGGGTCCAACCTCTGATCTACTATGTCAACACCACCCATGTGCCTTTTATAGTCTAAAATGCACACAGGTTTACGCACTTCAGCAGTCTCACCCCGAACTGGCAGAGCTTCAGTGCTTTCGTCATGGATAGTAGTCAGCATGTAAACATCTCTCCTGTCTGAAAACTTCACAGCTAGAGGCTTCCCACATCGCAATGCAGTAGACTGTCCCCGCACAAGCCTTTTGCAAACAAGTTCTATTGGGAAACCTTTCCGGTTACTGCGCATCGTGCCACATGCAACAGTGCCCACTTTGGCCAACTCCTTGAACAAACGCACACTAGTGTAGAAGTTATCTACATATAAATGGTGGCCTTTGTTAAATAATCGTCTACCTAGTTCCCACACAATTTTCTCAGTCACTCCAAAAGTGGACGGACAAGCAGAAGTGTTAATGCTGGAATCCTTACCGGTGTACACCCTGAAATTATAAACATATCCAGTCTCACTGTCACACAGCATATACAGTTTGATGCCATAGCGTGCCCTCTTACTAGGAATGTATTGCCTAAAAACCAAGCGGCCCTTGAACAATACCAAAGACTCGTCCACAGCTATTTCTCTTCCAGGTGCAAACATCTCAGGAAAACGATCAACAAAGTGATCAAGGACAGGCCGAATCTTAAAAAGACGGTCACAATCAGGGTGATCGCGTGGCAACGCTAAATCATTATCAACAAAATGCATCATGCGAAGAAGAAGCATATATCGATCACGAGTCATAACTGCTGGAAATATAGATGTTGCCATCAAGGGACTAGTGGACCAATAAGAAGACATTGATGGCTTCCTTAGCAAGCCCATCAAAAAAGTTAATCCCAAAAACTTCTTCATCTCTTCAACATATGTGGGAGACCAATGGGTAGCTCTAGAATGGGGCTTAAGGCTGGCACTGTGGTCCCTCAAATACTCCTCTGCATACAAATTAGTTTGCTCCACAATCTCCTGCAAAAACTCATCGTCAAAAAACAACTGAAAAAATTGAATTGGCAAAAAATTGTCAGTATTCACTCTACACCCTGGAACACCAGTGAAGTCTGGCAATTCCGGCTGCACCATGCCAGGGGCAACCCAGACGTCATCACTAACATGAGGAGAAGAAGCCACCCTAGCCTGCAGGCCAGATGCCTCTTGCTGCACTACATCAACGGGAACACTAGCATCCCCAGATGCCTCTTGCATCACTACACCAACAGGAATACTAGCATCCCCAGATACATTTTGCATCTCTTCACCAACAGGAGAACTCACATCCCCAGCTGCCTCTTGCATCTCAACATCAACAGAAGAACTCGCATCCCCAGATGCCACTTGCTGCTCAACAACAACAGAAAGACTAGCAGCACCAGATGCCTCATGCTGCTCTACAACAGGAAGACTAGCAGCACCAGATAACCTTTGGCGCACCACAGCAGTGTGAAACCTTTTGGGCGCAGCCTTTACCACACTTGCCTGTTCCCGACGAGAAAAAAAGGGAAACCTTGAGGACCTAGGCTGCCGCTCACATGGCTCTCGCCTCTCTACCGGCACATCAATGTCCCTCTCTACCACAGGCACTTCATCAGCACTAGAAGAAGAATCATCATCCGATGATACCATGCGAAGAGAAAACTCACTGCCTGAATCTTCTGCACCTACCTCATGCTCCGAATCGGAGTCAGTGTCTGGACCATGGTCAGAGGAAGACTCAAAAAGCAAACTAACAACCTGCTTAGCAGTAATCCTGCGAGCAGCCATTATCCTTACAAATCAAGAAGACTACACACACAAGTGAACAACAACCTACACTGTGCAAAGGAAGAAGTAAACAAGGTAGAGTCTTCACACAAAAATCAATACACTCAAAAACAATTCAAATCTAACCAAATATAAGAAGACTCACCAGCACCTACTCTGCTGAAACACAGCAAAAAGAAAGGAAATCCCACTGGAAAGAAAAAAAAAGTATAGATTAGACCAAGTACACATCAAGCAGCAATACAAAAAAAAAAGTTAACAATCAAGAAACACAAAGCCACACAAACAGCAATAACTTCACTTTTCATAACAACACATTTATCTAGGAAAAATAGTACAAAAAACATTTACTTATCAAGCACATGCAACTACACAAGCTGCAAAACCAGCATTAACCGAACCACAACCTACACCAATACAAACAGCAAAAGCCTGGATCAAAAACAAAGAAGAAAAAAAATAATTTAATACTACATTTCACAAACAACATAACAAATGAATAAACAATACACAAATTTACCCCCAAAATCACATCCACACAGATGGGCCATCAAAAAGGGCAAAACGGACAAAAGTACGGGTTGATTTGCCCACCGGGGGGGAGGCCAGAAAATCTAAATTTAAAATCCGACCCACCTGAAAGCGACCCTTGCCCAATGGGTCACTTCCTACAATCTAAAATAAAATCCCTGGTGCTAGTGGGGGCATTTCCACCGTACAATCGCAATGCTGTGCGCGACCGTGAGCCAGAAATGCCCTGCAAAGAGACATCAGAAGAGAGGAAAATCACTTACCTCTCCCCTGATGCCTCTTTGCAAACCCCCCCAAATATCTCAAAACCAACCTAACACCTCCAAGCGCAGGAAGCAAATGGCTTCCCGACCGCCTGGGAATCCCTGAAGATGTTGGCGCGTGCTGTGCGCGCTGTCGTCATCAGGGATTCTCATGGGGAGGGGGACAACAGAATTACTGTGGTTAACTGCGATGCTGGACAGAGGCACTTGCATCCTTGATTTTCACAAGCGCAATCCTAAAACAGTTCCTATGACCAGGAGCTTCTTTCTCCCCATCTGCTGCTCTCAACAGTCTCTGACCATTTATACACATAAGAGGCATGTGAACTCACACAGAAGATCCCCGTTTGGCAACGCCCACCAACTAGCGGAGTGCACCATCTTTCCTAAATTTACCCAGTATGATGGACAGCTCACTCAAGGGACCTGTGCACACATTGGTGCGATGGCATAGTAACACACACGGACACTGGAGACAAAGCAAGCGCTCGAGTTGCAGCACAAATTCAGGAAAACATTCATCAGCCCAAAAACATTTGTGACCTTCCCACTATGATGCACAGCTCACACAAGGGACCCCTGCGCACATCTGTGCAATTGCATAGTAACGCACACATGGACACTGGAGACAAAGATGGGGCTCGAGTTGCAGCACAAACTCAGGAAAGCAATCATCAGCCCAAAAACATTTGTGAATTTCCCACTATGATGGACAGCTCACACAAGGGACCCCTGCGCACATCTGTGCAATTGCATAGTAACGCACACATGGACACTGGAGACAAAGATGGCGCTCGAGTTGCGGCACAAACTCAGGAAAACAATCATCAACACAAAAACATTTGTGAGCTTCCCACTATGATGGACAGCTCACTCAAGGGACCCCTGCGCACATCGGTGCAATGGCATAATAACACACACAAAGGTCACTGGAGACAAAGCAGGTGATCGAGTTACAGCACAAATTCAGGAAATCATTCATCAGCCCAAAAACATTTGTGACCTTTCCACTATGAAGGACAGCTCACACAAGGGACCCCTGCGCACATTTGTGCGGTTGCATAGTAACGCACACATGGTCAATGGAGACAAAGATGGCGCTCGAGTTGCAGCACAAATTCAGGAAACAATCAACAGCCCAAAAACATTTGTGAGCTTCCCACTATGATGGACAGCTCACACAAGGGACCCCTGCGCACATCTGTGTGATTACATAGTAAAGCACACTTGGACACTGCAGACAAAGATGGCAGCACAAATTCAGGAAAACAATCATCAGCCCAAAAACATTTTTGAGCTTCCCACTATGATGGACAGATTACACAAGGGACCCCTGCGCACATCTGTGTGATTGCATAGTAAAGCACACTTGGACACTGCAGACAAAGATGACGCTCGAGTTGCAGCACAAACTCAGGAAAACAATCAGCCCAAAAACATTTGTAAACTTCCCACTATGATGGACAGCTCACTCAAGGGACCCCTTCGCACATTGCAGCGATGGCATAGTAACACACACATGGTCACTGGAGGCAAAGCATGTGTTCGAATTGCAGCACAAACACAAATAAACATTCATGAGCCCAAAAACACTAGTGAGCTTTGCCTACGCAGGACAGGTGTGTTTTTTAGCCACTTCAGAAACACACATCAGTATAAGTAATGAAGGACAGAGGCACTTGCATCCTTCATTACAATGAGCACTATCATTTTACTTTATAAATGACCCCCATCAGCATTTTTGTAGAAAAAACGGCCTTTCAACAACATTGCAGCCAAGAGAAGACTTCATAGATAATGTTCCCCCAACAAGGGGAGCGACCCTTCCCCAAGGGGCCGCTCCCCGAACTACGAAATTGATCAAGAAACAACAAAAAATTAAAATCCCTAACATTCCTGCTGCACGATCGCACGATCGTGCAGCAGGAAACCTCTAAAGTGCCATCGAGGGAAAGGAAAAGCCTTTCCTTTCCCTCGTTAGAAGTTAGAAGCAATCTCCCCCGCCCCAGCCACAAAACGAACCTGTTTCCAACACGACGCGCAGGAAGCAAATGGCTTCCCTGCGCGTCGGTAAACAAAAGGAACCTCCGGTGACGTCAGCGCACCTCGCGCGCTGACGTCATTGATGACACGGGCGGGGAGGGCGGGGGGAGGCAGGGGAAGGTCTTCCCCTGCCATCCCCGCAGAAACGAACACAATCGGGCAGACTCGGGGGGAGCGCTGGCGCTTCCCCCGAGGGTGGGGCTCATGACGGGCTGGGCTCGTCATCAGCGTGCGAGGAGGCTACGCCATGACGAGCCCAGCTCGTCATCAGCCCCGAAGGGGTTAAACATTACGGCCAAGAGAACATTTACAGAACCAAGGTCTGAGGACAGTCTTGATTTACAATTGGTCTGTGTACTTTTATACAAAACTAGATGCATTATACATTTCTGGCTTACCATACATGGTGAGGAATGTTGGTTGCTGCCTTTGGAGTCATAAATTAACTGTCAAATGGTTTCCAGAGGTGGGATGCGACCTTGCACTGACACAATGTGGCCAGTGGATAACAGGTCCAGATGTACGGCATAGGCAGCGTGTGACCACTGCATGTGCTTGGTCCTGATTGGCTATGTGTTTATAACTCATGCAGCATCTGACTTTTTATGGTATTTTCAGGAGCTGGTCATATGTGCGTTATTGAGGCAGTCTCCCTTGACCAGTGTTATGTCGCTGCATCTATCAGTGGGATTTATCAAGAGTTTCCTGCCCAAGTGTTTGCCTGCCAGCTACACACCTTCCCTCCTGTGACCTATCTATCAGAAATCACAGACCTAGGACTCAAGGCCTATTTGACTACGTATTTGTGAGTCAATGTTGATGTGGGGTTCACAACAAGTGATTCTAATATTAAGGATGAGATTTAATTTGTATCTATAAACATATCAATTTCCATATTGACACCATGTCTGCTTTTGGGCCTACAGGGAAGTGCCACATTTGTTTTTCTTTATATTCACATTGTTGGAGTTCTCTTGTATGGTCAAGAAAGGGTGGGAGCTAGCTCCCAAGAACCCCCAAGATATGTTTAGCTATAGCTATAAGCTATCCATCAGGAACTAAATCACCAAGATCTAGAAGAAAGCTTCTGAGAATTTGGAGGCCAACCAAGAAGTCATGAAATGGTATGACCAGGCAGCTACCATTTTGGAGTTTCAACCTGGACAGAAAGTGTGGGTAATGAAGCAGAGGGCCCTCTAAGACTGTTGCCCTGGTCCCTATGAAGTAGTTGAGAGGAAGGAAGAGGCCATCTATCTGGTCACCTCATCACCTCAAGACCCTCTGAAACCCCATTAACGGAACACCATCTCAGTCACATCAAATTCCACTATGAGAGGTCTGAGGTTTCTAGTAACAGATCATGGGGAGAAAGAGGAGTTTTAACCTCTCCTTGTCCTCCTCTCATCAAAAGAAAAATATGGGTCAATGGAGGGTGTCAACCTCCTCCATACCCTGACCGCAGAACTGCAGAAAGCATGGCACCAGCTGCTGGGTCGGTGTGCCTATTTTCCCTCACTCCTGGGCCTACACACAGGGGCGGCTCACCTCTAGGACGGAGGAGTGTCATCCCACTAGTTTAAGGCAGTGCAGGTGAGAAATAAAATGATATTATGTTATATTTAGTGTTGCAGTTGCACTACGGCCAGCCAGTTTGTTAGATCAGGGCAGGACTGCCCGCCCCTGATATTGAGGCCGGAGGAGTGGTGGTTGTAGCTTAAGTGTGCATGACGGTTTGGCCGGCTGTTTTGGGCTGGCCAAACTGTCATGTGCATTTTGTATTGTTCTCCACAGGCTGTATTATACAGCCTGAGTGAAGAACATGCACAGTCTCCAAGCTCCTGTCTGAGTACTGAAACAATGCACTAAGACCAATCACAACGCTGCTGTAAGGCATTGTGATTGGTCAGGGGATTCTGAGAGGCTGTGTTCTTAACGGTTCTTGCATTGAAGGAGAGAGGGAATCTGGCGACAGCGACCCCAGGTAAGTTGTATGTTTTTATTGTTTTTCTTTCTTAACCCCAGGTTCCCACTCCTTCTCCCACCCCCCATTGTTCCCTGCCAGTCGCCACTGACTACACATCTCTCTCTCTTGCTGTTCATGGATGGGTACACATCTGTGTATCCACAATATTGATGCTTGTCAAAAATAAAATATACAGGCTTTCTGACAAAGTGAGGGCTATTATCAAAGATCTCTAAGATGTTGGTAGTGGTAATGATTATAGTCCCTGTTCCAGCCCAGTGGTGCTGGTGCAAAAAGCTGCCCCACCAGGTGCTACCCTAGAACTCCGGTTCTGCGTGGACTACAGGGGGCTCAACTTAGTGACCAAGACTGATGTTCACCCCATCCCCAGAACTGATGAGCTCATCAACAGATTATAGGTTGCCAAGTTCCCGATTACTTTTGATTTGACTTAAGGGTATGGGCAGATTGCCCTAACTGAGAGGGCTAAGGAGAGTTCAGCATTTTCTACACCAGAGAGCCACTTTCAATTAAAATTGATGCACTTTCGGACGACAAATGCCCCTGCCACCTTCCAGAGGCTTTTGAACGATGTTTTGGCTGTAATTGAATTTTTAAGCACTGCTTACCTAGATGGCATGGCTGTCTTTAGCTGCAGTTGGGAAGATCACCTTTGTCATCTGCAGGAGGTTCTTCAATTCCAGTAAGTGCTAGATAGGACAGGGGACTGTGGTGTACATAGACACCTTGTGGGCGGGGGTAATGTGCAGTATCACCAGGCCACACAAGAGACTAGTCTGGCCTGGAGCCTCCAAAGTTCAGACTGAAGTAAAGGCCTTCCTGGAACCCACTGGAAACTACAGGATATTTGTCAAGAGCTATGACATTGTTGCTGCCCCTTGATTGAGCTGACTTCCGGGAAGCAGCCCAAAAAAATGATTTGGACAGAGGTCTGTCAGAAAGCCTTTGAAACCATCAAATAGGCCAAGTGCAGAGCCCCTACGCTCAAGGCCCTCGACTTTTCCAAAAATTCATTGTCCAAACAGATGCCTTGAAGCATGGTATAGGGACAGTCCTATCACAGTTAAATGAGGAGGGTCTATACTAACCTATAGCTTTCATCTCTAGGAGGCTACTTCCCAGGGGACAGAGATTGAATGCTATTGAGAGGGAAACATTTGGTGTTGTCTTGGTAATGAAAAAGATGAGACTATACTTGTTTGAGACTTACTTCCTGGTTCAGAAAGACCACAGGCCCCTCAGCTGGCTGTTCAATCAGTAGAGCCCCCCTCCCCAGCACCTTGAGACCCTCGCAGGTATGTAGTGTGCTTTACAAATGATTTATTGATTGATTGATGCAGATGAGGAGTGAGAGTCCAAAATTGTTGAGGTAGTCCGTTCTCCTAGAGCGAATGGACTTCACAGTGGAACACCGTCCTGGGTCAGATCACTCTAACACTGATGGTCTATTCAGGTTCTTCTGCCTTAGTGATAAGAACTCCAGGGACCTTGGTATTTTCCTCACTTTTAGATGGGAGACATGTGTTGGAACAGTCAACCTCAGGATGGCCTTCCCCCAAATCTTTTTCCTAGTTTCCTCCATTTTCACTGAAATATTTTTGCTGGTGCTAGGATTCCTAACCAGTGCTAAGGTACTTGTGCTCACTCCCTTAAGCATAATAAAGCTGGATTACAGATAATTGGCATGTTAAATTCACTTATATGTCCCTTATTAAATGGTATACCATATACCCAGTACCTGTACATTAAATTATCCTAGTGTACCAGCATTACCTACTATGCCACCCTCTTACGTAGCCCCCTAAAACATGTCCCAGGACTTCCATTGAAGCCTGAATGCAGATTTAAACTACCAATCCAATTTGTGAATATAACTCCCTTGCGAAGCCTTAAATCCCCCTTTTATTGCATATAATTCACTCCTAAGGTAGGCCCTAGGTAGCCCAAAAGGCATTTTGCATCATAATTAAAAGATTGGAAATGTACTTTTAAGTTTTACATGTCCTAGTAGTGAAGAACTCCTACATTTCTTTTTCAGTACTGTGAGGCCTATCTGTCCCATAGTATAACATTAGTTGCCTTATTATATTCAATAAGTGCCAACCTTAGATTTTGGACTGATGAGCGTTTCATGTTTGGTGTAATCAATTACTTCTCTACTGTTCTCCACTAAATAGCCCTGTAGAATGTACCATGACATCATGGAATGCCTGGGTGTCTCTCTGTGCTTACAGTGTCAGTTGGTCAACTCAGTGCCACATTTTCTTCCTGTTGTAAATGAGCTGAACGACAAGTGTTATACAAAATATATCGGTTGAAGAGGGAACGGAGCACCAGAACTTTTGACTCTCCTTCAGATGTTGCATCCCATTGACTGCCTGACACTTCACTTTCATGATGAAATTCAGCGTCTGCACACTGCAAGTATTCAGGCCTTATCAAGTCTTCATTATAACGCATTCGATGCTCGTGACTGCGCGGAACTGTGTGCAGAGACCCCGGGTGAGAAACCGCTCCCCGGAGCTGAACAATATCTCTTTGTTAACAATGCTTATACTGATAATGCATGTTCTGTATTGGTGTATCACTTTCTTTTGTGGGGGCACTTAGTTTATAACATAGTCTCTGCAGTGGGCAGTTAATGCTTTGTTGTTTCTTGGCGGTCTGTGCTTCAGCTCCAGTTTCTTTTTCTAGGGTGACATTTACTCGCTTACCCTCTGTGTACACTAATTAGGGGAGGGTCTGTGGTTTTCTAGGGCGAATACCCTGTGGTGTACCCTACTATGGGGAGGTTGTGTGGTTTTCCACAGTGAGTACCCATGTGGTGAACAGGGGTGTACTCTACTTAGGGGAGGTCTTTAAGTGGTTTAAGTTTACTCTGTGGTGTCCCCTGGTTTGGGGAGGTTTTACCTTGCCATGGGGAGCTCAGTTGTTGTGTTGGTGTACCCTACTTAGAGGAGGTTGTTCAATTTTCCAGGGTGAGTACCCTGTAGTGTTCCCTTCTTTGGGAGGTTGTGTTGTTTCTGGGTTGTGTACCCTATGGTATACCCTTATCAGGGGAGGTTATGTGATTTTCCAGGGTGACTACCCTGCGGTGTACCCTAAATAGGAGAGGTTGTGTTATTTTCCAGGGTCAGTACCCTGTTTTGGTCCCTATTTTTGGTGGATGTTATTTGGTTAGTTCCTAGTGTCATTACCCATGGGGCGTCTTTTCTTGTTGAGACAATGCTCCGGTTGAAGTCCACCGGCTTGGAACTCGTGGCCAAGGGTTTCATGTTGGTAGGACTTTGAGTAAGAAGCTTTTCTCTAGTTTTTAGGCCTCTTACCTTAATCTTAATGGACCTTTATCCTAGTGTTTAGTGTCAGCATGCCTTCTAACCTGGGGAACATTTATTTTTTTTGGTTTCTTTACAGAGCATTTTTCTCCGGTGTATTTCTGTTGTGCAGGTTACACTCTTCTGGTTATCTAGAGTGAATCTTACCCTTTTTATTGGGGATGTTGTTTTTCTCCCAAGGGTCTGTGTCTACACCCACCTTTGTTTATTAGAGTACCTACCCTGTGGTGTACCTGTGTATGGGGAGGTTGTGGGGGGGATCATCCTTCTTTGTTGCATTGTTTTTTTCAACCTAAGCCATGCTTTGTTTTGCCCTAAGGGAGGGGGATGTGGTGTGTAGTAGTAATGTTATTTGCAATGTTAAGGTATTCAGTTATTTCTGCATCTTATTGCATTTCTGCTCATGGTAGTGGTATTCCTGATGCCTCATGTAATACACTATTAGATATGTGTATCTCATTGTTATACTTTCATGTTAATGTTATATTTAAGGTATCTTACTTATCTCTCTTTATTTCTGCTGTCGTTCCCTAAGGAAGGAGGATGTGTAGTAAATTACTTCTCTACTGTTCTCCACTGAATAGCTCCATAGAATCTACCATGACATCATGGAATGCCTGGTTGTCTCTCTGTGCTTACAGTGTCAGTTGATCAACTCAGGCTGAGCTGCTAGAAGCGTGCTCCTGGTGGGGCTGCATCTATGCTTTCTATCTTCTCCTACTTACCTATCCTGGAACAAAGCTACAATAAAGGATTTTCTACTTATACAACTGGACTGTGTATCTATCTTAACAACATTTGGTATGTATAAAATTGTAATTAAAATCCTCTTTAATGATAAAGTTGGATTTTAAAATCCAATTATGAAATTTCAACTTTTGGAAAGTTACAATTTTCCTGGCCTCTGCCAATTAGTGCCTTCGACCTCCCCAGATCACATGACTCGGTGAGTTGGCAGTTAGGACCTTGCATATTCCTCCCAGACAGTCACACAATAGACGGTTTAGGTGTGCCTGAATGGGGGGGGGAGTGGCTGGGCACAGCCCCACTGGCAACTGAATAGGCTGTGATCCGCCTTCACACAAAGGGCTCATCACCACTGCATTGTACCTATAGCCAGCTTGGCCAGTTGAGTCATGAAATTCCACGCACTTCAAAGAGAAACATCTAGAAACGTCTTGCAAATCAAAGAAGGAACCAGGTATAAAAATAAGGCCCTTAGACCGACTCTTCATTTCACTTTCTGGACCAACTAAAGAAATCTCAGAGGACGTCTTGCCTCTGTGGCCTGCTGTGTATGCTACAAAACTGTTTTTCTGCACCTGGACAGTGTTGCTGCCTGGAGCCTGCCTTAACCCCTCAGAGTCCTGCTCTGCTGCTTGAGCCCTGCTTCTTCACCCAAACCCATGACTACCAATGACTGCAGAGGGTAGTTTACTGGTCTCATGTTCAGAGCCACAGGGACATAACAGCCTCCCACCATCTACCTAGGACCTAGCCTGAGTGAGTTCTAACCCCTCAAAGTTGTGCTCCTCCAGTCCATGACTTTGGTGGGGGTGCAAAACTACCCAGAGAGCCATAATCCAAAAATTCAGACATGGATATTTTTTGGGTAAAAGCTGCTCTGAGAACCAAGGGAAGACAGGGACCAACCAGCTTATCAATCTGCCATAGGTGCATTGCGGATCTACCTGACTTTTCAATAGCTCCTGCTATGTTCTTTTCCACAGCAACACATTCTGTTCGGGTGTCCTTCAATGAAGGGGTGTCTGGCCTACTAGAACTCTTGTTGGCTTCAAACTCCTACCTGGTAAAAATTTTGAATTCTATAAAAGTGACTAATACTGAGTGTAGAAACATAACTGTGTATTCAATGACACTCCTTCCTCAAACACCACCTGTAGCCTTGCCCCTCTGCACTTCTCAGAACATTTTTCTTGTAAATTCTTCTAAGTCCGAAGGGTAACACCAATCTGGCCCGATTCACCTTTTCTATCTTGGGTTTGACCAGTCATCCGCAACCTAATGTTCACAGTTGGCAGTTTCTTCTTTTAGGCCCTTACTGAAAACTTTCAAAATTCATAACTCCAGTTCTATGGATTGGATTGGTGTCAAATTATTCATTAAAATGTACTCTATTTTTCTAAATTGGTATGGGTTTTTCTTGTGTTGTGTTTTCACTTTATTACTGTTGATGTGCTGCATAAATACCTTACACATTGCCTCCAAGTTAAGCCTGACTGCTTTACTCAGGATTAAGCACAGATTAATTTAGTGGCCTTTTGTGTGTTTCTCCCTACCAGGGATTGTGACTGTTGCTCGACCAAGGCTAAAACCTCAGTCAGCCAACAACCCAATTTCTCACAAATACATATATTTACCTATCCAATACTTACCAAGCATGGTGAAGGTATGCTTGAGAAAAGCTTCATGGTATGGTATTATGTTGTAAAGGCTGTTTCCTGTGCATGTTTTGTCAAATATTGGGTTGGTACTAGGAGGGCATGCTTACAGTACAAAAGCCATGTCTTAATACTTTTACCAACTTGTACAGTGCAGTACACATGCAAAGTTGGAAAAATGCGCTGACTCTCTTGAGGTTTCCCAGTGCCAACAGAGGCACCCTTGCATTATGCTGCAAGAGTGCCTATATTACAGGCAGAATTGTTTATCTGCAGAAGGGACACCTTCCTCCACAAAAACTACCCTAAGAGGCAATTTCCTCTTTCTGTGTGTGATACAGAATGCATCACATATAGAAAGAAGAAGCTACGATGAGAAACAAAAATATTTCTCCTCAATATGCCACTCAATGGTAGGCACACTATTTTGGAGCAATCCAGGTTTACCGCCCTTAATTCCCACCCATGGAACACCTACCACTTCGAAATGTAACTCAACATAGCAAAAGCCAGTGTTGTTTTGCATTTCTTTACTAAGTCCCGCAAAGCCGCACAAATAGCCGTTTGCGTGGCTTTGTGAATGCTATTTAAAGACTTACATTGCCTTGCAACGACGTGTGTCACACAAGTACACTGCAAACCCTTTGTCCGGCCTGAGTCTTGTGGAAACCCGCACATAGCATTCTATGGTGACATGATGTACATTGTAAGATGTTTTATACAAGGTGAACATGTCTCTGAGTGGAACAGTGACTGATTGCAGATCAGCAGTAGTATCTAATCAGAAACACATTGTTGAACCTGTCAGGCGAATATAACACTCTGGTACTACAGTACATCATGCTAATGATAATGTTCACGTTCATTTAAAATTAAAGGCAATTTTCGACTTGAGATGCAGACGTTTTGGAGCAAAGGCCATTTTATGAAGCAGTGCATGAGCAGAAGTAGATGGGAGTAGATGAGATAAATTATAGTTTATTGTGAAATCCTGGTCATCTGCCATTGATGATACCTGTCTGTTCTTGTTTTCACGTGACATCAGTAAGAAAACTTTTGCTCTTAATCAGCTCTTATGATTAGTGCTGTCAATCCATTTGACCCAGCTGCTAGATCTGTATTCAAAGCACATTTTGCATAAAAACGTAGAATAAGCACGTGAACAAAAAATGCCTTAACAAGCGGAAATGGAGTTCCATTACATTCTGATGAAATATTCAAACACTTTGCCTGGTGGCAACATCCTGTTCAAGACTGATTTAAACGAATCGCTGAAAAAATGTACTTTAATCTTCCATATAATACGTCTTAAAAATTAAAACAGAAATCACAGTTTAAACAAAACGCTAGCAGAAATCTAAGTTAGCATTTACATGCTGGCACATTTTCTGTCATTAAAGTTTCTGCTTCCTTTGCGCGACAAGACACAAATTGTATCTAATGCAATTATCAGCTAGAGGTGATGATTTCTGTCAGCTATATCAAGGTCTTGTTGGTTACTAATGTTCCTTTTTATATTTGTAAAAATAAGCCAAGACTATCCTAATTGTTGTTCTTTTCTCAGGAGGGAACACACAGAACTGTAAACGAAAATATGCTGAAAGCTCACATTTCATAAATAGGAACAATCATCTTAAACTTTGCAAGCAGAATGAAATGTTGATGTTGTTTATGGCTCCCGCCCGTAGCCTTTACCGCTAACAAAGAATCAGAATCAAAGTGTTTTTTACTGTTCTGAAGTGAGAACGGTGAGTTTTGTTTTTCACTCACCTGACATATAAAAGATAAAAAACCGGGATCAATCCGCTGATGAATGCTGATTTTCAACCGGCCAAGGTTCTTCAGGAACCTAAAGAAGGTGAGAAATGTAGGATGAAGGTCCACAAGCTTGTGCAATCAGGGGGACTGTAGGTGGTGTAAGAGTCGCCATGCATATAAAGTAATGACACAAACACAGTGGCATATGGTCTGGAACTGGCCCAGAGGACATGAGCCCGGCCCAGGGCCGGACTGGCCGTAGCGGGCACCGGGCGTTTCCCCGGTGGGTCGCTAAGTTAGGGGCCGGCTTTTGGCCCCCAGGGGAAGTTTTTGTTACTTGGGGTCGGAAATATCGCCCCCCTGTAATAAAATCGTCCAAAACCAACCCTGGCAAACTGCTTGGCTGTACACCCCTCACCCCAGGTGGTGCCAGCTGAGCAGTGTGCCAGGGCCGGTTTCGGTTTCCAGTCCGGCCCTAGCCTGGCCACATTTATTGGCAGAGTGACCTGACTCGCAACACCTGTGATCGATGGTTGTGGGGTGAGTGTTAAAGCCAGCCCTCATTGAGTGGCTGGTGGAAACACATATTTTACAACGACTAGACCGTAACCAGCAGGTCATTACAGGTGGCACTTATGCATCTCAATCTGCTGTCTGGCCCATTAGTCCTGGGTATCAGTACACACCCTTGGCTGACAGAGATGTATAATCTGCTCTGGCGGGGGTCTCAAAAACCTGCAGTCAGCACAGTGATAGCTCTCTAGCATTTAGAGCAGAGAGTACAACTTTGGGGCTGATTCTGATGACGGACGGCCTGGAGTCTGTCCGACATCAGTTAGGAAATAGAACCAAACGACCATCAGTCGTCGGTTCCAGCCTAGCAAGTAGCAATCCTATACTTTTCAATGGAGCATGCATTCTGAATGGAATGCATGCGCTCTTTGTAAAGAGCAGGGGTGCAGTTCATCCTTGTACCCCGTGGCAGGCACTTCAAAATGCCTGACACTGGGTGCAGAGATCAACAGGCGGGCACCATAGGTGCCCCCTAGGCTGCCATTCAGCAGCCTTGCACCCATCGGGGTCCTGCTGGGGGCCCCCAAAGATATATTCCCAAAGACTTTCTGTGTCTGAACGGCCGGCACATAAAGACCTTGGGAATCTGCCATCATAATCCCTCGTCAGAAAGAACCGGCTGAGAGATTACTGAAGGCTTTCTGAATGGCGGACGGACTCCCGAGCCTGTTAGAGGCCATTCAGAAATCCGATTTGGATTCCCTTCCGCCCGACCCCATCAAAATGGGTCGGTCGGAAAGGAATTCGACCAGCCGATTACGATGCAGGCTGAAGGGCTCTGACGAACGGTCGGAGACCTTTCAGCGCGCATCGTTATCGGGCCCTAAGTGTCTGATGGGTAGTTGGAGTAAGGCAGAATGTCATATTACCTTTAGGATGAGATGGGAGTGGTGGTGGGTGGGATAGAATATCAGACTTTACAACATGGGTCTTTATTAGCCCACAGTCATTATAACACATTGACCTTTACAATGCGTTGTAATACTTTTCAGGGCTTTACAATGCATGCCTTTACCCCGCAATACTGTTGTAAATTCAATATTCTTATATGGGTGGGTTCTCCGGTGCCTACCCGGGCACCCACCGACCAACACATTGCAGGCAGGGGGGCACCCCAAGGACCCTGCAGCCCCAGCTGGCTCTCTGCATGGTGTGGGAGCCAGCATTGCTCCCACCTAGAGGCAGGGAGCAGCTGCATTTATACTGCTCCCTCTGATGGGGAGCAATATGTGTTTTATTTATCTGCCTGCATCAGTATGTGTATGTGTGCCCCAGTTTGTTGCAAGATATAAAAATGCACCCTCCAGACAGGAGCAAACACACATTTACCTGCCCAAGCAGGCGAGGAAACTACTGTGTCTCATAGGTGGTTGGACTCCTTCACTTTCTCCCTCTCTCTCTGCCTTTTAATTACAATCACGTCTCTGGGGGATGGAGTTGTGGGACCTCTGAAGGACCAGGGAGGGGGCAGGATGGTCCCTCTTCCCTATTTGTGCACTGTTTAGCCTGTGGGATGGGCTTCTGGAGTCCATAATGGCTCTCGGGAGGCACAAGTCCCCCCCTCAATGAAAGAATGTGGCCCATGGGGATGGGCTCCCCAAAGCTTATAATGGCTAGGGGTAGGGAGCCAAACGCCTGTCCCCTTGATCGAAGAATGCAACCCTGAGGGATAGGCTTGGGAAGAGGGCCCTACTGACACCCCCATCCTGATATATATATTTTAAAAATGTCAGCCGACATTTTTAGTTGCTGTTGTCTTTGCTGTGTTTCCACTGGATTCATATGGTAGCACAGCCGAAATGCCAATTTAATTTTTTTATTTTTGGCCTAGGGGTCTCCCATGTATATTTTTTTAATGTTCAGGACAGGGGACTAAGTCCCACAGTCCTGTAATGGCAAAAAAAACGTAATGTTGCTGACTGCCAATCAGTGCACTCATTCCCTCATGAGTCTGAAACCCATGCGAGTGTGATGGCCCAAGGGAAAAAACTCCCTGGGCCTGTCAGAATACTTTAAATTTGTACTTCTGCAAGACTCTCAAAATTCGACAGGAAGCGATATCTTGGTCCGCAGATTGTGATTTAGTGATTTGGTATAAATCCATAGTTTTTGAGATATTAAACATAATAAATACAGAAATTTTGATGGTTGGCTTCTCAAGAGTCTCATGAGTGTCCCATGAGAGTGCAAATAAAAAATGGAGCCCTGTGAATGGGCGAGAGGCCCATTTTTCCCTTGAGCATTTACTCTCTGACAGTAATGTGAAGGCTCCTGCGAATCTTGTGAGAGTGACGCTTTGATTGGCTGGCCATTAGAGTTTTAGAAATGAAATGGCCGTCATTAGTGTTTACATAGAAAAATTGGAGGTGTTGTCGAAATGAAGTAAAACATCATTATACCGGGGAGCAGAAAGGCATCCTGTAACCCAGATTAGGAGAGGCATAACTGCTTTGATGAAAATAAATGTATATTGTTTTCAAATAAATTCAGAACTTGTGGGATTCTCACAGGAGCACGAAGAGTAAAAGGGATATGTGAGTTCCCAATACATTCTACTAGTATAAATGCATATTGTGGCCCTTGTAATTGAGAGGAAGTGTGTAAAACATAATATGATGAGTAGAAGGTTGATTTTTTTTTTACATTTTACGATCTCACAAGACTCTAGCAGGATTGTGAACGATAGGAAAGAAAAGGTGAATTTATTATTGTAGGAAGGAGTCGTAGTTGAGATGGTGTTAATCAGTTGTGAGAAGAGATATGTTTCTTTCCACACCCTGATATGTACAATAACAGGCTGTCAGTGAAGAAGACAGTCCCTGCCCACACCCTACCACGAACATCCATAATCTCAGAGGTTTGAAAGGAGAGGCCAGTCCCTCCTCACATACTGCTGTGCACATCAATCATCTGAGATTGAGGTCTGAAAATAGAGGCCATTTAATCACAATACCATCCTACTATGCACACCTGTCCTGAGGTACTGGGTTTTTAAGAACCGGCACAGAACCGGTAACCCAGCGGTGTCAGGGAATCAACACCCAGAGACCTCGGGTTCTCCTGAGTCAGACCTACAGAAACTCAGAGTCTTCGAGGTGAAGTCAAAGATTAGTTTATTGGCTGCAACCAAGGTAACAGGGTCCTAGAAGTACAATATGGGTATATTCTCAGGAGACTGCACACTTTCACGAAGTCAGGCTTCTCTCTTTATACATGATATTCGGCCTTGGGCAAACATTCTTCGAATTCGTGGTATTTCATTTATAGTTACTGGTTACAAAAGAAAAGCAGAGTCATGATGACATGTACATATTTCACGTCGTGCTGCCCATAACAAATCATCCGGCAAGGCCCAACATTTCATCAGATATCGCTGGACCCCCAATAAAAACGGTCACCTCCCCATCATAAAGCAAGTGAAGAAAAGGAGTGGAGAAAAGATGTGAGCGAGATATGGCAGGTGTGCGCGCTGAAATGGTTTTATGGCTGGTTGAGCCTAGATGCTATCTTGCTCGGCCACTGGGAGGGAACTGACCTAACGAGTTCGGCCTGGGTCAATGGTTCTAACTTGTACTGAGGTCAGGGAGAAGTCGATTAAGGAGTATGTGTCCTTGTGGAATCAAATTCAACTGGATTAAGGCCTATGTAAAGGGCAACATATAAATGGGAGTGGGGTTCAGAATGTAAATGACGATTTCGAGGTGAAATCGTCACTCGAATACGCCGAAAATACATGTACATGATGTACTCGTCATTCTCGGTCTTTTGATACCAGATTCGTCCTATTTCGGCGAAGTTTTTATTCTCGAGTCCAGTACTATTATATGAATCCAGATTTTCAGAACCACAAACCCTCCTTTTGCCCTTACATAGGCAATTAATCTATCCTCATGTTAGTCTGAGTCCAGATCTATATTCTTAAAGTCATTGAGATGTTGCTGTAACAACATTCTAGTACTGAGTTCATCTCTTGACACAGGCTTCCTCACACATGATGTAGCACAGAGGCCACATATTGCAGGAGCACACTGTATGCATAGACAGAACAGGAAAAGAATGGCTAAGACCATCCCAATGACCATCAGAATTTTCCATCCCCAGGCAGATATCAGTTCCCAGAACCATCCCATTAATGACCAATCTCCTTTATCCACATGAATAGATTCGGAAATCTTATGCAGTTTGGAGATGGCCCTGTACACTGTTGGAGCATTATCTGGGATGAAAATGCAACAACTAGACTGGATCAATTTGCATACTCCACCTCGGTCCGCAAGTATTACATCCAAAGCGACACGGTTCTGAAGGGTCATAAGTCGATCCGACTGGAGCTCAGCAGTCAGGTTACTAAGGGCACCAGCAGTTTCAGTCATGGTGGATTCAACAACCCTTGTCAATTGCCTTATGTTCCTGCTGTTAGCCATGGCTCCCCAGTACGGCAGAAAACCCATTGCAAAGTCACCAAATTCTTGACCTGCAGTGTCTTCTTTACTCAAAACACCTCTAACTACCCTTGTCCGATGGTAATCCGCCGCTGCTGTGTAGGTGGGAGGTAACAGGAATGAAACAAAACATGAGCCCGAGAAGTCAGGGGGCAACCATGTATAGGCTCTATCTTGGCAGATGAAATAAGTACCCTTAGCGGCTAAAAACGCAGGGGAAGTCTGAGATCCAAAAACATACGTTTCTGTACAGACACTCTTCCCTAGCTGAGCTCTGGGATTCTTGCCAATACCTTGCAGACACAGGTGACCTTGATGAGGTACGATCCAGATAGGGGACGATCTTTTGGCTTGCTGTTTCTCACTTAATGTAGTGCCATATCCGGTCACGTTCCAACCTACATATGCAAGTATCTCATCATCCGGGGTATCTTCGTAAGAGGTTACTTCCTTGATCATGTCAACTATACCTTTGACTAGGGCGCTAGTCCTGAGGTTGTCTTTTACAGAACGTAGGGGTTGGATTTCTCGTGCATATATGAACATTGTCCTATATGCCCAGACTGAACCATTGTGACTAAATGGTAGGACCAAATAGGGGATACCTTTATCCGTGGTGTGGGGCATGAGACCACACACCCAACAGTTAGTTGTGTTCATTACAAGTTGGTGTTGGTGTAATAACTGAACGAAGGAGTTATTAATGAACTCTAATCTCCTATTTGATTCGTGGTCAGGCAGAGGGTGGAAAGAATGAGAGGAAACAGTAGGAGGAGGTATGGGTGATGTAGTGGGCGCAAATGTCACATGAAAAGAGAATAAAACATAGCTTATCAAAAAGACCATTACGCTGAATAGCATAAAAATACACACTATTATAAAACTTTTCTTCGTCATCGTGTTAAAAAGTCTCTGCTTAAAGTTCATTTGTTTGGCAGGCCTCTCCACATCAGGAAACTCCATCCTCTCTAAGGTGCTGCCCGCGGTGGTCGGTTGCCTCTGCTAAAGGATGCTTCCGTCAGTCTAGGGCAACTCCCTTGGACCAACCAGAACCAACGACCTAACGTCGTCAGCTGCACCCAAAAGTCTTTAATTAACCGCGACCCTAGCAGCGGAACCCGGATGGCGGTTCGAAAAAATAAAAATAAGCAAGTTACCTAGATGGGAGATCTGCACTTTAAAAAAAATAGGATTTGGGGAAAAGACACATTTTATTCAAACATGGGGTTTTCTCTCGAATCACAAAAGGAATCACTTTTAATTAGTCTGTTTTTCTTGGTCGCAAATTGTAGCGTCTTTTCCCGGGTACTGTCTGGTCCAGAAATAGTAGTTCAGGTTCCACAGAGTTCAGTTGTTCTGGTGGTGGCACAGTTTCTCGAAAAATGTTCTCGCTTTCACAGTCAGGGTTAGTTTCTTTTACATGTTCATCAGTTGTGCGCTCTGAGTCAGTGCCTCCTTTCTGGACCCATTGGTCATGTGGCAGAGGGAAGGGTATCTTCTTACAATGGATCCCGTGGACCCAATTGGCCTTCCCCTCCACCCTAACAGCCGACCTTGTAGACAGGAGGACGAGGTGAGGTCCGGTCCATCTGGGCTGGTCGTTTCTTGTTCTTTGAAAGTTGCGGACGAGGACCCATGAACCGGGGTCAATGGAGTGACCCGGGGTCTCAGAGACCGGAGGCAAGGTGTTGTGGACCTGTTGATATAAAACACGCAATTTAGCCGTCAATTCATACAAGTAATCAAGCAAAATAGGGTGTTGCAGCTCGCTGAATTTCGTGGGCCTAGGCACTCCCCATATGTTGGCTGGCCGACCAAAGACTATTTCATAAGGGCTGAGTTTCACTCGCGAATGCACAGTCATTCTGGTGGATAGGAGTGCTAAGGGTAGAGCGTCAGGCCATTTAAGACCTGTGCTCGCTTGGATTTTGGCCAATTTAAGTTTAAGCGTGCCATTGTAACATTCCACTAATCCAGCTGATTGGGGGTGATTTGCAGCGTGGAACTTCTGCCTAATGCCTAGCCCTTCACACACTCTTTTCATCACATGACCCACAAATTCACTTCCGTTGTCAGACCAGACCATTCTAGGCATTCCGAACCTGGGGAAGAACTCTTTCACAAGGGCTTTCGCTGTGGACAAGGCAGTATTGTCTTTTAGGGGATAGGCTTCTACCCATCTTGAGAAGGCACAAACAACCACGAGCACGTATTTTAAGTTGTTGCACCTCTCCATATGTATGAAATCTAGCTGCAAAACCTCAAACGGATACGTAGGAGGTGCAAAATGACCAGCTGGAGTTGGGGTTCCCCTACCAGGATTGTGTTTCAGACATACCATGCAATTCTTGACAACATTCTCTGCACACTTGGGAATCCCCGAATTCTTCCACACTGGGGCCAACAACTCGCAAATCCCTTTCACGCTGATATGGGCCATTCCATGAGCCATCGTAACCACTGCAAGCACATATGCATCGGGTAACAACCATCTCTGATGCTCTGTCAATTCAATCCAACAACCATTTGCATCCATTCTTCCTGTACTCTCTCTCCACGTGATCAACTCTTTCTCCGTGGCCTCAGCTTGGATGGACTTCACGCTCTCTATCGTGTCCTCACATATTCCAACATCACCAGTCCATCTTTCTGGGCTCGCAACATACATTCGGCTCATCACATTCTTTGCAGTTTCCTTAGCGGTTTCATCAGCAAATGCATTTCCACGACCAACATCATCAGTCACTTTCTTGTGAGCACTACATTTCATGATCGCTATTTGCAGGGGCAAGGTCAGTGATTCAAGAAGCTCATTCACCAACTGACCATGCTGAATCTTAGTTCCATGCGAAGTCAGGAACCCACGTACTCTCCACAATCGTCCAAAACTGTGAGCCACGCCAAACGCATATTGACTGTCAGTGTAGACAGTCACTCTCATTCCTCTAGACAACACACATGCTCTCGTAAGTGCTACGAGTTCTGCGGCTTGAGCTGAACCATGTGGTATTCGCGCAGTTTCAACGACTGTGTGCAAAGTTGTGACAGCATATGCTGTAGTCACGTTCCCATTTGGGAGCTTAAAGCATGAACCATCTACCCATAATGTACCATCACATTCAGCAAGAGGAGTGTCGAACAAATCAACTCTCCCTTTCGTCTCTTCCTCTGTTCTAAGAAAACAATCGTGCTGTTCTGAAGCATCTGATTCTTCTGCAATTGGTAACAATGTGGCTAGGTTCAAGGTACTGCACCTTTTTATGTGCACATGGCTCGCTAGCAGCGTCAATTCGTAACTGGGCGGTCGAGCACTAGTTAAGTGCTGTGTCTTGGTCCTATTTAACAATGTGTCTACTGCATGCGGGACCATCACGATTAGTGTATTATTCATTACTAGACCAGCAGACTGTCGAATGGAAACAGCTGCTGCTGCTGTGGCCCTTAAACAACTTGGCAATGCTCGTGCTACCGGATCCAAAGTTGACGAAAAATAGGCGCATGGCCGCTGTCTATCTCCGAATAACTGAGTCAGCACAGACAATGCACAGCCTTCCTTCTCGTGGACATACAATGTGAAAGGCTTACTGTAGTTGGGGGTACCTAACACAGGAGCCGAACATAATGCTGTGCGTAATTCGAAAACACTTTTCTGACACTCTTCCGACCAAGGAATGGGATTGGGTGTATTTTTACACGTTAATGCCACCAAGGGTTTGGCCAATAACGAAAACTTTGGAATCCATTGTCTACAGTACGATGTAATGCCCAAGAAAGCACGTACTTCTCTCTGTGTTCTTGGCACACTCAATTTCGCTATTGCCTGAATTCTTTCTGGGGTCAGTTTCCTTCCCTCCTTCGATAAGAGGTGACCTAAGTAGGTCACTTCTTGTCGGCAATATTGGAGCTTGGAAAGTGACACCTTGTGATGCAGATCACACAGATGACGCAATAATGTCAACGTGGCCATTTTACAAATTTTCTCAGTATCCGCAGCGATGAGCAAATCGTCCACGTACTGTACGAGAGTGGCACCTTTAGGCAAAACCATGGTGTCAAGCTGTGTTTTCAGAGCTTGACTGTATATTGAGGGGCTTTCACAGTAGCCTTGAGGAGCGCGTTTAAAGCGAAAACTTCGATCTCCTAAACTAAAGGAAAAAATATCCCTGCTCTCCTCAGCAATTGGGACGCTGAAGAAAGCATTTTTTAGGTCAATCACTTGAAACCATGAAGCAGAAGCTGGAATCATAGTTAATAATGTCGTAATGTCGGGGACAACTGGGAATTGTGGCACAACTATCTTATTTACTTCTCTAAGATCAATCACGAATCTATACACAGGTGGCTGAGAAGGGTCAGTTCGTTTTAAAACAGGCAGAACAGGACTATTGCAAACATTGCCTCGTGTTTCTTCAATCACATCCTTTTCAATCAATTCGTAAATGATCGCTAGCAAAGGTTTTTCACCCTCATTAGATATTCTGTATTGGGGAATTCGTGGCATTTTGACATTTGACTTCAATGTTACAACATATGGTGGAATTTCTAAAAGACCTACATCATTCGGACCAGTAGCCCAAAGAATATCTGGGAGAATCGCCAATTCTGCTGGAAGTGCATCTCTCGACAAATACATGGGAGAAACCACTTTCTTACCTAAAGTAAGTTGTACTCCTGAAGGAGAACAATACAAAGTCGCATACAATCTCTTTAACAAATCCAATCCTAGCAGATTCTCACCACAACCTGTCGTCAGAATAAGGGGTGCTTCGAATTCACAAGGACCAACAGAAAGAGATAAAGGGTCAGAAATCAGATTTCTAACTGGGGCGCCAGAAAAACCTACAGAAACGTTCATTTCGCCAGACAAAGGTGCGCCAGGGAGTTTGGAGTGCATAATAGAACTCTTTGTAGCACCAGTATCCAACAGAAAAGGTTCTGACACACCTGATGTAATCACCTCAACGTAAGGTCCACTCTGATCTACTGGAACTGAAACAACTCCCTCTCTTTGTCTATGGCTGTCCTAGCAATCATTATTCTCCCACTGCTCATTTTCTGTGTAATACTCATCAACATAGTATTGAGCTGTCCTGTCAGATACGTTATTTTGCTGATCAAACCTGTTCATAGAGTTTTGTGGTGGAAGGGGACGTGTGTCCTGTGGGGTGTTTCCACGTCCTCTACCTCTAGGTGCTTGCTGACTGCCACGACCTCTAACGCCAGGAATTCCATTTGCACGTTGTGATAGGGCAGGACAGTTATGCTTGTAATGACCCTCCTGTTTGCAATATAAACACTGGTTAGGACCTACATGGGGTTGAGTATAATCGAATCTTTGCAAGTTTCTCTGATATTGTTGAGGCTGCTGAAAAGTATTCTGATAGTGATTCTGGCCATTATTATGTTGATTACCACCACCACGTGGCGGATAGGCTTGCTGTAGCAAAACCTTCGTTTTGAGTTCTCTAGTTTTCTTTTCTACTTTATCTTTCTCATCTTTGTCTCTATTCTCGTAGTACTGTGCAGTAGCTAATATCTGGGCCGAAGATGAGACTGCCCAAGAACTTTCTGAATCTTTTAATTTCCTACACAATTCTGGAAGCAGATTGTGCACGAATTTATCGACAAACAATCTCTGACCACCTTCCGTGGTCATATCTTGACCGCTATGGTCAATGAATGTTTCTTCAAATCTGGTGAAGAAATCTGAAACAGTTTCTTCTTTCTTTTGCTTGCATGCAGACAACTTATCCCAATTTACGCGTATTGCAGGCATTATCGTTTTCATGTAATCTACTATTCTACCAGGGAGTTCTGCTATCAGAGGCTCAGGCTTGGCACCACCAACTTGTAGGGCATCTGCAGCAGTAATATTAGCCCACGTGTTACCTAATTCCTGGTCATGATCTACATGACGAATTTTACCCCATAAAGGCTGTGGAACAACATTCCCAAATAACATGTCGATATCGGCTAAATTCATTATACATGACCCAGCAGTTTGTGACAATTCTTTATAGTACCCTGCAGGATTTTTACGCGGATCTGGTAATGTTTGTTTGAGTGCTAAAACTTCAGCTGGCTTCCATGGGACATGTACCCATACACGCTGAAAGTGTGGCAGGACAGGTGGGACAGCAGTCGCGTCACCCTCTCTCCACTGTGGGGGAACTTCTCTCATAGGGTATTGTCGTGCCTTTTTCCTACTAGATGCACTAGATTCCGATGGTGACCCAGAACTGTTTCCCTTACTTCGATATGATAATAACATTTCAACTGCCTTTTCCACATCTGGACCTACAATCATACCCTCTCCAAACTTAAATCGTACACGACACATTTCTTGTGGGATGCATTCTTGATCATTGTCTTCCAAATCCTCGCCAAGAAAGACACACATCTGTTCGAATACATATCTCTGTGTCGCTGCTTCCCATTGATGGAAGACTTCCATGACAGACGGTACATAATATATTGCAGTGTCCATGACCCATTTCCGAGCTAAACTATTCAGGGAATCTCTCTCTTGATAATCAGGCAGTTGACTTCGCAACTGTCTTCTTCCTATGTTAGGGGTCGTAGCAGGCGACCCGAAAAGAGGTAAAAGAAGATTAGTAACAGTGCTGGCCATTTTCTGCCGAACGGAAGGTGAAACTGAAGGACAAACAGATGGAAAAACGGGGTGAGATAAGGCGGGGGTAGAGATGGCAGAAGAGGTATCAGGGAAAATAGATGTGGTACTAGGCAGAATCGTAGAGGGAGCATTAGGAGATGTAAAAAGTACAGTAGGCAAAATCGTAGAAAACACAGGTGAAACAGAAGTGGTCGGTGGGCCTGGAGGAGGCTGCACCGAAGAAGTAGGAGCCAGCTGAAGAACAACTGGTGGGTGCTGTGGAAGAGCAGGAGGCGCAGCTTGTGCAACTAAAGGTTGCGGGGGTGCTGTGGCATTCTGCGCTTAGGGGTTTGGTGAAGTTAATAATTGCGACATTAATGGGTCTTTTTCACGCTCTTTTGCTGCCTCTTGCTGAAGAGACGGCAAAACTGGATAACACTTATCTATTGCCATTTTACGTTGCCTGTGCAACTGCTCATTTATCTGCTCTTCCTCATTATCTTTAAACTGCACGGCTGCTTGCATTACCGAAAGTCCCCCTTCTCTCTTATTTTTCTTAGCTAATTTAATTTCTTTTTGTTTGGCTTCTTTGCGCCATAAGCGGAAAGAGTCAAACATCGCCGGCCGGGCTTTCTTTTTAAAGAGTTTCACTTCAAGGTTGTCTAAGATTTCAGAATCAAAGCTACCATATTGGGGCCATTTTAAAACACCATCTCTCCTAGTGTATTTAATCCATACTTCGTTGTAAACGATGGGGCCTACCCCATGTTTAACATATAGCTCGTAAGTCGGAGTTCCAACTGGAGGAACCGGACATGAGTCCTCCAATCGGGAGTCCCTATTATTACCAAGACAAAACAAATTCCCAAGTCTAAGACTAGGCATCCTCGCTCTCTAGTCTAGTTCCAAAACTTCAAAGGATTATCGATTACGATATTTCTCGTGAATACACGAGTCCTTCGGTTATGGTGCTTGCAAGTACCAATACAAAAACCTTTTGTATCCCAAAGATACCACAAAGTAAGTCCAACTAAGGACTGGGAGACGCTCCACTTATACTTAACTGAAAATATCGATGGCGTCACCAGAAGACTCGTCTCAGTGTTTCGCTCTACCGAAAACTTCAAGGGTCCAACATCAGGGCGATAGCCAGGGCAGCAGTCCTTGTAGCCGTCGGGAAGCGGGGAACCTCGCAGCAAAGACCTTCGGACCACGTCGACATGCAGGGGTCGATGAGGTGGTGGGCCCTCCTCCGGAATTTCCACACGAAGCTCCTCACGATCTTCAGGCTGACTGGTACCACTGGAATCGCCCCAAACGCTGGGCGCCAACTGAGGTACTGGGTTTTTAAGAACCGGCACAGAACCGGTAACCCAGCGGTGTCAGGGAATCAACACCCAGAGACCTCGGGTTTCCTGAGTCAGACCTACAGAAACTCAGAGTCTTCGAGGTGAAGTCAAAGATTAGTTTATTGGCTGCAACCAAGGTAACAGGGTCCTAGAAGTACAATACGGGTATATTCTCAGGAGACTGCACACTTTCACGAAGTCAGGCTTCTCTCTTTATACATGATATTCGGCCTTGGGCAAACATTCTTCGAATTTGTGGTATTTCATTTATAGTTACTGGTTACAAAAGAAAAGCAGAGTCATGATGACATGTACATATTTAACGTCGTGCTGCCCATAACAAATCATCCGGCAAGGCCCAACATTTCATCAGATATCGCTGGACCCCCAATAAAAACGGTCACCTCCCCATCATAAAGCAAGTGAAGAAAAGGAGTGGAGAAAAGATGTGAGCGAGATATGGCAGGTGTGCGCGCTGAAATGGTTTTATGGCTGGTTGAGCCTAGATGCTATCTCGCTCGGCCACTGGGAGGGAACTGACCTAACGAGTTCGGCCTGGGGCAATGGTTCTAACTTGTACTGAGGTCAGGGAGAAGTCGATTAAGGAGTATGTGTCCTTGTGGAATCAAATTCAACTGGATTAAGGCCTATGTAAAGGGCAACATATAAATGGGAGTGGGGTTCAGAATGTAAATGACGATTTCGAGGTGAAATCGTCACTCGAATACGCCGAAAATACATGTACATGATGTACTCGTCATTCTCGGTCTTTCGATACCAAATTCGTCCTATTTCGGCGAAGTTTTTATTCTCGAGTCCAGTACTATTATATGAATCCAGATTTTCAGAACCACAGTCCATGAAGGCACCCTAATATGCACACTCGTCAATTGAAAAAGAGATCTGAAATGAGAGGCAAGTCCCTCCCAACAAAGTTCTACACACACCCGCCATCTGAAAGAGGTGTCTGAAAGGCCAGTCCCTCCCAGAGCCTCCTACACACACCCTTCACCAGAGAGAGAGGGGTCTCAGTGAAGAGGCCAGTCCCTTCATACACACTACTACACACACCTTTCATCTCAGAGAGGGGTCTGATAGAAGAGGCCAATCCTGCTCCACACCCTACTACACATACCCGTCATTTGAGAGTGAGGTCTGAAAGGGGAGGCCAGTCCTCCCCACTCACTACCATGCATACCCATCATCTAAGAGAGAAGTCTTAAAGAATCAAAGATTAAAGTACCTGTGGGAGCCTGCTTAATTGGGGAAGTAGCAGAGGTCCCAATGAAGTACAATAGAGATGTCACCAACATTAAGATTTATTTCTTAGGAAGAAGAAACTTCGGCCCTAGCTTACAACTGGTTCCCCCCAACACCTTCTTCATTCAACAGATAACATTTTAATTGGAACTTTACAATGGGAAATAAAGTGGGAACATTTATTGTGACCAATCCTGATGTGAACTCGGTTGTCTGTAAGGATAACCTTATGGTGGCCTTCTCTTGCAAACAACTCTGTTAAAGAATTTTTGACAGCTGGAGTGTTTCCCCTTCTATGATACTGACCTCAGGCCACCTGGACAACCTGGATAGTGCCCATGGACAACATGTCCATGGGCACTATCAAGTACTTGCTGGACGTGCCAATAGTGATGGGTCCAACAATGTCCAGTTCGACCTCCTCCTATACCTAACTAGACATCTTTCTAAAGAACATGGTGGAAGTCCTTGCATTGATGTTTTTATCTGACTCTGCACTCATCACACTCTCTCACCAATCGTTCAACCATGATGCCCATTCCTAGCCACCAATATTCACACTTAAATCTTTCTTTAGCCTTGTGAGATGGTTTCTGACTCCTAAAGGTGGAATCCGCTGGCTTCCTCTTAATACTATGTTATCGTGTGCTGATAACTCAACAAAAACTTTAGCAAAACTAACAAACCTATGATCCTTATTCCAGTCACTTCCTTCAGTCAATATAAATTGTCTTAAAAAGCTCAAGACCTCATCCTTTTCTAATTCACCCAGCCAATTCCTTTCTGTGACACATGCTAGTGTCACACCACTAACCCTAACTTCATCTTCCTTCCACCATGTTCCTTCGCCATCTTCCTCGCCATCCTTCAAACCAACCACAACTTAGACAAGCAATCAGCGCCTTTATTGTGTGATCCAGGTAAAAAAACTCCCTTCAAATTGAAAATCTTGTAGCTCAACTAGGCACTTGCAAATCCTGAATGAAATGAAATCTAAGCCTTCCTGCCAATTACTTTGTGTACTGGCTTAAGGTCTGTGTGCACATTGAATGTGATCCCAACAATCTCTTTAAACTTCTGAATAACCCAATACAATTACTGGAACCTCCTTCTCCATAATAGAATATTGCTGTTCCACACCTCTCAATGATCGAGAAGCAAATGCAAATGTACCTTCACCATCTTTATGCCTCTGCTTAAGTACATACTGCACATAGCTCTTTCACTGGCATCCATCACTATCATTCAAGGCTGTCCAGTAATAAAACCTTTCAAAGTTTGTGCTGAGGACAACTCTGATTTGAACTTTTCAAACTCAGTCTGACAAGCCTCAGACCATACAAACCGTTCACTTTTCTTTAGAAGATTGCACATGTACTACCACATGCAAGCAGCAGAAGATTGGCTACTTCTTTTATGCTTCTCTTCACATAAGGCAATATGACAGTATTTTTGATTATCCACCTGCACAGGAAGCTACATTTCTGGTTTTCCACCAAAGCTGTCTTTAAAAGAAGTCAAGCGAGAGGACTTCTATTCCCATCATCCATGTGCATGCCGCCCACTGTCCCCTGCACACTTCTCCTCTCCCATGACCTACCTAATGACTGCTGCAGCACAGATGTGCAAACCCACCTCCTTTCTTCTGCGCATGACCCATGCCCAATGCTAGGAACTTTGCCCTCCCACTCACTGCTACCCTGCCACACTCCTCTCTGATCTCAATCCCAGCCATCACTCGCCACAATGCTGCCACACTGCACTACACAACATGGAGGGTTCAATCCTGAAAGTTCTCATGCACTCTCCCACACCCTACAACCACCACTCCTGCACCAACAGCACTCCACTGCACCCCACTCTCACATTCAAAACTACATGCTCAAACTAACCAAACACCACCCATGCAACATGCCACATTTGCATGCATCCTTCCCATCATCTGCTTGCTCAACAAAAATACCACGAAGACATGAGACCTACTGCATGACCACACTTCAGATCTGCTCTTTCTCAAGGAAACATGGCCGAAGCCAATCTATGCCCTTCTGGAAATGGCAATAGCCATTCCCACCGGCTACAAGATTGCCAGACAGGACAATCAGCACAAGCCCGGAGGGAGAGTCTCTATCCTATGAAAAGACACCATCAGCTGCACCACTTACACAACCAGCTCCATGGAACATCTCATGTTCAAGATATGCACCGCAGGCAACTTCTCCTTGGGTGGAACTCTTGTGAACAGACCTGCAGGACCCAGTACCAATTTTCCCATTAGCATACAGACTTCATCGCACCCCTCATCATTAGTGACAACACTTTCGTCCTCCTTGGAGACTTTCACTTCCACTGTGAAAACAACACAGACCCAATCACTACAGCCCTTCTATAAAACCTTGGAAATACCAGGATGTTGCTGAACCCACCAGAACTAAATCAGAAACATCACAGCCGACAAACCAGCATCTATGACCTAGACAGAACACATCCTTGTCAGTTTCAGCATACCCATCTACCACCACCACAGGCCTACCTCCACCAAACACATCTACTAGCAGCATCCCTCAAGCACAACCCAACAGCAAGACCACAGGCCAGCTGGTACACAGAGGAACGCACACAGATGAAATGCCCCTACAAGCAACCAGAGCACAAATGGTGAACAAGTCATGATACCAAAGTTAAAGGCATATTCAAATCTGTCCTAAGAAGAGCAAGCACATAGCTCTTGCAGTTTACATGGACACTAGCAGAAACAGCCGCAAGGACATTTTTGCCACTTCCTGCCATTACCAGCTAGACCTTTGGAACAAGCGCTTAGAATTACTCTGTAACAAAACCACCTAAATATTTGGCAACTTTGACTCTCAATTGGACCCTGTCACTGTTGTGACCCAACTTCCCATCACAGCCAAAAAATGAACCATGACTTCATGGTACACCATCACTACCATCAGAACGGCTGCTACCGTGAAGACCATGCCTCGTGGGCCCAATCTGAACCTTGCCCCCACTACACCTTCACCAAAGAACTCATACTGATCATCATAAAACTAACACCCATACTCAATGACTACACCTTGAACATGCTGACCCATAAATGTTCTCCAACTACACACCCTTGCCTTCAGCAAAGGACTCCTACTTATCAGCAAAGCACAAAAACCCATCCTCAATGATTACACCTGGAAACACACCACAGTCACGCCCCTGCTCAAGAAATCATCAGCTGACCCAGCAGTGCTCTCCAACTACAGACCCATCATCCTCCTACCTCACCAACCATCTAAGCAACCACCAGCTCCTCAACACCAGGTAGTTCAGATTCAGACCGAACTACAATACAGAAACAGCATCCATTGCCACCACACACAACATCTGCATGATCCTTAACAAAGTAGACACAGTATTCCTCATTCTCCTAGTCCTTTCTGCAGTTTCTGACATTGTCTCATACTCCTTTCTTATCAGGCATCAACATGGGATTGGCATCCAAGGTCCTTGGATCTGCTCCTCCCTCATGGAAAGAACACACGCTGTCAGCTTGGCATCTTACTGAGAAGCACCCTATTTCTATAATTACCCTGTCTTTCAGTGAATTTGAAACTGGTCTTTCTGTGAAGGCTCCCTTGCCTCTTTCTCTACGTTTATATATTTTTCAGACAGACATGTTGCTCATTCTTCTTTAGGAAAGGTGCTTTCTGAACTGATGTTGTATGGAATGCTTTCAAGATTTTGTCAGCCTAGACCAAGGGACAGGCACTGGCTGTGTACGCAGAAAACACAGTGCCGAAAACCTATTTGGAACAATGGCTTGGGACAGGATCTCAGTCTCTGAATCATGTATCCCAAAAAAATTTGCTCTTGGGCAGAGGACAATCTACTCTCTCTGAGAACAATTTATGTTCAGAAGGTACACAATGTTCTGATGGACTACCAGAGTCAAATCTTTCCTTACTCACAGGCATTCAACCTCAGCCCACTTTTCTATCAGGAAATTCACCTTGGGATGGGGGTTGCAAAGATAAACATGTTTCCAGCCAAATCCAACACGTAACGTCATCTGTTTTCTTGAGGATACAGGATCCTCAAACAAAAGGAGTGAATGTTCTTATGAAGCATTGGCAAGAAAATCCTTCTGTATTCTGTTCCCTCAATTCCTCTCATTTCCATGATGTTGAGGAGGAATCAAAAGGAACAGACAGAAGTAAACATGGATCCTCCTCACTGACTGAGAAGAATGTGGTTTCCTCTACTTTGTTACTTCTTGATGGGGGAGGAATGAATTCTTCCTCTTTCCCCACCTCCTGAGAAACTACTCTTCCTCGCCTCTATTTATTATTATATTAAATTTGTAAGGCACACAGCTATCCAGAGGTTTCCTGGCGCCAATGGACAAATCGCAACGGAGAGGACAACATCTACAGATTAAATAGCCAGGTTTTGATGCCTTAGCGGAATATCTTATGGCTGACTTCATGACGGAGTGGTGAGGGTAGTGAATTCCACAGCACCAGGGCCAGATAAGAAAAAGACCATCCACCCATGCGTGACAGTTTGAATCTAGGGACTAAAAATGTGGCTTGAGATAAGGATCGGAGCAGACGTGTCTGGAGATATGTCTGGGCTAAAGAGCATAGATAGCGGGGTGCTATGTCCAGTTTAATCTTATGCATATAACCTAAGGCTTTAAATTTCGTCTGGTTTTCAATCCCGAGACAGTGGAGATCGCAGAGAGCACCTGAGATGGACCATGTTTTTAGCACATGGCAGAGCAGCCTAGCCGCAAAGTTCTGAACCACAATTTGCGTACTACCTCCTTATTGGCTCCTAAATATAGGACGTTGCCATAGTCCAGCCTAGACATGATTAAGGCTTGAATAACAGTTCCTTGAGTCGAACCAGGCAACATCCAAAGTATTTTATGGAGCCACTTGAGAACGGTAAAGCAAATTGATGCGATCTTAACTACTTGCTATCTCATTGACAGCTAATCATCAATCACTAAAACCAAATTGCGTGCGGTTTGCATCGGTTGGGGAAGTTTGCCTATTTCTGGTGGGCAATGGTGGGGGCCTCAGAGATCTTTATCTTTCCACCATTTCTCTTTATCCAGTTAGTGTAAATCCAGCTAACTATTTTATGCAGCCCTACCTGTAGGGATGACATTGTGGTGGTTTCATTGGAAGATAAGGAGAAGAGAAGCTGGGTGTCATCAGCATAAGAAAAGATAGAAAAGCCAGCTTCTTCCGTAATGGTAGCCAAAGAGCTGACATAGAGAATGAATAACACAGGGCTAAGAATCGAGCCCTGGGGTACTCCATACGGAGATGCATAGGTCTTAGAGCTAGCAGATGGGGAAAAAACCTGAAAAGTCCTTCCGGTGAGAACGTTTTTATTGCAATCCAGAGCTGAGCCAACTATTCCCAGGGACTGGGCTACCTATAAAAGAGTTAAATGGGACATTGTGTCAAAGGCGACACTCAGGCCAAGTAAAATGAGTGCCACCATTTCCCCTTTATCCAGATGCTGACGTAGTGTTTCTGTAACTCCCAAGAGTGTGGTCTCTGTAGAGTACCCAGCTCTAAAGCCTGATTAAGACACATGCAAGATGTTATGGGATTCCACAAACTGCATGAGTTGCTGGTTCACATGTTTTCCAAGATTTTTGAGAAAGCGGGGAGCAAAGTGATCGGGCGGAAGTTTGAAGGTTCGGCCGGGTCAGCATTTGGTTTCTTCAAAAGGGGGAGAACCATCGCATGCTTCCACTCAGCTGTAAAACAGCTTCCCTCAATGAAACATTAAGTAGCTCCATAATAAGATCCAATGAGGTGGGTTTTAATTTTTGTAGAATATGAACTGGGAGAGGGTCCTTAGGTGAGCCTGATTTAAAGCTATTTAAAATGCCATTAAAAGACGAAGGGTCTAATGGTTGCCAATTTGTAATTCTGTGAATAGACACAGAATCAAGGGTCCTGTGTGGCGTGTTACAGCATAAAGTGGGGGGTGAAATCTGTATTTACTGTTCACTCTTCAACATTATTAGTTACCGTATTTAATTCTGCATAGATCACAGTGCTTCAACAAGTACCGGGTGTGTTGGTTGACAGGTTGCTCCAGAGAGCTCCCCAACTATTTTAAACATTACTTTGGAGTTATTATGTGCAGATACAATAGTATTGTTCACGTGTTCGGCTCGAACCGCTTTACACTGGGAATTGTATTCTCTCTTATCAAGTTTATAGCTATGCTTGGATTCAGATGCATAACCTTCCTCCAGCATCTTTCCAAGGCTTTGCATTTAGTTTTTTCGGCTTTTAACTTTTCAGTGAACCACGGAGCAGGGGGGTGATGATTACTTACTTTCTTGAGGGATGTAGGGAGGCAGGTATTCACAGATGACGTGATCCAAGTATGGATGGTATCTGCATCCGGAATCTTAATGGAAGGAATAGCCGGAATATTGCTCGCTAGATGTTGATTTAAAGAATCAATATCCAGGTTCTTCCAATTTCTGCACTTAGATTTGGGTAAGGAGATGAGAGGGTTATTTGGCCGTAGGTCGATCACCTCCTTAAAACTTACCAAGAAATGGTCAGATCAAAGTAAAGAAAGGGCCGTTTGGCATAAGATATTAGGTAAGTTTGAAAGGATGGGGTCCAGCAGATGACCCGCCCTGTGGGTGGGACCCGAATTGCAGGTTGACATATTCATGGGTTCTTGATCGGCAATCAAGGCAGAGTCAATCTTACATATAGGATCATTAAAGTGAATATTAAGATCACCCACGATGGTGAAGTTGGATGTATCAAGCAGAAAAGGAGCAATGATTTCTGGAAAACTTGCCGCCCACAACCCCGCTGGACCAGGTAGGTGGTACACCAGAAAGCCTGAAAGCGTGAACTGAGGTGTAAGGAGGAGCAAAAAAAAAAAGGCTTCACAACCTTCACAGGGTAACGTCTCCCATTTACACGAGAAATCTTTTTTTTAATTATTGCAATGCCACCACCGGTTTTATCTTCACGGTCCTTTCTAACAATTGTGTAATTGGGGGTAAAGCCCCTGCAATATCGGGCCCAGAGCTTTCGGGTAAGTTTCCGTAAGGAATATTGTGTTTGGTTGTGAGTTCAGTAAAATATCAAAAATATCCTCCTTATGCTTAGAGAGGGATTTACAGTTTAGATTAAAAAACATAAACTCTTTTGAATGAGCCTCTATTAGCATTTCCCCCAGCGGGTGGTTGTTTGGTAGAGTTCAACGTGATGGCATTATTAGGCAACTGTAGCCTAGTGACGAAAGAGGTGCAGGTAAAGCTACAGCATGGGCATGGTATGAGGGGGGCTACTGGGTTTGAAGGAGATGCAAACATCTTGCGATCGCCTCCGTAGTCAGTATGAGAAACAGAGACGAAAAAGGGACAGGGTTTGTGGCCCCCAGCCCCGGTCGAGCGCAGACGGGCGCAGATGGGCTTGCCTTCGGCGCGCCTGCTGCGCGGAGTGCAAGGCATAGATTTTGAATCCTCTGAGTCAGCTGTCTGCTGATGTCAGCACACCGCCTCCCCCTGCTTCCTCCCGAAAGTCAAGAGACCGCTGCTCCCTCCACAACAAGCGGGCAAACCCGTGGTAGACTGGGGAGTGAGCTGCAGAGATTAAGCAGGTAGGGGGAGTGTGGATAAGGTTAAAATACAAAGAACAAAGCAGAAATATTTTTAAAATTCAGACACCTAGCACAAATGCATCCTACTGTCGCGCGTCCTATTGACTTATTGGCACCTAAGTCTGTCAGTCTTGAGATTGAGTGGTTAGTACACTGCAGCATGGGTTTTCGATGGCAATCGGAGCGCCTATGAGGGCTTCTACAAATACGCCTATAACTCTCATTGGTCGTATTTCAACAAGTCGTGTGGTGAAAAGAATCCTTCTTCAATTAATTGTTCTTTAGAATGCATTCTACAATTTCTGCCAGAGTATTTTGACAAGAATTTGTCAGTAGCAAGTTAAGGCTTCAGTGGTCTGTGAATAGCACACTTAGGTTCTCCTGGAATTTCTCCTCTGTAGATCCTGGTGTTAATACTAGTAAAAGATTTGAGTCATCGGAGACAAAGGCTAAGGTTTTATACCCATCTTTCGATCTACTACTGGGCTTATCTTTTCCCAGAATTTCCCTGTTTAACCATTTGAAATGTCTCAGAGAAATTTCTAACCTAGAAGGTGTTCTTCTTAGTTGGAATTGGAGAGATGTGTTCCTTACTCAGTGTTCATCTGTATTTAAAGATTTTGGATGGCAGAATTATCTTGACATTGGGTCCTACTTGTTTCCAAAGATTAGTTCAGTTTTCATAGGGACCAGGAATGTATCCTTCGTATCCTGAATGCCCATTTCCCTTCAGAATCAAAGTCAGTGAGTTAAGGTTTAGGTGTAGTAAGAGCCTTGAAGACTTATCTGCAGAAGACTGCTGATTTTAGATGAATAGTTTATTTAGCAATTCTAGAAGAGGTAAGAGAGCCGGTAAGACTTTTAAAGCTACTCTGAGAACATGGATTAAAAATGTCCTCCAGGAGCACGGTGATAGGCGTGTTTATTGTAGACATCTGTACCTGCTACCTAATCTACTACTGCCACTTTTGTTTCACATTACCAGTTGAATGTGGCTCAGGGTTGTGAGTTAGTGTTTTTTTAGAGTGTAGCCTTTCCATGAATACATTGTGAGCATATTGCAAAATGTCTGGGATTTTTTTGACCGGTTCTCATAATCAATCAACCAGGACTTATAAAACACATCAAATCACCTGTTTGGGTATCCAGACAAAGCAAACCTGCTGCTTTGAGAGGATTCTGTTGAACAGCCAGGTCTTGAGTCCCTTCTTGTCTTCCAACAGAGAGGATGAGGTAAGAGGGAGGTAATTCCATGACTTTGCAGTGAGGTAGGAGAAGGAGCGTCCTCCACTGTTGCTTTTGCGGATGTGGGGAGTGTGAGTGAGGGAGAGGGTGGTGGACTGCAGGTGTCTGGAGGGTTGGTGGAAGTTCAGGTGATTGTTGATGTATGCTGATCCTTGGTTGTGTAGGGCTTTGTAGGTGTGGATCAGCATCTTGAATTGTCATCTCTTCTGAATAGGAAGCCAGTGCATCTACTTGAGGTGGGGGTGTGGGCTCACATTCTGAGGTTGAGGATGAGACTGGTCACTGAATTCTGTATAGTTTTCTGTCTCTACAAGAGGTGTAAGGTGATCTCTACATAGAGTGCGTTGCTGTAGTCCAGTTGGCTAGAGGCTGGGCTTTGAGTGGCGGTTTGGCTGGTGTTGACGAGGAGCCCTATGAAGATCTTACCGAGCATGCGAAGAGTGAAGAAGCAGAGAGTGGAGACTGAGTTGGTCTGGTTTTTCATGATGAGCTTGCTGTCCAAGATGATGCCAAAGTTACAGGGGGTCTGTCAGAGTGTGTAAGAGTCCTTATTCCGTGATAAGGGATGATATATTTCTGCACCCGAGCTGTCTTTATCTTTGTAGCAAAGCTTATGTTTTTTTTTTATTACTATGTGATGGAGACATACTGCTTGAGTATATCCTTAGTCAAGTTAGACATGGATAAGGCAGGAGAAGATAATGTCTGTATTATTTAAAGGCAATCTTCATTGCTTTGATTTTGCTTCCTTGTTGCTATACTTACGACCCTCCATCCCCTACTGAATACCTCCATCAGCTGTCCGATTAGGGGCTCTGTACTATTGTAGGCAGTAAGCTTCATACAGCCACTACTAACATTATTCATGGAAACAGAAATCAGCTTGGGAAACCAGTCACTATTTTGGGAGTGATGGTTTGAGGATTAATGCTCAATCGAGTAAGTACTGATGTTAGGCTTGAAATTTCCCTTTCCTATAATGCACTTGTTATGCTATATTAGGTTAGCAATATGTGGCTAAATAGACACCATTTGTATTCACGTTATGCAACCCACTAAGTTATCCTTGCAGCATGTAAGCTTTAGTTAGCATGTGTGACTCCATTTTGTATTTCACAATCGTTATTAGACTGCTTGGGCTGTGCTTGTACTAGGCCTCATTCTACAAATCTGCTTGCTTCAGCAGAACACAGTACTTCTTTATTATTTTATCTTGTGTCCAAGGCTGTAACCCGACTTGTTAATGAGCTGATGTTCTTTCTCCACATTCCAGTCTCAATGGTAAATTCTGCTCCCACGTTAGGGGACGCTGAGACTCGGCACAGTGGCCTTGGACCACTGATAGAGGGTACTCATCTGGCAGGTGTTAGCTCATCTCTCTGTGTCTCCTTTGTTCATGCCGGGCTGAAGCCAATATTAGGGGCCTGGCCGAAGTCTCACAGAAAGGTTTATCTAGTATTACCAAATGTTGGGGAGTCAGTCCCTCAGCAGACATCTTAGGGTGAAAGTCTGATCGGAATCCTCTGCAGAGTATTGGAAATATGTAAGTTTCATTCTCTACTGTCTGACCAACTCTTCATTTGGGAAGGCATATTAGGTGGTTGTATATAACCCGCAGGGTCTCAGAGGGCCTTGTCCTTAAGTTGGCGCCCAAACTGGGACTGCATGAAGTGTAGACCCCTCACCGTAATCGGATCGTGGGGGCTGGGGTGGTGTATGGTCAGTCGGGTGGATCTGGCCCCACATCCATAAGACCGAGATTGGTTCTCGCAGCTGCCCTGCCCCTCCGATCGGGCGGATCCTCAGCTAATGGTCACCGGCTGGGGTCCTGAGAAAGCGAAACCTTGGAGCTGACCGTTTGGTCTGAAGAGTTGGCAATGGAGAATAACTTGACTTAACCTGAGTGCACCAGGTGAGCGGTTTGATTCTTGTAAAATGATGCCTTGCTTGAACGACACAAGCTTGTGGGCTGTGTCTGGTAGAGTCTGCGGACTGTCTTGTCTTGAACTTGGTTGGTCTGCGGACCCTTGAGGGACACAGAGCGCTTGTGAGCAGTCTACCAGGCCAACTGGTAATTGGCCTCTTTGTGAAAAGGTCCAGGACTATTGACAGGTAATCTGCCAGACCAACTGGTAATTGGATTTGCTCTTGACAAGATCTGGGACTGAGGCCTGTCCTCTTGTATCGGCACAGACTCTGAACTGTCTTGGGTGCAGTTTGTGGACTGTCTTGGTTTGAATTTGGCTGGTTTATGGACCCTTGGAAAAGACACAGAGTGTTCGTTAACAGCCTGCCAGGCAAACCAGAAATTTTTCCTGCGCTCGAAAAGGTCTGGAACTGTTTGCGAACAATCTGCCAGGCCAACTGGTAATTTGGACTGTGCCCGAAAAGGTCCGGGGCTAGTGCCTGGCTTCATGAACTTGGTACAGTCTCCGGGCTGTCTACTTGTCTTGGTGCAGTCTTTGGACTGTTTTGTTCCAATGCAGTCACTGGGCTGACTTGTGGTTTGATTGTTGTGTTATTAGGTTTGTGGACCGACGTGGGAGGTGGTGCTTGTGAAATGCTTGTTTGTGTGAATAGCAACTGTGATTTTCCCGCGCCTAGTGTTGCAGTGCGCAGCACTGCTCGTGCAGCACGAGACCTTTAGTTGGTTAAAAATGCGGTTTGGAAGCTGCTCTAGGAATCGCACACTCGTGGCTGTGCTTTTCCTTTTGTGGCCCGCTATTGGCCTTTGCATGTATCTTTTTTTATAAAAGACTGCATTCAATTGGCCAAAGGCGGGCACATTGCTCTGCCCATGGCCTATTGGTGTCTATTACACGCTTGGTGCGCGTAATAGACACCAATAGGCCATGTGGTTTCAAATATCGTGCCCAGACACAGGCGCAGTAATTGATACTACTGCTCAATGTGGTGCGTGGGCGCACCACTCGTGGGCTTCTGCTTTTTTTAAGTTGAGTTTCCAGATTTATAACATTCTTCTTGATTTTGAGGGCTGGGCTTGTTTTCAGCTTCTTTTGGTGAGCCTCGCGCTTTTTTCAAAGGGAGTGGTGCTTGTTGGTAGTTAACACCACCAGTCATGTTTGTTTTTAAACGGTTTCACCTGACTTGTTTTACAGAGTGGTCACACTCTCTGCAACTGGTGGAGCAAGTCCTTTTCGTATCCATGCCCCACCAGCAGGTCTCCCATCGCCCACTGCTCTCTCAGCAAACAGGGAACAAACATCGGGGAGGTGAGGCCAGCTCGCTCTCATGCTGTTCGTCCTTGTTTTGCCTTCGATCTAGACCCGTATCAAACAACAGGCCCTGCTGCTTTAACTTTTAGTTTTGATACTGCGAATATTTACTGGCTGCAAACGGATATCATCTTCTGTAAAACACCACCAGCAGCAGTCTCAGCCCTATCGCTGTTCCGCCCAGGCCCCTTGACCATAATATACAAGTTAAGTAATGGCCTGCCACCCTGTCTACAGGAGCCAGCGATTCTTACTTGCAATGTTAGAAATGGGATTTCTGGTTGGCTAAGGCTTGCGCCAAAGCCAGGCAGAAAGCACCAATCTAGTCAAGGGTGGGGAGTTACACGCCAAAGATAACCCCTACTCACCCCCTTGGTAACTTGGCATGAGCAGTCAGGATTATCATGGAGGCCATGTGTAAAGCGTTTGCGCACGCACACAGCAACAACATCCCAGGCACACTACAAAAGGAACTCCACACAAGGATATATAAAAAATAGCCTTTGTATTCTCATAACACATTAGAATATTAATCACACAATATACACTGTACCAACTGACACGGGCAATATTCACAAGGGATTATATACACATGACAGGCCCACATGGACCACTGTCATAACCATCACAAAGCGAACTTGTTAAAAGTAAAACAGATCATAAACGTACAACCAGTAAACACTGGTAATCACTGTACTTAGCATCAGCCTGTAACATAAACTACATTATGCACAGTCACATCAGGCGCGAATTACATTCTGTACCAACCTCACCAGCATAAACACATTATGCAATCGCCTCAAAAGTCTAAATGCATTAGACCCTAACCTCCTAAGCATAACTCACATAAGGGGCATGCATCACAGAGAACATAATCTCACTAGCATAAAACATAATATGCCAACCAACCTCATATTCATAGACCATATTTATAGGTATCAAACAGGGTGGGTAAAACATACTAAATGCATTACATTTCATAGTACCACATCGCACCCTACAAATCTAACAATCCCCCTGGCCAACTGGCCATCTCAGAAAAGGGGCTCCAATGTCCTGTGTCCAGAATGTCAGGGCGTGCTGCCAATGCAGCGAAATCCAATTGCACCACTGCACACACCTAAATGGTGCAGCTGGCACTAAGTGCTGCGCAGCTGCAGGGATAGGCAAAGGAGTACATTTCACTCCTAACTTACAGTCCATGTCCCCTAAAGATTTGCGGTCTAAACGATGCAGCTGCCGACTACTTGCTGTTCGGCTGCAAATACTCAAATGAGGCCTGGCACCACTGTGCTGCTTCTGTTCCCCCGAGGGACTGCCAAAACGTGGGCACCACTGTGCCACATCACGGGGGAAAACATGGGCCCCTCTGGGCCCTCTGGGAAATAATTACGCCCATTGTTGGAGCCCGCAGGCTCAGAAACAAAACATGCCCCATGCTGGAGCCTCCGGGGGCTCTGGGAACAGATATGCCCCCAAACGCTAGAGCCCTCTGGTTCTTAAAATGAATATGCCCACAACTGGGGCAACAACGGGCCCCTCTGGCCCAGGAAACAACTAGACCCATGAAGTTGCAGCAGCCCGCCACTGTGGCCCCACTGTGGAAATCAGCCCAACACTGCACACACGAAGAAACTGCCCTCAAACGTTGGACCGGCACGCTGCTAGATGGGGCCACTCATACTCGGGATCTTGCACCAGCACTATTACTCAGAACAACCATGGAACCCCACTCACCGGCTCCTCGTGGGTCACGGTGCTGCTCCTCTCTGCTGCTGGACCGGCCTCACTTCTCCCGGTATCTGCGGCGCAGCAACACGCGTGGCTCCGTCTTCCACACAGGAGCACCTCCGGGATTCTTTCAGCGCTTCACCCAGGCTACCCTCCTGGGACCAGGGGCTTCACCTGACATGTGCGGGGCTCCCCTTAACTCATGGGAGCCCCTTCCCGACCGCAGGCTGCTTCTGTGGATGCCGGGCTGGGCTTCCTCGCAAAGGCAGAAGTCCTGCCCAGCGTCAGGTGCCATGTTGCCTGACTTCCTGTTTTGAGGAAGGGCCGTGGCAGTGACTTCGGCGGCATAAACGGGTTGGCACCCGTATTTTAAACATCACAATAAGCAGGGTAGGCTCCTGCTAGGCCGCATAAAAAGAAGAATGAAGAGGGGTAGGCTCCCGCCAGCGGAGGCACCACAATGCAGGGTGGGCACCCGCTCGCGGCAGCATAACAGGGGAATCCCTCACTAGGCATTCTCTCTTCTCGTCAGGCAGCGCCGCGCTGCCAAGACCACGCATTCCTACTTCCTTGGGGAATTTAAAATACAGCGCTCCCTAGGCACTGGGAAAGCAAGAGGTGCAGTGCTCAGGCAAGTCAAATAACAAGCAAAAGGTCCTAGCAGGTGAAAAGGGCATTGCAGGGCCCAGGGAGGCAAGCCCTCATGGTAGTCCCCCTGGGCCCCAGCAGCAGCATGCCCTGGCAGGGACAGGATTCAGAAAGCAGAACATTTTACATGGGGTCACAGACCCTTTTTATACCACTCAATGCTTTGTCTACAGGTGTAGGGCAAGAGGAGAACCATATACAGATGGTTCAGGAGCACTTTATTTTGCTCAACTCCTCTCTCCCTTTCACAAGACAGGCCAGGGACATCAGACGCACCACAGGGGTGGAGCCAGCATTGTGGAGGGAAGGCACAGCCCTATTCAGGTCCCGGGTGCAACACCTCCCTCCCATCTACATGCAGACCTCCTTATTTTCCCCCGGGCAGACCCATCCTGGCTCTTGGAGCCAAGCACAGCAGCCAGCCCCTGTCAATCACAAGCCAGACATGCAATTCACATCAGGCAGGCAGACACTGCACACAGAAATGCCAACTTCAAAAAGTGGCACTTCTCCACTGGTCACAATAAATCTGCGCACACCATTGCACAGCATTTATTCTCACAAGTTTGCACATACTAAACTCGCCACTGCACACCTCTTATTCCAGTAACTACCAGGGACACACATCTTCCCCATGCATTCCTATGGGAGGGCAGGCCAGTCTCACCACACATACAAGGAGAGCGCACGCACTTTACACTGGGCCACAGTGCTAAAGTGCGCAGAAGGCCTAAAATCACCAACACTAGGTTACAGAAAAAGGCTAGGAGAACGCAAAAAGTTTCGGGGTGAATCGGCCAAAAGGGCCAAGTCCAACATGCAGGATAAAAGCCTTGCCAGGATCAGGTTTTGCCAACATTTTACACAAACGTTTTAAAAACAGTGCTCTGTGATTGCTGAAATTTCCAGTTAATAAAGCTGCTTCCCCTTGGACAGATAGCCAACTTTCATTTTCATCCTTTTTATTTCCTCTGCTAAACAAATTTCTTTGATAGCAGCAGTGCATGATTCAGCCTTCAGGATTCGTCTGCGGTTTACATTTTGAAAGTTATTAAACCAAAAGTCCAATGCTCCATCATTTAGTTGTGTAATTTTTAGAGAGAGCGTTGAAACACATTCGAGGAGCGGGAATTGTCAAAGGAAATTGATATTTTCATACTGCACAAAGTTAATATTTTTTCCGGTTTTCACTCGATTGAATACATTTAATATTAGCGCTTTCTTCATCACATAGCATGTCAACTGCAACATAACTATGATAAGACCCTTATAATTTTCAGCACAGTCCGCTTCGGCCACACGTGTTTATTTACTTGATTACTGTTCCTTTTCGGCACAGTCTGCTTCGTCAGTTTACTTATTTATTTACTTCCATTCGGAGCATTTATCATTTTCAGCACGATCCGCTTTGGCTACCCATTACTGTTTGTTTTTGGAACGGTCCAATTCCGGCCATGCTTGTTTATAAGTTTGAGCCTGGTCCGCTTGGCCGCTCTTGTTCTTGTTTGTGGTAATGCTGTACTTAGTTCCTGGCAAAAAGCTTTTGTTACATTTGGGTGCAATATGACAGTGCCCAGGCTCCCTCAGCCTCTCTCTCCATCTATTTTCCTTTACCGTTCTGCTTCTTATGTTGTCACAATGTTTCCTGGTTATGTGCGTGTACATTTTGAGTAACCTTTTTACAAATTGGTTTAATTTTGTTTGTGACACTTAGTTGGAAATGTAAGCAAAAAGCTTAAGTAATGCATTAAGTTTACCTTTTAAATGTGCAGACGTGACACTATTCAGCCATCTTTCCAACTGGGTAATAAACATCAAATTGTGTTTAATGGTTGTCATTGTTTACTCTTTTTGTGATGAGTGCTCTAAACTACAGATTCCTCAATTTGCGACTCTCCGCAGATGCCTTACAGAGTCTTGCAATAGCTTCTGCTTGCTGGTAAAAGGCACCATGGGACTCCTTGAAGACCCAGTCTCGCATCTGAGCACCTCCCCTTCATGTCTGACGCCAGTGCCAGATTACCTGCACTGTTTGATGTGGACCTGGAGCTCCTCTCTTTTAGAGTTCAGTTCTTCCAAAAGTCTTGCGAGTTATGCAGTGTGCATGGATGTCTCCATTGAAAATGACAGGCTTCGAACCATGTTAAACATCTCGAAAGGAGATGCCTGTCACTAATTAGCACACCGTCTGCCCGTGATGTCTGAGGTCTAAACATGACTTCGTGTCCTGTGATGCATGCTCCCTGATGCTTGCCAATACCACCAAGAAACAACAAGCATTAGCAATGCTGTAGGGATCGCATTTAAGCGAGTTTGAGCTATTGACATTGTAAATAACAATGCCTTTTATGCAGTGCTTAATTTGTAAAATATGAAGTCCAGGTGCTCAACTGTTTGTCCGAGGCCGCACCTACTTTCCCCAGACTCCACCCACTTCCTCCACTGGCTCCACCCACTTTATTGATTACACCCACATCCTCAACTGGCACTGCTAAAAGTCAGATGTAATAGCATACGCCTTCTGATAACTGTACGGTAAGTTAGGGGTTAAACTATCGATCTGTTTGGATAGAGCTGCATGGATTCTCAGCCAAATTAATTGGAAAATCTGCAACCCCCATCCTTCTTCCTCCTCCTTCATTACTTTGGATCTGCAGCCGCTGGTCCATGTCCTGGTCACAGTCACTGTAATCTTCTTTCATGAAAGCATGGTCACCAGAAGGCGCCATTTCCCCACCTTCCTGACATGAGACCTGTCAGTAATATCTCACATCTCGTTTCCTACCTCACTATGCCTACAACTTCCCAGATTGTGCCACTGGGTGATTTCCAAAGAGACCCACCTTTGAATAATTAAAATTAAATTAAGTTAAAATAATTATTAAAACATGTAAAAAACAAATATCTGGAGGTGGGGGCTTGAGCCTTAATGAAAATGGTAAGGTATCCATTTACCACGTTACCAAACTAGTTACCAGCTTTATGTCCTTTTAGGGTATTGATATTGCATGCCTTGCTGCACAATGTGCACATTGGCAAAAAACATGGGTGTGACCGTGGAGTGTATAATTTCTAAACTCCTTGGTGCTGACAACTTTTCCTTACATTTTTTGTTAAACGACTATGATGGAATTGTGCAACAGTAACATCTGTTGTTTTTACTGTACCTTGGGCCTGCTGCCAGGCCCTGCCTCCTGGTGGCTGGAGCTGTTACTCGCGGCACTCACTGCCCAGAATCAGATTCAGTGAGTACTGTAGTATGTAATACTCACTGCTGGTAGCGGCTACGCCGGGCCCGGGCTACTCCTCACTCCAACAAATCGCAAATACACGTCGCACCACAACAAAGTCGTCCGCCCTGGCGCCCGTTTGTGCTTGCTGTTGGTGCTGGCTGACTTCACTTAGACTAACTAACTTTCACTATTCTATTAGACTCTTTTTAGTGAACCCAACCGACGCTGCTGAACGTTCGTTGGTTCACGGGCTTCTGCTGTTCAGGGGGTACCAGTGAATACTCTTAAGAACAAAAAGGAGGGGATTCTGCCATTCAGGGGGGTCACCAGTGAAGGTTCTGAGGGACCAAAGGAGGGGTTTCTGCTGTTAAGATGTACACCAGCGAGGCAGCGACGCTTCTCAGGGGCAAAGCAGAGGAGTTTGCAGGGGTCCCACTTTCTAAGATTAACTCTCTCGAAACTGAGCACTCGGATGCTTGCGTTATCCAAGCACCAAGGCTTTAAGTGAGGCGGGTCCCGCCGGTGCTCAGCACCGGCAGTTCTAAATAGCAGGTGCCGAGACAGTTCTCCATCAGGCTCGCCATTGTTTCCCTCACCCTCAGGATGAAAAATTAAATCTTAACTCTGCAGCGGTCCCACCCTTCACTGCCTTTGATGTAGTTTCAAAGTCTCGCTATTGTACTTTCGCAGTCGCCTCATTTCATAACGGAAGCATTTTCAATATTCTATGCAACAAAGCCATGGTTGTTGCTTATTTATCTTGTGCAACTAACAATCATTAACGAAACCAATAGCCCTGGCTTGTTGTAGGTTTAATATTACTTGTTGTATCATATATCTGGATGCAAGGACAGAAGAATCAAAATACCAGGGAAGCACAAGTTTTTAGCTTAGGTGTTGAAAAAGCTCACCCACTCGGACTATTAAAAAAATATTTCCACTTATCTACAGCTGTATGTAATGGGTGTATAAGTCAACAACCTAACATTCTGGCAAACATAATGTATTAACGACTTCAAAATATAGACCAGAAACTCTTGCCTTAGGGAAAGCCAAAGTGCAAAAGACACTTCAAACACGGGTCTCAGTACTCCAAGAATCAGCGAGATTAGCCATCACAGCAGGAGTGCATAACAATATCCTAAAAAATAAATAAAAAAAATAAAAAAATAATAATAATTTACAACAAGGGGTGGTGATGGACAGAGTCTCTGAATTAAGCAGAGTACTCTCACCCAGTCAAGAGATCAGGGCTAAATCCAACACCGTTATTTAGCTCATTGCACCATCCCAGTTTCAGAACCTGGCTGTATGCAAATAAGTCTGTCCCTGTAAGACAGCGAACAGGACAGGACACTTGGAGCAGGCGATTCATTCATTATAATAATTAGGCAACTCTTTCAACTAATCGCCCGTGCACACGGCTACTCCATCCGTTCACCCCTGAAAACGTGAAAGACCACTATGACTCGGACAGTGGTGAATTCGCGCGCATTACAATGGGAAAAAAATCTGCGCACACTGCTTGCCTCCCACAGCCCCACCCCCCACAGATTTGTTGAACCAAAAGTAAAACTGAATCCAGGCAGCCCGGGCCGGCCCGCGCAAAATTATCATTAGACATCAGTCAGTGATCATCAACATAAAAACATATATTATATCCCCGACCCGGCCTTGCCATCATCATAAGACATCAATATAAAACATATATTCACTAATGAGTCGTATCAGATTATAATCAAATAGTCGGAGATATTTGAGATTCATTCATTCTTCGTGAATCACAATACTGTTCTCTTGCCTTACACAGGCATGCCCCGCACTGCCCGCAAAACAGTCATTTTGACTATGGGACCGTCACCCGGAGCATTAAGTAGTTAATGAGCGGGACTGTGGGGATGTGGGACGGTAGGACAACCCTGATGCACGGGGGGAGGGGGGGAGGGAAGGGGTGGGGGGAGGCAGGGAGGGGGTGGCGAGGCGAACATTATGAGGCTGCCGCGCAGCTTGACATTAACTGATTAGGCCACGGCGCAGGCCCTGCCTCACCGGGTGCTGCTGCAAAGCTCTGTTAACTCAAGAAATGATTAGGCCTGCCACTCTCACCTGGTGCTTAGCTCTAATTTCCGAGGCCACCACAACGCGGCCAAAGTCATCCGGTCGTGCTACTGTCTACTTTTGTGCGGCGGCCGTTGAACCACGATACTCGCTGGTGAGGTGCGACCCTGCGGGTATGCTGGGGCGTGCCAAAAGCAGCGAATGCGCGCGCATTGCATGCCATCTGGAAAAAATCTACGCCTGCTGCCGCGCACAGCTCCAACGGCCCAACCCCCGCAGAAGACCAGGCGCCCTGTCTAACTCAGTGTACCGCCCACTGATCCGCGGCAGCTGGGCCACCAGTGCCTGATTGAAAAGTAGTTAACTCTTGAAGAACAGTTCTTCAAAATCACCAGTCTTTCATCAAGAAGACAACCAGTACGTAAAACAGCAGCAGCACTTCTTACAGACAAGCAGCACAGCACACACTCTGTGCTATGCCACTAATTATAAATCAATTACTGACGTGCACTAAATGCGTATAGCCCCGGCCCTGATAATTAAGTGCCGGTGCTAAGCACCGGCAAGCACCGGCACAAATTAAGCACTGCTTTTATGTTTGTTTTCATTTACAATACCAATAGCTTAAACTCGTCTTTTGAGTGGTAATGGATACTTTGGGAGTGTTGGTTTCTAGGGGGTTGCAATATTATTAGCAATGCCAATAGCTCAAACTTTAATAATGCGAGAACTATTGCATTTTCCTTTTTTTTTACAGTCTGAGGACCGTCTTTGGGAAAAGTGTTTGCAATTTTCTTTGCTATGCAAAATGATGAGTGTGAAACCTTTTTGACAATGTCTGGCATTAGCTTAATTTGGTCTCTTGTTGTCATTATGTTCTGCAGATGCCCATTGGAAGGATTACACTCTAAATTTTGAAGAAAAAAATAAAATAATAATACATGAATAGAAATATGGTTTGATCAGAAATACTAGCAAGAATGTACATTTGTTTTGACATAGAAAGAGTGCAACATGAGCAAAATGTAAGGAAGGGATGCGCTTTTAAGTTGAAAACAGTGGTGTGATGATTCAAGGTAATGTATCTTTGTGCTCAACAGACACGTTTTTTAAAGGTGCAGTAGGGAAAGGTGAAATACATGCTCATAATTCAGCAGCGCTGAATGTGCTCCCTCTCTCTCTCTATGAAAAAGGGGGAGGCAGGAGTTCTGAAAAGGGAGCAGTGTGTTTGTATTTAGAGCTTTCCAGATTCAGACACAAACTGCTAAGTGGGTGGATTTCCACAATAGAACGTGTATTTAATTTGGAAAAAGTGTTTCAAGCTCTCCATGCAGTGAGTGTTTAGCTGAATAAAAAGGATTTTCATAGTTAAGAGACAGAGCTTGGGAATTCAGTTTGTGGCCGCTTGCCATGACCATCAGTGTGATAAGGGAGGAAATCCCAAGGAGGGGGCTTGTCCAGCAGGGAGACTCAGAGCAAAGCAGCGGACAAGAGAAGATGGGGGCCATACCCAGCTCCTCACACAGGCAGAGATGCACAGCGGAGAGCTACTCCACTGAAGGGCAGAGCACCAGTAAAATAATGGTAATTGGGTACAGCTTGAAAGAACAATGCAGGAGCTAAAAGATTTGGTTCATGAGTTTTGTGAATGTGTGTATTTAGAGTTTCCACAACATTGTGGGATAGAATGTCCTGGAGCCAGTTGCATGAGATTCTTTGTGAATTGGATTAATGTTTTCTGATAAGATTAGTGAGCACTTGCAGCAAAAAATGGTTTGTTTGCAAAGAAAGCTGACAGATGGGCTTCTGAAGGATGAAGGGTACTATAGTGCTGTCAAGGAATGAAGCAGAAAAAGTTTGAGGAACAACTTATGATGGGACAGAGAAGGTTTGCACAGAAAAGTTTTCAGAATAAGTTGAGTTTTAAGGTGTTGTTTCACCGGATGGAAGTAAAGGTGTTTGTGCAAATGCAGGTATGGCTGTTGCACTGGTGGAAAAAGTGTCCTTTTGCCATCTTTGTAACATATTTGAGCATTGGTAGAAGAAATGTAAATGTAAACCTGATGCAGCAAATGGAAATGCGCAAACACAGAGATAAATGCAGGCGCAACTTGTGCCAGTTCAGCAAATGCAAATATCAATTCAGAAACAGGTACCAATGACTCGAGTTTTTCAAGCCCAGATGATCCCACAAAATATGGAAAATGCTCAAATTAATTTAAATCAGTTGACCAGAGCAAATGCGAATTATTTCCAGAAACAAAATAAGAACCCAGTTTAACTGGTTGCTGTATATGAAATTGAGAGATTTAACGTTAAGATTTCGGGAATTACCACGTCCATTGTGAATACAGTGGAAGGTTCAGATTTACCCCACTTAGGAAAGAATACCAAAGTTGCAGGAGTTTTAAAAAGAGAAACTACAAACACAGTTTAAGAAAAGGTTGCAGCAAAAATAGTCTAATTTGAGAAAAGCTACCAATTTCTTGCTTGTGACTCAGGCCTAGCAGGAAAAAAATTGTTTTACAACTTAAACTGCACAGATTACTGTACACCCGATGATGTTAATGATCAGAGTCCTGAGACGTACATTATAAAATGGCCCAGCTGGAGACTGCTGTAGCATTGTTTTCAGAACAGTCAATTTGCAAATGCTGTCCTTTTCTTTCTGCTGTTTCTATCCTTGCAGTGACGTTCAGGCTGTTCTGGTCGTTGCTGTCTGAGGAAAAATGAGGGAGATAAGGTGTCATTTAGATTTTAGTGGACTGGATTTTTGTCTTGAAAGAGGAATTTGTTTGTTTATTTGCAGATTCATTTTTATTGTATTTTTGCACTAGCGACTTGGTTGTAGATTTCATGTGCCTTGTTGTGGATGTTTCCGGATTTGGTTGAGAAAGGTGTTGGTGAGGAGAAGGCTGGTACATTATATTAGTCCCACATTTTGATTGTGTTTAAAATTTATGACTGACCTGTGTGCAGTTCAAAGGAAAAATAAAAATGTGGCCCTCCAGTTGCTGCTCAATATTTTTCTGTCACTGATCTAAAGCGCATTCTTTGGCAGTATTGCTTATAGAATATATGATAGATCTTTGTTTGGAATAACATTGGCTGGTAAGAGATATAGGCTCTGCTGTGCCTTTTAGGGCCATGCAGAAAAACAGGGCATCTATACAAAGTTTCAAAATACAAGGTAGTTACTTGCTCATCATTTTAAACACAGCAAAAGTTGCAGGGCGGTACAGTCACATAGTGTTAGACACGGCATCCTTGGTGTGGTTTCCACTGACTTGTTGCTTCCACCTCCTACATGTTGGTGCTGTGCTGGTTTTATTTTTTGCTAGCTTGGATGTTGTGGGTATTTTGCCACTGCACATCAGTGTCGCAGTGCGAGTGCTTTCTGTGTAAATTGATATTGTGTTAGGTGCCCCCTTAATGTCATAGAGGATTTATTAGTAGATCCCTAGTGAAGTGCACTGATGGTGCAAGAGCTAGTAAATAAATAGCTACAAGTAGACTTTCGGGATTGATTGTGCCACCCACATAGGAAGCCTGGAAAAGTTGCCTCAGGCCTGCCACCGCAGCGCCTGTGCACAGTTTGTACATAGGACACATCTATGGTAGTCCAAGGCAGAGTGCAGTGTTTGTGCAACGCATATGTGTGTGGCGTGTCTTGGTGGTGAAATGCGGCATTTTTCACTTTTTCACCATTAATGGACTGTCCTGCTGATAGACCGGAATGGGGTATTTTTGTAACATTTAACAAGTATATCCTTCATAGGGACAAGATAGAGAATAGGAATGAGCTCAGAATCTGATAATACATATTAAAGTAAGTATGGTTATTAAGGTCTGTGTTTGAACACAGCACCTTTAGGATACAGATTTTATTTGTCCAACATTAATGTGCGTTTCTGTCTTTTTGTGGATTGATTGTCTTTTTGGTGTGGTTTCCTTTTATGATGTCTTTACTGTGTTACTGTGCCTATTGGTATACATCCTTTATACATTGCCTTTGGGATAACTCTGCTTGTGAGAAGCTACAAAAGGGGTAAATATTGTCGACAGGAGGTCATCTGCTTAGGTCACCTACTGTCAAAGGGTGGTAGGGAATTAGCTCCTTGTGTAACTAACATTTGAAACTGCATTTTTTTTCTGTGGCTCCTGTGTTTGGTACATATTTTGCTGTATGCTGTTTGTGTTGTAAGTACACAAGACGGCTTGTTGTGTGCTTTTTGTCTTTTGAGCCTGCTCAAGCTGTCTAGGAATGGTCATGCTGATGGCCATTTCTATAAGACAATGGGTTGGACTCGCTTTAGTCACTCATTTCACAGGATGCTGTGAACATGCCCTTGAATAAACAGATATTTAGCACCTCACCAGTGCATGTCTAATTGGCTATAAAAAATACACAGTTTGCAAAAATTGTCATGATTAGAAAAATGTGTCACCTTGAAGTCGGCCAAGTTACTGCCCCTAACTTCTGTAAATTGGTGGAATAGGAATTGAAGTGGAGATGAAAGGACAGTTAGACTAGACTGATTTTCCCTTATCTGACCCTTAAAGAAACTATATGTCGGTGGCTTTCGTTTGAATGCCCAAGTGGCACCACCATCGGTGTTCATGTTACCACAACACTATGTACATTTGTAGAGACCTCACAAGTCCTTTATTAGTTAGTCTGAGTAACTTGGTTGTAACAACTGGGTTGATGTGGGATAGAAAAATGTGCTTGCAGAAAATGATTAAAATGAAATAAAAGAATGTTTGTAGTAGGCCCTGCTGGGTGGGTACTGAAGTCAAGATGTCTACGTTGAAAGTAAGGCACATTGCCAGGATGAGACTTTGCTCAGCCCGTGTACTGTATGGTGCACATGAAGCACAATACTAGGAAGGGTGCCTGTATTACCCCTGTAATTGTGGAACACACATTTTAGTAGTTAGCAGTTTGAAGAGCACGTAGCTCTACAGGAGCTTGTTGGAATAACAAGTTTTGCTGGAGAATTCATGTACTTTCTACATTATGCTTAATTTGCCAGTTATATATAATTAGCAATTTAACATTTTCCTGCCACAACTATAACGTGAGAGCATGGTCACAAAATCCAATACTTATGTTGGCTCCCTAGGACAAATAATTCTAGAGGTGTCTGCAGACCTACGCAGGAGCGAAGGTTCACAAAGTAGAAGCTGTGTTGTGATCTCTATGACTTATTGAACACAAGCTTTCTAAGACAAGAAACACAAAAAAAGAGTTGTTTCTTTGAAATTCCTTTTTTAAGGTTCTTTAGATGAATAATATAAGAATATACAGATGCAATGATTCAGAGTATGTTCGTATTGTTTTTCTTTATTCTTTCAGAGCTTGGTAATTGAATTAAGGCTTACCCTACTACTTGGGATTAGGAGAGAAAAAAATATAATTGTGTAACATTTTACCCTTGCCAGTTCAATAAAAGTTCCTTTTATACTCGCTAATAGGTCAGGGATGCCCTTTAATCACAGGGAGAGAGAGAGAGGGGTCGGGCGTGCCTGGCTGCTTGCTATGGAATATCCATGAATACGATTGGGGCAGAGCAAAGAAGTGCTGGACGACACAGTACCACCGAAAAAGAACGCGAGAGAGGGGCGATCCAGGAGCCCCAGCCTTTTGGTCCACCTGTGCTTAAGTTCTAGCCCATTGATTTCAGCCTGTGGGCTCACCTGTGTTTGAGTCTCTGCCCCCCTGGTCCCCTCGAGTCTGACCCCATTTCTCCTTGACCCCCTTGTGCCCGAGTATTGAAGCACCATTTGTGCCTTGACGGAAAGGCAGTGCAGCAGAGGGAAAGATGTATTAGTAGGGATGGACTTCATGTATTAAGAATAAGGGGCAGGTACCCTGTCTACGGTACCAGCAAGAGGGGACAGAGATTGGTGCACTGGTCTGAACACTGGACAGGATTAGTTAAGGGTGTTCCCCATGGAGGGAGGATGGCCTATCCTGAGTAAAGAGGATTTTTCCGGAAAGAACTAGACGAGTAGCTCCACTTCAGATGCTCAACAGCGCCTACGCCAGATGAACAATAGAAGTCTACCAGTGATGGCTCACTAAAAGACACTGGAAAGAAGAGTTTTGCCCATCCTGTCCCCTTGTCACCAATTCCATTATGTTGCATTTCTATCCCAATCACCATGTATCCGTTTGGTCACCCAATTGAAGTGCAAGTTGCATCCCTAGTTGTCATTGTACTAATAATAATGTTAGGAACATCCTACTCCCTGAATGAGAAGTATCTTCCCAGGTTCATGCAGCACCTGCTTCTCTTGTGAACATGTATTTGTTACTTTGGTCGCTCGCACAGGGGAGCACCGGAGGACATAACATGATGATATAAATGTCTAGATTGGTTTACCTTCAATTCAGTTCTCCAGTTCTCAATAATGCATTTAGTGAGTCTTGCCCAACAAAAGAATGTGTTTAGTAGGCGAAGATCTTCCATGATAGTTAGTATGACAGTTTGTTTTTGGACCCCCACTGTATTTGCTGCCTCATCTACGAACTGTACCCATCCACAGTTATAATATAATGTATGTGACAGAACTAATAGACCCTTGTATACACTGTCTCCCAGTTTGTTGCATTTACTGCGTAAGTACATTAACTGCTAAGGAAAGGACATCCATACAGTACAAGCGTTGAGATCATGTTTCAGAAGGAGATAGAAGGGTTGTTGACCATTGCGTAGATCTATTTTAGGTCAATATGTCTTTTATAGTTTCCCTGCTTCATAATAATGAACATTTGAATAGTTTTGATACTGTCTGACTATGACACAGTGTTGAAGAACATAGTAGTACACCAAGGGTATACAGCTAGGTCAGCTAAAAAGGAGGGTGCCTTACATCCAGAAGATTATATGAATGTTGATATACCTGTGCTGTCTTGTTTCCCTTTGTAATTTGAGTGACCATGCATTTTCTTTCTCCCCATTTAGAATTGTAAAGACCCTGCAGGATACCAATGAAGCTTTTAGCCACATATGCTAAAAGGAGGGTCTGTTAGGCTTGAAATTCCCTTTTCCAGTAATGCACTTGCTATGCAATATTAGGTTATCAATATTTGGCTAAATAGACGCCATTTTTATTCATGTAATGCAACCTATTAAGTTATCCTCGCTGCATGTAAGCTTTAGTTGGCTCGTGTGGCTTCATTTTGTATTTCGCAATCGTTATTAGACTGCTTGGGCTGTGCTTGTACTAGGCCTCATTCTTCAAATCTGCTCGCGTCAGCAGAACACTGTACTTTGTTATTATTTTCTCTCCTGTCCAAGGCTGTAACTCGACTTGTTAATAAGCTGATGTTCTGTCTCCATATTCCAATCTCAATGTGTTACTCCGCTGCCACGTTAGAAGACGCTGAGACTCGGCACAGTGGCGTTGGACCACTGATAGAGTATACTCATCTGGCAGGTGTTAGCTCATCTCTCTATGCCTCCTTTCTTCATGCGGGCTCAAGCCGGTATTTTTCCATTAGGGGCGTGGACGAAGTCTCCCAGAAAGGTTTATCTAGTATGACCAAATGCTGGGGAGTCAGTCCCTTGGCAAACATCTTAGGGTAAAGGTCTGATCGGATTCCTCTGCAGAGTATTGGAAATAAACATGAAAGTTACATTCTCTACTGTCTGACCGACTCTTCATTTGGTAAGGCATATTAGGTGGTTGTATATAACCCGCTGGGCCTTAGAGGGCCTCGTCCTTCACTGGAACCAGGCAGGAAGGATCAGTGTAATGAAGGTTACAGGTAAGTAATACAGATAATAAAGAGCTCACAATGTTGCACTATGCAGATTCTGCTCCTTCTTTTAGCAACCCGTTTGCTGTGATGAGGTTCTACTTGGTTAATCGTTAATCTATAAAGGCTTTGATGATATATAGGGATGGGGATGTAAAGCCTTCACTATATACCAGTACATTTATTACACTTGCCCTTAGTATTCCTATACCACCCATGATGCCAATGCTGGTCGGAACTTGGGGTGAGGTTTGCATGACTCAGGATTAGGCAATGGAGATTCATACCTTTTAAAACCGAAGATTCACCTCGACCTTCAGACATAGACTTGGAGTAAAGAAGATTATCAGTAAATTCTAGAGCCATATCTGCAGTCTTAAACAGGTTTATTTTGTTGAAATGATTGTGATCAGAAATGTCATGTTGTTTATAAACTCCCTTTTGCAGTAGACTCAATGAAAGACAGCCTACTGATTTGTTGATTTAATCTCATGTTCTTGAAATTGATTTCACATTTGCACTACATTTCAGATTTCACTAAAAGTGGCACCAGCTTATTCACATGCTGCTCTGAAATTGATTGTGTGGCTTGGGGAGTTAATGTACCTGTCTCTAATTGTGGAAACAAATACAGTTCTTTGCAGCTTCCACCATGTGATGATGAGTCCTGTCTAGTTTCTCTTTTCTCCACTCCAGAGTGAATCATTAATATAGCAGATATCCACACAGAATCTAGCACCAGGAATATATAATCATTGACAGACAGTGTGTGCATTTGGATGGTTATATTTCATGAAAGCGTAAAGAAGTATGTAATTATAGCCAGCGGGCCTTTGCTTCCCTAAAACACATGTGAAATTGTGTTTTTAATTGACTGGAACTCAGACATTGCAGCACCACTGTGACAAGATATCCAATTGCACCCACAACCTTTTAACCCCATGGTAATGAATAGAATTCACTAAATGTAAATGTAAATGTGGAGATGAGAATACAGCACAGGGAAATGGAAATTCTCCATCATTCCTTGGATATCATTATTTTTCTATTTCATACTTTCACGCCCTGCACTTCCTCCAATCCTCGCCAACCTAGAAAGAATAGTTTTTGCACATTATCTGCCTCTGGAACCACTGCAAAGAGAACTCTGTAGAGCATTTTGGATCCTAAGAATAGAATGATTGTTATTAACAGTGTGTGCCGTAAGCTTCCTGCTGTACAAACGAATACGCATGAAATGGTGCATGTTGTTGTAGCAACCAACGCTATACAGACCTACTTTGCCCATGTCTGCAATACCCAACAAACCTTGACAAAGTCAAGAGATCAGGCACTGGCTGAAAGCCTTGTGGGTTTGTCAATGTTTATTTGTTTTGTCATGATTTTAGAAAGTTTTTATTTCCTGGAACGCTGGCAGGCACTCGCCAATCTAAACAACCAACATTATTGGAAAACAAACTGATTTTTTGTTTCTAAAAAGCATACATTCCAAAAGGCACTGAAATTCTGCTTAGAGATGGAGCGGCTAGTGGTGGCTGGCGGTGATTAATAGAGTGATTGTTGAACCCTTTGTTTTATAGCCGGAAAGGCCGTTGCATATTTTTGCCTCTAGATCATGAAACTATTTACAGCTAAAACTAGTGTATGGATCTGAATAAAAATGATGATAATAATGCCTCAATAAGAAAGGGTAGTTTGACAAAATACCGTGTAAACAATAATTCTCCATTGACAACATTGACAATAGGCTCTCGTTGCCTCCAGGGAAAAGTCTGCCTGGCATTAACTACACCTGCTCCACAATGTGATGTCCTACCCGCTGGGAACAGACTTCATGCGAAGTCAAACCAGGTGATAACCATGAAGTTCAATTGGAAAAAAAAATTAAAAAATTAAAACAAAAAAAATGGGAGGATCAGAACAAACACACTTAAGGAGACACAGTAGGAGTATGAGGACATTCACAATGCCAGGTCTATACATCGTGGCAATCCGGCTGAGGCTCCAGGCTGCAGCCTGGAACCAACGCAGGATCCAGGAGCGCATCTTCCGGCTGCGGATAACACTCCTGGGCCAGACTGAAGAGGAGATATACTCCAAATACAGGCTGCATGGGGCAATGATAACCAAGCTCATCCGAGACCTTGACCCCCTGATGCAGCACCCAACAAGGAGGACCAATGCCGTGCCCGCCCATGTCCAGGTCCTGTGCTGCCTGCACCTCCTGGCCTCCGGAAGCTTCCAGGGGATAGTTGCATATGCAGGGAGGATCTCCCAGAGCACACTGTCAGGCTGCCTAGGGAGTTTCCTGGATGCCATGCTGACCCGGATACACTACTACATAACCTTCCCAACCACCCAACAGGACTTAAACCAAACAAAGCTTGACTTCTATAACACCGCGCAATTCCCCCATGTAATTGGATGCATTGACTGTACCCACATCCACATCTGCCCACCCGCTGAGACAGAATACATGTACCAGAACCGCAAGTCCTACCACTCACTCAACATACAGATGGTCTGCAATGCTAACACAATCATCCCCGACATAGTGGAGCACGCATGGTTCGTTCATCTTCAGGCACAGCGGCATACATACCCACTTGGCCAGGGGTGACTTTGGCGAAGGACACCTCCTAGGTAAGTTGACATGCCCACATACAGTATGTCAAGACCATCTAGCTGTGCATAACAGGTACTGACCCTCTGCTTCTATCCTTCAGGTGACAGCGCCTACGGCATCCGTGAGTACCTCCTCACCCCATACCTCAACCCTGCAACACCACAGGAACGGCGTTACAATGCTGCACACATTCACACAAGAAATGTAATTGAGCGGACATTTAGGATGTTAAAGAGCAGATTCCGCATCCTACACAAGACTGGTGGGGCCCTTAAATACCAGCCTGAGGTCTGCTGCCGCATCGTGGCCGTGTGTGCCATACTCCACAATATTGCAACCAAGCGGAGAATACCTGTGGAGATCTCTGGCAGTGAGTCGGAGGGGGACAACTGCGCACCTGCACATGTGGGTCATGCACGCAGGGAGAATCCTGCTGAAGGACACAGGCGCCGCAACCACATCACACTGAATTATTTCTAGTGCACTCATACCCCTCACACAACACTGCACTCATGCATGCCAAATGAAATGATGACATGAGTAGGATTTACGTTTGAAATACATTCTTATAATTATGTGAACAAGATCTTTCATTTACTTTTTTTGGTAAAAAAACATGTAAACTGTATTACGTCATACAGCCCCATGCGTGCGAAGCAGGCGTGCTTGTAACTTCAGCATGGCACTGCTGCTAATGTCCAGTCAATCATTGGCACCTCCAGCCAGATGCACCTTGTTGCCTCTCGACATCCACCTCGCCAGTATCTGGCCGTGATGCTGCACTGGGCCTGGTACTGCGGCGTCGTTCTGGTACCACCGGCAGGGACAGGCTGCTCAGACTGGATGTGCCCTCACTGGCATCATCACCCCCCCATTTGCATGGCTATGGCCACACGCCTGCTGATTTTGGACAGCGGTTGTGACCTGTTCCAACGCCCTAGCAACATCCTGGCAGCATTGCACTATTTGTATCTGCATTGCCAGGGACCGACGTGACAGTTGGGATGTTGCATTCCCAATCAGGTGGTTTGACCTGGTATATGCTGATAGCCAGGTCAGCAGCTGGCGGTGGCAGCGGCGGCTGATGTCCTGCTGCGACACCATGATTTGGCTGTTCTCCCTCACTGCAGCCGTAATCTCCTGCACGCTTTCAGTAAGCTGGTTCACATTTCACGCTGTCTTGTACAGCTGCAGCTGCATGGCTGCAATGTACCGTACCTGCTTTTGGTGGACCGCTAGCATCCGGCGCTCGATACCAAGCCCTGGATCTTGGGCATGTTGCCCCCTGTCAGCTCGTGTTGCCACGTTGCGCTACTGCGCCGTTGCGCTGCTGCCTTGGTGTTTGGAGGAAAGGACGACATTTGGTCGGCGAATTGGTGGCCCGCATCATTGGGAACATGCCCGGTACCTGCTGCCTTAGCTAAAAATTTGGGAGTCCTAATCGACCCTACCCTCAGTTTGCGTCAGCAGGTGAATAGAACAGTCTCCACCTGCTGGGGCTTAATCCATATCTTGAGGAAGATTAAGCACTATCTATCTCAACAGGCGAGAAAGCAAGTCGTGGTTGCACTTATAGGCTCTCGACTTGATTACTGTAATGCGCTGTATGCAGGACTCAACAAGGGGTTGCTTCAGCGACTACAAATGGTCCAGAATGCAGTGGCCAAGTTTCTGTTAGACCTACCCAAACGTGCGTCAGCCACTTCTGCAAGGAAAGCTTTACACTGGCTCCCGATTGAGGACAGGATTTCCTTTAAAATAATGTGTCTGACCTATGGGGCCTTGGCAAGAAATAGGGCAGGTGGGATAAGAGACCTTTTGGTTCCTTATATCCCCTCCAGAAATCTGCGTTCCGCTGATAAGTCGCTGCTATTAGTACCCCGCGTCCGCAGAGCTAAATAGGGTGGCAGAGCTTTCTCTAGTTTAGCACCGAAAATGTGGAACGCCTTACCTGTGGAAATTAAGTCCCTTCCTACTATGCAGTCCTTTAGAAAAGCCCTGAAGACTCGGCTATTTGCCAAAGCCTACCTGTAGTTCTGTTTTGCCTTCTTTTGAACTTTTTGATAGGCGCCTTGATGCCTTCGGGTTTTAGTTGCGCAATACAAGTTATTTTTCATTTCATTCATTCATTTCTGCCTCAACCGTCTGCTTGACTGCGACCGCACAGTGGCTGTGTGCCGTGTCTGCCTCCTGGGTGGTGGTGTGGCCTGTTCCACTGCCATGCGTGAGGCATGGGGTGGTTGCACTCCTCCTGTGGCTGCAGGGGTGGCCCTGTCCGCATGGGGAGTGGATGGTACTGGTGCTGGTGTGTGTGACGGTCCAGGTCGTGGGCCAGGATGGCTCTCTCCCTCCGTCTCCTCTGGGGTCTACTCAATTTGGAGTACCTCGCTGTCTGTGCTCTGTGGTTCTGCAGCACCTGTGATGTAAATGGATGCATGCTTAATGATACGAATCGTGCACATGGGATGTTGCAACATGCATGCAGGCTTGCATTCTCTGACTGGTTTTAGGGATATGTTTCACTTGGCAGGTCTGGCTGTGTGTGGCTATCAAGGAATTATTGTCACACTACAGGTCCCAAAATGCAATATGGCGTTTCTGATGTGCATGGACTGCATTACTGGGGTTATCAAATGGCTAGCTCTGGGGGCATGGGCATTGTTAGGGGACGGGTTCACAGTTGCATGGCTCTTACCTTGGAATTGTTGTGTGGGTCGGGAGGTGTCCAGCTGAGTGACCCCCATGCAGGCTGCTGGGTTGATGGTATCCTCAACAAGGTCCTCGAGTGGAGTGTTGTTCGCAACTGTGGGCTCTCCTCCTCCTGTGGCATGCTGCTCCCCCAGCCTCTCTGCTATGCGCTCTTTGGCACGGCCTCTGACGTCATACCACCTCTTTTACAGCTCATCTATTGAGCGCTGGGTCACTCCTACTGAGTTTACCTTCGCCCTGACACGCTGTCAAATGCGCCTTTTGTCTGCTTCAGGCACCGTCCTGGATTGCTTCCCAAAAAGCCTATCATGGTCCCTGCTGACTCCCTGGACCAGGAACTCCAGCTCCTGTCCAGAAAATTTTATTTTTATTTTCCTTCCAGTTGCACTGGTTCCTGCTGCATCCTGGGACATTCTGGAGTTGGATATATGTCCTGTTGTGGGGCTGCAGGGTGTGTCTGATGGAGCTCAGTGCTGTGCCGCTTCCTCTCTCCAGCTCTGTGTTCAGAATGAGTGAGGGAACTGCCTACTTCCTGGTTGTGATGTCATCATTGTGCTCGAAATACGACTTCCAGTTTTTGCAATCTCGCAATTTGCGAGATCGCAATTTGCGATTTCCGTAACTGCGAAATCGCAATTTCAACATGGGAAACGGAAGATTCTGCTATTTTGCGGCCGACTGCGAATCGCATTTTTGGAACGCTTTTTTTTATGCATCCCATTCTGCGAATTCTAATTTGCGATTCGGTATTTTTCGCTAATTAAAATTCGCAGAATCAGGACTTGATGCATCTGGGGGATAGTTCTGAAAAGCACTCTTGCAAAGAACAATCATAAGGACAAACATAGGACTCTACCATAAATCGTAACAGCTTTCCCCTTGTTTTTGTTGTGACACTACTTTCACCAAGAAAAAAGTCGTCAGTTTAATATGAGACATCAATTTCAGTTTGAAAGGAGACTTGTTTTTCTGGCACGACACGGAGGCCATATTATGCAAATCTCCTTTATTACCACAGCTCAGTAGCAACAATAGAATGTAGAACATCAATGAACATTCTGAGTAAGAATAAAGTCCCTTAGAAACCATCTCCCATCCTTTTTTTTTGCTGCTGCTCAGAAAAATAAGTACTCCTCCTTACTCTCTGACTTACTTTATTAATTACCTCTTGTTTTATGCTATACTTACAGTACATGGTAACTATTACAACAGGAACTACTTTCCCTGCAATTCAGCACATATTCTATTGATAATTTTACATGTTTCGTGTTTTTAAATTTCTCTCCCCGTTTGTGCTGTACATGTAACCTTTAGCCCTTTCCCTTTGGTGATAGGTCTCATTATAATATTTATACCCCCTCCGAATCTATTTCGGACCGGGTTCGTTGCCTATTATCCCTTAAATACACGCGCGCTCGCAAGCGGAATCGCGCTTCAGCTGACTCACCCTTGCGAGTCTCCCTGCCCCCGGAACACGCCTAATCCTCGCCGGGACTACACCGTGAAGACGGTGCATCCCTAAATTTATCGCAATTTTCCGGCCCCCTCGCAGCAATCGCTCGAGAGGGGCTGGATTAGAAAAATTGCCCTTGGCAACGCCCGACGCACGCGTAATGCGTGCGTGGCGGCCATTTTAGGCGATTGGGAACTCGACATTCAAGGCCTACTGAACGGCCATTTTAGGAGGTTGGGATCGATCACTACTTCGATCCAGTGACAGTTTAACCCCACAGACAGCCTCGGCTTTCGAAGATCAACAGCGTTTTTTAATCTAGAGTGCCTCATATATTTTTTCAACGAGCCTTACCTCATTATACCTCGATTCTATACTAAATCGAGATTTAACCCTTAATATATTTTTACTCTACCCCAGATATGTCAGACCCTATCCCTAACATTGAGGGAAAACTTGAAAAACTAGTCAACAAGGCCTTTGAAAAGGTCCTTGTCTCCATTGACGAAAATTTTAATAAGAAACTTGAGGCATTACAATCCCCCCGCCCTTCTACCAGCGGAAATGAATCAGGAGCAACTAAGGCTCCCAGAAAGCGGGCAATTGGAGGTAAAGAACGCAAAGATTCTAAAAAACCTAAGATATCCTCCGCCCTCTCACGCCCACGGGGTGGTGACAAGAATGGTGCCTCGGGCACCCCATTCGGGCAAGATGAAGGCCCAGAGCCCCCTATTAACATTGATTCCGATGACAATTCAGACCAAGAAATAGATCTGTCCTATTCGTCTGATTTTAATACTGATGAAGATGAAACACAAAATAGGGGAACAGGGAGCTCTGATGGGACACCTAAGGTCCTAGATAAAAACATAGCCCTAATAGACCCATTTGGAGACCCTATGTTCGACCCACTCTTAATTAAACACCCTCTGTCCCCCAAGTGGGCTCCCTCCCAACATGTGGGAGAATACCTCTCATTCTGGCTACGAAAAGAGATCCCACAGGAGGTCAGGACAAGACTTAGATCCGAATGTCCCAGACCTTCCCTACCTAACAAAATAACAACTACACCCGAACTTGATCCTAAGGTGGTAGCATTCATCTCAAAGACCTCTCGTGACCCTAGAAAAGGACTAGACAAAGGTCTTAGATCCTGCCAAGATCGCCTACTCGACTCAATTGGCCCAATAACAAAAATCTTTGAGATGGCAGAAACAGCATATCTACAGGACCGGCAGGTCGACCCTAAAGAATTGAGAGAGTGGGTCCAGAGGGCTATATGTCTAATTGGTAATGCCAATGCTGCTCTTTCCATTGAAAGAAGAAAAGGGATCTTGTTCAAGATCGACCCCAAACTAATTGAGTTAGCAAAAAACGAGGAGGGGGCATAATACTCAAGGCTTCCTCTTTGGGGAAGATTTTATTAAAGAAATGGCAAGATATGTCGGAGCATTTAGCTCTATTCAAAAGTCACAAAAAGATATAAAAAGAGTTTTCCAGGATCGTGTTTTTACACGGGCCGGGAGAATGCGGGGTCGTTTTCCCGGCCGAGGAAACTCAAATTCAAGACCCTTCATGTCTCGTGGAGGAGGCAGATTAAATACCAATAACTCCAGCAACTTTGGACAATTCTACCCTCAAAGGCAAAGACCCCGTGGCAGAAACTTCAGGGGCGAGAGAAGACAACGCTCCTTCTCTACAGGTAAGACTCTTGTCAGACCCTTCAGATACCCCTCCAAAGGTGGGAGGGAGACTACTCCTGTTTGCTGGGAATTGGAACCTAGTGACCAAAGACCCCTGGGTACTCAATACCGTAAAAGGTTACAAAATAGATTTTATAGACACTCCCTTTCAGACAAAGACACCAAGAGAGATTACCTTCTCTGGCAAAGACAAGGTATTAGTTTCTCAAGAAGTCCAGGAACTCTTGAAAAAAGGCGCAATAATAGAGAGTTTTTCTGTGGGTTTCCTGAGCAACATTTTCCTAGTAGAAAAGAAAAACAAAGAACAAAGACCTGTAATAAACTTGAAAGAACTAAACCAATGGGTGGTTTATCAACACTTCAAAATGGAGGGAATTCACCTCCTAAGAGATGTTCTAAGAAAAGAAGACTGGTTAACAAGACTCGATCTAAAAGACGCATACCTAACGATTCCTATCTGGAAACCCCATCAAAGGTTTCTCCAATTTACATGGGAAGGCCATCTCTATCAGTTTTGCAGCCTTCCTTTCGGCCTCTCCTCCTCCCCCTGGTGCTTCACCAAGGTACTTCGACCCGTCGCGACTTGGTTGCGACAAAGGGGAGTGAGGATGATTATTTATCTAGACGATATCCTCTTAATGGCCCAATCAAAAAAGACTGTCTCACTCCATACGGATCTTGCAATACGCCTCTTACAACACCTGGGTTTTGTTATAAATCTAAAAAAGTCATGTATAATTCCTTCTCAACAAACCCAATTCCTAGGCTTTTTAGTAGACACTGTAAAAACAGAACTCCGTCTTCCCAGCGACAAAGTGAGGAAAGTGAGGAAAGAATTGAGGAAAACACTTCATATGAAAGTCTTTCCCCTAAGATACCTGGCGAAAATCCTGGGCCTTCTTTCCTCCACAATTCAAGCAATATTTCCAGGACCCCTTCATTATCGGGCATTACAAAGACTCAAGTCAAGACACTTGAGATCCAACGGATCGTGTTCCCAACTAATTTCCCTAGACCAAGAATCCAAAACAGAACTACTTTGGTGGCTCAAAAATCTAGAGGCATGGAATGGAAGAGCCATTTTCGGAGAACTACCAGATTTAATAATAGAATCAGAAGCGAGTTTAGAAGGCTGGGGTGCCAGATGTGGAACCTCGTCAACAGGGGGCCGTTGGACCCAACAAGAAAAAGAATTGCATATCAACTGCTTAGAGTTACTAGCAGGCTCATTTGCGGTTCGTTGTTTCACTCAAGACTCAATGAAATGTTGTGTAACTCTACGAATGGACAATGTGTCAGCAGTTCGCTATGTCAGCAAACTGGGCGGTCCCCATTCCAAAGATTTGACAGACTTAGCGAAGGGCCTATGGTACTACTGTTTGAACAAAGGTATTTCAGTTGTTGCGGAACATATTCCCGGGCTGAAGAATGAAGTTGCAGATTGGTACTCCAGGAATTTCAGGGACTCCAGCAGAGATGTATTCCTATCCATCCAATCGATCTGGGGCCCATTCACAACAGATCTGTTTGCAGACCGTATAAACACCCATCTGAAAGACTTCTTCAGTTGGAGACCAGACCCTCAGGCCACGAAAGTAGATGCCTTTTTACAAGACTGGACAAACCTAGCACCTTATGCTTTTCCTCCCTTTTCAATGCTCCCTCGACTTCTCCTCCTTGCCCGACGTTACAATCAGAGCATGGTCGTGATAGCCCCTCTTTGGAGATCCCAACCGTGGTTTCCAATTATTCTGGAAATGAGCATAGATTTCCCAATCTTAATTCCTTCTTTCAAGGAAATCCTTCTAGATCCAGAGGGTCATACACACCCCCTTGTAGAGCAGGGCCTTCTAACTCTGAAGGCATGGAAGATTTCAGGAGACAATGGAGAGTCCCTGGACTTTCTTCAAATGCTTTCAGACTCATTTCTGAGTCGTGGGCACCTGGAACAAGAAAAGCATATAGACTGGCATGGAACAAATGGGTTCGCTGGTGCATTCAACGGTGTTACGATCCCGTTTCAACTGATCTAGTCAATGTTATCAATTATCTTTCAGATCTCTTTACTTCAGGTCTGTCTTACAGAACTGTTAATGTTTATAGATCGGCGATCTCAGCCGGTCATTCCTTAATTAATGGATTATCACTTGGACAAAATCTTCTAACTAGAAAGATAATGAGAAGCATGAGGGTTCTTAACCCTCCTGGCCCAAAATATACCACACTCTGGGACGTTACTCTTGTTCTTAGGACTTTATCTTCATGGGGAGATAATACTTCTCTTTCACTTAAACGCATCTCTTTTAAAATTACTGTTTTGTTATGTCTGGTATCTTTTCGAAGAACTTCAGACGTTAAGGCTTTAGACATTTCAAGTAGGGCTTTTCAACCTGAAGGAGTTTGCTTTTACCTAAAGAAAAGAACTAAGACTCTGTCCTCTACTATTTTCTATCCATTTCTCTCTACGAATGATAGACTCTGCGTGGTTAATTGTTTAAAAGAGTATGAAAAAAGAACGAAACATTTAAGAATGGATGAATCTCAACTCTTAATTTTTTATAGATCTCCTCATAAAGGGGTCTCTTCCCCAACCCTTGCTCGATGGGTTAAAAATGTTATGCATGAAAGTGGTATTGATATATCCATCTTTGGTGCTCATTCATTAAGAGGTGCCTCAGCCTCAAAAGCTTTCTGTTTAGGAGGAGGATTACAAGACATCCTTAGAGCTGCAGATTGGTCAAATGATAGTATGTTTAGAGCATGTTATTTCAAACCAATACCTAATGTGATTGATAATGTTCTTAATGCACTTTAAACTTGCATAATATGGCCTCCGAGTCATGCCATAAACTTTAGATTTTTCACAGCCTGCTGGGCAGAAAATCTGGATTTTATTAAGGACACGGAGGCTAATATTATCCCACCTCTTTATTATACCCTCCCATTTAGAATACATTTATGATGTTTACTTTTTTCTTTCAGAATAACGTGATTCTGGATTTTAACTGTGGAATTTGGATCTTCAAGTTTTTGGATCCTCAAGTTTATCTCACGTTGATCTTTCTTCGCAGTTTTTGAACAAAGAAGGATGGGAGATGGTTTCTAAGGGACTTTATTCTTACTCAGAATGTTCATTGATATTCTACATTCTATTGTTGCTACTGAGCTGTGGTAATAAAGGAGATTTGCATAATATTAGCCTCCGTGTCCTTAATAAAATCCAGATTTTCTGCCCAGCAGGCTGTGAAAAATCTAAATTTGTACAGCTGTGAGGCATTGGAGACAGTTTTCACTAATTTCCACTGATGCTTGCCAATTTCTTTGGTAACAGTGGACATACCAGTTTACTAACGCCCAACAAAAATTGGCACATGTCTGGGCACTAATTTTGCTGTAGATCCCATATTATTTCTTTTGCATACATTCTTCTCTATTGAGCTCTGTTGTACATATTTTCGCATTGTTTGCTGTAATTTAACATACGAGGCTGCATTGGCCCTAATGATTGGTTTTAGGTGTTCCACTACAGTATAACATTCCAATAACCTTCTTATTTTAAATTTTGGTAATTCTTTTTGGATTGAGTCTTTTTATTGAAGTCATGTTATTGTACTGTTTTTTTTAATCTGGATATATGATTATGTTCTGTTCTCTGTGATTGTTTCTATGGGTTTTAGTAAAGCACAATATTACAAGAATACATTTTTTCTCTTTCTATTTATTCTTCTTATGTGCTGCATGAATTCTAATACATTTCCTTTATTTCTTTGGCGATTTCCATTTATTTCAAATTGACTGATTCAATATAAAATGGCATGTCAATAGTCTTTTTGCAGTCTCCATTGGCGTGAGCAGCGTTCTGCACTGTTCCCAAAGACGCTGTTGTGGTCGGTAAGGCCCTCGGTGCGAAAGAACCTCTTTAACAATGACAGGAGCCGGCTAGAGCCAAACATCCGACCACCTGCGCTCTCAATCGAGGCCTTCTGTGAGCTGTGTTTGCACTTCATGGCTTCCCAATGAAAGGCTCCCTCTGCCCACGGCACGGGGGTCAATGGGACACCCCCAATCTGCCTCTGGCAGGGACCCGCAGTAATGTACACAGAGCCTCCAGTCAACACAACCGAGGAGCAAAGGAAGGCACGGGACTGGGTGTGCCCATCAGGCACCTCCTCTTTAAGCAGTGAGTGTAAACCGTTATGTAGTTTACTCTGAGCCACGCTCTGCACACAGACATGCTAGTGCCGAGCCCTGTGTGATGTCACAAACCCCCAGTAACAGATGCTAGCCATCTCAATAGAAGACGGACTAATGCTGAAAGCCCTTACTTAAAATACAAAGAGGGCTGTGATCACCCACTGACGACCCAAACTAGAAATCTGCCTCAGAGCTATCAACCACCAACACCATTAAATACTCCACAAAAGGGCAAGAAGTCCAAATGCGTCATTTAATGCAAACAATATAAATACACTTCCATTGGTTGTGTTTTCGTGTTCGCCCAGTTTGAGCGAAAGGGGCACTGTCGGAGGTCATCACGCCGTGTGCACATTCCACGCCAACCCTGATTCAGACACGGTTAAAAAATGTACCGTTACGGTCCTTGGCTATAACAACACAACTCCGCTGACCACGCCAGCCAACTGCCTTTTAGGCACGCCAAGGAAGGGTCAAAGGTCGGGGCTAGGAAAGTAATTCCTTCCAAGCTGAGCCGTACATCAAAGCACGGCTCTGTGTGAAACTGCGGAGATAACTCTGATGTGAAAATGTGCCAGGCACTGGGAGGCTTGCCCTCGGCTGGAAGGAGCTGAGGCCACTCTTGAGCCGACTCTCAATATACGAGGGGTTCAGGCCCCTAGTGAGGGCCAGGGGGAGGGGGAACACGAGCTGCTGCAGGCTCAGTAATCCTCTGACACAGCGATAAGGCTGCAGTGGGCGACTGTGGGGCATACGCACGATCAATAGCCTTTGAGTCTGAGACATACACGCTAAATCAGAGGTCTTTTCCATGAGTCGTCATGAATGTTGCTAACCTGCAGCCCAGGCGTAACATTTCCTGAGGACAGACAGACCTCCCCATTCCGTCAGTGAGCTGGCCCTCATCAAAAATGTGGTGAATGTAGCTCGCATACCCACACGCAGCATTCAGTGCCTTTGCCATTGCCCAGGCCCAGGCCCAGGCACAGGCTCTTGTAACCTGCAGGTCCGTGGAATCGCCTGTGTGTCTTCCCAGCATGCAAGTCTAGAGTCATTGCCGGCTTTGGCGGTGGAAGAGAATTTTCCCGCGCTCCTGTCATAGGGACAGATAAGCGGCCTCATGCATCCAATCTTGGCGCGCTCTATGCTGGTGAGAAATTGGGGGGGTTGGAGGGGATGAGGGCGGGTAGGAGGGAGAAGAGAGCGGCAGAGCAATAGGCGCTGATCGTGGCCAGCAGAGGAGTAATTAGAAAGCCTCCCACCATCGCCGGTGGCCCCGCTGCCCGCTGCGGAGGGTCGGTGCCACCGCCGGCACACGCTCATTATTCACAGCACGTGCTGTGGACAGCGATGTCCCAAGGAGCCATGGGAGGGGAAAAAGGAACCGCTGGCTACGGAGCACAGCTCCGACTGGGAGGGGTCAGAGGAAGTGGGGGGGCAACGCGTGCACGTGAGGCGATCTCCAAATGGCAGCAATTATCGCTCACGCAAGTGCAGCCCCGCCCCTGCTGCCGCACAAGCTTGTTTGAAGACCGTTTCGAGTGAGAGGTGAAACTAAATCTCGTTTGTCAGCCATGGGGTGAGCCAAAGACTCCTGCCCCAGGATATTGTTTTATGTCTGTTTTAAACGTAAATTTTTGGCTGAAAAGCCAAGGCGATCGGAAAAAGGTATTTTTGCATTTTCAGCGCATGAGCGCTGCGTAGGCGAGACCTAAAAAGTAGTCGAGCCACCATTACAGTGAAAGCGCCGACCCAGGCGCTTGTTTTAAATTATTCTCCCCCTCCCTCCGTGCCCCAGCCACCCCCCTCCTACACCTGTTCCACCGCCACTGGTCGGTAGTAGCCGCTACTGAGTGTTTGACATTTTGGAGTGGGTGGAGCTTTCCCCACCTCGCTGCCTGCTATTGCTGGCTCCAGTCCTCTGTGTATACAAACTTCTTTGTTCACAGGATCCAGTGCAGCGGCGCTCTGCATAGAGACACTGCTTGCCACACTTTAACAAACAGGCTCGTACTGTCCTCACAAATCCTGATACTGCTGTTTCTCAGAGTGTACTGTTATTTCCTTGCTGTTTCGTTATTTACTTGAAGCACCCGCTGCTATGCAAAGGTTGCTGATACCCTCTGCATAGCATTTCTGTTGAGAATGCTCTGCACATCCAGGTGAGCCCAGAGAAGGTGCAGATGTCAGTAAATAATCACTTCCCTGTGGGTGGTAGTTAAACTACTGCTGGAGAGAGGGATCGGTGAGGCGATACAGGCGCTTCCCACAGACTTACATTGATACCCCATGCCCACCTCTCTCTAGTCCAAGGACCTTGTGCCTGTTTCCACTCTCTGTCAGCTCTTGTCATCACAAGGCGCTGCTGCCACTCCTGTAGAGAAGTGGGTGTGGTACACAGTATGTTGGGAGTGCTGCAGAGCAGGCACCTCACCTCCAGGTAGAAGCAGGTACGCAGAAGGATGCAGACGGACTGTCACGGGCTAGCAGTGTCCCGCAAAGTACTTCCCAATTCATCCCCTTCCCCTCCCGGTACGCTGTAAGAGATTAGTATAGTGCATTACATATTTTCATTTGTTTAATTTTATTGTGTACATTTGAGTATATATACATGCATATACCATTTGTAGATATGTTTAACTTGTGATGGTTAATTATGACAGATGGCTTGTGTGTGCGACACCTGTCATTCCTTTTTTCACATGTGTGCATTTAAGTGGCGCGTTGGCACCTAATTTGTTTAGCAGTGGATGTGTTGCGTTCTCACGCTTAATGCTGTTGCATTGTAAGTTTGTCTGCGAACTAAACTGCTTTCCTCATTTTTAGGACGATGAAAATGTAAACACTCGTTTCTGGTCACATGATGCTCAGTTATATTTCCTTGTAACATGCTGTTGCTTGTGTTCAAAGGGAGTGTAGTCTCTGGCTCGAATGCTTTCTTATGTTTACTTTCTCTGTCAAATAAATGTTATTGCTGTCCGAAGCACACATGATTCTTCTGTTTAGTGCCATGCACCAACCCCATGCGATGCTTGAGGAAAGCCTCATAGACTAGGAAGCTGGCTTACTAAATTCTGTAACAGGCTCAAGGGTAGGGGGGCACACAGAGCACCTCCCACACGTTGCACTTGTTACTAGAAGGATAGAAATAAGGTCTGAATACATACTTTGCATACAGCACACCCCAGCCATGGCTATTGGAAAAAGTTTGAATTCCATAAGTAACCAGAGTACTGACTCATTTTTGCGGGTTTCATTTTAAGCCCCAGTTCCTGGGATGTAATCAAGGCAGGGCCCGACTGGCTGTAGCGGGCACCGGGCAATCCCCCGGTGCGCCGCACGGGTGGGGGCCGGTTTTTGGCCCCTGGAGGCCGTTTTTGTTACAGGGCCGTTTTTGCAGCTTAACTGCAAAATCGTCCCTGTAACAAAATTGTCAGAAAATCGGCCCTGGCAAAGAGCTGGGCGGGACCCCCAACCCCCCGCGGGGGAGGGGGGCCGAGCACTTTGCCAGGGCCAGTTTTAGTTCCCAGTCCGGCCCTGAATCAAGTACGTTTTTACTATCACTAGTTGAGGTTAAAGTTGAAGGAGTGATTTATTACTGTTATCTCTCATTCGAGAAAAATACTTTAATAGATATCCCCTGTTATCCACATTAAAAAAAGTGCAAAGGCAGTTTTGGCAAAATAGCTGTGATGATGTACTAACTAGGTCTAGGTCTATCTATTAAAGTCTTTTTCTCTTGCTAATTTTCACCCAATAACAGCTTTTCTGGAATTCTTATTTACCGCCCCCCTGGCTCTATAAAACAATTTCAAACAGATCTTCCATCAGCTGTGGCAGAATTGGTTACATCTCCCTCAAATTTCACTCTACTTGGCGATTTTAATATCCACTTTGATAATACTTCAGATACCATAGCCACAGAAATGATAGCCAGTTTAGCCGCTATTCAATTAGAGCTACTTGTCTTGGGTTCAACACACATTAAAGGTCATCTCTTAGACCCTGTATTAAGCAATAGTGAACATTTAAAAATGGGCAGTATCAGCCATCTTCCTTGGACTGATCACTTTTTTGTCTCTCTAATTTGGACTGCTTCTAAAATTCCATCTTGTATTCCCCTTCTACGAACAACTCGTAATTGGTCGAAGCTCAGTATCGATAAATGGACCAACACTCTTATTGCTACCAGTCCTCTACTTTCTTGTGACCCTTGCATTAACAATAGGCTGTTTAACAACTGGATCACAAGCTCCCTGGACTCTGTACTTCCTCTTCGCACTTCGGGTGTGAAAAGGAAGCAAAAAACAGCGCCTTGGTATTCAGAAGAGCTCAGGGAGAAAAAACGTTTATGCAAAAGAGTGGAAAGAAAGTGGCGCATGTCCTACGACCCTATGGACAAAGCAATCTATAGGGAAGCTATTAGGACCTATAAAAATGAAATAAGAATCACACAGTCTGCCTACTATAATGAAAAGATCAGATTGTCTAAGTCCAAGCCTAAAGAGATCTATCAGATAGTGAAGACGCTGACTAGGCTGCCATCTCCATCGACAGGTAATGATAATTCATCCTCTCGATGTGATGAACTGGCTAATTCCTTCTTTTCTAAAGTAAATACAATCTATACTTCCTTCTCAATTCTAGACTTAGAAATGTCCACACAAAAGTTGGATCTTCCTATAGAGCTAGAGACCCCCCTTCGGAAAAATTACCTGACCCATTTTCCCTTGCTGCACCTTGACACTCTTGAGCCTCTAATAAACCATTCTCCATGTGATCCTGCTCCCCCTGGCGCGCTGATCCTAGCCAATAAAGTCATTCTACCCATACTTATGGAGTTGCTGAATTCTTCCATAGTAAGCGGGATGGTGCCACAGGTGTGGAAGCATGCCATGGTTCGAGCACTGTTGAAAAAACCCACTCTTGATCTGACGATTTTCAACAACTATCGTCCAATATCACTTCTTCCCTGGGTAACTAAGGTCCTAGAGAAACATATTAACATCACTGTAACTCAGTACCTCGAGCATAACCATCTGCTCGATGTTTCCCAGACAGGCTTCCGTCCTAAACATGGGACAGAGACTGCTCTGTTGGCTGTGACAGAGGAGACAAGGCGGATCTTGGATCAGGGAGGGTCAGTGGCAGTGATCCTCCTTGATCTGAGCGCCGCCTTTGATACGTTAAACCATAAGATTCTATTACACCGTCTCCTCGACTTGGGGATATCGGGAGAAGCCCTGGCCTGGTTCAGGTCCTTTTTAAGTGATCGTACGTTCCAGATCTTTGAAGGCACTTCGGTCTCCTCTAGCAAGCCACTGGGTTGTGGGGTGCCGCAGGGCTCTTCATTGAGCCCTACGCTTTTTAATGCATACATGAGCCCGCTGGCTGGGATTGTGCGTCCGCATGGCATTAACATCATTACCTATGCGGACGACACCCAGCTAGTGGTCTCCCTTGTGCAAGAAAGCAGCCCACCCCTACAGTCCAATTTAACAACTTGCCTGGAACAGGTCAAGAGTTGGATGACGAAGTCCTGCTTGAAGCTCAATGAGGACAAAACAGAGCTCATGCTCCTAGGCCCTTCAGCCCCTTCTACCTTGGAGCTGTTATGGCCTCTGAGTATGGGCACAGCTCCCACCCCCAGAGACAATATCAAAAGCCTGGGGGTGTGGATGGACAAATCGTTGACCTTCGACATGCAGGCAACTAAAGTTTCAGCGACCTGTTTTGGCCTCTTGAGGATGATTAAAAGAATTCTTCCACTTCTTCCCTTCGAGGCCAAACAGATAGTAATACAGGGCTTAATTCAATATCGCGTTGATTTCAACAATGCTCTGTACCTGGGGGCACCGGAGTACACTCTACAAAAACTGCAGCGTACCCAAAACTGCGCAGCTCGCACTTTGCTGGAAACTCCCCGCAGAACCTCAATAAAATCTGGCTTAAGAGCGTTGCACTGGTTGCCCATTAGAGAGAGAGTCAAGTTCAAGGCTATGTGTATTGCTCATCAGGCTTACTGGAAGTCTGGACCAGAAATTAACCACCCTCTGGTACTACCCTACCAACCCACTAAAGCCCTTCGCTCCGCACATGCCTTCCTAGCCCAAGTTCCCAGGATCCGTAGAGCGAGGGCTGGAGGTCGATCCTTTGCTTATAAAGCCCCTAAATTATGGAACACTCTACCCCTCCATCTTAGAGCTGACCCCAGTCTGTTGAGCTTCCGCAAACAGCTCAAGACTTTTTTGTTCAATTAATGGGACTCTTTCTCCATGTTCTTTTTTTCTGAATGCACGGTGGTAGTTTTAGCGCCTGGACGCCTCAGGGCAGCTGTTAGCGCTTAATAAAACTGTTTTTCATTTAATTTCATTTCATTTCATCCATTTTTAACCTTTCTCTCACTTTCATGCACTGCGCCCATCACTCTTATATCATTTCCTCTTCACATCTGTGAGACCTTAGAGTGCTTTCTCTTTTCTCCTTTTTTTCACACCATTTTGAAAACATCTGCGAGCTCCCCTCTCTGACTGAGAAGGTTGTAGCCCTTGGTTACACTAGTGTGTGACTAGGAGGGGAACCAGATGATGAAGCTTTTCACTTCTGTGAGTGATGGGAATCCGTCCTTTTTTAGGTCTTTAGCTATAATAAGAGTCTTGTTTGACTCAGTAGACCTGCGGATTCTTTAATTGTTCTGACAGTTACTACTGGGGAATCCATCCGCGCTTGGTCTAAATGTTCCCTGAGACCCCCTACTCCTTGCTGGCTGTTCTTGAGTTTTATGGAGGCAAGGGATAATGGGCAACTAGATTTTACTATTCAACAAAAACAAGGCAGTAAGCAAACGTTTTAAATAACATATGATTACTACAATTACGTTTGAAAAAGACCTTAGAGTTTGGGGTTGTAACACAGTTACAGGTCTGTGGTGCAGCAAAACCTTATGGCTTACTATACATCATTGTGCAAGCCTAGGTGTGGAAACTGTGACTTTCTAGCTTGCTGGATAATGACAACTGAGCCTGATTCAGAAAGATTTTGCTTTGACTTATTTTTAAAGTTGTTCTGGATTATTGTTGAGTAGGCCAAGAGTATTCCTTACATGCCCTTGCAATACAGGAGGAGTACGTTAAGAGCACTTGCTACAAGAGCAAGTCACCCACTAAGCAAAATCTTAATGGATGTGGTTCATATAGTAGCCCAAACTGACAACAACACATGTGTACTTACCACCGTTATATCGACGATATTTTCCTAATGTGGAAAGGGACTGAAATCCAACTTCTTACAGCAATAGATGATCTAAATAAAGTTGATGAAAGGATACAATTCACGCATACCTTAAGCAGATCGGAAATATCGTTCTTGGATGTCCACATTAAGTTCATTGACAATCAGTTAATCACATATATCTACACCAAAACAACTGATCGCAATAATTACCTCCATTTTAAGAGTTTTCACCAAATGAGCCGAAAAATCACCTACCATATTCTCAATTACTCAGAGCAAGAAGAATTGCATCCACAGATGACCTCTTTGCCGAAAACAGTGCTAAAATCACCGACAAATTCCATCAAAGAGGTTACCCAAAATACATCACACAAGCAGCAGAGAACAGAGTGTCAAATAAAGAACGCATACAACTGTTGAAACCCAAGACAACACCTATTGCTCAAGACACACGTGTGGTATTTGTTTCAAAATATTCTATGCAAAGTTCGAAAATCAAAGAATCAATACGTAAACACTGGCCATTGTTACAATTAGAAACTTATTTTCACAATATCTTTGAACGTTCCCCTATTTTCGCATACCATCGCTCAAAAAATATACAGCAACTACTAAGAGCACCCCAACCAACACCAACCATACCATACAAAGGAACTCTGCCATGCCACAACTGCGGACATTGCAACAGCATAATCAAAGGCAACACCATACAACACCCGACACAAGGAACTCCCATAAAACTCCAGGTGAATGCCACATGTGACACGACCAATGTCATCTACCTTCTCAAATGCCCTTGTGGCCTCCCATATGTGGGGAAAACTGAACATAAAGTGAAAATCAGATTAACGGAACACTGCAGCAACATCCGCACCAAAAATCTAAAGTCATGTGTAGCGGCCCATTACGTTAATAATTCGCACAATACCAGACAAATTTGTTTTTTAATTTTAGAGGTAATTGAGAAATTAAAACACAGAGACAATAACAAATACCTACTTCAGTGAGAACTGTATTGGAAACATAAATTGAGAGCTCTACAGCCAAAAGGACTCAATGAAAGATTAGAATACAGTTGCTACCTATGATTGGACTATATCGATTGTAACCTTTGACCTAACTTCTCTCTACTGTAAATTTTCTTCACTCTTTTTCCCATTGATTGTACCCGTTGATTTTACTTCTCTCTACTGTATACTTTCTTATTCACCTTCCCCCTTTTTTCAGTGATCTGTACCTGACCCACTTGGGTTCGCATTTCCCTTTATTACCACCCATGCCACTTCGGGAATATCTTCTTGATGCTCTCTCTTACTCACCATTTTTTCTGGTTTTTCCTATTTATTTTATTTTTCCTCATACACGTTGACTTTTTTCATCAAATCCTTGTTTATACTTTGCACTCCCATATCTCTTCACACGGTCCCCGCTTTTATTGTTTGAACCCTTTCTTCACTTTCTACTATTGTTCTTACGCTAGTCTGCCTGACTCCACGTCCTGCTCTATTTATCTGACACCTTTCGTTTTATTTATTTTTTCCACCGATAACATGTTACCAATTGGTGTTGCTCTACCATTTTTGATTTCGCATGTGTATTTGTTCACATACACCACGACATATGTCTCACTGCCCATACAGTCTGTTTTCAGGCTTCACTCAACCAATGGGAATAAGTCTTGTTTTAATTTCTACTGTCTTGATCCTCACACGCATGTGCCAATTTAACTAGCTTCTTCGGGGTTCACTAAACTTTCACACGCATACCTATGGACGAGCACAAACCAACAGAAGTATCGAGTAGGTAAGCCTCGTTTTCTAACGGACAGTTTCGCAATTCTTGGTCACTCGCTATACTGGCGCTTCTTTTCCCTTATGGGTTCATTTATTACACGCCGCTCCGCAATCTTTGTTCACTTACAATACTGAGTTTCCACTTGTGATTTCTTTCATTTGCCACACGCTACTCCAGCACGGTTTACCTGGGTCACGTTGGCTTAGGAAACTGTAATTTTCGTTTTAACGCCTTTTACAGCACTGATTTAATTCTCACTCTAGTTCACCTATCCTGAATGCTCTACCCACATAATAACATCACCATTATGATTCTTCACGTTGACTTCATCTCTTCCTATTTGTAGGTCACCTGACACGATGTCACCATACTTGCATATTGTCATGCATTCCATTATATGGCAGATCAGCGACAGATCTTTGTTCTTTGGAATTTTTCCACAGATTCCCCCTGATGAAGTGCCACGCACGAAATACATAGGGGATTGTACTTACTTTTTGTAACTTTTCAATCAGTTTGGACCTTCAAAAGATTGTTATATATAATTACCGATCTTAAGGATATTCAATCATATGCTAAAATAATATGATGATGACTGCACATGAAAATGTCATGCAATAAAAAGACAACGCTTGGATTCCTGCACCGTTGTATACTATCATTGTTTAACTAGACTCATGCGCTTGGACGCCTGTGGTGTGCTCAAGGTTTGACCTTACACGGTGTAAGGCTTTCTACTTTATTTTGATTTCGCACCTCATGGACTAGGAGGTGACCACACTGAGCTCCCTAAGCTAAGATACACAGCTTACCTTTGATTTTGAAACTTTGGATTATAAGAGAGTGCAGCGGTATACACACTTATTTATTCATATAGTAGCTGAACACTCAAATTACAAAGAGGTCTGGTTTTGTGCGTCGTGTTTTTGGTCTAATATGTCATTGAGTTATGTACTGGGTTCATAATTGCCGGTCGTCATTGTTTTTGGGCGTTCCATTGGTGCAAGGTGTGTATGCTCTAAATCAGTCCCTAATTTATTAAAGTAGTATCTTTATTGCTTAAAAGCAGTGTCCAAGCTTGAAATTGAATGTTTCCAATGCGCATTAGGAAGATCAGTAACCATTGGACTTCTGTACCGCCCTGCACTTTTGGTCAAGCTCAGTCTTTTTATAGCTGATGTTCCCACTGTCATGACTTATTTATTAATGCTAGGAATATACTTACCATAATGGTTGTAAATTTAATGTGTACATTTAGATGTAGGAGACCTTCAACCAGGGCCTTTTTAAAATCATTTGGATTCTGGAACATAAGCAAAACTCTTTGAATGTTTTACAAATTCTTATCATTCAAGTTTGCAAAGCAGGAGGTCACGTTTAACACCCCACTTTATTGTTCCGCTCCCCACCCACATACTCATAATGCTTACCCCAATGCCTGTGTTGCTTTGGTGTCAGCCCCTGATCCTACCTTGTTGTTTTGGTGTCAGCCCCCCCGTCCACCTCAGTGTTGCTTTGGCATCCCCCTCCCCCCTTTATCGTATTGCTTTGAGCTGTTGCTCTACAGTCTTATGGTGTGTGCAGTTATCGTTTCCCTCTGCAATTTCATCACCCAAGTGCAGAACTTGTCTTTCCTTGTACTCCCCTGAGGGGCTCCAATTACGTAGACTGCTTTGTCAGTTGTAAATATTGCATTGGTGGCTGGACAAGTTCTACTTTTATTTCATCTCTTGATTTGTCGCTCGCACACCCCCATCCCGCCCGTCATTCAAACATTAATTTATAACTTTTTAACAGCATAGAAGTGGCCACGCCTTCCTTTTCTGCACACACCGCTTCATATTTAAGTTTGCTGCCGCGCCTTTATTTTCTTCTGCCGGGCTCGCCACAAAGAGCTTATCACACCTACCACCCGGTCACAAACGCAATCTTACAGGAAGAACAGCGGTCGGCAACGACAAAGTAACTGGCACAGGATCAACTGATAACATATTATAATATATTCACTTTGGACTGTTTTCCTTATCGTACATGTGCTTAATAGTTAAATACTTTGTGACTCTTTTCAGGTTTCGCCCTGGGCGTTGCAACTGCGTAGCAGTTGCTCCACCCACGGCGAAACCTCATGATCCTACATATAGACTTTGGTTCCGCCTCTGTCTCCCATTGGCTAGCTCCATAAATGGAGGCTAGCCATTGGGAGACAGAGGCTGTCAATCACGCTTTCTCGTGAAAACGCGATTCGGGGGCGTTTCTGGGACTTTTTTAAGCCCCGCCCCTTTGTCCCGGGCCGCGCTGTCATTGGCTGCCGGCCCGGGACACCCCCGTGACGTCATTCCCCGGGCGGCGCTGTGATTGGCTGGCCGGCCCGGGACATGACTTGTTTTTTAAGTTCTGGGAAAGCCTTCAAATCGGCTGTTTTTCTAATTTTCAATAGAAACAGTAAAAGCAACAATCACAAGATGAAAACACTCCTCATGCATGTAATGCGTTTTACACTAATCCCAAAGGACTATTGCAACAAACAGGGACTAATTTCTAGGCTCCAAAAAGAATAAAAATGATTTCCCACACCTTGATGTTCAAATGCGAGCTTGTGGACCGTCCAGAAACCCATAACATGCCAAGCAGCCGGTATTTTTTGTCTGAGAAAGTTAGTAACCCCACGAGTCGCACACGAACACATTGCGGGCGAGTTGGACAGAAGAGATCACTGCAAAATTAAGTATTGCTATTTGTAACCCCTCCCAATCCACCCTTCGGCTGTTTGCTTGTATACCCGCTCTCTGGCATGCTCTTCACCACGTTCCATCAACTATCCCCCCTCACCCTCGATCTACCCATCGTATTCACTCACCCGCCGCACTCTCCCACGCTACAGTCGTCTTCATCTTATGCTCTACGGGACAGACGAGTCCATCGGTTTTGCCAACCCCAGCTCAGAAACAAGCAAACAACTGCCGCCACCCGTTCGAATGTCTTAGCATCAGCTTCCAGGATGACTTCAGTCCACTCATTGGTTCATTAGCCATATCCCAACCTTGCTGCTATTGGACAAAGGCACTGAAAGTCTAAAAGTAAATAAAGCGTCTGACTGGTTAGTGCTGGATCAAGGCGTGCTTGGGTGAACTCACGACGTATTCCTATGATACAACCTCTTATCTACACTAACACGAAGGTAAGGGCCAGACAACGTCAGGATATCCAGTTTGTCGTGGAGTATGGCAGCCCTTACTGCATCACACCCCCACGGTGAGTGACTGCAGCAGCAACGCTCCTCCAATCACTCATTCGCCTTTGCCTGTTATCCTAATACAGTACTCCTCTGCCTGTGGACGAAGCACTATACAAGTGCATACATTTTTCGCCCATCTACATATCGCATCCTAAAGACAAGATGCATTAAATACTGGATTAAACAAAACACCGAGCAGATCAAATAACTTTTTCAGTGCACCCTTACGATTGCCGCCGTGAACAAAGATAAATAAATCGCACAGGTACTGGTTAGTTCAGCTCCGTCCATAGCCCCCCCCCCCCAGGACCTCCCCACCCCTCCCCGCTGTCCGTGTGCCCGTGCTGTTTTTCCCATCCGTCCCCCCCCCCCCAGGACTGCCCCGTCCGAAGAGAGAAGAGCGGAAGCCAGGGCTACAGCGGCCGAGGGGATCCCTCGGCCTCCCCATCACCTCCTCGCACAGGTACCGGTGAGTTCAGGCTCTGTCCATAGCCCCCCCCCCCCAGGACTGCCCCGTCCGAAGAGAGGAGAGCGAGCCAGGGAGCGGATTGCCAGACTGGATGCTGCCTGCTCTCCCGCCGGTGAGTGGCTGTTCATTCGTTCCGTCTTCGGATATCTCATTTGTTTCTTGCTGCTGGGACGTGGCTTTTTTATTTCTCCTTGTCTTTATATCACGGCTTCTCTTTCACCCATCCACCTTTCCTTACCTCTTGCCATCTTATGTCTGTTTCACAAACTCTGCCTCCCATGTATGCTTTGTCTCTTTCCCTACAGCCATCTCATCCGCTTTCTCCTTTCCTCTCCCCTCCTCTGCTTCCACTTCATCCCTCTATCCTTATCTGTACGTATCTTCCCTTCCCTTTACCCTTGTCTCGTTTCCTCCGTCGCCCCTCTTCTCTACAGTTTTTCTCTCTCACACTTACCCTCCTTTCTATTTAGTTTTCCTTCATGTTCTCTTCACCACCACTACTTCATGTGCCTAACCGTCCAACTGTCTCCACTCTCCCTAATTCCCTTTAACTTGACCCTTTTCTCTCCCTCGACTCTTCATTGTCATAAACATAAGGTCGAGATGGCAGTAGATGAAAGCACCCATGTAGTAGTATGTCCCCGCCTTGGGTCATCTATTTTTGCACCACGCCTTGTCAACTCTGCTCCTCTCCGACCTAGAAGGTGTGACACCCGTGCACCAGGTTTCTGCTGGCTGAGGGTACTGATACTGGCCCTATGGCCAGTACTTTAATAAGGCGAGGTAAGCTTATTGTTAGAGGACAGGAAGCACTCCAGAGTCAAACCTTCATTTTGCCCGGAGCGCTAAACATTCATGCCTCGTTCCCGAGTATCCCATTTCCGAGGTGAGTACTCTCACCAAGCTGACTTCATTCAGGTGGCCTAATTGGCAGCTAATTCTAGTTTTTGGTATTCAGCATGATGTGCATTACCCCCTTGTGGTGTGCCCAGCAGCCAGATAAAAAGCACATGGTGACCATTATTGTGTGTTTGAGTCACGTAAGTAGATTCTTGCCTCAACGAACTATAATTACTACTCCTGTCCTGTCAGAACCCGGAACATTGTCTAGATTACATTTCTGGTTGTGTCTCTGCCTTTGACTCAGTACCGCACTCTACTCACTTTCGACTAGGTTTATACTACACAAGTATGTACAAATATACATTGTGGAGCAATTAAATCCCATGTGTGTCCATCCCCCAAACTTCGCTAAACCGATGTAACTTTATAAGGAGTCTCTTTTTAGAGCTGGCTTGACAGCACAGCTGTCTCATTACCTCATGTAATTAACATAAAAGAGTTACAAGAAACACTACTGAGAGAGGAGCTTTGGCCCTGCCTAAATGTTGGTTATCTTCAATACAGGATATGACTGGGCAGGAGATGTGTTCTTTCACTACAAAAGAGTGCTTAAATTGCACTTTATGCCGTATTGGAAAGCCTAGGCCTCAAGTTCGTTATGGGGATAAATAATTTATGCCATGTTAGATGCCCAGGATCTGGTAATCTTGGAACCTTAAAACAAAGGCAATGGAGTTGAAAGGCTTTTACGGGTGGCTTGTTATTCCACTGTTGTCAAGCCTGTAGATGAGTGTTTCCAATTTCCTATCGAAAAATGATGTCTGATGCCATAGATTAAATTAGTTTATTATGAAATGGTTTGACAAATGCAGTAGTCTAACATTTCTTATGAAAAGCATAAGGTTAAGCTAACAGGTATTTAAGGGTGGCTTTTTGTTACACTGTGGTAAAGTCTGCAGAAGTATTTTGGAACATGGAATCTCACACATTACAATAGTCAGCAAGAGTTTTGGTGTTTAGCCCCGTCTGACAAGCCCCCCTGAGTAGATTTTCATTGTCATAATCCAATTTTATGCATGTGATTTAGCTTTGTGTGTATATTAATCCAATTTTTTTGGTCCGGCTTGTCATATTTAGCTATTTTCCAGGCTCTTGTAGTCAGAAAAATTTATTAAAAACATGCATCCATATACATTTCGAGAGGGGCCATGGAGCATTCCTTTTCGTTGGTCTGTTCTAATATCACTCACATTCTGTTTGTGACGTGTTAGCATATAGAATGTGACAATGGGTCAGCCCACTTCTGCCATTGATTCTCATTGCCTGTGAGTGACTGCAAGGCGGGGGAGATCGTGGCCGTCCTGCTGGCCCTGTCGGGCTGAGTGCTGGTCTGCTCCACGCTGCCCACCGACTACTAGAAGGTGTCGAGCATCGACGGCACAGTCATCACCACGGCCACCTTCTGGTCCAACTTGTGGAAGACCTGCATCACTGACTCCACCGGCATCTCAAACTGCAAGGATTTCCTGTCCATGATGGCCCTGGAGGGTGCGTCCTGATGGGGGGGGGGGCTGTGTGTGTGTCTGTGTCTGTGTCTGTGTATGTGTATGTGGCTCTGTGTATGTGTGTGTGTTGCTCTGTGTGTGGCTCTGTAGGTATGTATGTGTGTGGGACTCTGTGTGGGTCTGTGTGTTTGTGTGTGGCATTTGCGAGAGATTAAGCTATTGGCATTGTAAATGACAGTGCCATTTATTTATCTGTTTTCAAAACCAACACATACATAAAAATGTTGTCATTTACAATGCCAATAGCTCTAACTTTTTCAAAGGCGAAACCGTTGCATTGTAAATGCTTGTTTCATTGAGCATTTACTTTTTATTTTACGTTAAAAATGCTCAAGTTTACATATATTATTTTTAAAAACACATAATCAAACCAAACCTCACATTTTATAGATTGGTAAAATACTTTGCCATTTACAATGCCATTAGCTCTAATGTTTAAAAATGCGGGGCCTATTGCACTGCAAATGATTGTTGTTTCTGCACTGGTCCCAAATACCCTGTTGTGGTCTGTATGGCTCTCTGTGTGAATAGCATTTAAAATATACGCTACGCACAGTCTCTTCAGCTTGAATGTTTCCTTGATAGTCCCCTCTCTGTTTTTATAGTTGTCGGAAAGGCGTTTGAATATACGCTGTTTTCACCATGCCAACCATTTCTGTATTATCTACGAGACACTTGATTTGGACAGCTGTGAGCCATTTGAGACAGTTTCCACTAATTTCCACGAATGCTTGCCAGTCTCTTAAGAAAAAGTGGACATATTAGTTTACTAACGTAAATTCTCTTGCACCTTCTCTTGGAAAAAAGTTCAAAATGTGTCTAAAAATAGTCTGGGATTTGCTAATATTCCTTTGGTGAGTGGAAGTGACCTATCCAGGTCTATATCAATTTGGCCTCTTGGAAACATTATCTTTCACTGTGAATACCAAACATTTTTGCTGGCCTCCCTTAACTATAGTTGTTTGCCCAACTCTATGATCAAGTTAGCACAGATGACATATATCCAATAGAGTACGCCCAGCATGGAGTTTGAAAAAAAGCCTATTTGAGTTTAAGCTGCTAGAAACAAATAGATCTGTTATTTTTAAAGTTGTGAGCCTAAAATTTACTCCTGAAAGTGTGCTTCTTACTGTGAACAAGTGTGATTTAGTCCCGTGAGAAGATTTATTGATTTGACCTCAATTTATTTCAAATATCTTTCATTTGTCACAACTCATATATTACAAATATCCCATCACCCTGAGGCATGGGATTTTTTTTAATGAGATGTAAATGCTAACAAAGTGGTTTGGCTGATATTCCACCCTCATCTGGCTTTGTAGAGTGATACATTTCCAAAGCCTTACTACAAATTGATCATTATGCAAGCCTCTGAAAAACAGACATCTCTCTTTGACCTGCCACCGAGTCTTACCTAAGTTTGTTTTTGTATCTGTATGTTTCTTTTTTGCCCTCTCCAGCAGTTGCGTCTTCAACTTGTTGATTGACAATCCCCATCAGAAAGTGAGGCTAGGGTCACAACCCCGTTCACATTACTATAATAGGATACTGCCTCAGATGACCTCATAATTATTCACATTACCTAGACTAGCACAACTCCATCGGCATTAAACCTGCACTGAGCCAGTTTTATGTCAATAGGGTTGTTCAGATATTGCACCCTTCCAGTCAAATCTTTTACATCTAATTGGTATGAAGAGGGAGAGGGTGATGATCAATGCCCTGCATGTGGTCGGGGGAAAGAATCATTGTGACACATATTGCTCTTTTGCCTTCAGAACAGTAGATTTTGGGCAAAATGGATTAGCTTGGCCTCTTCCAAATCCGAAGTCTTACAAAGGATAGATATGCCGAAAATAATTTCAAAAAGGGGGTGGTGATGGACAGAGTATCTGAGTTAATCAGAACACTCCTACCCAGTCAACAGATCAGGGCTTGATCCATCACCGTTTTTTAGCTCACTGCACCATCCCAGTTCAGAACCTGGCTATATGCAAATTAGTCTGTCCCTGGCCCAGTGCATCATGGCAACAGGGCAGACCAAACTACCAAGCCAATTCTTCACTGGAAAGGAAACAAGCTTCCGGGGACCAGTTTCTGGCATTACAGCCGTCTTCGGCCCGGCTTGCTTGAATCCTGATGGTGCAGTGAGCAAGGGACTCATGTCTGAGCATACCCTTCCACACTCATGGTGGCCAAAATAATTTCAAAAAGGGGGTGGTGATGGACAGAGTATCTGAGTTAATCAGAACACTCCTACCCAGTCAACAGATCAGGGCTTGATCCATCACCGTTTTTTAGCTCACTGCACCATCCCAGTTCAGAACCTGGCTATATGCAAATTAGTCTGTCCCTGGCCCAGTGCATCATGGGAACAGGGCAGACCAAACTACCAAGCCAATTCTTCACTGGAAAGGAAACAAGCTTCCGGGGACCGGTTTCTGGCATTACAGCCGTCTTCGGCCCGGCTTGCTTGAATCCTGATGGTGCAGTGAGCAAGGGACTCATGTCTGAGCATACCCTTCCACACTCATGGTGGCCAAAATAATTTCAAAAAGGGGGTGGTGATGGACAGAGTATCTGAGTTAATCAGAACACTCCTACCCAGTCAACAGATCAGGGCTTGATCCATCACCGTTTTTTAGCTCACTGCACCATCCCAGTTCAGAACCTGGCTATATGCAAATTAGTCTGTCCCTGGCCCAGTGCATCATGGGAACAGGGCAGACCAAACTACCAAGCCAATTCTTCACTGGAAAGGAAACAAGCTTCCGGGGACCGGTTTCTGGCATTACAGCCGTCTTCGGCCCGGCTTGCTTGAATCCTGATGGTGCAGTGAGCAAGGGACGCCTGAAATGGCAGAAACCGGTCCCCGGAAGCTTGTTTCCTTCCCAGTGTAAGAATTGGCTTTTGTAGTCTGGTCTGCCCTGTTCCCATGATGCACTGGGCCAGGGACAGACTAATTTGCATACAGCCAGGTTCTGAAACTGGGATGGTGCAATGAGCTAAAAAACGGTGTTGGATCTAGCCCTGATCTCTTGACTGGGTGAGAGTACTCTGCTTAATTCAGAGACTCTGTCCATCACCACCCCTTGTTGTAAATTATTTTGTCCACCCTAAGCGTGGAAGGGTATACTCAGATGTGAGTCCCTTGCTCATTGCACCATCAGGATTCAAGCTAGCCGGGCCGAAGACGCCTGAAATGGCAGAAACCGGTCCCCGGAAGCTTGTTTCCTTCCCAGTGTAAGAATTGGCTTTTGTAGTCTGGTCTGCCCTGTTCCCATGATGCACTGGGCCAGGGACAGACTAATTTGCATTCAGCCAGGTTCTGAAACTGGGATGGTGCAATGAGCTAAAAAACGGTGTTGGATCTAGCCCTGATCTCTTGACTGGGTGAGAGTACTCTGCTTAATTCAGAGACTCTGTCCATCACCACCCCTTGTTGTAAATTATTTTGTCCACCCTAAGCGTGGAAGGGTATACTCAGATGTGAGTCCCTTGCTCATTGCACCATCAGGATTCAAGCTAGCCGGGCCGAAGACGCCTGAAATGGCAGAAACCGCTCCCCGGAAGCTTGTTTCCTTCCCAGTGTAAGAATTGGCTTTTGTAGTCTGGTCTGCCCTGTTCCCATGATGCACTGGGCCAGGGACAGACTAATTTGCATACAGCCAGGTTCTGAAACTGGGATGGTGCAATGAGCTAAAAAACGGTGTTGGATCTAGCCCTGATCTCTTGACTGGGTGAGAGTACTCTGCTTAATTCAGAGACTCTGTCCATCACCACCCCTTGTTGTAAATTATTTTGTCCACCGTAAGCGTGGAAGGGTATACTCAGATGTGAGTCCCTTGCTCATTGCACCATCAGGATTCAAGCTAGCCGGGCCGAAGACGCCTGAAATGGCAGAAACCGCTCCCCGGAAGCTTGTTTCCTTCCCAGTGTAAGAATTGGCTTTTGTAGTCTGGTCTGCCCTGTTCCCATGATGCACTGGGCCAGGGACAGACTAATTTGCATACAGCCAGGTTCTGAAACTGGGATGGTGCAATGAGCTAAAAAACGGTGTTGGATCTAGCCCTGATCTCTTGACTGGGTGAGAGTACTCTGCTTAATTCAGAGACTCTGTCCATCACCACCCCTTGTTGTAAATTATTTTGTCCACCCTAAGCGTGGAAGGGTATACTCAGATGTGAGTCCCTTGCTCATTGCACCATCAGGATTCAAGCTAGCCGGGCCGAAGACGCCTGAAATGGCAGAAACCGGTCCCCGGAAGCTTGTTTCCTTCCCAGTGTAAGAATTGGCTTTTGTAGTCTGGTCTGCCCTGTTCCCATGATGCACTGGGCCAGGGACAGACTAATTTGCATACAGCCAGGTTCTGAAACTGGGATGGTGCAATGAGCTGAAAAACGGTGTTGGATCTAGCCCTGATCTCTTGACTGGGTGAGAGTACTCTGCTTAATTCAGAGACTCTGTCCATCACCACCCCTTGTTGTAAATTATTTTGTCCACCCTAAGCGTGGAAGGGTATACTCAGATGTGAGTCCCTTGCTCATTGCACCATCAGGATTCAAGCTAGCCGGGCCGAAGACGCCTGAAATGGCAGAAACCGCTCCCCGGAAGCTTGTTTCCTTCCCAGTGTAAGAATTGGCTTTTGTAGTCTGGTCTGCCCTGTTCCCATGATGCACTGGGCCAGGGACAGACTAATTTGCATACAGCCAGGTTCTGAAACTGGGATGGTGCAATGAGCTAAAAAACGGTGTTGGATCTAGCCCTGATCTCTTGACTGGGTGAGAGTACTCTGCTTAATTCAGAGACTCTGTCCATCACCACCCCTTGTTGTAAATTATTTTGTCCACCCTAAGCGTGGAAGGGTATACTCAGATGTGAGTCCCTTGCTCATTGCACCATCAGGATTCAAGCTAGCCGGGCCGAAGACGCCTGAAATGGCAGAAACCGGTCCCCGGAAGCTTGTTTCCTTCCCAGTGTAAGAATTTGGCTTTTGTAGTCTGGTCTGCCCTGTTCCCATGATGCACTGGGCCAGGGACAGACTAATTTGCATACAGCCAGGTTCTGAAACTGGGATGGTGCAATGAGCTAAAAAACGGTGTTGGATCTAGCTCTGATCTCTTGACTGGGTGAGAGTACTCTGCTTAATTCAGAGACTCTGTCCATCACCACCCCTTGTTGTAAATTATTTTGTCCACCCTAAGCGTGGAAGGGTATACTCAGATGTGAGTCCCTTGCTCATTGCACCATCAGGATTCAAGCTAGCCGGGCCGAAGACGCCTGAAATGGCAGAAACCGGTCCCCGGAAGCTTGTTTCCTTCCCAGTGTAAGAATTGGCTTTTGTAGTCTGGTCTGCCCTGTTCCCATGATGCACTGGGCCAGGGACAGACTAATTTGCATACAGCCAGGTTCTGAAACTGGGATGGTGCAATGAGCTAAAAAACGGTGTTGGATCTAGCCCTGATCTCTTGACTGGGTGAGAGTACTCTGCTTAATTCAGAGACTCTGTCCATCACCACCCCTTGTTGTAAATTATTTTGTCCACCCTAAGCGTGGAAGGGTATACTCAGATGTGAGTCCCTTGCTCATTGCACCATCAGGATTCAAGCTAGCCGGGCCGAAGACGCCTGAAATGGCAGAAACCGGTCCCCGGAAGCTTGTTTCCTTCCCAGTGTAAGAATTGGCTTTTGTAGTCTGGTCTGCCCTGTTCCCATGATGCACTGGGCCAGGGACAGACTAATTTGCATACAGCCAGGTTCTGAAACTGGGATCGTGCAATGAGCTAAAAAACGGTGTTGGATCTAGCCCTGATCTCTTGACTGGGTGAGAGTACTCTGCTTAATTCAGAGACTCTGTCCATCACCACCCCTTGTTGTAAATTAGATATGCCGAAAAGGCAGGACATTGAAAAATGGGAAAGGTGTTTCAACTTCAAGCAAGAAATGGCAGCAGTGTTTTCAACTTACAGACAAATGTAGTTGAGCACCGCCTTCACATGGTCCGTTTTACCCATTTGTTGGACTTGGCCCTTCTGGCAGGTTCACCCCTGGACTTTTTGCCTTTTAATGTTACATCAGTATAGTGATTTTTGGTCTATGCACACTTTTGCACTGTGGCGCTGTGTAAAGTGTGTGCGCTCTCTGAGTGCGTGAGTGCGATTGGCCTGTCCTCCCATATGTACGCATGGGGGAAATGTGTGTCCATGGTAATTCCTGATGCGTGGGGAGTGCAAGGTTGAGTTTGGTATGTGCGAACTCGTGAGGTTGAATGCTGCGCGATGATGTGTGCGGCGTTCATGTGTCTAGTGCGGAAGTGCCACTTCTAGAAGTCGGCCTGTCTGTGCAGTGAAGGTGGTGGCTTGTGATTGGCTGGAGCTGGCTGGTGTGCCTGGCTCCTGAAGTCAGGATGGGTCTGCCCCGATGGTGAATGGGAGATCTGCATGTTGATGGCCGGGGAGGAGTGCACCTGGGACCTGAATAGGGCTGGGCTTTCCCCTCACAATGCTGGCTCCACCCCCTGTGGTGTGTCTGATGTCCCTGACCCATCCTGTGAATAGGCAGAGGGGCTGAGCAAAACAAAGTGCTCAGGAACCAGTTGTATCTGGTTCGCCCCTTGCCTGCACCTTTGTAGACAAAGGATTTCTCTGTATAAAAGAGGGGCTGTGACCCCATGAAAATGTTCTTGTTTCCTGACTTGAATCTACCAGGGGCGTGCTGCTGCTGGGGCCCAGGGGAAGGCCTGCCTCCCTGGGCCCTGCCTAGCCCCTGGATTGCTGATGGACTTGGATGCTGGAGGACTTTCCTTTTTCTTGGGAGCTGCTTGCTCCATCTTTTGGTGTCCAGGACTTTGTGGGACCCTCCTGCCCCCTTCATCTATGGGGGCTGTGTACCTGGGACCCTCCTTGTTGTAGGGGTCATTTTCAAGGGCCTTTGGTGCTTTCTACGCCCCCCTAGCGCCCGGGAGCGCTGTGCTCCTTTTCCTCGTGGCCCATTCGTAGCAGGAGCCCACCCTGCTTTATCGTCCAAATCGGAGGGAGCCTACCCCTCATTTGCAGTCTTTGGACTTATTTATTTATTTTAAGGGTGCCACCCCGTTTTTGTGTGCCTTAGCGGGTGCCCACCCCGCTTCTATGTTTCATTTGCCTACCGAGGGTGCCCACCCCTCATTTTCCAAGAAGGTAATCACCACCGCGGCCCTCGCGCCGAACACAGGAAGTCAGGCGCCGTGCCTGACTCTGGGTGGGACTTCCGGTTTGGAAGGGAAGTCCCGCCTGCTGCCGCGCGCCGATTGGGGAACCTGCCCCGGAGAAAGAATGAGCCAGGAGCCTCGCAGGATCCATTCCAGAGGCTCGGCCCCGAGATGGGGGGGCCGGGTGAAGCAGGGCATCTGGTAAGGCGGGTCTCCCATGGCCAGGGAGAGCCCCGCGGACCGCCAGCAGAACCGAGCACCAGTGTTGCGGGGCTCCCCTGCGGTGGAGGGAGCCCCGCCGGCCTGCAATGAGGCCCAGGAGGAGCCGCCCGAGACGAGTGACCCGGTGAGTGTTCTCGGGGCTCCGGGCGTGTGTTGGTGCCTGTGTAAGGCGCAGCATCAGGCGTACCTTCAGGGCGGCCCCAGATGGCAGTGGGCCGCCCCAACGTGTTAGTAATTATATTTCCAGAGCCTAGAAGGCACCAACGATTGGGGGACATTTTCTTAAAGGGCCCAGTAGGGTTCTCAGGGGTCAGTGATACCCCAGTTTGGGCATGGTTATTTCCAGAGCCTGCGGGCTCCCCCGAGGCCCCATTGATTTTTAGAGTCCCCACGAGGGACTTTGGATATGTTATTTTTAGAGCCCAGATGGCTCCAAACATTTGAACACCATAGTTTAACCAGGCCTGAGGGGCCCATGCTTTATTGTTGAGAGGATATATTTGATTCCAGAGCTAGAGGGCTCCAGCATTTGGGCATATTTTTACTCAGAGCCAGAGGGCTCCAACGATGAGTATATTTTGTGTCAGAGCCTAGAGGGCTCCCCATGTTTGGCGCAGTTTTGTTTCTAAGGGCCAGTGAGGGCCCCTGTCGCAGTTTGTATCACAGCTGCCCAGCAAGTAGTGGGCAGCTGCACCGTTTAGGTTCTTTTCTGTCTAGGGACATGTCTTTGGACTCAGGAGTGAGTTGCACTCCTTCATCCCTACTTTGGCCAGCTGCAGTGTTTAGGCCATGTTTTGTCCCCAGCTGCCCAGCAAGTAGTGGGCAGCTGCTACGTTTAGGTTTTGGTGCAGTGGCGCAACCTGGACTTTAATGTGATTTCTGCGCTAAATGTGATTTAGTGCTTCTTAGGATGCTAGGAAATGTACTGTGTGTAGAATGTTTTGCACACCCTGTTCTGATACCTCTAGACATATGTTTATGCTTAGGAGGTTGTTTTATCTAGTATGGGTCATACTAGTGTGTTCATGGTTCCCTGCGTGATATATGCCTAAGGTGGTTAGGATTGCGTAGGAGGTACTTACCTGTTACCAGTGGTTACTGGTTGTGTGCCTCCTTTTGCTATTTTTGGTGCTACAGTTATTATATGTGCTATGTGCTAAGTGTTATTCCTTCAGTGCTAGTTCTAAAAGTGCTTATTCCTGACAGTGGTCCATGTGGCCCTGTCTTATGTACATAATCCCCTGTAAATTCTGCCTGTGCCTATGGCACATTGTAAAGTGTGTGTTTCTTATCTAATGTGTTTGGTATATTACAAAGGCTACTTTTATATAACCTTGTGTGGAGTTCCTTTTGTGGGGGGTCTTGGATGTTGTTGCTGGTGGGTGCGTGCGCAAATACTTAACTTACATTGCCTCCGGGGTAAGCCTTACTGCTCGTGTCACGCTACCAAGGGGGTGAGCAGGGGTTATCTTGGCGTGTAACTCCCTTGCCCTGACTAGAGTGGTGGTTTCTGCCTGTTTTGGCGCCAGCCTTAGCCAACCGGAAATCCCATTTCGAACACCACTTATCATTCAGAGCATTCTGCTGTTGCCTGAGATGTATCTGATTAGGACCAGCTTCATGTCTTCTGCTAAAATGGCATGCCTTTCTTATTCCAGTGCAGTTCACTGCTGTGGGACTGGCCTGGCTACATGCAGGATCCCAGGCTTAGTATATACAATACCATACTATTAATAAGTAGCCAACTGTTAAATAAATGTACATCTTGAATACTGCTTAGCAAATCTGGCTTTTTTGCATTTAGGAGTTAGTCAAACTTGTCACTTGAAGATTCAGAGATTTACACAATTGTAAACAACCCAGTTGTAGAAAAGTAATAAGTCCATGGATAAAGACAGAATACGTCTTTATTGTGTAACATGAAATAAAGCTCAGCCAACACCAACAGCTTCTTCTCCTGTTTCAATCCTCCCACTCCTACTCTCCACATTCCACTTTGATGCTCTAAAGTGCAGCAAGCGATGACATTCTCTGTTCAGAGGATACCACACCTTTATTCAGATGAGACCACCCCTGTCTAACCCACAACTTCCAGCCAAAGCATCAAATCAAGCACACAAAATAAGTATAAACATATGGGTGACTTAGGCTTGATGCCTAGGATTTTGTTTATGGTTAGCCCTGCTGTCTCCTAGCTTCTTTCAGGAAATCTTTTAACTCAGACTCTCTGCCTTCACTGCTGACTGTTATGCCCTAGGACTGGGTAATACTGGTAAGAACTGGGTGGAAGTTAATGGCTGAATGAAACTTGCTAGCTACCTGGTTGTCCTCAGGCCTGTTTGATTCTTACAATCAAAGAATGCTGTCACTGTGAAGGTTTTTATACTGCTCATAAGCCCAGTACAACTGAAACATTATCACACACATTATCACACTCAATCATGGAGGTTGGTGTGAGCAGCTCCTTTGGGGTAATTCGAAGAGCGAGGTCTTGAGGTCCCTCGTGAATTGGTGCAGTGTTGGGCTCCGTCAGAGGTGAAGGGGGAGTTTGTTCTAGGTCTTGGCTGTGCGGTAGGAGAAGGGTCTTCCACCTGCTCTGGTCCTGTAAAAACGTGGGATGTGGCTAGCGGGAGGTCGGCTGAACAGAGGTTTCTTTTGGGGGGCTGGAAGGATAATCGGTCCCTGAGCTCTTGGGGTCCGGTGTTGTGGAGGCCATTTTAGGCATGTGTGAGTAGCTTGACAGTTATTCTTCTTTCGACAGGGAGCATGAAGGTGTTGGGGGATATGGTTATGCCGTGGATTATCGAGGCTAAGTCTGGCTGCAGCGTTCTGGTCGGTCTGGAGTTTGCGGAGGAGTTTTTTGTTGATCCCAGCCTAGAAAGCATTGCCGTAGTCCAGTCTGCTGGTGATGAGTGCGTGAGTTTTCCTGGAGTCGGGGGGATTCACTTGAACATATTCCAAAGTATCCAGAGGGTGTTGAAGCATATGGAGGATACATCATTGATCTGGCGGTTCGTTGTCAGTGATGAGTCAAGTTTGATGGCGGGGTTGTGTGCATGGTCCGTAGGTGTGGGTGGGTTTCTGAGGGCGGGGGCCACCAGGTGTCATCCCATGCTGATGGGTTGGTGTCAAGGATGATGACTTATGTTTTCTCTGAGTTGAGCTTCAGGCAGCTGTTCCTTATCCAGGTTGTGACAGCTTTCATCCCTTCGTGGAAGTTGTGCCTGGCAATGTTGGGTTCCATGGTGAGGGAGAGGATGAGCTGGGTGTTATCAGTGTAGGAGACGATGTTGAGCCTGTGTTTTCTATTGATGGTTGCGAGGGGGCCATGTAGACGTTGAAGAGTGTGCACCTGAGAGAGGATCCTTGGGGTACTTCGCATCTGATCTCTTTCAGTCCTGAGAGGAAGGTCGGGAGTCTTATTCTCTGTGTTCTGCCTGAGAGGAATGATCTTATCCAGTCTAAGGCATTTCCTTGGAGGCCTGCGTTGTGGAGCCTAGTGGCTAGTGTGCAGTGGGAGACTGTGTCGAATGCTGCTGATAGGTCCAGGAGGATGAGGGCTGCTGTATGGCCTTGGTTGAGGAGGGCACAGATGTCATCGGTGGTGGCGAGGAGGGCGTTCTGGTTTCTGTGGTTTCTGCAGAATCTGGATTGAGAGGTGTCTAGGATGTTGTTGGTTTCTATGAAGTGTGCTAGCTGGGGGTTTTACGGCCTTTTCAAAGACTTTGGCTGCAAAAGGAAGCAGTGAGATGGGTCTAACATTCTTGAGGTCCTTCGGGTTTGCTGAGAGATTCTTTAGAAGAAGGTTGACTTGGACACACTTCCAGTTGTCGCGGAATATGGCTGTCTCGAGGGAGCAGAAGATAGTTGTGCGTAGCTCGGGTGCGATAACAGTGGCAGCGCTGTGGAAGATGTGCGGCAGGCAGGGGTCAGAATGTGCTCCTTAGTGGTTACTCTTCATTGTCTTTCTGGTGTCTGCTGTGGTGAGAGGGATCCAGGTGAGAATGGTACGCTGGGTGGCGTCGTTGTGGGTGGAAGTAGGGGTAGGGGCAGTGCAGTTGTCTTGGTTGCAGAAGTTGGCACAGGGCATCTCGAACTTGAGGTGAAAAAAGGAGCTGAGTTTGTTGCATAGATCTTGGGAGGGAGGGATGTCGATTGTCTTGCTGCTGGGTTTGGCAAAGTCCGGTATGATGGTGAAGAGTTCCTTGGAGTTGATGTAGAGGATTCAATCTTGGTTAAGGTTTTTCTTTGTTGATTTGATAAGTTGGATGTGTGCTGTGATGGCTGTTTTGTAGGCGGGGCGTGCTTCCGGGGTTTTTATGTTTTTCCACTTCTCCAGTCATCGCAGGAGCGCTTGGATTCTTGGAGATTTGTTGTGAATCAGTTGGCTTTCTTGTTGTGTCATCTCATGGTGTTCTGGAGGGGGTGAGAGTGTCGGCGCAGTTGGTGATCCATAGGTGGAGGTTGCTTGCCACTGAGTTGGCGTCTGTTGTAATTGGTTGTGGAGTGCAGGTGAGGGTGTAGGTGAGGTGTTCTTCAGAGACTTTGTTCCAGCTTCTGCATGGGGGCGGTGGGCATGCTTTTGTGCGGTGGGCTTCATGAAGGAGAAATGGATGCAGTGGTGGTCGGTCCAGAGCAGTTTCATGGTGTAGCTGAAGCAAATGTTGTTTCTTCTGGCGAAGATGGGTTCGAGTGTATGTCCTGCTGTGTGAGTGGGGTGGAGACAAGTTACTTCAGTCCTATGTTGGTGAGGTTCTCTAAGAGGGTGGTGGTGTTGGTCTCAGTGTTGTTGGCTAGGTGGAAGTTCAGGTCTCCGTGTAGTATGTAGTCTGTAGAGGCAAGGGCGTGGGGTGTGATAAGGTCAGAGATGCCATTGGTGAAGGGGGAGGTGGTCCTGGAGGTCTGTAGGCGAGTGTTCCCCAGGGAGTCGTTCTGGGGTGGGGCTGGTTCTGGAAGGGGATGTGTTCCATGAGGGGTAAGGCGTTGTCCGAGTTGGCGGTTGTCAATCGGAGAGAACTTATGTGGACGATGGCCAGGCCTCCTCCTGAGCAGTTGGGGTGGTCTTTTCTCAGGACCGGGAATGGTGGGTACGATGTCTGGTACGGAGTTGACATTGGTCCAGGTCTCTCGAAGGAAGGAAAATGCGGGCGTGTGAGTGTTGAGGAGGTTCCAGATTTCCACAGCATGTCTGTGCAGGGACTGTTAGTTGACGAAGATGCAGCTCAGTGGTTTGTGTGTGGTGGAGTCTGTTGGGTTGGGGGCTGTTGCCGGGGTTCGGAGGTGGGTGAAGGTGTGGTGGCAGTGTCAGCAGGAGATCGGGCCTTGGGTGTTGCTGGGCATCGAGAGCTGGCAGTTTTTGTTGCATCCAGCGTTGAGTGTGGGAAGAGTGCTGGGGTCATAGCAGCGGGGCTAAAAGGACCAGGGTCCCTGGCACTGGTAGCGGACTGGCACCGAGAGGCTTGCTTTTGGTGCACCTTCGGTGCACTAGTGGTGTGGCTGCACAGTGCCTGCCATTAGGTAGGGATCGGGGGAGGGTGATCAGCTGGGAGGTGGGAGGCAGGAGTGACACACTAAGGTGAGGAGCCACAGGGCAGCAGCGGCGGGGATCGCGGGAAGAGGGAGCAGGAAGGGAAAGAGATGTTGAGTGAAAAGGCAAACAGAGCAAATTGAAATAAGAAGGCAGAGAAGTTAAAAGGCAAAGAGAGAGAGATGAACAAAGAGGCCAGAGAGACAAAAAGGCAAATAGAGCGAAATGAAAAAAAAGTCAAAGAAAACTAAATGAACAATGAGGGCAGAGAGACAAAAAGACTAAGAGAGCGAGATGAACAAAGAGGGTAGAGAGACAAAATGCCAAAGAGAGCAAAATGAAAAAAAAGGGCAAAGAGAACCCAATGGACAAAGAGGGCAGAAAGACAAAAAGGCAGAGAGATTGAGATGAACAAAGAGGCCAGAGAGACAAAAAGGCAAGAAGACAAAAGACACAGAACAGAGCAGAATAGCAGAAGAGCAGGACTAAACCACCAGGGATGAGGCGCAGGCAGAAGTCTGCGGGTGGAGTAGGGCCTTGAAAACCTACCTGGCAAGGAGCTCAATCTGGCGCTAAGGGCAGAGCCTTAATGATGGACCTGCATGTGGGGAGAGCAGTGACTCAAAACATTAGGGCAGAGGTCTTGCTCATCTTACCATGCTGTGACCACCATTAGGTAGGGGTCGGGGAGGGCGACCACCTGGGAGGCAGTAGGTGTAAGCGACATGCTGGGGAGAGGGGCTGTGGGGGCAGCAGCGGCAAGGAGCATGGGAAGATGGAGCGGGGAGTGAAAAAGAGGCGGAGTGAAAGACAAAGAGAGCAAAATGAAAAAAGAAGGCAGAGAGGCAAAAAGGCAAAAAGGCAAAGAGAGTGAGATGAACAAAGAGGGCAGAGAGACAAAAGGTAAAGAGCGAACTGCAAAAAAAAGGCAAAGAGAATGAAGCGAACAAAGACGGCAGAGAGGCAAAAAGGCAGAGAGAGTGAGATTAACAAAGAGGGCAGAGAGACAAAAAGGCAAGGTGAGTAAAATGAAAGAAAGTCAGAGAGACAAAAGATTAACCCCTTCGCTGCGGCCGTGATTTTTCCGCTGTGCGGTAAACAAAAGAACAGGGCGGGGCCGTGACGAACCCCAGCCATCATCCGCACACGCCCTCCACGGGGCGTGACGGCTGGGGTTCGTCACCAGCATGGGAGGGGTTAAAAAAGGCAAGGAGCCAAAAGACACAGAACAGAGTGGAATAGCCCACGAGCAGGATGCTCTTCCACTAGACTACCAGGGATGAGGCACACTATATCACTATAGAGTACGAGGACATATTGAATTTCCTATCAATGTATGTGTGATCACCTACCAATGGTGTACTTGCTCTGCCTTTTTATGACAAAGCCTCATGACTGTCCTGGTGCCAGTTCATAACCTTCTGAAATTGAACAGTGGAGGAAGACATCCTTGTTAGCTGTGAATTCCATCCTGACTGCTAGAAACCCCTGAGGAACTCTTGATAGCCCTGCCTTGGTGTTTGCTGAACTTCCTGAGCTTTCTGGGAATAGAGATTTCTTTGGTAAGCCTGGAGAAATTGATACGTTACCCTGCTTACCAGTAAAAAGAATCCCAGTTAAATGTTGTGCTGCTGTAGAAACAATGTAATAATTATTTTTACGGAGCTTTAAGGAGCACGTAAAACAATTCTTAACAGGGATACTGCTGAAAACTCTCCAGAAAGTAAATTTTGTCCTAGTAACTATTTTTTTTAAATATCAGGATTCACTTGTTTCCACATTGCATACCTTGCATTCCTAAAGTAATGCATAAACACAGACTCCAGAGGTGCCCAAGGGGTGCAACAGATGTTTGTGCCTGATGTGTGCGCCCCTGTGCACTTTGGCATTCCAGAAGGGGCCACAAACGCTTGTGTATCCCCTTCTGTAATACCGATAGCACTGGTGCACATAAATCACCTGTACTATCATCAGAAGGCATTCCCTCATTTGCATGAGGCGCGACCCTGCAAATAAGGCAATCCCTTTGCCTCTGTACTTGTGGGGTATTATAGCCGCTGGCACTGAAGCAATGAAGTTGTCAGGAGGTGCACTGATGGTGGACCCCCTGATGGCAGCCCTCTTGAAGTGAGAAAGTGGGTCCTATGGATCCCCCTGCACATCCCCTTGCAGGCGGGTGCAATCAATCACTGTATATGCATCCAATCCCCCTTAAAATTGCAGGCAGGTGCAGCCGCATTCACAGTGAAACTTAGAGCGGCTTCAAAGCTGCTGCTCTGTTTTTCACATTAAAGCACTGCCCTTGGGACAATGCAAGTTTGCCGCTGCCCTTGGGGCAGCACATTCATCCTAATATGGAGCATTTTCCTTGTTTGCGTCCGGCGCAACTTTTAAAAGGTGAATCCTGGTGCAAATAAGGAAAATGCGTTGTATGTATGATTCAGCCCCAGTTTGGTTCTGGCTGCATATGTTATGTTTTAATGGAGGGTAGAAGTTTTTTACTTGTTCCGAAATTCATATTCACTTTGCTTGTTTGCACTTACTATGCGGGTCAAGTAAGGTATTAAGGTCTAAATGGGACTTCTGATCTGCACACGGGCCATTTTGCTTATTTTTCCTTTAATCTTCAATGCAACACGGTTACCTTTGTTTGTAATGGTACTTTTCTTTAATTTTGTACCCCTTATCCAATTGTCCTCATTTTTTGGTGTTTCTTTTAAAATGTTTCTGTTTTATACTGAAACATGACTTGGACTTCAATACATTTACTTCGTTGAAAATTCAGTGGTCTTGATTATGGAATGTATAGGGCCCTTCAATGGTGCAAATTTGAACCAACGGTGGCAGGTGGGGCCCAGGGGCAATCATTTTTTGGGGCCCGGACTTATTTTGCACCCTCAGACTTTAACCAAGAACAAGAATAGGAAAGGTAGGAAAGGAGTAAAACGTATCGACTGTAGAAAGGAAAACAGTGGCAAAGGGATACCGCAGGCATAAATAAGAATCCACCAGAATGATATAAATGATGTTGGATAAAAAAGTTATAAGATTGAATCAAAATCTGATATTCTGCAGCCCCGACGTTTAGCGGCGCCAGTGACGGTTTTGGAGAAAGACTATGGGCCCCACACATTTGCAAATTTAGCTCTGTGCAGCTTGCAAATCTTTTTTCTTGCGCTCAGATTGGGTGCATTTTTTTAAGACACAGGCGGTTTCCCAGTTTGAAAAAACAGTATAAAAGAATAGAAATATTTCCATTCTATCAATTCTTGTTTTTTTTTATTTCACATGGAAAAACAACTACTTGCTAATAATAGGTAAAGCAGAAAACATATTTCATCCATTCATATTACAAGGAAATGGACATTGCTGCATGGATGCGGGATTAAGGAAAAGCAATGGGTTGTACGTTCTGATGACTCTTTTTCAGCATTTTACATGAAGGTTTATGTCGGATTAATTAACTAATGAAGCAATCCTTAGATTGCGAGCGGGGCGGGCCTTAGCATGGTCTTGCGCAAGCAGCATGAAATGTATTAATAAATAAACAGCTCTTAAAGGCGCTCTCTTTAATAGGGCACACGACGATATATCCGTTCCCTGACAACCCTTGAAAGGGGCGAGATTTTGATCGATACCTTATATCTATTGATCCAAACCTCGATCTGGTCGACTGAACCTTTATTGCCTGTCTTGGAAGGAAACAGTACACCTATCTGCAAATTAGTTCACCCAAGAAAGGACTCTACTCTCAAAGATCACGGACAACTTCTAGGTTTCAAAAGTTTATTGTAAAGATATAATGAGCTGCAAATACAAGCATCTCAGAATGAGATTCACGAGGTACACAGGTCCAATTACATACATGTGCTCTCGAAAAGCCCTCAGACGAGCAACAGAAATCACTAACACAAGTTCTAAAAATAGCAAAGCTATCAGCATAGACGCATATCTCTCCTTCATTTAGGTTGGAGGAAAACAAACACAGGTTAGGCGTCCCTACCCTGTTCTAGATGGTATCCCTACTTAACCAAATCCCAACCTAACAAAGGTGTCAGCAATGAATGACCCCCAAGGGAAGTCACCCACTCTAAGTCTCTTGGTGAAAACCTAAAGTTCTCCAGTCATGTCCCCTCACTGCCTACCCATCCGCTCTCTAAAGGGTCCTCAGGTCTCTGCTCTAACTCCACCCAGGGGTGCTGTCCCTAATACAAAACAGTCAACAACATTTGAGACGCCCCTTGCGAAACGCCTCTCACGTGGTGCAACTTCAGGCTTTTTCCATGATGCTTTGTATTGGGCCTCAGACGTTAGAGTTGACCTTGCTTCTCAGTCTCTTCTCCGGCCCGCTGATACCCCTTAAACATTCCAGAACCCTCCTCCATGTCTGGGCCGTCTACTGAACAGGCCTCTATTCATTCACTTATAATTGGATCCCCCCTTTCCTGTTGCAGACAGATATCTGCCGCCAAGAACCCAACTCTCATAGACTTCTAAAAAGGCTTGCAACATTTCTCAGCCCAGACATGTACGTGTAAATCAATGCTAAAACATTTCAGGCCTACAATATTTCACATTATGATTATAGCATTCAATTTCTTCATTTAATTAAAGCATGTTAAAACTCTTATTCTATTATTTAGAAAACATTACTCTAAATCATGGCCCATTAATGCAATGACCAAAAACGTTAAACAATCTGTGTCGTGAAAAGAAACACCTTCCCTTTTAGCTCCAGCTCTGGCCCTGAGGCCTACCACGTTCTGCGTTTTACCACAGACCATCTTATATGTTAACAGCTACACGACATAGATTCAAAATAATCACGTCTAATAAAATCATATAATGTCACACCTTTCTGTATTAGTTCCACTTCTACTTAAATCTCTATATTAGCTATACATTTAGAATATAATTTCAGATACTATTAGCACTCATGGCATTTCTCTTCATGAATTATGCTCTCTATAGGTAAGTGTGATGTACTCATATATTTATATCAGTTTGCGCTCTCTCAGTTCCCCCCTTTGATGACCTCTCGGGGTCATCACTAACATTTAAACTGCAGTTATTGCTGGCATTCTCTGCGCTTCCAGAGCTCTCAGGCTCCTGTACTGATTATCTTGTATGGCAGCCAATCTCTGCAACTGTTCTCTTTGGGCCCTTTCTGACCTTCTTGCTCTGTACCATTTGAATACCCTCACCAATCCCCACAATATTATCCCACAGATCAATATTATGATGATAGGCTTTAGGATATACCAAATAAAGCTTTTGCCTAAGGTGGAAAACCACCCTCCAACTGTACTCATTCCATGGCCCACCTTTTCCCAGACATTTTCTCTACTCAAGTCTTCGATCTCTTTGTGTATATTAGTTATGTTCTTAATAACTTTCTCAAGGGGTTTTGAAAGGTCTGGAATGTAAGTGCAACATTCCTGAACCTTCAAAGCCTTACAGACTCCGCCCTCTTTTGCTAATAAGACATCTAATGCAAGCCGATTTTGAAGAACCATAGCCCTTATCGATTGCATCTCTCCTTCTACCAGCATTAAGGACTGAGCAGTGCTGGCAGACAACCTGTCGACAACTGTTGCCAGTCGTCTAATTTTAACATCATTAAGGATTATTCCCAAAAGAGGGAACATAGCTCCAAAGACATCTCCAACCATTTCTGCATCGCCTAAATCTCTCCTTCCCCTCGATGATGTCTGGCCCTCAATGATCAATAAGTCTTGTGCATGATATATTTTGGGGAAGACAATTGCCAAGTAACATGATCCATACCAGTTGTCAGGTAGTCTCACGTAAGCATTTCTTCCACATACAAAATACACATTTGGAATCACTTGCATTCCCTTCAGGAAATCCTTAGTGTAGTACTCTAAATTAAAAGCATGTTCACAGTCAACTTCACCCACGTATACATTTTCATAATACGTTTTGGCTCGGTGAAGACATAACTTTCCTCTCTGCGCTTTATCTAAAGCTATTGGACCACTACTACCCTTTCTCTTGTGTGACTTCTCTTCCTCGGTCCAATCTAATTTCCCTTGTCCTGATTTTTTCAAAATCTTTTGTCTCCTGTAACGATCATCCACCTGCCCTATGAACTTTTTCTCGACTTCTGACACCTTGCATGTCAGATTATTTCTACGGGCATGTGAAGTATCTAAGGTAATCCAAGGAATGAAGAACTTGGCCAATCTGTCTTCACTCTTCCAGTAATCCCATTTATTCATCTGCTTATAATTCGGGACTTCTGGCAACACAGAATCATAATTGGAGAAATAGTATTCAAAACTATCTCTCTCATAAAATATACTAAGCAATAAGCTACATGTAATGCCATATGTCAGAGGGAGGTGATGATATCGAATTCCTTCATCTACAGACGCAGGCAACTGCATGCAGACGTAGCAATCCTTAACCTCCATGGCATCCACGTATTCATACAAAAGTTTAGCATAAGCATTTGACCTAAAGTCTCCTTGGGACTCGTCTACATGTAACCTGCGGGCTTCTGCAGCCAATAACGCTTTCTCTTGAGTGTTTTCCCTTTTCTCATCTGCAACAGTGGGTGTAAGTGTTACTACAGAATTCGCATCAGTTACCTTTACCTCTTCCTCATGTCCCTTTACATAAGAAATTGTTACCACTAAAGCTATTAATATTATCACTCCTACTATTAGTGTACCTATTATACATTTAGCTCTGCGGTTCGGGGTGCCGGCCTCCATTTCGTCAGACAATCTAGCTTTTCCCTTTCTCTTTGCAAAAAGTTCTTTTCCTCTCGTTCCTTTACAGTCTCTTTCAATCCTTTTTTGTCTTTAGAATCCACACAGCTGGAGGCTGACAGCCTTTTTCGCAAAAAGTCCTTTCACAGTTCAAAAAGACAACCCTAGCCCTTCTCCATCCACTCAAGGGGTTCCCTAAAATTCTCTGCTTCCTGGGCGCTAGGTAATCTTCTTTTCTTCTGCTTACTTTATTTACAAAGTCCTTTAACAATCGACTATTAGATTTGTGGTTGCAGCTTCAATAGCATAGTTCAATATTTCCATGCGAAGAGTATGCTCTTCATGTGCTGTTATCGTGGTACCAAAGTCGGGGAATTTCAATTCTGTAAGAAACATGTGTTTTAACTTGCTGAGGCGGGGAGGTCTGGGGAGCACGAATGTTAGTGACCCTTCTTGTTCGACACCGGGTACCAACAGTTGTATTTCCACGGTGATAATGGGCTCAGAACTGGACACCACCACCGCTCGGATCCTCCCTGTCTCCGGTTTCACAGACATTTGTCGCCAGATATGTCCACTCAGGTGTGGAGTATCTTCTGTTAGGCACACGCACTCTTCTTGACCTTCTTCGGTCTGGTGCTTCAGCGCCCTGAGCACCTTCTTCTGGGTCTGAGTCTTCTGATATCGGAGGAAGGGTTGCTTCTGGAGTTGACCTCAGGCTAGAACTTCTTCTTTGCGGCCAATTTGCTTCTCCACGTGCCCTTCTACTCCTTCTCCTTCTGGTCTGTTCTCGCTCTCTTTCAGACCTGTCAGGGTCAGACTCGTACTCCCAGCTGTCTTCTCCTTCTGTAGCGTCTTCTGTTTCGCTGTTGTACTGACCGTCCTCAGCTTGGTCAGACTCGTTCCCTGCTTCCACTGGCACCTCTACAGCTTGGCTAGCCCCCTCTATGGCTTCTTGGTCCTCAGCTGGACGTCCATCCGAGAGAGGAGCTGTTTCCAGAGGTGCTGGAACCCTTTTCGTATGCGACGCGTGTATCCAGTTGGGCAGGCCTCCCACCTTTACAGCTGTACTTGTGATCAGGATGACCTGGTAGGGCCCACGCCAACGAATATCCAAGCAGCTTCTTCTCACATGTTTCTTCACCAGGACCCAGTCCCCAGGATACAGGTCATGGCAAGGGCCCTGGCACGCTGGAACCTCTGCAGCCTGCACCTGAAGGGACACAGAACGCATGGCGTCAGACAGCCCCTTACAATAGTCCAGGATCATATCATCTGTGATATTTAACAGTGCAGTAGCTGGAATAGATGGCAGTCTCATTGCTCTCCCCATTAACACCTCATGTGGTGACAACCCTGTTCTTCTGTCTGGGGTACTACGAAGGCTCATGAGTACCAATGGCAGGGCATCAGGCCAACTCAGGGTCGTTGAGGAGCAAACTTTCGCTATTCTGGACTTGATCGTGCCATTAATTTGTTCCACAATTCCTGAGGCTTCTGGTCGGTAACTGCAATGGAGCTTTTGGTCTATATTCAGTGCAACACAAATCATCTTCACAAGCTCGCTGTTAAAATGTGTTCCCCTATCTGATTCCAAAAAGGCCGGCACCCCGAACCGAGGGATAAGTTCTCTAAGCAGTAACTTAGCCACTGTGAGGGTGTCGCACCTACGTGTAGGGTATGCCTCAACCCATCTGGAGAACACACAAACAACCACCAGGACATAGCGGAGGCGGTTGCATCTTGGCATTTCAATGAAATCTATCTGCATTCTGTTGAATGGACCTCCAGACCTTCCTATGTGACTTAGTGCAACTGGTGTTCTTTTCCCTACATTCAGCTGCTGGCAGGTCACACAACGCTGGCACACTGCTTCTGCTGCTATTCTAAACTTAGGATTGTACCAAGTCTGTCTAAACACTCTCAGCATAGCATCTCTCCCTAAGTGTACTGGACCATGTATGAGTCTAGCCATTGGACTCACCATCTCATTGGGCAACACTGCTCTGCCGTCTGCTGAGACCCAAAAATGAGTCTCACCCATTACACATCCTGCCTTTTCCCATGTTTCTTTCTCAGAATCAGGAGCATTTTCTTGCATGGTTGACAGTTCATCCCAAGTATCAACAGTTTCCAGTATCATGGCTAATTCAGTTCTTACATTTATTCCACCCACATCCACCTCTGTGAAAGAGTAACCTTGTTCTGCGCAATACCGCGCAACTTCATCAGCATATCTATTGCCTTTTGAAACAAAGTCCTCATTTTTGGTATGTGCGATGCACTTTACAACTGCGATACTTGCTGGACATTGCAATGCTTCTAACAACAGGCGCACAAACTCTCCATTGCGAATGGGAGAGCCTGAAGAAGTCATGAACCCTCTTTGAGACCATAACTGCCCGTAATCATGAACTACCCCAAACCCGTATTGGCTGTCGGTGTAGATGGTGACTCGAATTTGATTGCCTGCTAAGCAAGCACGTGTTAGGGCAATAATCTCGGCTACCTGAGCGGAGTGTACTCCTTCCAGGCACCCAGCTTCCACAACTCCTTCAATTGTACAAACAGCATAAGCTGCTCTCAACTGCCCAACTTCGTCTCTTACACATGAGCCATCGACAAAGAAAACTTCGTCTGGGTCGGTCAGTGGCTCATCTACGATGTCGGGTCTGGGTTTGGTGCATAGTTCAGTCACATCGAGACAGTCATGGTCTGTATATTCATCATCATCATCAATATCATTTGGAAGTGGCATTAAGGTAGCAGGGTTCAAAACAGAGCATCTCTTGAGGGTCACGTTCTCTGCAGCAAGAATAACTTGCTCATAGCGCGTGAGCCTGCTATTGGTCAGATGCTGTGTTTTGGTCCTGGTCATCAACAGTTCAACAGAATGTGGCACGCACACCTCTAACGGGTGCCCCATAACAATATTTTCACATCTCTCAATGCTGACACCCGTTGCAGCAACGGATTTGAGACATCCGGGCAACGCTGCGGCTACTGGGTCTAAAGTAGCTGAGAAATAAGCAACTGGTCTACGGGCATTCCCATGGATTTGGACCAACACAGACAACGCACAACCTTCTCTCTCACAACAGTAAAGAAAGAATTGTTTATTGTAATCAGGCATTCCCAATGCCGGAGCACGACACAGGTCCTCTCTCAGCTGTAAGAATGCCATCAAACAGTCCTTGTCCCATGGTACCGGATCACTCACCTCCTTGTGCGTCAGTTTTTGCAAAGGTTTTGCTTTCAGTGAAAAGTTCACGATCCACTGTCGGCAATAACCCACCATCCCTAGGAACATCCTGACCTCTCTCTGGGTCTGAGGCGCATTCATTTTCATGATCGCCTCTATCCTGTCTGGTGACACTTTTCGTTTGCCTTTCTCAATTCTGTGTCCCAAGTACTGCACTTCTGTCAGGCAGTACTGCAATTTTCCCGGGGATACCTTATGCCCATTGGCAGCTAGGTGATTTAACAAAGCAATGGAGTCTTCCCTGCAAGCTTCTTCTGTGTCTGACGCCACAAGGAGGTCGTCTATGTACTGGACCAGAACTGACTTCTGGGGCAGCACTAGACTTTCAAGATTTTTCTTCAAAAGCTGGTTAAAGATCGATGGGCTCTCTGTATACCCCTGAGGGATACGACACCATGTTAGGACGCGATTTTCCAGCTTAAATGCGAAAAGAAAATGGCTATCTTCGTCCAAAGGGATCGAAAAGAAAGCCTGACAAAGATCTATCACAGTGAACCACTCAGCCTGGAATGGAATCTGAAACAGTATCACTGACGGATTCGGTACCACTGGACAACATGAAACGACTATGTTATTAATCTTTCTAAGGTCCTGCACTATCCGGAATTTCCCATTTGGTTTCTGCAGACCCATAATCGGGGAGTTGCATGGACTACCCACAATTTCTTTCAGTATTCCCTGTTTAATCATGGACTCGATCACGGGTTTTATGCCTGCAATCGTTTCTGGAGTCAATTTATACTGGGGTGTTCTTGGGAACTCAGCATGCGGTTTCACTACAATTTTCACTGGGTCCACCCCTTTGACCAATCCAATCTCTTCCCCAGTGAAATCCCATACCTCTGATGCCACTGTCTCTCTCAAATCCCAGGGAAGCTCGTCTACTGTCAAAGTAGGGTACAGCTCCACACATATTCTTGAGTTTGCAACTTTGAAATCTGCATCATCATCATTAGTCAATACCTCCACTCCCTGGGGTGTACAATATATAGTACAATTCAATTTGCACAACAGGTCTCTTCCTAGCAGACACACAGGGCTTGAATCGCAAACCACAAATTGGTGCTCATCGCTGTACTTCCCTATTTTCACCTGTACCGGTTCTGTCAATTGGCTGGTTATTCTCCTGTTTGCGACCCCTACCACCTGTATGGTCTCTCCAGACATGGGCAGGTCTGGAACTGCAGCTGATCTGATCGTGGATCTAGTGGCTCCTGTGTCCACCAGAAATGTCGTAGGGCACCCTGCTACTTCTGCTTCCACATAGGGTCCCCTCTGATCTACCTCTAAGGCTGCCCCGAGGGTGCAGTCTTCTCTTTCCACTCTCTGTCCGGTTAATGGGTCCACATAATAGCATTCTTCACCTTCCACAAACAGGGGCATTTGTCTATAGGTCTTACCCATACTCCCTACTCGAGGAGGTTGCGGGAACTGGGCTCGGGGAGGAGCCCCCCCCCCTTTGAGCACCTTTCCTTGGTATGGCGTCGCCCCTCTCATAGGTGCGCTCTGGACCTCTTCCTCCTCTATCTCTTGCTCTCCTATCTCTACATTGTAAGGGCACTCGCGTTTCCAATGCCCCAACTCGTTGCACTGGTGGCACCTAGTCGTTTTCTTCAAGGTAGCTATGTCTATTCTGGGTCTAAAGGTAGTACTCTCCTCATTACCCTTGTTCTGACTGTACTGCTTCTTTCCTCCTGTACCTGTCCCTTGCTGCTGTTGTTGCGGTCCCCCCTTTCCTGCTGTCTGCAATTGTACCACCATCAGCTTCTCTTTTAGTTTCTTAGTCTTGGAGTCTACCTCATCACAGCAGTACCTGGCATATCTCAGTATTTCATCTAGGGGTCTACTTTGCCAACAAATCGAGTGTTGCTGAATCATTAAACTAATATCCGGTCTCAGTCCCAGGACGAACTTGGACACGAATTGCCCTATGTCCTTTGGATCCATTACATCCAAGCCGCTATACTGTTTAAACGCCTTCAGCAATCTCTCGTAATATTCATGGACTGTCTCTTTGGGTTCCTGTCTCGTTCTGTCTATTCTGACCCAATCTATGTCTTGCATTGGCACTTTTTCTTTCAGCCAAGTCATCACTCTCTCGAATTTTGCCATCACGATCTCGGACGGCCCATTAGTCCTAGCATCTCTCTCTGGCTCCGTTGTGGGCCACTCAGCGCTAACCTTGCATGCTGTCCACAGATCTCCTGGTACTACAATGTCAAACAGCGTGTTCAGATCTATCCATAGGACTTTTGAGATCTTTACAAACCTCTCGACTTGCTTGTACCACTCCACGGGGCTCTCTCGTAACTTGGGGAAAGATGTGGTAAAAGCAGCTAAATCTCCCCTACTCCAAGGGACATGTACATAGCTCCCATTGGCAACTTCACGCAAAGGGTAAGCTTCTATTCCCTGCTGTCCTGGAGTCATACCAATCATGCTTCTCCTGCCGGTCCCTTTCTTGGACCACCTCTCTTCCCATTTATCTAGTGCTCTCCATGTCCTTATTCCAGTAATCAGTTCCCTTATGTGTGTTTTCAGCCCAATCGTTCTCCTCTCATCTAGGTCTCGATCTGAGTAATGTAGCCTGTGGTTACCCTGTAGTGCTTTGGTTCTTGACAAGTCCACCATATATTTGCCTGCTAGTTCGACTAACTTCTCATGGACTGCTCTCGCCTTTCGTGTGATGTCCTTTGCCATATACAGTATTTCATCCTGTTCATACATTTCCATTCTTTCTAAAGGCAGGGTACCATCTACCATGTCATCCAGATCTGACCTTAAGCTGGAGACATCAAGTCTCTTGGCTTTTATCTCAGCTCGCAATATGTCTTTCGAAGGGGGCTCACTGGTCTCCCTACCATCCCAACTTCTAGCTCTGCGTTTGGGCTCAGGAGAATTAATGGGTGGCCTCCCTTGCTCCCATCTCTCCAGGTCCCATGCTCGGCCATCCAATCTTGGAAGGTGATGGAACACGGGCCTGTTATCCCTACTCCCTCTCTGCCCACTCTCGTCTTCTTCTCTCCTCTCACCGCACATCTCTCTGTTATTTTCCCTCTGTTCGCTACACTCCCTTTGCCTCGTATCGCTCAGTATCCGATACGATCCTTCCTGGTTCCCCATATTCCCTGGGCTGCGCTCATTTCTGTCATCACAGGGACTATGGTGCGACCTCTCACAACTCCCATTCTGTTCTCTGGTGGCAGGCACACAGTGTGGACACTTAAAGCTGTTCCTGTACTCTTGCGCTCTCCTCTCCCCTTCACTGAGTATTGGGCACGCCACCCCTCCACTCCCGGGGCCCCCGTTCTCCAGGTCTGTTCTACCTCCACTCCGGGCCCAATGGGTGACTCCCCTACTCCCTCTACAGTCCCACTCCGGGCTACTCTCCCCAGCCCCGCAGTGAGTTCGTGCTCTGCTGTCCTGACTTTCTCTTTCTGCTTCCGCAGCATTGATGCACTTTTGAGCCTTCACTGCCTCATCCCACTGCTTCATGTACTCATTTAGTTCTTGAAAGGATTTTCGTCCAGATCCCCTCAGATCCATTGGCCATCTAGGGCCCCCAGGATCTCCTCCTGGGTCCCCTGCTGTGTGCATCGGGGTGCTCCACTCTCTGGGTATCGGCATCTGACTTGGGGAATTAGTGGTATCGTTCCTCCTTGCCTGTTCTGCTCTTTCTCTGTCTTTCCGCTTCCGTTCTTCCCCTTTTGCTCTCTCTTGGTCATATATCGATATTATAGGACCTATGGTAACAGGTACCTGTAGTGCATCTGGTAATGGGTAGGATGTGGCGCTTTCCGTTTCCGGTGCTCTTTGTACCACAAACCTACCGACTACCTGTTGCACCTGACTAGGCTGGAGCAACTCTTTCTTTGGCTCAGGATCCCACTGTGAACTGGGAAGCGGTCTATGCTCTCCTGCATTGCCCCCCTTTTCCCCTTCAGTATTCTCGACCTCTCCCCCTGCTCTATTATACGGGGGTGGCCTGTCTGTCAGTAATCTGTTTATCAGGCTGTCCTCTGTTTCGCTCTCATCATCTTCTTCTAGGGGGCTTTTATTTACTGGCGCCTCTAACACTGGGTACAGTTTATTTATTTCCAAATTATGCACTCTCCATCTTTTAGCATCCGCATCCCACCTGGCATCCTGTACTGCCCTTACCGAGCGTTTCACCCTTTCTTGTCGTCTGTTCATATTCCTTTCATGCGCTGCCCTAAGCCATGCTTCAAGGGCTTCAAACTGGGTTGGTCTAGGCAAGGGTCTCTTTGAGGTCATGACTGATTTCAATCGATGTAACACCTCTAATCTGAACGTCCCGTACTTCGGGAACGTCAGTTCCTCGTTTCCTTCAGTAATCTTACTCCACTCTGATATCCAAAGGATCGTATGCAACCCAACATTTACTGCCATATAACGAGCTGGCGTACCCTCCGGCGGGGCTTCTTCCCCTTCATACGATCCTCGCCTCTCTTTCTTAAACAGCGCTTTCAACCATTTAAAACACTTCATAATTATGCGCACAAAATCCAGCCTCGCTACTCTGTTTACTTCCTGATGACAATCCACCAATCCTGTCGCGGCTTTGCTAGCTTGGCCTATCACAGCGCGGTCTTTCTCCTGTTGGCCAATCACGTCGCGACACCACCTGACGTCTCTTTTCTCCGCTTCGCAGCAGCACCCCTCCTTTCTCAACTCGTCTCCCGGTTATGCATGCGTCCCATTCATACACTGAAAAATGACTACTTCCGACCAAGCGGTCACTTCTCTCGACTGTACGTCCACAGTCTATCTGTAATTGTCAACACAACTGACGAGATGTCTATCGTCTCTCTGATAGGTTACTTACACACACAGTAACTTCCGACCAGCGTCCGTTACTCACGCACTCACTCTTACGTTCCCCCTATCTCGGTCTCTCGGGTGATCAATGGTACCTCATGACCCCCTTCACACTAGTTGACAATTACTCTGGGTGTCCGATACACCCGAACCACTTAAGCTCTCCTTGAACTTAGATTTCCACCGGTTGCGCGCGCTCACAACCTGTTCCACAGTCACTCTACAAACATTCAACTCCGCCAGACATTACAACATAGATACAATACAAAAACACCGCAATCTAACACGCATAACCCTTTATACTCACTCTCGACCGATACTGCTGCTTTTTCTGTCTCACGTCATCCGGATCTTCATCTGCGGGCTGTTCTTCCGATCATCGATTTCTAGGGGCCTTGGGGTAAGCTAACCTGGCCTAGGTCACCGTCCTCAAGAAGGCAACCATCCTCTATAGCTACCAACTGAAAGGGCGAGATTTTGATCGATACCTTATATCTATTGATCCAAACCTCGATCTGGTCGACTGAACCTTTATTGCCTGTCTTGGAAGGAAACAGTACACCTATCTGCAAATTAGTTCACCCAAGAAAGGACTCTACTCTCAAAGATCACGGACAACTTCTAGGTTTCAAAAGTTTATTGTAAAGATATAATGAGCTGCAAATACAAGCATCTCAGAATGAGATTCACGAGGTACACAGGTCCAATTACATACATGTGCTCTCGAAAAGCCCTCAGACGAGCAACAGAAATCACTAACACAAGTTCTAAAAATAGCAAAGCTATCAGCATAGACGCATATCTCTCCTTCATTTAGGTTGGAGGAAAACAAACACAGGTTAGGCGTCCCTACCCTGTTCTAGATGGTATCCCTACTTAACCAAATCCCAACCTAACAAAGGTGTCAGCAATGAATGACCCCCAAGGGAAGTCACCCACTCTAAGTCTCTTGGTGAAAACCTAAAGTTCTCCAGTCATGTCCCCTCACTGCCTACCCATCCGCTCTCTAAAGGGTCCTCAGGTCTCTGCTCTAACTCCACCCAGGGGTGCTGTCCCTAATACAAAACAGTCAACAACATTTGAGACGCCCCTTGCGAAACGCCTCTCACGTGGTGCAACTTCAGGCTTTTTCCATGATGCTTTGTATTGGGCCTCAGACGTTAGAGTTGACCTTGCTTCTCAGTCTCTTCTCCGGCCCGCTGATACCCCTTAAACATTCCAGAACCCTCCTCCATGTCTGGGCCGTCTACTGAACAGGCCTCTATTCATTCACTTATAATTGGATCCCCCCTTTCCTGTTGCAGACAGATATCTGCCGCCAAGAACCCAACTCTCATAGACTTCTAAAAAGGCTTGCAACATTTCTCAGCCCAGACATGTACGTGTAAATCAATGCTAAAACATTTCAGGCCTACAATATTTCACATTATGATTATAGCATTCAATTTCTTCATTTAATTAAAGCATGTTAAAACTCTTATTCTATTATTTAGAAAACATTACTCTAAATCATGGCCCATTAATGCAATGACCAAAAACGTTAAACAATCTGTGTCGTGAAAAGAAACACCTTCCCTTTTAGCTCCAGCTCTGGCCCTGAGGCCTACCACGTTCTGCGTTTTACCACAGACCATCTTATATGTTAACAGCTACACGACATAGATTCAAAATAATCACGTCTAATAAAATCATATAATGTCACACCTTTCTGTATTAGTTCCACTTCTACTTAAATCTCTATATTAGCTATACATTTAGAATATAATTTCAGATACTATTAGCACTCATGGCATTTCTCTTCATGAATTATGCTCTCTATAGGTAAGTGTGATGTACTCATATATTTATATCAGTTTGCGCTCTCTCACCCTCTTTAAGCAATCTCCGGGGTCGCATTTAATGGACTTGCCTGGGGTCAAGATTGCTCTTAAAGTTCTAATGAATAGCTTACATATGAGTAAGGTGCTCCAGTATCTTCATCCTAAGGGGGCAAGTGCACTCTCACGCTGTTGCCTGCAGTTCCTCTTCTCATATTGATCCTTTTCTAGCCTCTAGGAATGCAGTCAATAATAAAACAAGATTCATGGTCCCCTTTGCTCTTCTCAGATGATTTAACTGTTATATTTATACAGGTGGACTAAAAAAATTTTTTTTAAGCCATCTATTTTGCTATGGCCAGGGGCTTTCTGTCTGTGCCCAAGAGCGTCCCAGTGTGTTTTATTAAAGAATATTTTATTTTGAATAAGGAGAACGTTACATATGGTAGCATTGAGATTTGCTCAAATCGTTCCTTCAAGGTATTTTAATGGATTTGTAAGTATCTACCTGGAGGCTAGTAGAACTAAATGTGTAAATTAGAGAACGTGTTCATGTAGCTACATCGTTTGCAAAGATGGACGGTTGCAGCATCATAGGAAACAATTTCAATATTAGGAGCCAAGGAACGGATTGGTGGCATAAATTATCGTTTTGTTAAGAAAACAAGCAAAGATGCACTTAGTTATATTAAACAATCACATATTTGTTTTACATTTGAAGAGGTGCATTATTGTAACAGTTGATATATAGTTCAAATGTATGGACAGTAACATCAAAACAGAGATGAATACTGTTCATTGTTGGGCTCCATACTGTCCCCTGTTATCTTAGGCTTCTACATGGAGCCCCTGGGTACTCTTTTCACAGACAATAGCTTTAAGATTCACCAAAATGTTGATGACACACAACTCTAATTGAAAGTCACTTCTGTTTCAGACATTCAATGCCTCAAACACCATGTGCATGTTATCCAGATCCGAATGTTCATGTCTTACCTGAAGCTCAGATTCCTCAAGAAAAAAAAGCAAAAACAATATAAACAATTCAATAGCATGAACTTTAAAAGCTTCAAACAGAAGGAGGGGGGTTTCATTCACATCACAGCATTCACTTTGCCCCAATGCTTCATGGTAAATACAGTCATGAAAACATGTACTTCAGTAGGAGCCTTTACTTTTTCAATCTTGTTGGTGCAGGCTGTGCTGTGTAACTATTGGCAGGTGTTTCTGGGTTCATTCCTTCATTAATAGAGAGCAACAAGTCATTGTGGGGTTATTTGAAATGCTGCCCAAAGTCTTCTCAGGTCTCGGAACCACTCACTGGGCACCGGTGCATCAACAAAAGCTCATCAGCTCAGTAGCTAAGGGACCCTTTTCAAACAGAAGGATGGTGGGAGCACACTGTCTCACATCCCGGCACTCAATTGGCCCCAATGCATCATCATAAATGCAGAACATGATAACACTTCAGCAGTAGCCTTTAGTTTTCTCACTTGTTGGTGCAGCCTGTACTGTAAAACTCGAGGCACATTTTTTTATTCATGCCTTGTGAAGAATCAGGATATGGTTGCAGTGTCCCAAAACACTTTGTCCCATTTGAGACCTCTGGTGCCAGTTGTCTGACTCACCGAGTACCCTAGGCTCTGCTAGGTAGGCCCAGGGGTTATGCTTAAAGATAGACACCTAACGGGGTACACTATGTATTAGCGCACACTTACAAATGGCCTGACAGACCCTATAATTCCCTAATAGATAACAGGGCAGAGGGGATTCATCAGCCTATAAGTCCCTAGAATAGTATTGAATTGTATTGTAATTGCATTTATATAGTGCTTACTACCCCTGACGAGGCGTTGAATCGCTTTTTCGGCGAGTTGCTCCCTACTCCGGGACCCATAGAGGATTAGTGTTGAATTAGTATAGTGAAACATGCAAGCACATTTTAAGTGGTGGATAGGTTTGTCAGTTAATTGGATTTGGAATGATAGCAGAAGGATAGAGGAGGACAAAGGTTTGTATTTATATAGCGCTTTCTGACGCATGCTATTCAGGAAGCCTACAATGGATTAGTGGTGAATTAATATGGTGAAATATGAAGTAATTTCAGTGCTGAATATTAGTCAGTTACTTTGAGTGAGAAGGATAGCGAAGGGATAAAAGGGGAAGAAAGATTTGCATTCATATAGCACTTGTTATCCCTGATGGGTGTTGAAGCGCTTTTCTGGCGAGTAGCACGCCACTCCGGAACCCATAAAGGATTACAGTTGAAAATTAGTATAGTAAAAAATATGAAGTCATTTGAGTAGTGGATATGTTATTCAGTTATTTGGGTAGTATATTAGTATAGTTTAATATGGAATTTGAGAAGTGAACATGTTAATCTGTCTCCTTACTACTTCTTGGACTCTGCTCACTGCAATCTGGGGCACAGGTAGGCTGCAACTCGCAAGATGGAGGAGAATGATTTGGGGTGCACCCATCAAGGCCTTAAGGAGCCTGGGCAGGTGTGAGAGGAGGACTCAGACTTTCCTGGTAGCTGAATAGCCAATGGTCTGCTGGCCTGAGGGTGGGCGCTGGGCAGCTACTGCTCCTGTTCAGAATCTCCTAGGAGACAGACAGGCTCAATCCACACCTTGGACTTCAGCAAGTAAGGGCCTCACTAACTTGAAATCTAAAAATACTGTTTGAATACAACTTTACTCCCTCTGCTGGCCAAAAAACGAAGTGCACAGGCCCTAGTAAATACAGTTTAAACAGCTCACAGAAGCACTCTCTGATATAGAAAATCCCTGTTGCTGGGGGGAGAGGCAGGGGTGCTGGTCTCACTGGCTTGTGAACACAAAATGGTGGCTGGGAGTGTACTGTTATAACATACAGGTCTTAGAATAGAGCAAAGGAGAAATTTGGAGGGAAAACAGAATTATCACCAAGAAATGAGAGGGACAAACTACAGAGGTTGGACTGCAAATCCCACAATCCAACCCTCTAAATGGAGGCAATTATGAGCAGGGAAAGCCACAAGTTTAAAACACAACACATGTGATAAAATATGGAATTACAGGCAGGCTAAAACTACAATTTTTAACTGTAACAACCACAGGCAAAGACAGAAAGTGAAAATCGTTTTTTAAACAACTTTTTGTCTTGGGAAGAGACAGCACTAGTTTGTCTCCTTACCACTTCCTGGACTCTGCTCACTGCAATCTGGGGCACAGGTTATTTTATGCACTCTGCAAGTGTTCACTGCTGAGTGAATTGTTGGTTGTCATTTTAAATGCAACCATGCCTTGCAGATTGCCCTTCAATGTAAATTCTTACAATTGGCATGACTACCCTTTAAGTCCCTAGTGTGTATATGGTCAGGGAGATTGAAACTACCTATAAAGTCTTTGGTAAAGTGCCACCTGTACCTGGGCCTGTACATTAAATGCTACAAGTGGGCTAGCAGCACTTATTGCATCACCTGCTTAAGTAGCCCTTTAAATATGTCTTAGGCCTGCCATTACAGGTAGTGTGTGCAGTTTTTATAGCCATTTCAATCTGACAAGATAAACCTCTTGCTAGGCCCAAACCTCAATTTGTAATGCATATCTGTCACCTCTAGGGTAGGCCTAACAGCCCAGAGGGCAGGTTGCAGGTTATTTAAAATGTTGGACATGCACTTTTAAGTTTTACATGTCTCGGTAGTGAATGAATCATAAATTATTTTTGTGAGGTCCACCTCTTCCTTAGGATAACATTGGGCTACCTTATTAGACCTAATAAGTGATAACTTTCAACCGAGAGCAGATAGGCATGTGAAATTTGGTGTCTACAGAACCATAGTTTAAAACCCTCTTTACTGGTAAAGTCAGATTTTAAGTCAGAATTCTGAAAATGCCACTTTTAGAAAGATGTCATTTTCTTGTCCTGACCATTTGTTGTCTGCAGCCAGTATCCTGGGTCACATGATTATGTTTAGCTGTCAGTTGGTCTTTGTGTATTGCTACCAGACAATGAGACAAAAGAGGAATACGTTTTGGCAGGATGGGCTATATCTGATTTGATGAGTGGAAGGAGCTGTCACCGACCACACTTGCACATCACAAAGACTGTCCAGCCCACTAACAAAGTGTTTGATAATAGCCTTCTGTAGCTCCATACACGTTGGGACCAGGGCAGGGAGGCAGCAAATTCCAAGCAACTCTGGGAGTGAAAGTCTCTAGAAACTTCTCCTCATAAGTGGGCCTCAGCTTTATATAATGGACCATCATACCTAACTCTTTAGTACACCTCTGGACATTTGGAATACTCAGAAGGATTGATGTGCTGCTCTGCAAGAAGAACTGCTACACTGTTGCCCTGCTGCCTGCGTGAGAAGGAATGGACCTTCATCTTGAACCCAGCATCAACAGAGTGACTGCAAGGGCTAGTTGGCTTATCTTCTGATAAGAGCCTCGGGGACAGAAAAGGCTCCAACTACCTTGAACCCAGCACCTGGACTCTGTCTGCTGTGAATCTTACAATCTAAGTGGTGCCACTCAAGTCCTAGGCCCTTGGAAGTGGGTGTGAAGGTGCTCTGCCAGCTTGGATATGGCCCAAGCAGAATCAATGCAGTGCAACGCATCGCCTCACTCTTTCGCATCAGAACAGTCATACTGGAATGCATCCCCAATACAGTACCTTGCAGCTCTTTGAAACTCCCACTCGTGGCATCTCCTCTACAAAGAAACTCACATCAGAGCTCCTCAGAAGAGCTGCTGCGCAATGCATCCTCAACCCAGAACCTCGCCTCACAGCCCTGCAGCTCCCCAATATCGCCACTATGAGATGCATTGTTGATGCAAGTCCTCGCATCGCTGCCCGCAGCTGAATGGAACCGTTGATACGCAACGCATTCTCCATGCGGGATCTTCAGCAGGCATAACTTGGTCCTTGTAAATACTTCACACAATGCCTCTAAGTTAGGCCAGACTGTTTTGTGCCAAGCTACCAGAGAGTTAAGCACAGGAAAATGTGGGGTTTACTTGTAACTTTACCCTGACAGGAATTAAGTGTGCTGTTGAAGAAGGTTTTCTTCCCTCTCTTCCCTACAAAGTCCATCAGCTGAGGGAATGAGGAATATCATTTAAGCATCTCTTCTCCCGGCACTTTTCTACGGACGTCAAGTGTTCCCTGGAGCCTGCTCTGAAATTCTGGAGCCGGCTCAGTGTGTGGAATACAAAAAGATTCTCTGATTACCAAAACATCTGTTTAGGGCCAGACTCAGGCTGGAATTTTGACTTGGCAAAGAAGCACTAACCACAGAGGCCATGTTAGAAATGGGGTCTCTAGTTGGCAGAGGTAGGTACTTTAACCAAATAGGGATTCTTGATTCTAGTCAGAGTATGGTGGAAAACACTGTTGATAACCCCTGCTAACCCCCTTGGTAGCTTGGCACAAGCAGACAGGTTTATCCCCAAAGCAATGTGTAAAGTATTTGCACCAACACCCACAATAACACAGTGAAACACCACAAAGAGACAGCACACAGGTTATTTATAAAAAATATAAATATCTTTATCTAAATGGGTAAGACCAAAATGACCACATACACAAATACTCTTCTTTGAATGTTCTTAGTAAAATTCTTACAAAAATAATCTTGCTGATTTCTGTATTTCCTATCGAATGATGCAAAACTGTTCTGAATATTAGGTAAATAATGTGATACGGTATTTGGTAAAGTCAATGTTAAAATGCGCACTCTGTAATTTCTGCACTCTCTGCGAAAGTTTAATCAAATGTCACCACTCAGTTCTCCTGAGTACTTAAGAGGTATCTCCAATGTTAAGTTGCAGGGTTTTTAAAGTCCTGACACGTGCTGATCAAGAATTGCGTCCCTAAACCAGTCCCAGGTCCACAACTCACAGTTACGCGAGCACGGACCCGCTGATACAATCCCCAGTGAGCAAGAAACGACCTGCCTGCAGCACTATCAAGAGCAACAGGGTCGGGCGCAGGCTCTAATCGCCAATCAAAGCCGTTACCTGTGGTGTATGACGTCCCGACTGCAGTCCGTGCTAGATGATTCTTCGGGATGGGCAGTTCTCTTCTCGCTGTCTCTCGATCCCAGCTCCGATCTCGGCGCTGGACCTCCCTTTGGGTGATTCTCTTCCACAGGTGATGCTGGTCTTTGGGAGGCTCCGGTTGCTAGGCGACGCCTTGCAGCCGGGGTAGTGAGAAAGAACAGGAGTGGGACCCATAAACCACGTCGGGATTGGGTATAGAATGTACATAAGAAACAATATCCCAACCGGTATCAGTTTTAAGACAGTTTAACCATGTATGCAAACAGCATTACATAAATATGAAACAAGGAGACTCAACTGATTTGTATAAGGCTTGTAATTCACCAATTCTTAAAAGCAGTTGCACATGGAAATACATTTAAAGCAGCACTGTACAGAGAGAATCATGTGACAACCCGGAGGCACTTGGTGAATAGTGATATATACAAGTAGTAAAAAGTGACGACGCAAGTGATAAAAGTGAACAGCATGAACGGCGCAAGGTGACCAATATATGTACAATGGTCGCTCAATGAGTGACAATTCTAATCAATCACAATCATAATTTTCCATATTGTTGAGCCAAACGCATGAAATACGCCAAATAATTGCGCTGTGATGTCGACGGCGTTTCGATCCTCGTTATTCGGGATCGTCTTCAGGACAGGGTTGTCGTATTTGCTGTGTGCTAGAGAGGCACCGCCGGGTATGCCAGGTGCCCATGGAGCCGGCCGGGATGGCAGGTGCTCCTGGGGTGGTTGGGTGATGAGGAGGGACGCGTGGCTCGGAGGGTCCGAGGGCGTCGTCAATTTAAGCTCATCTTGATAGATGCTGAGATGGGCATCTACGGTGGGAGAATACAGCGCCTGTATTACTCAAGGCTGCTGTCATGGGGTAAATCACGGGATGAAGACGCGACTCGCTGGCGCGGTGGGTCACTCCGGGGTTGCACACGGTTACCCCTCCTCACAAAGGGCTCTCTACTCACACCTGGCCGGCGGCAGTGATTTTGGCACTTTGAAGGTCCCGGGCAGTGCGCTGCCTTGCACACGTGTTCGCAGAGATGACTCTCTGTAAAATCACGCTTTGAGGCAAGGCAGATCTCATGATGGGCATCAGCTGTGTGCCGACCAGCACACCGAGTCAACACACCAGGGGCAGATGATGCGGAGGTCACAAAGGCGACAGTCGATGTGCAGAGACACACACACAGCAGCTTGGAAGAGTGTTACCTGGAAACTACTATAATCCTGAGTTTCCACAACAGGAGGCCAGCTTTCCTCAGGCCCTTGGAGACTCTTGTCTTCAAAAGAATAGAGCACACAGCACAGTTCCTCTTCAAGTAGGGGGACACAGCACACAGCAGAAAGTCCCTTAGTCCTCTTACTCAGCAGAAACAACAGCTGCCAGTCAGACCCCAGACACACAGCAATGGCAGCACTTTTCCTCAGTCTTCTTCAGCTTTACTCGTTGGCAGGGATTCCTTCTTGATCACAAAGTTTCCTAGTCTAAAGTTCAAGGGTTTCATTCAGCTCTGATATTCATACCCCAAAAGTCTTTGTCTCCATGTTTAAGGGGTCCTGGACCCAGTCCCAAGGAAGTCTGGGTGCACTCTGCCAGTGCACATCTTCTTCCTTAGTGAGTTCAGGCCAGGGCCATCAGACACACCGCAGGAGGTGGAGTCAGCATTGTGTAAGGCAGGCACAGCCCTATTCAGACCCAGGTGCTACTCCTCCCACCACTCCAAATGCAGATAGGTCTTTTCAGCCTAGTGCTGACTCACCCAGCCTCCTCGAGCCACCCCCAGCCCCTGTCACTCACAAACCAGGCAGTCAATGCACAAACAGGCAGAGTCACACAGAAAGGTTGAACAAGAAAATAGCCACTTTCTAAAAGTGCTATTTCCAAACACTCAATTTAAAAACTATCCTCCATAAAAGATGTGTTATTAAATTCTGAATGCAGGGATACCAGATTCCAAATGTATATCTTGCTGCTATGTGAAGATAGGCAGGTACATATGTTACACATTATTCCCCATTCTGTCCTATGGGCAAGATAGCCTTTCAATGTGAAAAACGAAATTGCCAGTATTTCATTATCAGAACATGTTATTCACAGTAGTACATGTCCTACCTTTCACATATACTTCACCCTGCTCAGGGGGGTACCTTGGGTCTACAATAAGGGTGTCCTATGTGTAAGACAAAGGGAAGGGTCAGGCCTGGCAAGTGTGTACACTGGCCAGGTCAACATGGCAGTTAACAAACTGTGCACAGGCACTGTGGTGGCAGACCTGAGATACCATTTTAGGGCTACTCCTGTGGGTGGCACAATCAGTGCTGCAGCCCCCCCCCCGTAGGATTTGAATCACAAGCCCTGGCACACTCAGTGCACTTTCCTATGGACCTACTGGTAAAACCAATCACACTAACAATTTACACAGGGAGCATATGCACTTTAGTAGTGATCAGCAGTGGTAAAGTGGCCAGAGTACTAATGCCAACAACCACAGGTCAGGAAAAAATAGGAGGAAGAAGCAAAACATTTGGGGCTAACACTGCAAAAAGGGTCATTTCCAACAGGCCGACTTTCTTAAGCACTACATTTGTATTCGGAAATCACCTAAAGAGCCACCCCAGAGTCATATTTGAAAAAAAACAGCTCCCCTTGGGACACCCAGTTTGAGAAAGCACTTGTCATCTTGGAAATAAATCAATCTGCACTTTTCCTGCCTTGTATTCCATATGCAACCTGGAAAAAGACCATTAAGAGACAAATGCAATTAGCCTACTTCCAGCAAGATCAGGCCTCATTAAAAAAAATCTTCTTTCCTTGATCCATTAAATGCCTCATATCTGGTAACCAGACTGCAACCTTACCTCTCAGCTTCTCTCAATCCTAAAACCAGAAGAGAGATATTGTACATGCAAATTCTGCCCCAACAAATTTCTGATTTCAACCAGGCCTGTGCCAACCAAACATCCGAAGGAGCCTGTAGGCTCTGTAATTATAAACACGAATCATGGCTACATCTCTTAAGTTGTTGTCCCGCCATAGCCCACCCAAGGAGAATCCTTCTTAGGGAACTATATAAGCGGGAAGGAGCAAACACCTGCCTAGAGGCCTCAGCCCTATATTTTACACAAAAGGACCCCTCCACCTTGGCTCGCAGTGGGAAAGTCAAACAACTCCTCAGAGACACTCTCCATCCTCGACCTGGCATTCTTCAACTCCCACACAAAGTGCAAAAACTGATACTGGAGTACTTTAAAGGGAATCCTTGGGCTGGTCCTTTTGCCGAATCAAAATGAAATCACAAGGTCACGTCTTTACACCAGCAAACCCACGCCGTGGATGGAGCCCATTGCACTCGAACAAGATCAAGATCAAGAACAAGATCTACTTACCTCCGGTTTAGGAACATCAGTGATTAGGGATCACTAATGTCCTCACTCTATAAAAGTCAGCTTTAAGGTCCATGACGGTACACAGCACAAGCACCTTCAACAAAGAATATGGCTCAAGGGCAAAATAGGCACTGCCAAAGGGTAACGGAAGAAGACCTGGAAGGTGGACTGTCTGTGGGGGCTGACTTATTGAGTAAGAAGATGCTAATAACATGAAACCTAAGCTTTTAGGCCACTTAATCGCACAGAGCAGAGAACTGGCCCATAGGCTAAACATGTGCTGTTAAAGGGTGAGTATTGCAAAAAACACAGTTGATGGACAGAATGTAGAACAATGTCATACATTCACCCCAGTGCAAGGATCTGGGCCTAAATCCATTGTTTTTGTGCACTCCACACCACCCTGGGTTAGACACTGGCTATATGCAAATCAGCTCTGACCCTGTGCTTCATGGGAACAGTCCAGTCCGAACTACCAAGCCATGTCTTTCCCAGACCAGAATCAAGCATCCAAGGACCGGTTTCTGGCTATCAGCCTTCATTCAGCCTGGATAGCTTGACTCCAGTGGTGTGGAGAGCCTGGGACTCACGTCTGAGCATACCCAGCCCACTCGGGGTGAAAATTGCAAAAAACACAGTTGATGGACAGAATGTAGGACAATGTCATACATTCACCCCTGTACAAGGATCTGGGCCTAAATCCATTGTTTTTTTGCACTCCACACCACCCTGGGTTAGACCCTGGCTATATGCAAATCAGCTCTGACCCTGTGCCTCATGGGAACAGTCCAGTCCGAACTACCAAGCCATGTCTTTCCCAGACCGGAATCAAGCATCCAAGGACCGGTTTCTGGCTATCAGCCTTCATTCAGCCTGGTAGGTTGACTCCAGTAGTGTGGAGAGCCTGGGACTCACGTTTGAGCATACCCAGCCCACTCGGGGTGAACAACTCCTCAGAGACACTCTCCATCCTCGACCTGGCATTCTTCAACTCCCACACAAAGTGCAAAAACTGATACTGGAGTACTTTAAAGGGAAACCTTGGGCTGGTCCTTTTGCCGAATCAAAATGAAATCACAAGGTCACGTCTTTACACCAGCAAAGCCACGCCGTGGAAGGAGCCCATTGCACTCGAACAAGATCAAGATCAAGAACAAGATCTACTTACCTCCGGTTTAGGAACATCAGTGATTAGGGATCACCAATGTCCTCACTCTATAAAAGTCAGCTTTAAGCTCCATGACGGTACACAGCACAAGCACCTTCAACAAAGAATATGGATCAAGGGCAAAATAGGCACTGCCAAAGGGTAACGGAGGCAGACCTGGAAGGTGGACTGTCTGTGGGGGCTGACTTATTGAGTAAGAAGATGCTAATAACATGAATCCTAAGCTTTTAGGCCACTTAATCGCACAGAGCACATAGCAGAGAACTGGCCCATAGGCTAACATGTGCTGTTAAAGGGTGAGAATTGCAAAAAACACAGTTGATGGACAGAATGTAGAACAATGTCATACATTCACCCCAGTACAAGGATCTGGGCCTAAATCCATCGTTAAAGGGAGAGGGCCACAGAGTCGGAGAACTAATGAGATAGAAGTCTATGGATACTGCCTTTATGGTTCGTCCCCCATGAAGTGCGCGCCTTCTTGTACATTACCTTGCCTTTCTCGAACTTTGGCGCAAGGACCCGTCGCAACACCTTATGTAAAAGTCTTTCAACTAGATATGAAAGCAATTGATGTTTTTAGCTAACTTGGTCATTTTTGTGATTTATTATCATGTTTTTTCTTTTTTATGACTGTTATGCAATGGTTTCAATTAACTTATGCGAATAAAAAAATTACACATAAAAACCCAGTAACCCCATTTCCGACATGTCGCATACATTGTTCTATCCACAAAACAATGTTTCAAGGCTCAGCAGGAAAAAAGAAAAATAGTGCAAGCATTGCAAAAGCAGCTAAAACATTCATCATATGCAAATAAACACATTTGAATAGTTTACATTCAAAGGTTTTAACATCAATATAAAACACATTATGCATTCTTTAAAGGCTTCATTGTCTTCAAAAAATGAAATAGCGCTCTTTTTATTATGATTTCATGCAAGGAAACCATAAAAGGTTCAAATTGATAAGAATTTTTGGATTCTAAAAAACGTCCCGTCAGGGTGCCACTGTCATGAACATTAACCATAGCAGCAAGATGTTTGTTCTTGTACAGCTGGGCAAGGGTTTTTCGCGAGATCCTTTGGCAGCCCTGAGCTGGATCATCCCATAGGTCTTGCAAATTCAAACTAGTCAGTTCCGACTTGATATGTGCCAGCCAGGGAATTTTGCTGTTAGTATTCAGCCTCATAACGTGAATGAGGTCCTGTCTGTAGTGATACAACTCCTCGGTGGTCCAGATCCGATGCCAGAACTTCACAGGCTTTGACAGGAGATCCTCGGCAAAAGACGGAAGGCCCAGGTCAAGTCTTAGGGGGAAGAGTGGCGTACCTTGCGGGAGAGCAAGTAAACGCCTAAGGAAACAATTTTCTACCCCTGCCATGACCTTACCAGCCTTATGTCCCCAGAGCTCGCTGCCATAAGAGGCTGCCGCCTTCGCTTGGGACCTGTAAGTTTCCAGGGCCGGACTTACAGGCTTAAAGGAGGACTTGTTGGCCACCTTCAGGAGTGCACCCGATAGCTGGGAGAGTTTAAGCCTAGACCTCGCTACCTGGGAGTCCCACAACAAGTTTTCTTGCAATGATACCCCCAGATATATAAAGGTCGAGACCCTCTCCAAGGTAGTATCCCCCATTGTTGGATTGGGTCTGGTTTTGGTAGGGGGGTTGAAGATCATGAACTTGGTTTTGCCAGTGTTCACCTCCAGCCCATGCTGGCGACAGAAAATGCCAAAACCGTCCACAATCCTCTGGATCCCCATTGGGGATTTGGAAAGCAGGAGGGTATCGTCAGCAAACATTATTGCTGGGACCCTCCTGCCTGCCAAAAGCGGGGCGTCATTGTCTTTAACAGCGTCAAGGTGTTGAATGACGCTGTTGATGTACAGACAAAACAGGGTAGGGGCCAGGACACAACCCTGTCTGACGCCACGACGGACCGGGAATTTGCCCGAGAGCTTGCCATCCCTCCCACACCTTACTTGTGCAAAGTTGTTCTCATGCAACCTGATGATGATACTGAGAAGGTGGGGGGGTACTCCTAGCTTTTCCAGAACCTCCCATAGCTTGCCTCTGGGGACGAGGTCAAAGGCTGACCTCAGGTCCACGAAGACCATGTACAAACGTCCGCCCTCTATCGTGACCGTCTTCCAATATAGGAGAAGGAGGCGGAAAATTTGGTCCATGGTCGACGTGTTCTTCCTGAAGCCAGCCTGAAGGGGGCTCATGATGTCATTGTCCTCGACCCAGTCTATGAGGTGGTTTAGAATGAGGCGCGCAAAAAGCTTTTGGGGGACATCGATTAGGCTTATGGGCCTGTAATTAGCGGGGAGCAGGGTAGATCCCTTCTTATGGATTGGAACAATCTCTGCCCCCAGCCAAGACCCGGGGATTGGCATACCTCCTAAGATGGCATTAAAAAGAATAAGAAGGTAAGGACCCCAGATGTCCGGGTGATGCCTAAAAAGATCCCCGGGTAGCTTGTCTAGGCCTGGCGCCTTCCCCAATGGTAGATGCTCCAGGGCAGATTCCACTTCCCCCAAAGATAGTTCCATGCCAGAACCCTGGGAGCCCCGAGGCACCTGGAGGGCTACATCAGGGCAAGAATCAATGTCCTGATAAAGTACCCCGAAGTAGGCCTCCCAGACTGCGGGTGCAATATTAGGTTCAGTAGCTCTAGTGAGCTCCCCAGTCCCATTATTTACAAGGGCCCAAAATTTCCTGGAATCCCTGGCTTTTAGAGCATCATAAAGATCCTGCCAGTGGATCCAGTCCCACTCGGCCCTGGCAGTCACCATCACTGATTTGTAGTGTTTCCTGAGATCACGTACCTTAGCCTTGTTGGACCCCTCTTTTATCGCGGCAATAAGTTCGGATTTTGCTGCCCTGCAGGAGGAGGTATACCAGGTTGGAGCATGGGTCTTTTTCTTTCGAGTTGGCACAACCGGGTAGAAGACCTCAGCCAGATCCCTCACTAGGTCCTGATGTATATTACCCAGTTCCTCGTTAAATTCTGGGATCCTTGGCTCAGCCAGAAGAACATCCACCTCCACAAACCTTGGGAGTGCCAGATCATAGAGCTTAGCGATAGCTTCTTCCGAGCTAACCAGCTTCCCCCACTTAACCCGGTGCCTATTTGTCGAGAGGCGCAAATCCCCCAGGTCTTCCCCTTGCTCTACTGGGGGTGCAACCGCCGAGGGCAGAGGGCTCTGGATGCTTATACAGAGGGCATTATGATCACTATCTGCCCTATTTAACACCCCAAAGTCAAGTACTTTTGGCCAGAGTGTGATATCCACCATGATGTAATCTAGCCTCGACTCATGTCCCCTTCTGTTGAAAGTGCACACCGAGGGGGTATCGGAAGGAGTACGACCATTACAAGCCCTCAGTGCGCAATTCAAGGTAAGGGACATGAGTTGGAGTGCTAGAGGAGACCAGGCTTTGGGGTGGGGAGAAGACGAGGGTGGCACCCCCCAATAGTCATCCTCGGCCGTAAGGGCACCATCCAATAACCCCTCCAGGGGTTCAAAGTGGCAATTGAAGTCTCCTCCAAGCACCACCTTGAGGCCTCCCGGGAGTTGGCCCAGGAAGGAGGACAGCTCGTTTATAGTTGATGATTCATTTGACGAGGCTACTGGACGCGAGTAGACGTTAACGATGGCCCACGCTGGTTTGTCGGGCCATGTAAGCCGAACACACTGAATGTCCAGCGAAGACGTGTGGATCTGCTCCGCCTGGCACCCAGTATGACTCGCAATCCAGATTGCCAGGCCACCCGATGGCCTCCCCCTCCCACTCCATTTGGCGGGGATTTCAAATACGTCGAACCCTCTCCTGGATTGGGTGTCCCTCGCCCATGTTTCTTGGAGGAGGAGGATATCACTGCCAGCTACTAGGTGGTCCCACTCCGGTGTACCCTCCTTATTTGCAATTCCAGCCACATTCCATGAGAGAATTCTCAACCCCCGATCCGATGGCAGGTTACCTTGGCCTCCAGACGGTGGTTGTACGGCGGCCAAGGATGAATTAGTAGCTTGGGGGCAGTTGCAACAACCCATGCTGGCTGAACGCTCGACCACGTCCGCCACCCCAGGTTGCAGAGTGTGGACAGGGCTGGTAATAGTGGAGGGTCCCAGTTGACCCGAACTATCAGCCATATCAGCCATATCAGGAATTCGCTCTGTGGCGATGTCATACCGCTTGGGGGCAGTCACAAGGGTTCCACCCGAGCCCACCGGGCCTTGCGTCACCTCAACCATCCTCTTCCCTGCATCAGAAAAAATTTCCCTAGCTCGTGGTCAGTCAACCTGATCCAAGCAGGAAAATCTATTGGGGTGAATGAAATTTGTCTGGGCAGGTGGTAAAAAATGCCTAGGTCTGTACCGCGAGCCATCCACAGCAAAGCCTACTCTAGTCCACCCCGTCTTGCTCCCTGTCAGCGTATTGCTGTCACTAGGGTAGAAGTATGAGAGGGGTACTAACTCAATGTTGGACCTGTCAGGCCTTACAAGCCAGTTGCAGATGTAGTTAGCAACATGTGGGCTTTTGAAGCTTAGGATGATACAATCCCCTATCCTATTCTTTGGGGTAGGGCCGATCCATGGAATCCTCCTTACCATCAGGACCTCGCCTTTCAGGTTCGGAGGCAGCGGCCTATTAATACTAAGCCAACTGATAACCTTATTGCGTAAGGAATCTTGGGTCTCCCTTGTGCCATCGGTTAGCTCCGGAACTCCTACCATAATTGCCGTATAGGGGACCGCTTCCGGAGGCAAGTTAACCACCCTGCGCCTCTCGGGCGGGGGAGCGATACCACCAGTCGGGGCATTGGTGGCACTCGCTACCCCCCCCCGGTCGCTGCGCAGGAGGCAGCTTGGATCTCCTAGGGGCCGGGACAGGAGGCCCAGACGCTAGAGGTAACAAGGGGCGTGCCTGGGACGTCGACGCGCCGGATGTGCTCGCCGGTGCTGCAATGTGGGCCTTGGGCATTGCGGGTGACTGGGCTCTATTCCCATGTGGATTCCCGATAGCTGTTGAAACGTTTGTACCTGGCCCCGGATTTTTCCCAGTATGGCTAGATCCCAGGGCTTGAAGTTTATTCTCTATGGCATCCAATCTAACTACAATGGGGGTTAACAAGTTTTTGATGATAGCTGTCAGTGAGTTAATAATTAAATCTACACTGTTAGAAGTTATCCCCCCAAAAGTAAATGGGTCCGGCGGCAAGGGTAATGACACCGGGACTGGAGAGCCCCCGGAGTCTACCACAGACCCCGCAACAATGAGTTCAGGTGAAAGCGAGATGTCTGTGGTATCTTCATAAGATGATTCAACAGTATCCACTCTTGCCCTTTTTGCCCCCTTTACTTCCCTGGACCTTTTCCTTTTTGTAGGGTGTTCCCCCCCACTAACTGCGGGCTCTAGAGACAGTACGCCCTGACCCGCTTCAAGCGAATCTATTCCCATATTGTCCGTGATGGGGGAATGGTCAGAAATCCCAGATGGGCGGGGGTAATTCCTAACCCTCTGTGTTACGGGGGTTCTTAGTTGCTGGAGGACCGACTCAATAGTCTGGTCTATACTGTCCAATAGTGACATGTGAGTAACATCCGGGGGATTCGGTGTACTGGCCTCTGTAGAAAGGGTTTCCCCATGGTCCACGAACACACTTTCAGGGCCCATCAGGAGGGGGGAGTCTGTAGATAAATGACAAGTACTAGTTTGAGCACTCGCTTTTGGAAAGAATTTCTCCAGAGTACTTGAGCCTTGTTGGACAGACTTGCTCCGTAAGGATCTGGACGCCATTGTAGGAAAGGCTACAGGGGGACAAGAGCGGGGAGCGTTAGAGGGGTGGGCCGGTCCGGTCTCTTCCGGCCTCTAACGGCCTAAAACGGCCCGCTCTTTGCCCGGTCTTCGCCCCGGGGATCGCCCCGCGCGCGTCCCGCGGTGCGCGTGCCCAGGTGCTCCTAGGTATAGCAGGGGGGCGTGGCACTGGGAGGGGGCGCGGCGCGGCGGGAAGAGGAACCAGCTGGCGGTGTTGCAAGGTGAGCTGGTCCTCGCAGTCCCGCTCGCCGCGCCTCTCACCTCCTCTGCGGCCAGAAGGAACTGCAGATAACCCCCAGGTGGTCGGACAGCTCCCAGCTACTCCAGTAGCGAGCTACAGCAGCCAGGGACAATGTTCAGCAGAATTAGCCTCACGAGCGGCACCCGCGAAGCGGGGGCCGCGAGAGGTGAAGAAGACTCCAAACAAGGGGGCGTGGCACTGGGAGGGGGCGCGGCGCGGCGGGAAGAGGAACCAGCTGGCGGTGTTGCAAGGTGAGCTGGTCCTCGCAGTCCCGCTCGCCGCGCCTCTCACCTCCTCTGCGGCCAGAAGGAACTGCAGATAACCCCCAGGTGGTCGGACAGCTCCCAGCTACTCCAGTAGCGAGCTACAGCAGCCAGGGACAATGTTCAGCAGAATTAGCCTCACGAGCGGCACCCATGCAAGGAAACACTTTAGGCATGCTCTCACAATTAATCCGCACAATTCTCTGAATTTTATATCTGAGTTACATCATGTTTCTGAATTACTTTTTAGATTTGCATATTTTTATTGTTTATTATCAGTGCTTAGACCGTGACCTCTAGAAGGGATTTCACACGGGGTGTGGGTAATGTACTAAGCCAGGAGCCTAGCACTTTTTCTCTGGCTTCGATTATGCCATTTTTGGAATCTTGTGGTAGGAAGTCAGGAGGTATTCGTTCTTTTATACTTAACTGAAGTATTTGGCCATCACGGTCCTGAGTGGATTCATATTTGAGCTACAGCTTGTTAAAGGCAAGTGAGTCCCTTGTATGCAACCGGCCTGCCGTAATATGGAACATCTTAGAGGTAAAGCAATACTTATTAGACATGTTCTGGTCTCTAAGAGTATCTTCTAATAACACACCAGAGATACGAATGTAGTAGTCATAAATATGGAAAATGAAAGAGTCTTCCTGGCCTTGGAAACAGACAGGATGCCATTAGGAAATCCAGCATTCCAGACCTATTCATTTATCTAATAGTTCTACCCCTTTGTTTGTTGCTTTACTTGTACGTGTCTGTATAAAAAGAGGTTTTGCAATCTCGTTTTGAACACTTCTGTTATTGCGAACTCTTTTAACTCTTGACATAAATTGTGAATGCCACTCCTGTGCTTGGGCTGCCATATCTAATACAAGACCACTAATGGCAGAGACAGTCATAGTGGGCAGGAGATAAGCGTCATCTTATTTCTGCTGCCAGATGAGACCATCTCTCACACGGAGGGAACCTTCACACTTTCCTGCGAACAGTGATGGATAGTGTTGTGGAGAGCCTGATATGCATTCGCTAATTTGCGTGTGGCATCTTGAAACATCCTGTACAAGGAATATTTATTTTGTATATTCTGGATTTCACCATCTGTAAGCTCTTTATTTAGTATTAATAGAGGGAACACATATGCTAGGTCTAATTTGGGCGTTCAAACATAGGGTGGTGGTCTATTCAAATGGCCAAAGGTAATGTCCAACCCCGGAGAACCATTTCTATCGTTGTCTTTCGAAGTCTCTGCACTGCAAGCCAGGCGAGGAGACAGATAGCTGTAGCAATTTCCTCTATTTGACACAGTTTTTACATTTTTTTAATCGTCAATTAATCCGATCAACGGTGTGCAATGCAATCTGGCATCATGCTATCACTGCATATACACTGGCAGGGGCAGCTCACAACTTAACCTAAGGAGAATGCTTTTTTTTTTTTAAATGCATATGACTGTGGTGTACTCTCTTTCATGGGCGTCCTCAGAAATGTTTCCAGGGGGGGGCAAAATGTTAACATCATCACCATCCTCCGACATAATGTGTGCCAGGTGGGGCACAAGAAACACTGGGGCGCAGGAGGAGCCATGGGGGGCAGGAAGCAGGCCGCATATGATCTCATACACCATAGGGTTTTTGTGCCACATCCATCTCTTTCTTTTGTGGCACCCCAAAATCTATACCTGCCCTGGTCCCTAAAATTACCCCCTAGCACCCCAAAAACCATACCCAACCTGAGCCCTAAAATTACCCCACCCCCCAAAACTCATACCCTCCCTCAATCCTAAAATTACGCCCCTGGCACCCCAAAACCCATACCCACCCTGAACCCTAAAATTACCCCCTAACACCCCAAAACCCATACCCACCCTGAACCTTAAAGTTACCCCTGCCCCCCAAAACTCATACCTGCCCAAAACCCTAAAATTAGCCCCCTGGCACCCGTAACCCATACCCACACTGACCCCTAAAATTGTCCCCCTGGCACCCCAAAACTCATACCCACCCTGAACCCTAAAATGATCTCCCTGGCATCCCAAAACCCATACCGCCCTGACCCCTAAAATTGTCCCCCTGGCACCCCAAAACCCATACCCGCCCTGAACCCTAAAATGTCACCCCTTGCACCCCAAAACCCGTACCCACCCTGAACCCTAAAATCCCCCCCCGGTACCCCAAAACCCATACTCACTCTGAACCCTAAAATTATCCCCCTGGCACCCCAAACCCTAACCAACAGTGAACCTGAACATTACTCCCTGGCACCTTAAAACCCACACCCACCCTGAACCCTCAAGTTACTCCCTGGCACCACAAAAGCTGAACACTACATTCTGATTGTGTATCTCAGGGAGGATCTGCTCAGGGAGGATCTGCTGGTCCGGATCGGCTCGCCCTGGTCCGGTTCTGCTCGCCCTTCTCTGGACCTGTTCTACCTGCCCTGACCTTCTTCCAGACCCACCAAGCCTGCCTCCGTGCACACGTCTTGGATCTACTCTGTCTGTTCTGGTTCTTTCTCCTTTGGACCTGCTGTCTTCACTGGCGGAGTTAGAACACAGGTCTCACTTCTCTGAAGCTGCTCTCCCTCACCCAGACCCCCCACTCCCCCTCCACTTGCTCTCTCACCTTCCCTCCTCCCTACTTCTCGGTCTCTCTTTCCCCACTGCTTCTCTCTTTCTTTCTCTCCCCCCTCTTCGTTCACTCTCACCCCCACCGTATCCATCTCCCCGACCCCACTAAGTCTTCCTCTGTCCTCCCTCTCTCTTCCTCCTCCTCATGTTGGTGATAGGGAGCCCAGGGCCTTCTCTGAAAATGCGAGCTGGAGGTACGTTAAGTGTGAAAGCACCAAGGTGTGAACCAGGAGAAAAGGCGGGGGAGGGGGTGGGCGGCAGTTAGATGGTCAAAGGGGGCACTGGCTCTCAGAGAGGTGAGACGGGGCGGGGAGCAGCCTGAGGACAAAAACAACATCAGAGCAAGAGGCAGACGCTACTCTTTTATTCAAACGTGACTATTCTTTCTGCTTAGTAATTTACTTAACAGCAACTGTTCTAGGCAGTCAATCACTATAATCCAATAATTATTTGAAAATACATTGCCTCACTCTTGTTATTGTGTGAGAGCGCGCTATAAAGTCCAAGGTCTTTTGGTGCTTCTGACTAAATTATGAGATGGAGGGGGGGGGGGGCAGATGGTACTCAGAAGGATCTAGAAAAGAGCAGAGTCTCCAGGTGTTGTCTAGATGTGACATGCAATGAGATGCACAGGAGTTCACCTAGAAGAGAGTGCCAAAGGGACGGTGCAGGAAAATGAAGCCTGTGTCTTGTCCTACTGAGCCCTGAAATGCAGAGGAGCTTCAGAATAGAACAGAGAGTGCGAGCTGGAGAGGAACCGTGGCTGGTGCACCATGTGTAATGCATAGTGGCATGGGCATCGCAGGGGGCAGGGCCAGCTTTAGCGCTGGTGGCACCCAGTGCAACAATGTTAGTTGGCGCCCCCAATGACCACCTCCAACACGGATTCTCTCACTAGCACCCTTTAACAGTGACAAAGTCTCCATAACCACTCTTTCTCAGATGCATTGAATTCGTTATATAGCGCTACTGATACCATAAAAGTATGTCAGAGCACTTAGCATCACACACACATTACACAGACAATCAATCATACTTGTGTAAATCAGTAAGCCAAAGGACAAAGGGGCATATTATCAAGGCCTAGCGATATTTTTATCTCCGCGTTTGCGTCCGTTTAGGGATGAAATGCGATGATACAAATATTGCTTTATTTACAAGAGCACGCTAACACGTGCTCAATGGGATTAGCGCTGGTTTCAACATCACATCACCTTGCATCGCTAATGAGATGCAAGGGAGGCGTGTCCCGTGAAACAACATGGGATATCATCACTAACCCTGATTCTCTCTATTTTTAAGTGTATCGCTAACACACATAGCGATATTATAATCAGCGCTAACCGGGTTTTTCGCCGGTTTGTAATGCCTGCTATTTTCCTTACTAAGCCATATCTATAATGGGATATGGATTGTTATGCTGAGTCCACGTCTCCCATTATAGATTAGGTTTTCCCTAACGCGGATTTCTATTGCTGGAATTCCGGCGATATGGACTCTTTCCGCCGCTTTTGCCTGGATTTCTATCGCCAGGGCGATGCGCCTTGCTGATAATGCGCTGACCAGGTGATAGAAAAAGGCGACATGCGGCGTTAATTATTTGCACGCTACACACGGCCAGCGATAATTATCGCTGGCCGTTGATGATATGCCCCTAAAAGTGTAGGAGTCACATGTCATCCATACTGGTAGGCAGTATAGTTTAGGAGTGCGGTGTGGAGAAGCACAAACTCAGAGTCGAAAAAGAAACAGCATAGTTGGGAGTTTTCTTTAATAATAAGAATCCATTTCTACCCAAATTAACCCTTTTTGCAACATTAGTCAATGTTCTATACTTAGCAGAGTGTATGCACTTCTACGATGAAAGATAATACCTCACTATTCTATATTAGAACTTTTAGTTATAAATTGTAAGTGAGAAAAGAATAGCTCATTTAAAAGCAGTAACCTGCTGATCTATTTACATTAAATGCACTCTTTAATCTACTTGGTACACGTTCTTTACAGCAGGCTTTTTAACCCTCTGTACTACCTTCACATAAGTAAAAAACCTCAACTACACAAAACTCTGATCTCTGGCCAGGAAAAACATTAATCACAGGAGTTGACATTTTTGTGAGGCCCCGTAATTGCAGGAGGAAAGGAATTCGCAGCAGGTGCTTTTAAAATCATAATTAAGATGTAAACATGGTGCCCCCAGGAAGCCAGCACCCGGTGCGATGGCACCGGTCACACCGCCCTGGAGCCGGCCCTTGAAGGGGGGCAAGGAGGGGTGCTCCAGGGGGGGCAAACTCCCCTCCTTGCCCCCCCTGCGGACGCCCATGCACTCTTTACGGTTTTTGGTTGGACATGGTTGTTTCATCGCCCTTATATGACAGTCAGCACTTCTGCCGCATCCCTATTGCCAAGTGTGCTATCTTATTGGTTTTATATACTTCCTAATTTAAAGTTGAAAACAGCATTTTTTGTGAGGCGTACATAGGTATTGAACGTTGAACTTGGATGGCCTATGTTCTGGCTATAGCAAAGGTATCGGATTCCTTATATAATCGTTTTGGAGGCACTAAAGATTAATTTAGAAAGTCTTAAAACAGCTTACTCGAAACAGATGTAATCTTCCACCATTTAATTGAGTGCAGGTAAATTGTATTAGTGCTAAACCTTACAAAGGTATTGGCAAATTCAACAGGTCTCACTTTAATGTATTAATCCATTCAAACATGGATGGAAATTGCAAGTTTTGAAATGCCTGTGTTTGCATGCAACAGCCGCTTAAAGTCAGGCCAGTTCACTTAACCGATGCTTGTTCTATGTATTCCTCAGTAGGACGCAAATGTTTTGTATTCAAGCCAGCCACGGCACAATATTGATGTATAAAAATAATAATTGTTCACCATAAGGTAGGTATGCAGGACTGACAGTTTATAAGTGCCGGTTAACATGACTTTCACTCACAGTGCAAAAAGTGTGCTGTAGTCTGTTTCTACCTCTTTATAGTTTCACCTGGAGCAAATCTGGCACTTTATATAATCCCAAATGGTCTGGCAATTGATGCTCATGTGTTAAAAATTTAACTCTTATTTGGGTTGGATGTCTGCCCCATTAAGGAATAAATACAAGCTTTGTTAAATTGAACCCTCTAAGTCACTAAATTAACCTTAGTTTAACCCTCTGATAGCTAAGGCAAAGAGAAAAATATATATAGGGGATTGTGTGAAATATTTATGAAGTGCTAAAACAATAATGAAGTCAAAATGCAAAACAATAAAAATCTCAATTAAAATCTGGAGCAATTGGTTAAAATTCAATAAACAAAATGATGCCAAAATTACAAAAATCCAATTGGGGAACTCAGAGATATGAATTTTTAAAGTTCCTTAGCACCAAGGAAAAGTAAAGCTGCACTTATAGTCAATGGTCGAGGCAGACATAGACCAATGTGCAATATCAGGCCGACTACAGAGAAACCTGTGTCAGATATACAAAGTGGATTGATCACAGTGAAAGTCTGGAAATCAGAAAGTTCAAAAAGTTTGTAAATACCACTACTCTGAGGAAACATTTTCAAAGGTTTACAAAAGTTCTTCTGGTGCACAAACAACCACAGGAATACCTATTTCTAAATCCCCCTCAGGAGCTAGGGGGGGCACTTACTCACAGAGTTTTAGGCACCGTCTAATGGCAGGGCCCAGTCCAGTTCTCTTTGCCACTAGTCACCTTGGTACTTCTGGCCTCTTGCAGCTTGTTGTCTTCTTTTAGCACAAAATGGAGGTCAGATAACTGACCATTGGAGTCCACTTCTTAGTCTTGGGAATGGGACATGGCGGAGCAAGTGGAGCCCTTCGGGGCTTCGCTGAGGACACAGACATCAGGTCCACTCCTCTTCTGATCTTTGGCAAGTACAGAAAATGTTCTGAACTGTGTGCCTGGAGGTTCAATATTTATACGTGACTCCAGAGCACTTCTGAAGCAATGGGGTAAAAGTTACCAAGGCAAACACTGCCCACTTTTTAAATAGTTCCTGTTAGCTTTACTGAAAGCAGTGTGTGGTGTTCTACTTACATCGTGGAACACGGTGATCTGTATCCAGCTAGTGACATCTGGAATGTTGAATGTGAGTAAGTAAGTAAGTAAGTAATTTTTATTTGTATATGATTAATTAAAATCTTTACAAAATTGTAAAACGTCCATAATTGTTGTTACTTAAACATAACAAAAATAGGATGCATAAAATTACAGTGTTATTAACAGTTTTATGGTTACCATCGAGGGATTTAAAAAGTTAATCTAGCATGGTTAAGTCTCTTTCTTATTAGGTCAAAGAACTTCACAACTTGACAGTTCAGTTTGATGTCGCTAGTAGAGAAGCACAGTTTGGCTGCCTGTCTACAGGTCCGGACGGCATGTAAGTTAAAGAAAGGACGTAAGAGATTAATCCTCAAGTCCTTTACGCTAGGGCAGATACAGATCACATGAACTATGTCCTCCTTGCCGGTTTTGCACATGCGACACTGTTGTGAAGGATTGTTTCTCTCCCATGGAGGAAAATGTGGAAGTATGGGAATTACCCCGAGGCGTAATTTTAAGAATTTTTCTTTAACATTTATTTTCATGCCGATGCTGAAGTACGCTTGTGGCCGCAGTTTTTCATAGTCACCCACCGTTAGCCATCCGTGTGCTCTGTTTGTTAGGTCTTTCTTGTCTTCTATCGCTGAGATGATGCTAGCTGATTTTTTGGCTACTTTTTTAAAAGACAAGAGATCTATTGATGTTTCCCAAGTGTCAGTCAGGCCTAGAAGTTTGAGTAATTCATATAAGTAGGCTCTTGGCGCTAGGCTGCGGTGCCGAAGTAGTTCTTCCCATAGGTTTGCACATAAAGATCCAGCATCTGCATTGCAAATTTTATGCCAAGTTGTTACATACACGCTCCGCCTCTCTAGAATTTGTTTCAAGATACCAAATTCTAGTCGAATCTGAGCCGGGGAGACGTATTTGGGAAGATTAAAAATAGCCCTGTATGAGTTGGCAATGAGTGTGTCCAGCAACGCCGCATCCTTACCGTGGTGTAATTCACTACCGTAAGTGAGAGTCGGTTTTAGTTTGGCGCTCAATATTTCAAGAAGAGGTTTGAGTGTAAGGTCAGGTAGTTTGACCTTCAATGATTTTAGAGTCAAATAGGTCATTGTAGCCTTCCCTCGCAAAGATTTGAACTGCGCCCTCGAGGTATTATTTGAGTCCAGGATTACTCCCAGGTACTTATATGTAGTGACCTGGTCGAGCTTTTCGCCGTTCAAGTACCAGCTGGGGTTCTTTTTTTTCCTATAATTCACAGCCATCACCTTTGATTTATTGAAGTTTATTTGTAGTGCATTTTCTACTGAAAAGGCATGGGTTGTGTTCAAAAGATGTTGCAGACCCATTGGAGTCCGACTTATCAACAGTAGGTCATCCGCATATAGCCGGTTTGAGAGGGTGATTTTCCCTAATTTCGGTGCATGGTTGGAACATTTGTCTAGTTGCCCAGGTAGATCGGCTAGAAAAAGATTAAATAGGATCGGTGCAAGTAGGCATCCCTGTTTCAATCCTTTTGTTGTCCTTATGGGTTTTGAAAGGTGTGTTCCAGCCCCAAGTTTGATTGTGATCCAGGTGTTTGAGTGGAGCAGTATTAGGACGTCTAGGAGGTATTTAGGTATTCCCAAATTGTCCAGTTTCAACCAAAGTTTGTTTCGGTCCACATGGTCGAATGCAGCAGTATAGTCAATAAATGAAAAGAATAGAGATGACTTTGTTTCTTTTGCTGCTTCCATCAGCAGTGATAGTGCCATTAGATTGGTTGTGGTCCCTTGGCCTTTGCAGAAACCCGTTTGGTTGATTGGCATGATGGAGTTTTCAGTAGCCCATGATGTTAGCTCCTCCAAGATAAGGCCAGCAAAGTATTTTGCCTCCACGTCTAGGAGAGCAATAAGGCGGTAGTTGTTTGGAAGCCTCTTGCTACCTTGTTTATATATCGGGCTGATAATTGAACCATGCCAGGACTCAGGAAGGGTCTGTGAGAGTCTGATACTGTTGAACACTGGTGCTAAAGATGCGCTCCAAAATTCGACATCTGATTTGTAGAGCATAGGTGGTAAGCCGTTCGGCCCAGGAGCGCCGGTTGGTCTCCCCCGTGCTATTTGTCGTTGGATGTCTGATGTTGAATGTGGGGGTTGCCTAGGTGGAAGGCTTTGTTAGTCAGTTGGCAGTTTCGGGGCGCTGATGTTGGATGGGGTCTCTGTTTGATGAAGACTTGAATAAATAGTTTTCTAAGCACTACCTGGATTAATATCTTTGTTGTCACTGGGCGACTGAGATCTTACACAGTGCCAAGATACCATGTGTGAAGGCATTTTCAAAAAGGCAAACCACACTACACATGGACTCTAAGTGATGGTTGTGTGTGTCGGAGTAGCCCAGATATAGAAGTCTGGTAGGACAAAGCAGGGTCCTGCAGCAACCAGAAAGGGGATACACAAAGATTGGCTCGGCATCCTGTTCTCTACCTAAGAAGTGTGTTCAAAGTGTTAGATGTGGCCCTATGAACCGATTAAGCAGGATTTCCAGTGTGGTGTCCCAGGATGCCCACATCACCCACCCTGAATATTCTGTAACGTACAGAAGAATCATCTCAGCCCATTCAGGTCAGCCAATTGTCTGTTCATTGGAGGCATTTGAAACATCATTTACGCTTTATATCTGTCAAATACATGCTAGGAGAGTTTGAGGAGCTAATATGAATTAGCCTTCAGAAACAACAGGCAGGGAAAGGTTGACTTTTAAAAGTCACTTTTCCTTACTATTTATTACAAATATGACTTCACCATTGAACTGGATTTTCAATAACTATTAAAAATAATTTTTGTATTATTTTTCTAACTGGTTCCCTCCCTGAGGTACAATATTAGTATTTAAATTTGTACTTTGATTTTCTACACCTACCACAGTTAAACTAGATTTTTTGGCCTTGTCACTGTAGGGACATGGTAACATTAATATTCTACCTGGCCAATTTTAATTACCATGCACCCTACTTTGGGATCTAGAAGAGCCATATGAGTAACTTACTAATATTTAAAAGGGAGACCTTTACCTGTCAAGAAGTTTATTTGAACAAATATCACAACATGCTTTACACTGTAAGGCTGCAATGGTATGCCTGAAGCCTTGTTTTCTTTTATAACACTAGTGAATGTAACAATAAATGCTGATGACCCAACAGTCGACATTCAACATTTGATGCCAATTATGTATTTCTGCACCATATACTTTGGCCTTATAGAAAGGTTAAATAGGCCAATCAGGGATTACCTGATTTCTATATGTTTTAGGGGCCACAGAACCCACACCAGGCACTGGACAGCAATGCTCCTTTGTGCATTGCCTAAACACCAGCAATAGAATAGGGTCTAGTAAAATGAAAATAAATTGAAGTGACCATGCAGAAAAGGCAGATTTCATACAAAGATTGGAACTCAGTATAGGGATATGCAGCCTGATTCATCAAGCTAAATTGCACTTGCAAAGGGCAAGATTCTCAGAATCTTGCCTTTTGTGAGTGCAATTTTTGCATTTGGGATTCATCATCCCAAATGCAAAATTCGCTATTAAAGAATTCGCACATTTGCGAAGAATTGCATTTAAGGAATCTCTATTTGAGATTCCTTAAATGCAATTCATGAATCATTTTAAAATTGCGAAATTGCATTTTTGGGCCGCTATTTACCGAGAGGTCAGACCTCGTGGTAAATAGCAAAAACTTAGAAAAATGCATTTAAATGCATTTTTCTACGTTGCATGTTACACACACACATGTCCTTTGGACATGTGTGTGCGCAACACCAATGTAGATTACATTTCAGGGGTGCTACAGGGTGTCCTTTGGACACCCCTGCACCCTTAAAATCGCATCCTTATTTGTGATTAGCTAATTGCTAATCGCATTTGCGATTAGCAATTTGCATGGGGAGTTATTCCTTATTTGCAATTAGCAATTTGCTAATCGCAAATAAGGAACATGCAGGAATCGCAATATTTTTTGCAATTCCTACATGAATCCCGTTTTGCAAGTCCTTAATAGCGATTCCTTATGAATCGCTATTAGGGGCTCGCAAAACGGGAGAATGATGAATCTGGCTGATGGTGTATTACTGAATTACCAAAATAAATTAGGGTTGCCATATCATTCCATGTCATCAGCTTGGCATGTACCCAGTTCTTTCAGAGGCACCTGATACAAAAGGATTTGCAACATGAGCAAATTGGCAAACAAATATTTTCGTAACTAGCTCTGTTACCACTGTGATGTGATGTTGACAATTCTACTGAATATAATTTCCATGGATTCTACCTTAGTCGCAGTTTCCTTGCTAAGGTGAGGCATCTGGGTTTATATGAACAATACTTTACAATAAGATAACCAGGAGTAGTATTCCAAAGTACTGTGAGGGGATAAAGGGATAGAGAACGATGTAATCACCCACCTCAACGCAAGATCCAAACAGAGCAACATGGATCGCTCTACCTCTATAAAGATAGCAATAACAAAGTAGCTGGAAACAGAAGAGCACTGCCGAACATTCACTTCTCAAACCTGTCAATGAAATCGAATTTTTCTAGTTAAACATCATGCGAGAAACATCAAGCAACAAAAACAGCATAAGAAATTCGCAGTTGGATGACAAAATACCCTTAAAACAAAAGTTTGTGAGACAGAGGAAAACCTATTTGAAACTCTGCAGTAACAGGCAGGTGGAAGATATGTTTACACTTAAAAAAAGATCAAAAACCTACTTTATCTCTAAATCGTAGAATCCATCTGATTTATGTCACTTTTTATAGCTTTTAGCTGGCAGTCTTAGCACTTGGATAGCAATTGTCTTTAGCACTCTACAAATAAATGTAAAAAGTGATAGAAATAGGTGCTTCTTTTGAGCCACGCTTGAAAACAACGGAAGAACGACTTCTAAACAAGATAGCATCAGAAAAAACAATGAAGGAAGCAACATAGAGCATTCTATAAAGTCGCTCTCGTGAAGGGCCTTCATTTTACTCCAGAAACTAACATTCAGGTGCATGGAGGTTATATAGTATTGCCTACAAGAAAGCCTCTACATGCTTGACACAAAGAGGCAAAATATATTTCTCCTATTTGATTAAAATACAAACACTAAGGGGCAGATATCATTCTTTCATGCAGCGCAATGCAGCAAACCACCTTGCTGCGCTGTCCTGGGCTGTGCTGCCCTGCATGGAAGGAAAGGGTAGAAATGTGCCATGTTTACCTTTATATGGCACATTCCTGTCCTTTCCTAGTGTTGGTGCACTTTGGGCTACATAGTGTTCAATGCAGGCGCATCTGTGTCAAGTTGCAAGTGTGCACACATAGAAAGAGGAAAAAACCAAGAGAAATACCGATATTTCCACTCATTATACCTCACCTGTGGAACATAGCATTTTAAAGCCATTCCAGGTCTACCACTAATGGCAAATCTTGCAGTGCGCCATAATCCATGGCAGGATGCATGGGAACACCCAGGCTCCACTTATAGGACGCCGCCCTGCTGCACCAGAACGCAAAGCAGCGATTTGAGCTGCCTTGTATTACTCTAGATTTACCAAGCCATGCAGGGCCAGTCAAGGTGGCCTTGTATGGCCTGATAAATCTCTTTTAGGTTTTGTGTCGCTCCTGGGGCCCCATTGCATGGCACAACACTCCGATTAATATGGGCCGTATTTTAATTGTCCCAAAACTGCATTCACCACCACCACCAATAGAAATGGAATAAAGTAGCGCACCCTTACTATGTGCAATATGATACTAAACGGTTCCAATAAGGTCCACACTGGGGACATACTTAATCTGGCCATAAATATTTCAAGTGTGGGCATGGAGTTTTAGAACAAAACAATATTCTGAATGTATACCTGGCTATAAATATATTTTCATCCAAGTATGTGTTATAATATTTTAAGCTGTTTGTATGCTGAGTCGATTACACTTAATATACACTATTACACAGGAATGGTTCATCGTGTTGGCTTTATTCAGGCATTGGTCTGTCCAAAGTAAAATGCTATTTTAAGTTAATACACTTTCCGTGGTTGCACCCTGAAAATGATTTGTTGCCTTTTTTTTTTTTACGAACAATTTTCAACCTATTTAGAAAATTGTGATGTCCAAGAACGTTCTGCTATCAATAACTTAGCAACCACTTCCTCGAGGACCGTGCAAATCGTTTGGTAACCCAGCAACGGTATTTAAAGGCTGAGCTGGGGAAAAAATGTAGCAGTTCTGCATTAGTCTAACACCAAATGTGTGTAGCTTACTTGCTGTTAATGTACACTAATCTAATTGCAGCTATTATTGGCCTGGTACTTTGATTTTAAGTATGCCATCGGCCAAATCTTTAATTAATAATACATACTAAACATAATACATACAAAAGCGATTAGGTTCATTCCCTTTAGTTCTTGGTTAGTGTGTTATTCACATTTTAGAGCAGTCAGAGGGCAGTATACAGCGAATGGAACAACTGGTCATCCAGCATAAGCCAGAGTTTTATTGGTAGTGTCAATCGCATTCAGTTTCAGCCCACAGGATGGCCATTCGATATTTGGAGGGTCAATCATCGCCGCTACTGACCCCAAAATGGCGCCTGCCAGGGACATACTACTGGAAAGAGACATAGCAGAGAAAAAGTAATCACAGAGCCTGTGGCAAGTCCAACTTCAGAGTTTTTTTAGACCGACGGCTGGGCTCTATACTGCTTTGTGAGACATGGGGCGGGGCTGACTGGCAGGAGCCGGACATCAGCTGTTGATACGCTGGTGGCCGTGTCCTTCGAGAACCACAGCAAACGCTTCTGAGGCGGTGAGCGTGAAACAAAATAACAACCACACACGATCCATTTGGGGGCTTTGGGAACTTTCTGGCACCTAATTTAATTCCCAATAAGAGCTTGACAATCTACTTTTAAATCTGAACTCGCGGAGGCTAATCCTAAAATAATGCCTGTCCAATCAGTTGAGGGGGCCCAGATGTTCTCCCAGGATAAATGACATAACTGTGTTTAATGAAGCCATAGATCTTGAGGCACGCCCAGCTGCTGAACAGTGGACAGTGGACAATCAGAGTCAACTTGCCTGACTCTAAGATGGTAGCCAAGCTACAAACCCTTACCGATCATACCACCCTCGCCATCTCCACTTGCCCGTCTCTGGACTCAAAACATTTGGTCACTTCCTGATCTTCACTCATCCGGCGCAGCCTGAACCACATGACCGATTCCCAGTGGAGCTGCACTGCCAGCTATAGGACCGATTGGCTCTGGCACACCGCTGTGGCCGTCGCCTACCCAGCTGGACTGCGGACATATGTTCTTGTCACTTTCTCCACTGTTGTTTCCTTCCTATTGACTCCCAACACTCCATTGGTCTTTCTGACTCTTGTTTTTCGTATTCCCTAGTAATTACCATCACGAATCGTTAATCATGCTGTAACTAATGTGAAATTCTGTAACTTTTAACATGCTGTTTCCTTATGTAAAGCGCTCTAATACCTCTGGATCTAGCCAGATCCATGTTGCAGCCCTTACACCACAAAAAAGTAGCCACCAAGGTCTCTAACTACTGAGACATCCTGCCTGGACTGACAATGGCGATGCCCCATGGGCGGATTCTGAAACTGTTATACCGCGCAATACATCATTATCCCTAAATGTACCTCCATTGTGTGTGCCCTTCACTAAAGCACTACTTCTCCCCTTTTTGGGGAGGGTTCCAGATTTTGTATCCAGGAGTCCCAGAGGCCCCTTGAGAGAGTCCACAGTGTCAAGGGAGCCAAACACAGCGGAGGTGTGGGAATGGTGCCACTTGCCAAAGCACTCCTTCTCCCCTTGTTGGGGAGGGATCCAGTATTTATGCCCTGGAGTTTCAGAGACCCCTCCAAGAGAGTCCACACAGTGTAAAGGGAACCACACACAGCAGATGTGTGGGAATTATACCTCTTCCACTGGGATCACAACACAACAGACGTCGGACACTGTTTCTCATCATCTGCTGGTTGTGTTTTCCTTCACCCTCCCCCTCTTCTTTCCCTCTCTGATTATTGGTCTACCTCCCCTGCTCTCATCTTCTATCCCCTGATTCTCTCTGCCCTTGCCTGCTTTTTTCCTTACATCTATGTTTTTAACGCATGTAACCGCTCCAGTAACTCATGTAACTTTTAACAATGTTCATCCTCATGTAAAGCACTCTGATGCCTCTGGGTCTAGCCAGCACTATATAAAACTTTTCAAATAAACAAATAAATAAATAAATAATCATCATCAGTGACAGCATTTCACCTCTCCACATATAACCCTCCCTCAGGAAGTGCTAAACTAGTTCACAGAGCATACCAACTCTCTAGGGAACTGCTATATACAGTGCAGGCAGCATGGAGATTGGTGTGCAGAGCCCTCACATGGACGGATAAAGGTAGCCGCATTTTTGGTGATTACCATCGAAGAAGCATCTGAAGGGATGTCCAGGGTGGAGTGTCACATAGGCTCTATTTGTGTTAAACCTTTCTTCATTTATTTAGAATTGCAAATAATATTCATTGCATATTTAAAAGACTGTTGGTTGTAATTATAATTAAGTGATGGCAAGGAAGTCTGTGACACCTACAATCTTTTTATGTGAATGTGTGTATACTTGTAAAGCGCACTGTCGCCCCATCTCGGGGCATCCTAGCACTGTATACCGCTGTGGAACCCTTCCTGGCTTTCCCTGTGAGATGTCTCCTCCTGGGCACCCCCAAGGTGAAGCCAGGCATCCCAGCGCTGTTGGGGCCGTTGTGGAGATTAAGCAAGCTATTGCCCAGAGTTGCAGAGTGGGACCCATGATTAGATTAGGCACCGAGGCGAGAATTATCGAGTCCGCGGACATTGAGCCCAAGACCCTGCCGCGTCGGGAATTGAACCCTGGTCCCGGGCCTGACCTCTGCATCAGGGTCTGCCGCTTCTAACCAGTGAGCCACACTTCTTTATGACTGATTAGAGGGAGAAAGTGAACTCGGTGAAAATATGTCTTCATTGAATTTTAGAAACGAGGTGAAAGCAGGCAGAGTCCATCAATTTGCTATATGCAACTGTAAGAGTTTTGGGAGGGTTTGGGAGTAGCGGAAGGCCCAGAAATATCTGGAAAATGTCATTCAGGGCATTTCAGCCAGTCAGAATTGGAGCTAGCAGTTTGGGAGTTCAGCAGGCTCTGTCCTACAGGTACTCATTGGGTGGTATGGCAGCCAACTAAAGGCTTGGCAAGGGTTTGGCCATACAGCAGTGTGAGGAACTTTCATTCTGCATAGAATAGGCTTGAGTCCTCTACTGTATGCCTAATCCTACACTTGTTGCTGGTGGCAGTGCTAAGCATAGGTGAATCAGATTTTTGGAGGGATGTCAACAGCCCTTGAGTGCTTGCTGGGGCACCATGCATAGGTCTTGGGTCTTTTGGCCCTCTGCTATGTGGGTGCCAGGACCCTGTCCTCTCCCTAGTGTTATGAACTCCAATGTCAGAATCAGAAAAATGCTTTATTTGATTTTAGCAAAATCATAAAATCATAAAAGCAGCAAATACACAGTCTAATTCATACTAAAACCATAGTTACATTTTTTTAAAATGATTCTGTTACAATGACAATACTATTCCCTTTCTATATTACATATAGCAGGTTATAGTATTTCGCTTCCTCAGAATGCTCTTTAAAGAGCCAGACATAATTACAGTACAGGATTAATTTGCCAATAATTGTAACGATAAGTAAGCTGGATGACATTGCCTCCATAGTCCCTGATTCAATTACTGCTTAATCCACCTTATACGTTCATTCTCATAATATTTACAAAATATAATCACGTGAAAGGTGGATTGCACTGAAAGGTTGTCACAGGGGCAAAGCCCCAAATTACTCGACCAATCATTTTTTGATGGAAATGTTACCAGGCGATGGAATGTTTCGAATCTAAACCTGGTCAATATGTATCTTTCAAGACCCTTTATACAAGAAAGCAGATACGGTTGGATGGTATAACAGGCCAAGGTCATTTGGTGTTGAATCACAGACTTTTTGGTACTTTTTCCTGGCAGTCAATGCAGTTCAAAATGATTCATACATACATTTTTCAATTCCTTTCTGGATATCATGCAGATTGACTCTGGGTTCACATACAGTTCCGGTCTATTTAAATCAATTAATGTTTTTCTGACATAGTCTAGCCATGGAATGTTTCTTGAATGGTCAAATAACATTACATTCTTAATGATTTGTCGGTTTAGACCCAAAGTAGCTGAAGACCAGACTCTATGCCAGAGTAAAATAGGTTGTAATTTAATAAGGTCTTTAATAAACTCGATTCCTAGTTCTGGATGACAATTAAAAACTGAACTCCAATTTACCCCAATATAGGCCAAGGTAGTTGCCTGACCCTTTCGGTACAAAAGGGGGTGGTGATGGACGGAGCATCTGAACCAACCAAACACTCACACCCAGTCACAAGATCTGGGTTTGATCCATCACCGTTCTTTAGCCCACTCTGCCACCCCAGTTCAGACATGGCTATATGCAAATCAGTCTGACCCTGTGCCTCATGGGAACAGTCCAGCCCAAACTGCCAAGCCATGCCTTCCCTGGACCGGAAACAAGCTTCCGAGGACCGGTTTCTGGCATTCCAGCCGTCTTCAGCCCGGCTTGCTTGAATCCAGTGGCAAAGTGAGCAAGGGACTCACGTCTGAGCATACCCTGCCACACTTATGGCGGCCAAAGCGGTACAAAAGGGGGTGGTGATGGACGGAGCATCTGAACCAATCAAACACTCACACCCAGTCACAAGATCTGCGTTTGATCCATCACCGTTCTTTAGCCCACTCTGCCACCCCTGTTCAGACATGGCTATATGCAAATCAGTCTGACCCTGTGCCTCATGGGAACAGTCCAGCCCGAACTGCCAAGCCATGCCTTCCCTGGACCGGAAACAAGCTTCCAAGGACCGGTTTCTGGCATTCCAGCCGTCTTCAGCCCGGCTTGCTTGAATCCAGTGGCAAAGTGAGCAAGGGACTCACGTCTGAGCATACCCTGCCACACTTATGGCGGCCAAAGCGGTACAAAAGGGGGTGGTGATGGACGGAGCATCTGAACCAATCAAACACTCACACCCAGTCACAAGATCTGGGTTTGATCCATCACCGTTCTTTAGCCCACTCTGCCACCCCAGTTCAGACTTGGCTATATGCAAATCAGTCTGACCCTGTGCCTCATGGGAACAGTCCAGCCCAAACTGCCAAGCCATGCCTTCCCTGGACCGGAAACAAGCTTCCGAGGACCGGTTTCTGGCATTCCAGCCGTCTTCAGCCCGGCTTGCTTGAATCCAGTGGCAAAGTGAGCAAGGGACTCACGTCTGAGCATACCCTGCCACACTTATGGCGGCCAAAGCGGTACAAAAGGGGGTGGTGATGGACAGAGCATCTGAACCAATCAAACACTCACACCCAGTTACAAGATCTGTGTTTGATCCGTCACCGTTCTTTAGCCCACTCTGCCACCCCTGTTCAGTTATGGCTATATGCAAATCAGTCTGACCCTGTGCCTCATGGGAACAGTCCAGCCCGAACTGCCAAGCCATGCCTTCCCTGGACCAGAAACAAGCTTCCGAGGACCGGTTTCTGGCATTCCAGCCGTCTTCAGCCCGGCTTGCTTGAATCCAGTGGCAAAGTGAGCAAGGAACTCACGTCTGAGCATACCCTGCCACACTTATGGCGGCCAAAGCGGTACAAAAGGGGGTGGTGATGGACAGAGCATCTGAACTAATCAAACACTCGCACCCAGTCACAAGATCTGGGTTTGATCCATAACCGTTCTTTAGCCCACTCTGCCACCCCAGTTCAGACATGGCTATATGCAAATCAATCTGACCCTGTGCCTCAAGGGAACAGTCCAGCCCGAACTGCCAAGCCATGCCTTCCCTGGACCGGAAGCAAGCTTCCGAGGACCGGTTTCTGGCATTCCAGCCGTCTTCAGCCCGGCTTGCTTGAATCCAGTGGCAAAGTGAGCAAGGGACTCACGTCTGAGCATACCCTGCCACACTTATGGCGGCCAAAGCGGTACAAAAGGGGGTGGTAATGGACGGAGCATCTGAACCAATCAAACACTCACACCCAGTCACAAGATCTGGGTTTGATCCATCAACGTTCTTTAGCCCACTCTGCCACCCCAGTTCAGACATGGCTATATGCAAATCAGTCTGACCCTGTGCCTCATGGCAACAGTCCAGCCTGAACTGTCGAGCCATGCCTTCCCTGACCCGGAAACAAGCTTCCAAGGACCGGTTTCTGGCATTCCAGCCGTCTTCAGCCCAGCTTGCTTGAATCCAGTGGCAAAGTGAGCAAGGGACTCACGTCTGAGCATACCCTGCTACACTTATGGCGGCCAAAGCGGTACAAAAGGGGGTGGTAATGGACGGAGCATCTGAACCAATCAAACACTCACACCCAGTCACAAGATCTGGGTTTGATCCATCACCGTTCTTTAGCCCACTCTGCCACCCCAGTTCAGACATGGCTATATGCAAATCAGTCTGACCCTGTGCCTCATGGGAACAGTCCAGCCCGAACTGCCAAGTCATGCCTTCCCTGGACCAGAAACAAGCTTCCGAGGACCGGTTTCTGGCATTCCAGCCGTCTTCAGCCCGGCTTGCTTGAATCCAGTGGCAAAGTGAGCAAGGGACTCACGTCTGAGCATACCCTGCCACACTTATGGCGGCCAAAGCGGTACAAAAGGGGTTGGTGATGGATGGAGCATCTGAACCAATCAAACACTCACACCCAGTCACAAGATCTGGGTTTGATCAATCACCGTTCTTTAGCCCACTCTGCCACCCTAGTTCAGACATGGCTCTATGCAAATCAGTCTGACCCTGTGCCTCATGGGAACAGTCCAGCCCGAACTGCCAAGCCATGCCTTCCCTTGACTGGAAACAAGCTTCCGAGGACCGGTTTCTGGCATTCCAGCCGTCTTCAGCCCGACTTGCTTGAATCCAGTGGCAAAGTGAGCAAGGGACTCACGTCTGAGCATACCCTGCCACACTTATGGCGGCCAAAGCGGTACAAAAGGCGGTGGTGATGGACGGAGCATCTGAACCAATCAAACACTCACACCCAGTCACAATATCTGGGTTTGATCCATCACCCTTCTTTAGCCCACTCTGCCACCCCAGTTCAGACATGGCTATATGCAAATCAGTCTGACCCAGTGCCTCATGGCAACAGTCCAGCCTGAACTGCCAAGCCATGCCTTCCCTGGACCGGAAACAAGCTTCCAAGGACCGGTTCCTGGCATTCCAGCCGTCTTCAGCCCGGCTTGCTTGAATCCAGTGGCAAAGTGAGCAAGGGACTCCCGTCTGAGCATACCCAGCCACACTTATGGCGGCCAAAGCGGCACAAAAGGGGGTGGTGATGGACGGAGCATCTGAACCAAACACTCACACCCAGTCACAAGATCTGGGTTTGATCCATCACCGTTCTTTAGCCCACTCTGCCACCCCAGTTCAGACATGGTTATATGCAAATCAGTCTGACCCTGTGCCTCATGGGAACAGTCCAGCCCGAACTGCCAAGCCATGCCTTCCCTGGACCAGAAACAAGCTTCCGAGGACCGGTTTCTGGCATTCCAGACGTCTTCAGCCCGGCTTGCTTGAATCCAGTGGCAAAGTGAGCAAGGGACTCACGTCTGAGCATACCCTGCCACACTTATGGCGGCCAAAGCGGTACAAAAGGGGGTGGTGATGGATGGAGCATCTGAACCAATCAAACACTCACACCCAGTCACAAGATCTGGGTTTGATCAATCACCGTTCTTTAGCCCACTCTGCCACCCTAGTTCAGACATGGCTCTATGCAAATCAGTCTGACCCTGTGCCTCATGGGAACAGTCCAGCCCGAACTGCCAAGCCATGCCTTCCCTTGACTGGAAACAAGCTTCCGAGGACCGGTTTCTGGCATTCCAGCCGTCTTCAGCCTGACTTGCTTGAATCCAGTGGCAAAGTGAGCAAGGGACTCACGTCTGAGCATACCCTGCCACACTTATGGCGGCCAAAGCGGTACAAAAGGCGGTGGTGATGGACGGAGCATCTGAACCAATCAAACACTCACACCCAGTCACAAGATCTGGGTTTGATCCATCACCCTTCTTTAGCCCACTCTGCCACCCCAGTTCAGACATGGCTATATGCAAATCAGTCTGACCCAGTGCCTCATGGCAACAGTCCAGCCTGAACTGCCAAGCCATGCCTTCCCTGGACCGGAAACAAGCTTCCAAGGACCGGTTCCTGGCATTCCAGCCGTCTTCAGCCCGGCTTGCTTGAATCCAGTGGCAAAGTGAGCAAGGGACTCCCGTCTGAGCATACCCAGCCACACTTATGGCGGCCAAAGCGGTACAAAAGGGGGTGGTGATGGATGGAGCATCTGAACCAATCAAACACTCACACCCAGTCACAAGATCTGGGTTTGATCAATCACCGTTCTTTAGCCCACTCTGCCACCCTAGTTCAGACATGGCTCTATGCAAATCAGTCTGACCCTGTGCCTCATGGGAACAGTCCAGCCCGAACTGCCAAGCCATGCCTTCCCTTGACTGGAAACAAGCTTCCGAGGACCGGTTTCTGGCATTCCAGCCGTCTTCAGCCCGTCTTGCTTGAATCCAGTGGCAAAGTGAGCAAGGGACTCACGTCTGAGCATACCCTGCCACACTTATGGCGGCCAAAGCGGTACAAAAGGCGGTGGTGATGGACGGAGCATCTGAACCAATCAAACACTCACACCCAGTCACAAGATCTGGGTTTGATCCATCACCCTTCTTTAGCCCACTCTGCCACCCCAGTTCAGACATGGCTATATGCAAATCAGTCTGACCCTGTGCCTCATGGCAACAGTCCAGCCTGAACTGCCAAGCCATGCCTTCCCTGGACCGGAAACAAGCTTACAAGGACCGGTTTCTGGCATTCCAGCCGTCTTCAGCCCGGCTTGCTTGAATCCAGTGGCAAAGTGAGCAAGGGACTCACGTCTGAGCATACCCTGCCACACTTATGGCGGCCAAAGCGGTACAAAAGGGGGTGGTGATGGACGGAGCATCTGAACCAAACACTCACACCCAGTCACAAGATCTGGGTTTGATCCATCACCGTTCTTTAGCCCACTGTGCCACCCCAGTTCAGACATGGCTATATGCAAATCAGTCTGACCCTGTGCCTCATGGGAACAGTCCAGCCCGAACTGCCAAGCCATGCCTTCCCTGGACCAGAAACAAGCTTCCGAGGACCGGTTTCTGGCATTCCAGACGTCTTCAGCCCGGCTTGCTTGAATCCAGTGGCAAAGTGAGCAAGGGACTCACGTCTGAGCATACCCTGCCACACTTATGGCGGCCAAAGCGGTACAAAAGGGGGTGGTGATGGATGGAGCATCTGAACCAATCAAACACTCACACCCAGTCACAAGATCTGGGTTTGATCAATCACCGTTCTTTAGCCCACTCTGCCACCCTAGTTCAGACATGGCTATATGCAAATCAGTCTGACCCTGTGCCTCATGGGAACAGTCCAGCCCGAACTGCCAAGCCATGCCTTCCCTGGACCAGAAACAAGCTTCCGAGGACCGGTTTCTGGCATTCCAACCGTCTTCAGCCCGGCTTGCTTGAATCCAGTGGCAAAGTGAGCAAGGGACTCACGTCTGAGCATACCCCGCCACACTTATGGCAGCCAAAGCGGTACAAAAGGGGGCGGTGATGGACGGAGCATCTGAACCAATCAAACACTCACACCCAGTCACCAGATCTGGGTTTTATCCATCACCGTTCTTTAGCCCACTCTGCCACCCCAGTTCAGACATGGCTATATGCAAATCAGTCTGACCCTGTGCCTCATGGGAACAGTCCAGCCCGAACTGCCAAGCCATGCCTTCCCTGGACCGGAAACAAGCTTCCGAGGACCGGTTTCTGGCATTCCAGCCATCTTCAGCCCGGCTTGCTTGAATCCAGTGGCAACGTGAGCAAGGGACTCACGTCTGAGCATACCCTGCCACACTTATGGCTGCCAAAGCGGTACAAAAGGGGGTGGTGATGGACGGAGCATCTGAACCAATCAAACACTCACACCCATTCACAAGATCTGGGTTTGATCCATCACCGTTCTTTAGCCCACTCTGCCACCCCAGTTCAGACATGGCTATATGCAAATCAGTCTGACCCTGTGCCTCATGGGAACAGTCCAGCCCGAACTGCCAAGCCATGCCTTCCCTGGCCTACGCCGCACCGTGAGATCCCGACAGTTCTGTCACCTTCGAGAACGGAGAAACATCGTCCTGAAGTTTGCGGCCTACATCCGCCCTGAAGCCGGGGGCTCGAGTAGAAATCTAGCCTGCACCTAATAGAACAACATCGGACACTGGAGTTTGGGAGGGGCCGGTCCACCGGAACGTAAGTGAAGTTTTTGTCCGATCTTCGCATTGAACATTCGAACGGATTGGCGCTGTGAAGGAACGCCACACGGACTCTGCAGATGCAAGTTGGGTATTAATTAACGGAGCCAGTGCCGTGAATGGCTTGGAAATAGTCGTAAAGGTGACCAGGCGGCTGGGGCCACGTCCTGACGACAACCCCCAACTATCCTGTACGCGATTGGAGCGGGGGTCCTCATCCTTAACTCTAGTTGGTCGGTCCCTATAGGCCCGAGGGACTGACCATGGTGGAAATGTATGAAATGGCACCCAATATCGACCTGCGTAGGATTCGAACCCAACCCTCCAAGGGGTCCATGGTCCGTCGTACTGATATCTTGGGACGACATATCCTAACCAAGGGGTTTCCGACATCAGACCAGTATGTCACCAACGAAGGGGAACAATCAGTGTCGGCCAGGAGTGAACCCACGCTCGTAGCTCCAATGGCGGCTGTCGGTGGTCTTCACCTTTCCCTGAACCGGAGAGTCCAAGCACTGGAACTTAAATTGGATGCCGTTATTTTAGAGATGGGGCGTATGAGCGAGACCTGTGTTCATCTCCGTGACAGTGTAAAAGTGGCGACGTCCACAGCAACTGGTTTACTCGGCGCCAACAACCCTGTGCAGTGAGAGGGGAGTGAGACTCTGATCCGCAAATCAGCTAATGGCGATGTATCGGATGTCCCTGTTGTGTTGGCATGTTCAGTATTGACATTGACGGAGAGAACATCGCGCCGTAAAATACATCTGAGGGCTTATGTAAGGACTCAGGAGTGGTTTGACAAGTTACCCCTCTTGCTTTTATCGAACTCAGTTAAACGTGACTGGCAACAATGTCGGGAGTTCCTGACGGAGCGGATGGGACCCAATGACAATGTGATTCACTGTTCCGTGATGTTTCCGGCTCACTCCTGTGTTCAGCACTCTTCCACGATGGCGACTGTTTGAGTGAAGTACACTTGTGTACCTGATCGGACTGGCCAGGGCTGAGACCGGCTTATTCTTCAGGACTTTTGTTCGAGTTGTGGCTGTGTGGGACTCACTATATAATATTGATACCGGGAGGCGATGTAGGCGAGTAATGAATCCCCTGATCTTAGCTCGATTGTGTAACAGTTGAATATCCTTACTTAGGGGGAGGCTCAGAGTTAGTGGCAAGGGAGAGGCCGGGAGCCTGTACAAAGGCCCCCCTCCATTCCTTTTGTGGGTTATAGTTTAGATGGGGCGACAGGCACACTGCTAGTTGGGGTTTGGCGTAAGCTGCATGCAGGGGTGCAGGGTGGGGGGTGGGGTGTTTAAGCGCTTTGCGTTTCCCTTTTTTGTTTATTCTATTTTCCTTTTCTCATATTTTCAATTATCCTGACCCCCTTTTTCAGTATTATGGTGCTAATGCGAGCGTTGTTGTTTGATCTGGTGTATCTTCTGCATACAAGGGTTGCAATGTATCCTGTTCATGATCTAAGTATAAAGTGATTTTGTGACCGGCGGGACCGAGGGCCAGCACCCTTCGATAGAGCGAACCCTGTTAATTTCATAATCCTGATTGTCTAGGAGTGTTGAGTCCCGGTATCCTGTGTCTTATGTCGCTACTATCCTGACTTTTCTACGAATCGATACTTGTATGTATATAATTGCATGGCACCTGATACGTTTTCATTGATATCGCCTTTTTAAAATTAATAAAAAGATTTAAAAAAAAAAACAATGTGTTAATGACATACACTACTTGAAAGTCGCATCCACCCTAATGCTGAAACTTAACATCACCAAGCCAGAATTCCTATTGCTAGTCAAGAATAAAAATCAACATCTAATCCAAACCTGGATTAATGACGTGTACCTGGATGGAGGTGAACCTTAACTTCCACCTAATGTTATGTCACTTGCGTTCACCCAGGACTCCAACCTCACCATCTAGGAATACAAATAAGTCCATAAATCTGCATTCTTTATTGCATTAAGTGTAGTCATTGCTCCCAGAGGCCAACTTCAGATATACTACTTAATCCCTCTTACTGTTGCATTTGAATGGCATCACTACTATGCTCCATGACCTTACAACTACTACACTGACCCTCTTAGGGCATCCTACAAGGCAAAGCACACAAAGTCAAGGGCCTAACAACTAGCTCTTGATTAAAGTCCACTGGCTCCCCTTGCCAGCCCCTATGTTCAAACCCAGCTGCATACAAAGTCATCACAGTCGGTAGCCCTGTCCAAAAGTACTGACAGCCAGAATATAATCTGAGTCGACACAAACAAATTCAAACAGTAAAAAAAGGCTAAAGTCATTCTCCCTTTATGTTCTTATGATCTGAAACAACATCCTTGTGTCCATCACCTGTGCCCAAACCCTGCTAAACTGAAGACACATCTTTCTAAACAATACTATATCACGGTAAAATAATGGCCCACCTCCTCTCTCAGAACCCTGCTTGTCCTCTAATCACTGATTGACTTTGACTGTGCCTTTGATGATGTGCATTGTTTTGCTGCCTTTTGGCTAGACTTACACCTTATAAATGCCACATGTATGAATACATAAATACATTCATTACATAACTACCTACCTACATACATACATACATACATACATGTATACACACATACACACATGAGAATCTTTTGTGAAGAATGAAGGTAATGAGCTGTTAGGAATTAAAAGCACAGGAAACAGAGAAGGTTCCAAGTACCCTTTAATGGCCATCCAACTCTCCTCAAACAACTGACATCTGTCAACATTCCAGGGCAAGCTCATTATACCAAGGTAAGGGGAAAGGGAAGGGGTGTAAGGAACGTACCAAGTAAAAAGTTATATTCCAACACATCTCCCTTATTTACCAACAGAAAACACATTACATTTTGCAATCTTGTCACAGCTCCAATATTGTCCATTTTCAAGAAGGACCACATTTTTTAATGTTTTTGCTATGCGACAGGGAGGGTAGAACTTGCTTGAACAGTGTGGCCCCTTTACGTACTTCTTCACCTGCACCACATCACCTACACTCCATCCTGGGCTTTGACTCTCTTCTTTTGGTCATACCAAACTTTGCATTTTGCCTGGTGCAGTTTGACTTTTTCGCTAGCTTCCATGGAATTGGGATTTGCCACCCTGCCCCCCTCCAACCAACTGGGGTTAAGTTTAGTACAGGGTTCTCTTCTCTTGATGGATACAAAAAGGGAAAAACCTGTTACTAGATTGGGGGAGGTGTGGTATGCCCACAAGCAATCACACAGGGATAACTCTAAATCCCAATCATTGGTAGAGGCTAGCTGAATGTTTACTTTAATGAGCCTGTTTGCCCTCTCTTCTAGAAAATTGGCCTTGGGGCAGTACATGGCGGTCTTCTCATGTTTAATGTTCAGATCGGCTAAAAAGTCAATCATATGCCAGGACGTAAACTGTACTCCATTGTCTGTGAGAAGGGAGGATGGTATGCCCTCATTCGCAAAAACATCTTTGAGAAAGTCAAGAACGGCACAAGTGTTGGTGCAATGCACAAACTTATTTGAAAAAATATAGTCTCGGCGGGAACGCTGTGTGCTGGTTGTGCTCGCATGAGCTCTACCTTACTTTTATTTGTTTTCCGAATTACTGCTGCTAAAAGTACTTTTGTTGCCACAAGGTACAGGGAACTAAAATAAACATCGGGAAATTTTGCGGGACTTTGTAGTTGAATTTGCTGTTTTAAATACCTTTTTAATTGTCGAGAATTCACGTCTTCTCACTCGCACCATAAAAATTAACTTTCAAAAGCACTCCGCTGCTTTAGCGGGATTCCGGGAATACTATATACCCCTGCGCCATCTTTGTTAGCGCTCTAGTGGTTGGCTTGCCTGCAACTGGCAACCTATTTAAGCAGACCAATGCAGGCGCGCAGCAACGCGCCGGAGATGCGCCAGAGATAAGCCCGTCCGCGCGTTGGCCGCGCTTAGCGCTAGGAATGCTGCCAGATTAAAGTATTCTAAGGAAGCTTTACTGAATATAGGAAAGAAGGTAAGGGGAGGGACCCAAAAAGATCAGTCACAGACCTCTGCTATTTTAGTACGTGGCCTGATCAACAGTAGATCATTGGTTAAACACCATCAGGAGGTGTCGGGTCTGTTGGAAGATATGGACCTGGATGCTCTCTTTATTACAGAGACCTGGACCAGTGCGAACTCCTCTGTTGAGCTGGGTCTTGCATGCCCGGGTGGGTATAAGATGTTTCATAAACCCAGGCCCCAGGGAAGAGGTGGGGGGGTCGTGGTGATCTACAAGGACAGGTGGAACTTCGCTCCCCTACAGATTGACGAAGTCGCAGGGATAGAACTGTTGAGCTTTACCCTGCAAGGCACTAAAGGAAGGATACTAACTGGTATGATATGCTATAGGCCGCCAGGCTTGGATACGCAGTCTATAACAAAAAGGAGGACAAAGTTCCTATACAAAGGTGCAAAAGTCACCGGTGTATCAGGGTGCAAACAGTCACCCATGCATTAAAAACAGGGAAGGATAAGGGAAAGGTAATCCTAGGTATAAAGTACCCTAATATGAGAGGGAAAGACATTCAACATCCTCTGCCGCTCTCACACACCCCGAAGGATGTCATGCTTCATCATCGGGCATTTTGCTCCTCGTAGGGCCGGCGCTGCAATTCCCTACGGGACCCCCGAAGGGTCACTTTGTCGGAGATCTTTTTGAGGAAATGCCGGATGTTGCATGAGGGTGTGTGGGGAAGGGTAAAGGAGGGTAATTCATGTACGTGCAAATGTGATAGTGTGATAAAATTCCAAGGGTATGAAAGCAGCGGTAAGTTTTTCTTGGTAAACCCTTGCCAGTTAAGAATACTGCATAAAAATGACTGACCCCAAAAGGCCCACTATGCCTGGGTGTCTATAGTCGCGGTCGACATGTTTCGCGCCTCTGTCGCCCGTAGGTCATTGGCGCTTCTTCAGGACCAAACAAAAAACAGTGAAGTGCACGTGAACATAATACATAAAAGTTAAAATGAGAACCCTCTTATCTCAGCCAGGGCGGGTAAGGAAGCCTGTATACCCTCTATGTAAATTCAGCTGCTACACAGAAGCTGCTCCTGGTTGATACCATGCTCTGCTGGACCATATATCTGGTTGTAGTTGGCCAAGGACCCCTCCACAATGTCCAGCTACACTGCAGTGAAGTTGGGTGCCCTTTCACCAGCACCTTCAGCCAGGAAGTGTCAGCAAACGTTATTGAGCAGCAGCGGTTTCGATACCGCTTACACTTCCGGTGCCGCCTTTATTCAGTCACAACTGGCGTGGTCACCTGTTCCTAAATCAACTGAATGTAGGACAACCCGCAGTAAGAACTAGACGCCTTTCATTCAAAAGAACGGCGTCCTCTAGCCTTTCTGCAAGTTGAGCGCCATCAAACACTGAGGCAATAAGACGCTTCTGACACAGACATCCAGCCCCAATGCTGCTCAATAACGTTTGCTGACACTTCCTGGCTGAAGGTGCTGGTGAAAGGGCACCCAACTTCACTGCAGTGTAGCTGGACATTGTGGAGGGGTCCTTGGCCAACTACAACCAGATATATGGTCCAGCAGAGCATGGTATCAACCAGGAGCAGCTTCTGTGTAGCAGCTGAATTTACATAGAGGGTATACAGGCTTCCTTACCCGCCCTGGCTGAGATAAGAGGGTTCTCATTTTAACTTTTATGTATTATGTTCACGTGCACTTCACTGTTTTTTGTTTGGTCCTGAAGAAGCGCCAATGACCTACGGGCGACAGAGGCGCGAAACATGTCGACCGCGACTATAGACACCCAGGCATAGTGGGCCTTTTGGGGTCAGTCATTTTTATGCAGTATTCTTAACTGGCAAGGGTTTACCAAGAAAAACTTACCGCTGCTTTCATACCCTTGGAATTTTATCACACTATCACGTTTGCACGTACATGAATTACCCTCCTTTACCCTTCCCCACACACCCTCATGCAACATCCGGCATTTCCTCAAAAAGATCTCCGACAAAGTGACCCTTCGGGGGTCCCGTAGGGAATTGCAGCGCCGGCCCTACGAGGAGCAAAATGCCCGATGATGAAGCATGACATCCTTCGGGGTGTGTGAGAGCAGCAGAGGATGTTGAATGTCTTTCCCTCTCATATTAGGGTACTTTATACCTAGGATTACCTTTCCCTTATCCTTCCCTGTTTTTAATGCATGGGTGACTGTTTGCACCCTGATACACCGGTGACTTTTGCACCTTTGTATAGGAACTTTGTCCTCCTTTTTGTTATAGACTTGTATTAGGAGCATGGACACTGGACCTTTATTAGCTCCTTGGTCCCCCCTCTTTTTTGTTTAATTGGATACGCAGTACCAGGCACTGTTTGATACTACCGCTGCCCTTGCTCTAACCCATTCCAGACTGCTGCTCCTAGTGGATTTTAACCTATGGGACAACAGGACCCTGGGGAGTCACTTGAAGGACCTACAATACATATGTGAGAATTGCGGCCTTGACCAGCTGATATCGGAACCAACCCATTTAGGCGGACACGTACTGGACCTGGTGTTCTCAAATCAGACTGAGACAAAGGTGATTGACATCTTACCCCAATGGTGGACTGACCACTCTCTAGTTCACTTTCAGATTATTGTATCTAGCCAGGTGAATAAACAGGTTTGCCCTGCAACTTACCGGAAGGGAAGGGACTGGTCCAAATTACCAAAAGATAAAATAAACTCTACCTTTACCAATCAGACACTTTTTGATCCAGATGGCTCGGCAGACCAGAACTATCATGTCTACTGTAACCATATCACTGAGACCCTTGACAAACTTGCCCCCTTGAAAAAGATAAAGAGCAGAAGGAAACCTTCAGCCCCCTGGTTCAGTGAGCAGCTGAAATTATTACGTATACAGTGTAGATAGGCAGAAAGGAAGTGGTGAAGACTCAATTTAGAGTCTGATACTGCTAAAGACAGCGCAGGCTAAATATAAAGGGGCCATTGCTAAAACAATGGCACTTTTTTATGCCACTACCATACTTCAGTCACCGAACAGCACAAAACCCCTCTTTAATATTATAAGAGACCTTTCTAACCCTGCCTGCATGAGCAATAAGGTGGTAGCAACTCAACAACTCTGTGACGAAATTGCCAACTTCTTTGAAGAAAAGATTACCAAAATTGTGGGGGGGGCTTGCTCAGGGTAAGGCTAGCTGTCAGGACACATTACCTCAGATGGTAGAGGAGGAACTACCGGCAGTATCATCTATGGAGAGCTTTCCACCTCTCACAGAAGAGCTTTTTAACAGCTTGGCGCTCAGCATATCCTCTGGGTCCCCTTTAGATCCCCTTCCTCATAGGATCTGGAAGGAGTATGGCTCAGAGCTATTTCCCTGGATGCGTTTGGTCTGCTGCCAGTCCCTGGAGGAAGGAGTAGTGCCGGAGGCATGGAAACAGGCAGTGGTAACTCCCCTACTCAAGAAGCCCTCACTGGACCCAACAATTCCAGCTCACTTTAGGCCTATATCTCTTCTACCCTATCCTATAAAAGTCCTGGAAAAGGATGTTAGTAGGTCCTTGTCAAGTTATCTAGAAGATAACTGCCTTCTAGACAGGGATCAGTTTGGATTCCGCCCGGGTCACGGGACAGACACTGCATTGGCAACCATGCTGGACACCCTGCGAATGCGAGCCGACAATGGTAACTCATCAGTACTAGTGTTACTAGACATGTCGGCCGCATTCGACACTGTTAGCCATGCAGTCCTGCTAAGTAGACTGGAGAAACTGGGTGTGAGAGGCAAAGCTTTGAAATGGCTACAATCATACCTGCTCGATACACAACAGGTAGTGACCATGACCCGTATGCTTCCCCCAAGTCCCCGCTTCTCCACGGAGTGCCACAGGGCTTGTCGATAAGCCCTATCCTTTTTTAATATATACCTACAGCCCTTGATCCCTATCATAAAGTCTTATGGGATCGACTTGATCAACTATGCCGACGACACCCAATTGGTGTTTTCCCTTGAAGGGAAACATGTGGTGTCGTTGAACACATTCCAGGAATGCATGTGTCGGGTCTCTGGTTGGCTTAGTGCAAACTCCCTCCAACTTAATGAGGGGAAAACGGAGGTAGTTTACTGCTCGACGGCTAAACTGAATCAGCAACTACCGTGCGACCTTAGGTTCTCCCCAGGGGCCGATCTCTGCGTTCCAGTTAAGACCGTGCGCAATCTGGGAGTTTTGTTTGATGAAAACCATCAAATGGTATCACAAACAAACAAAACAATTAGTGTCTGCTTTGGCTTGCTAAAAGCACTTAGACAGATTCTTCCTTTCATACCCGATGAGACCAGACCTCTGGTGGTAAGGAGTATAATCCTGGCCAGACTGGATTACTGTAACTCCCTATATCTAGATGCCCCTTTATACATCTTGCAGGGACTGCAGAGAGTCCAGTCGTTAGCGGCCAAGCTGGCACTCAATAGACCACGCAGCTTCTCTACTACGATGGTTTTGAGAGACCTTCACTGGCTGCCAGTAAGGGACAGAGTCACATTCACATCTCTGTGCATCGTCTATAGAGCGCTACACAGCATGGGCCCCCTGCCCATGCAGGAAAGATTCACATGGTATAAGCCCACCAGGTCTCTTCGCTCTTCCAGTCTAAGCCTGGCAACAACCACCAGATTCAAGAGATCCAGAATGGGAGGCAGGGCTTTCTGCACAGTAGCGTCCCGGCTGTGGAATGAGCTGACCCAGAACATCAGGCAAGCCGACTCACTGATAGGTTTTACAAAGAGCCTAAAGACCTGGCTCTTTGCCAAAGTCTGAGACCTTGGCGCCCACTACCCAGCCTTCTATATGCCGTTTCCATCTGATCAGGTTTTTTTCAAGAAGTGGCAGGCTACCCGTAGGGTGGCAGTTGCGCTATACAAGAGCAACATACAATACAATACAATTTGAGATCAAATGGGAGGTGTAGATGACTAATACTAACACAAACCTTTTCTGGATACCAAAATGGTCCATGGGCCCGATGATGTCCATGGCCAGCATGTTTCATGGCTTAAGGTGTACTTCAACTGGGGATAAGGGTGCCTTCCTTATAGATTGGTTTTGTCACTCCTGGCACAGCTAATACAATCCTTCACCACTTGCTCTACCATAGCATCCATTCTGGGGAACCAAAACTTCTCCCTTACCCTTTGTTTAGTAATGCTGCCCCCCAAGTGCCCCTCGTGTGCTAGTTCCACTATTCTAATTATCAGGTTTACAGGTGGTAAGAGCCTGTTCTGACGGAATACTCTGTTCCCTATAGTGCTTAATTCATATCAGGCTTCCCAGAAGTCTCTGAGATTATCCTCTAATTCGCTGCACTTGCTGTGCCATCCTTCTGTCATTAACACCTTAATTTTGTGTAAGTCTTTGTTTTCTTCCATACCTTTTTCCCATTCCTCCTCCGCCAGTGCTGGCTCATCCACCACCATGATGGGGTTGTCTAGCATTTCTTCGGGTTGTTCATTTTGCACAGGAGCACTCAGCAGGTAGTCAGCAATTTTGTTTTCGTCACCAGGTACATACTCAACTCTAAAGTTGAAATTCTCCAGTCCTAAGATCCATCTTCCTATCCGGGGAGTGCAGTTTTCCGTCCCTTTCACCGTAAAGATGAAAGTAAGAGGCTTATGGTATGTATGAACAATAAAATTCAACCCCCACAGGAAAAACTTGAAATGCTTTTTTGCCCAGAAACATGCCAATGCCTCCTTTTCAATAGCAGAGTAATTACTCTCTGCCTTAGAAAGGCACCTGGTAACAAACGCAAATATTTTTCCCCCATTCCATCTTTTTGTGATAGGGTGGCCCCTAGTCCTTTTTTTGATGCATCAGTGGTAAGTATTTTCCTTTTAGTGGGGTCAAAGGTGCCTAAAGCAGATGAATGCTATATCTCTTCCTTTAACACATCTACAGTGCACTTGTGCTGGTCATGCCATTCAAAATATTTGTTCCTTTTCAGCAGTTCACGTAGAGGATCAAACTTAGACTCAAAATCCTTGACAAACGTGACCATTTATTTCATAAGACCGAGGAAAGACTTTAGTTTGTCCTTATTTTGAGGGCAGGGAGCGTCCTTGACTGCTCTAAGCAGGTTGTCCCTTGGTCTGAAACCTTCCTCAGAAATGGCCATGGTAGTCAACTGAAGTCACTTCAATTTGTCACTTAGACTGCACCATCAACCCTGCATCCATCAACTTCCTGAAAACAAGTCTAAGGGTGCAGTCATGGTCTTCCACAGAACAACTGTACACCAGAACAGAATATCATCCTGGAAGCACATAGTATGGTCTACATATTTTAGGACCTGGGGCATGATTTTCTGAAATACCGCTGCAGCGGATGCCAGCTCAAACTGCATCCTCTTGAACATGAAAGTTCCTTGGGGGGTCATGAAAGCAGTGAGTGGCCTTGAGTCAGGTTGCAGGTCTACCTGATGGTAAGCCATAGACAAATCAATGACACTAAAGAGTTTAGCCTTACCCATGGTGATGAGCATCTCATTTATGTTGGGGAGTGAGTACCTCCCAACCCAGATGTTCTTGTTGAGGCTTCGTAAGTCCACGCACAAACGGATACCCTCCCCACTAGCCTTGGCTGTGATTACAACGGGCGCCAACCATTCTGACATGTCTACAAGTTATATGACCCCCATCATGCACAATCTTTTCAACTCTCTCTGCAAAGGTTCTCTCATTTGGTATGATACTGGACACAACTTGTCTACAGCTGGTTTAGCCATGACTTTGAGTTTAATTCTGTGTTTGGACTCGCAAAGGAGTCCTAACCTGTCTTCAAACAGTTTGGGGAACTCATCACAGATGTTGGTGCTGAGCAAAGTCTGATCCATGAGCAGGACCTGTTCTTCCATGTTTGGGTTAAGGATAATGCTTAACTCTTTTTGGGGCTGTCACCCTAAGAAATTAGATCCTTTCTCCACGATACACACTTTGCCTAGGGTGTTTCTTCCTTTGAATTCGATTTGCATGGCTTTCATACCTAAAAGGGATATATGTTCTTTGTTATAACCAGTGGTGAAAACGTCAAGTTTCTGCAAGGTTTTGCTTCCTTGCTCGTCAATACATTCAAAATCTCTACAGTTCAATAATGTAAAAAGAGAGCATGAGTCAGCAAACATGGTAATGATTTTCTTGCCCAACTTAACTTCACACTTTGGATAAATTACATTCACGGTACCAGTATTTTCTTTAATTTGGAAAACATACTTTTTCTCACTGGGCATGATATATTTTACTTCTTTACTCATCGTGCCCTCTACACTCGCACCTTCTCCGTGATGAGGATCACCTTTTCTGCAAACCTTTTGCAAAATGTCCCCTTCTATTGCATTTCTTGCAAGTTACACTCTGAGCTGTGCAATGGATTTGTTAGCAAGATGGCTGCTGCTACCACACCTATAGCAGCTATAATTTCTTTCAATCCCAGGAAGTTTCTGCACGTAAAATAAATGTAAAATGTCAGAATTTGTAAAGCGCACAGCTACCTCCACCGGAGGCATCCCGGCGCTGTCCGTATACCGCTTAGGAACCCTTCCTGGCTTTCCTGGGAAATGTCCACTCCTGGGCACCCCACAGGTGCAGCCAGGCATCCCAGCGCTTTTGGGGCCGTTGTGGAGACTAAGCAAGCTATTGCCCAGAGTTGCAGCGTGGGACCCATGATCAGAACAGGCACTGAGGCGAAAATATCCAGTCAGGGGAATTAATGAGCCGGAGACCCGCCGAGGCAGGAATCGAACCCTGGTCCCTGGCCAGAGCTCTGCATCAAGGTCTGCCTGCTCTAACCATTTAGCCACACTTCTCCACTTTATTCTTACTTTGCACCTTATTTACTTCACATATCTCCACTTCCTCTTGGATCACATCTTCTGCGGTCTTCATCTCTTTTATGCATTTCGCAGTGTGTTCAACTGATTTGGCAATACTTACAGCTTCACGAAGGCTGGGATTCTTTGCTAACAGTTTTTCTTGGATGCGTGGGTTGTTAGTGCACCGTGCTAATTGCTCTCTAACCAAAGAGTCTGTCAGGTTGCCGAATTCGCACAGTTAAGTGAGGCCCCTCAATGCTGCAATATAGTTGGTAACCAACTCTTGCTTGCCCAGGGACCGGCTGAAAAATGTGTGCCGCTCCAACACTACATTTATTTTGTCCCCAAAGTGTGTTTTCAACTTTATCATGGTAGTAGCAAAATCATTCACACCTTCCACTGCCTCGCCATTGGGGCTTTCTGGTTCAGGCAACGTTTCGTAAATATTGCGCCCTTGAACACCCAAATTGTGAAGGAGAATGTACTGTTTGCGCTTGACAGTGAACCATTCATCACCAATGGCAATCAGGTACGACCTAAAAAGTTTGACCCACTCCTTCCAGCATATCTCTGGTTCTCCTGTTTCATTTAGAAAAGGGGGTGGCTGGCTCACACTTGCTGCAGCCATCATGGTACAATAAAGTGACCCCACAGCAAAAATGTTTTTTAAAAAATTGTTTTGCAGACAAAGGTGCGGTGGAGATACTTATATATTGGAAAAGTTGCTTTCTTAGTTGCCCAAAGATGAGCTATAATGGTAAGGAAGGCAGCGTAACTTGCACAAAGCACGCTAGTCCCAGTTAGCCAAATTAATACTTATTTGCCAGTATAAGTGGGTGCACACGGTCTGTCAAAGCACAATGTGAATAGTCTCAATTGTGGAAAAAGGAAAAAAATAAATTATATACTGCGGTTCCTCACACTGATCCCAGTCCATGAGCATAGGTATTAACTCACCATCCACATGTAGATGAAAATGCCCTTGCAATACTTCTTTTCTTTTGGAAGGGGAAGGAGGAGACTACGCTAGTCACAGTTGTGTGCACACACCTTGTTGAGCAGATTTCCGTGATTCCTGACTTCGTGAAGGCTATATTTTGCCTATTCCTATGGCAACCATCCGTATCTGACAAGTCAGGGAGAACTCAGCAAACACACCCACTGGATGCGGTAGCATGGATCTGCGCATGTTCTGGGGAGAAGTGTTTTTAGACGGCACCTGCTCGCACCCGCTTACGAAATTGTCTCCAACGCCGGTCTGACTGAAACTCTCATCGATCTGGACTCCCTGAATGCGTCGTTCCACTTGCCCTGCCTTGCCTCACATCTGCTGCATGAACCGCTCTGCTCTCGCTGCTGACTGGAAAGTCCGCTCCTACAGATTCCTCACCCGCGATGGCTCACCCAAGTGAGAATGTGACTCGACGACATACCGCACAACGCCTCACTCTGAATTGCACAAAGCCACCCCTGTGATCTGCAGACAACCAAGGAGTATCGTAGTGAAGGGTTGACTGTTGATGCCAAGGTCGTAGGTTGAGCTGACTGCACCACCTGTGGAGTAGTGTGGCTCACTGGTTAGAGGTGGCAGGCCCGAGAGCAGAAGTCGGCCCGGGAGCAGGGTTCAATTCCCGACGCGGCAGGGTCGTGGACCTTGGTCAGCAGACTCGATAATTCTAGCTTCGGTGCCTACTCTAATCAGGGGTTCCACTCGGCAACTCTGGGCATTAGCTTGCCTAATCTCTACAACGGCCCCACCAATTCCGGGGATGCTTGGGGACTCCCAGCAAGGGACCATCCCACAGGGAAAGCCAGGATGGGTTCCCCTGAGTTATACAGCGCCAGGAGACCTATGGACGGGTTGCAGTGCACTTTATAAGCTCAAAAACATTTACACACATTTACACCCTTAGATATTCCAGTGAATGGATGGAAATATAACGTAATTCCTGGTATCAAGGTTCTTTTAATTTCCACTACCTCCGTCGCGCAAGAAATCACTGTCCACACTTCTTCAAGGAGCAAGAAAGGCCACTTTATTTTAAGACAGGTGCATAATACATTTCTTGAACACATTCATTATTTAATTATATCATAAAATTCCAATCTACACATTATGCCTAAACTCCCTACCTAACAGAACCCGAAACTAACTCTTGACTAATACCCCCAGGATTACCCAACGAGCTACCCTTCAGGATGGCCAACCCGCTCCAGGCTGCCCACCCCACTAGCAAAAACCGCCTCCTAAAAGAACAAAGACACCTGTCCTAAAAATGGCAAGGCCCGAAGACCAGAGCAGCGCCTAGAGCACCGCCAAGGAAAACCTAACTAAGGAATAAAGGGAGGGTGGGTGGGGCAAAAAGAACCTCCCTTCCCTTGCCTCCCGCTAACGCCGTGCCCAACCGCCAGCCTGACTTCCCTTTATTACCTCCCCCCAATCAACCCCACCTGCTTACCTGATTCTCGCGCGAACGCACCCAGGGAAAGACCAGCTCGCGCCTGGCTCTCCCTGGGTCCCCCCTTGAACTATGCCACGTAGGATACAGTTCATGGATGCTACATCTGTTGTTCTACAGTTTTGGAAATTCTGTACGTCATTCTCATATCCATCTTCGAGAACGTCAATGGAGAGAGCACACAGAGGGGAGATGCCCACAACTGCCCCCCTTTGCAGCAACTCGTCACCAGTGTTACGAAGTAAAAGCACAGAAAACGGAGAAGGTTCCAAATACGCTTTAATGGCCGTCCAACTCTCCTCAAACAACTGACATTTGTCAACATTCCAGAGCAAGTTCCAGCGGAACATACCAAGGTAAGGGGAAAGGGAAGGGGTGTGAGGAGCGTACCAAGTAAAAAGTGAGATTACAACACGAACCTTGGTTTGCGCTGAATTAAGTCATACCTCCATCAGTTTTACTCTGTGACAGAAGATGTTGTGAAATTGCATTTCAGAAAGAGGCAGAAAGTATGTCCAGCTTATCTAATTACTGTGCCCAAAGTTTGTCTAGTGAACCACATTTCTTTTGGTATTGTCAGTCTGCTTGCAATGTTGAGGAGATCCGAGTTTGTGTACAAATAATTTTACAAAGATAAGATAGGTTAGTTTGCTATTTCACTATTCTGGAATGAAAGAAATGATCTAAATATCCGAAGTAGAAGTTCTGAGTAATTTAAAAGGGTTTTCCTAAATCTACATCTGCTGTTGTTGGAGATAATATTGATGAAGTGGATTTCGCATCACTGAAATTGTCAATTTCAGGTTGTTACTGTATTGCTAGATGTAATTTTCTTATGGAGCTGATGTTTAATTACTTGAAACTCTCAGTAAAGAGAACTGGTTATAAGGGAAGTACTCTTCACAGTTAGAAGGTGCTCTTTTAAATTACACATTTTAATTATTTCCCTTTAAATGTGCTCAAAGTCTTTCTTCATACTTATAACACATTTATACAATATCACAACCAAACCATAAACCTTCTCAACAGGGGTTCCCACCTCCTGCCCAATGCTGGACTTTAGTCTAGTAATCTAATGCATTCTTGGTGGTGTAGAGTTGGTTTGCATCCATTATTTGCTGCACAACATGTATTGACAAAATTTCTTCATCGTGCTCAAATAAATGAGTAAATCAATACATTGTCTGCGTGGGTCTCCTGGTTCTGCCTGGTCCATGCAGTGCCTACTTCGTTCTACAGCATCCTCACAGCATCCTTCAACATTGGCACCATACCTTTAAGAAAGTCTTTTGGTGGGTGCAGGGGTTTATTAAAGACTTGCACATTCTCTAGTTGCCTGTTAGGTGCCTTCATGGCAGGCTGTCTCTCATGCAATAGAGCGGGGTCAGTGGTGTGCATCATGCCTGTAGCGGAGCGTATCAGTAAGTACAGGTGTTAATCACAGGACAATAGCTCGTTGTACAGGTGTCTGCCAGGTATGTGCAGGACAGACTGGCTCTCCCAGAATGCCTACAGGGTTTACTCTATACTTTTAGCGGCTGCTGTTGGCCTCTGCAGGGTATAGTCAGGGGCATAGCTGGGAGTGTATGGGATGTACCACGTCCCCAATACCTTTCAAAGTCAGGTGACTGGCATGACAGGTCAGGTCTTGTGATAATTTGAAAGTCCTTGCTGTAGTTGATTTAAAATTAGTGTTGAGTGCCAACACCGTTGTCAAAGTTGTGTACAATGTATAATGTTTTGAGTCTTCAGTGGCACCTCTGCATTCAAATGGAAGTACATTTAGCTTCTCAGGCTGAAAGCAGCTGCCCAACTCTCCTGTCATCTGCCTGCAGTTTCAGGCCTCCTTTTTTGGGATTCGAGGGGCGAATGCCTGCATGCTGGTGCTCTGGACCTGCTTCTTTCCTCCTATCCGAGTCAAATTGAAAGAGTCATTTCCACAGCCTATGCTTCATCCTTCCTGTGGACCCAGGGATCCCTGTGTGGGCAGCTTGGATGCTGGACTGACAACCCCAGACTCAGCAAGGTGCTGGGGGAGTGGAGTGCAGGTCCATTAGGAGACCCCCTTTGAGTCCAGCCGCTAAGTAGAACCAACTGCTCTCTGCTGCTTGGACAGCCAGAACAATAGTCTAATATGAATGAATGAATGAATGAATGAGCCTTACTCACCCACAAGCAGGTTGAAACCATCACTGGAGATGTGAAGTTAACAATAGTAAACCTACACCTACCCATATATACTTACCTTGATGACAGAGTGGACAACAACATAACAAACTGGATAATGTTTCAGGATATTTTGTCACTTGATAAAAATATAACGTGTACTTGTAATGCCTCATGTTTATCCATTGGTGTATATTAGCCTTGAAAAACATGTTTTTGTGTTACCCAAGTCGATGAGGCATCCTCCAAAAGCAGTAAGTTGTAATACAAGTAATATAACCTGTATTTGCAGGATGATATCCAAGTGTGTATAGCAAAATATAATTAGCCAATAGAAAACACTAATCCATAATCCCCCCCACACACATACACATTTAGGGAATTGAAGTAAGAAGAGTAGCCTCCAATGACAGCTAATTTATTATTTTGAAACAGCGAACTGTTTGAATTTGCCCTATATTTCCGTGTCTATGCGTGTGAGTGGAAAAATTCAAGCTCGTCATTAGCCTTTAAATTTGACGTAGCCTTACTACTCTTAGCACTATACCTCTGCTAACTATTGCTAAAGTGCTTGTACTCATTCCCTAAAACATGCTAAAATTGGCTTACACCACATTGGCATATTTCATTTAATTATAGGTTCCAAGTAGAAAGGTACACTATTTAACAAGAGTCTTTAAATTAAGTGCTACTTGTGGTGAATGCCCTTATTGTGCCACCCAGATCTGCCATTGAAGTCTGCATGTAGTTTTAAACCACCAATCTGACTTAGCAAAATAGCCCCTTTCAAAAGCATTAAACCTATCCTTTAAACCAACTTTGCAAAAGTGACATTTTCAAAATGAGAACTTCAAATCTAAGGTAAGGCAACCCAATGTTATCCTATGGTAGAGATAGGTCTCACAGTAGTCAACAACGAATTTGTGAGTTTTTCACTACCAGGACATACAAATCTTAAATATACATGTCCAACCTTTTAGTTACAATTCACTCTGCCCCATGGGTGGCCTAGGGCCTAATTTAAGATTACCCAAGTGACTCTCTGAGTTAGTTGGCTGGCCTCCTTATCAGAGCCTCAGGAACAGAAAAGGCTCCCAACATCTGGATCCCACACCTGGACCCAGCCTGAGGGGATGCTGACCCTCCAAGAGGGGCTAAAATAGCCAACATCCATATTTTGGGACATAAAAACTTTTTTGACTGTAAAGTACTTTGAGAACCAATGAGGAGACTGGGATTAACCTGCTTGTAGGTCAGCCCAAGATGCATTACCTGTTGGCCTGACTTCGCTGCAGCTCCTTCTACATTCGTCTCCACAGCAGCAAATCCTTTTCTGCAGCACCTTGAGGAAGGCGTATCTAGCCTGGTTTAGGTCTCATCGGCTACAGACTGCAGCTTCATCCTATTGGAGATTTTGACTTCCGAAAGTGAGAATGTAGAAATCTTCACTGTGACTTCATCTTGCAACTCTTCAACGATGCTGCCTCCTCCTCAGACATCTCCTGCAACCTTGTCCCATGGAACTTTACCTTCTAAAACATTTTTCCACTAAATGTCTTTTAAGTATGAAGGTCAGATCGAGCCCAATCCAATCCTTGTATCCAACCAGTGCGCCATCATGGTTACCCAAAACCTTCAACTTTGTCCTGGGATCGTGCAACTAGCTGTTTTTGGCTGGCAGTTTGATCTTTTAGGAACTATATTTTACCTTGCACTTTAAAAATTCATGACTTAATTTTTTGTCATATTGGTGTCAATTTATTAAAATGCACTTTATTTTTCTAAATTGGTGATGAATTTGTCTTGTGTTCTTTTTTCACTTTAATATTGTTTGTGTGCTGCTAACTACTTTACCCATTGCCTCTAAGTTAAGGCTCTGTGCTTTTGTACTACGTTGCCAGAGGGTTAAGCGCAGGTTAGTTTAGTGACTATACTCGTACACCCTGACATAGGCTGTGGCTGTTGCTTGAGCAGGGTTCCCACAACACCTAATCAACAACCCAATTTCACATAATAACATATGGTAGGATGTCGATTGTAAACAGGGATTTATTGTGATGAAGAGAATTCCCAAGCTAAGTGTGATTTTTCCTCCCTCAAGTTCATGTAATTTTTCAGTATTTAACAAAGTAAGTTACAGCACTCTTAATGTTCATAAATTGGTTTCTGTACACCTAGATTAGTAGAAGGACTTAGGGCCTCATTTACAAGGAGCTTGCACTAGCAAAGCATCCCATTTTTTCGACACATTGGTGGCGCTGTCTGTTCTCCATATTTACGAGATGATCTATCTTGGAGGAGGCATCACTTTGTAGAGTCTTGCATCAAAAGGAACCTGAGTCGGAATTGCCTCCCTCATGTAAGTTTCAAAATATGCAAGGTAAGCATTCCGTCATATTTTCCACAGTAAAACTGATGCATGGTTATTTACAAGATTTTACCAGAGTGACACATTGGTGGCTTGAGTGGTGCAGAGGTTCAATAATGTCAATAATACTGTCCCTGTGAAATCCATGTGTAGGAAATGACGCGTTGCCATTGCCACATAAAGAAAAGCTGGACAGGATAGTGTTGCAACCACAACTACACCATGAAGGTGCTTATTTTGCAGTTGGGAGTTGCGAGAAGATGACCACCACCATCACACCAACCCCACCACTCCTCACCACCACAAAGGCAATGCAGGGTTAAGGAGTGCGTTTATCGCCAGGGGACTGCTCAAATAGGACTCAGGGAGTATGAGGTAATCACCTGTCATTGGCTGAAGAGGGAGTTCATTGTAGAGCTGCTACACCTGATTGCACGAAAGCTCCAGCCAACATCTGCCAGGTCTACCAACATCCCTCCACAGGTGAAACTCATAGCAGTACTAAACATGCTGGCATTGAGATCCTTTAAGATAACAGCCACAAGAGTGGCTGGAATCTACTTGCCATCTTCCTCCTCATTACTTCCCTCCAACTTGGATGCCATCATCTGTCTGAAACTCCACCACCTCCTCTTCCCCAACACCCACGAACTGCGGCTGGAGACAAACTAAGGGTATTATGCCATCACCGGTGTAAGAAATGGGGGGTCTCTAGTTGGCAGAGGTAGGTGCCTTTGTCCAAATAGAGACCCTTGCTTCTAGTCAGGGTAAGGGGGATACACTTCTAAAATAACCCCCGCTCACCCTCTTGGTAGCTTGGCACAAGCAGACAGGCTTATCTCAGAGGCTATGTGTAAAGCATTTGGGAACACATACAGTAATACAGTGAAAACACTACAAATGGACACCTCACCAGTTTAGTAAAACAGCAAATCTTTATCTAAACCAACAAGACCAAACACAATAAAAATCCAACATACAATACTCTTGAAAAATAGTACTTATGCACAACAACCTTTACATTGCAGGTAAATCAATAAAATATAGTTCCTCCAAATCAGTAGCTCCTCTTGGCTACTGCGATACTGAATACGACAAAGTCTAACAATTCCGGCCGATCGTGTTGAGCTAGGCCACCTAATGCGTCAACAGACTCAGGCACATTACCTTTCTTGTTGTGACCAAGACGTTGGTGGGAGTCGGTCAGGGCAAATGTCGCAGTTGCATTGTGAGGCGGAGCTTTGCCATAGGCTGTGTCCTCACGATGCAGTGCAGGCAGCGTCTCGTTGACGGAGTTGGTGAGACCAGAGCTTGCTTTGAAGGGTGAGACGGTGCTCCCTGAGGTGCTGGCAGGTCAAGGTTCAGTGATGAACCCGGTCGATGTTTGGGTCGGGCAGCGATGGAGTTGGTGACGTCCTTGCAGAGTGTAGCAAAGCCATGCAAAGTGCGATGCCCAGAGGATGCGGTGCAGCAGTGGCTCGTTGACAGAGTCGGCGGTGAGACCACGGTTGGGTTGCGAAGTGAGGCGTTGCTTTTGGCGGTGCTTTCAGGACACAGAATCCTGCAATGAACTCGATGACAGAGTTGGTTACCCTTTACTTCTGCAGAAACGATCAGAGACAGTGTCCACAGGCACAGTGAGGTATTTTCTGTTCCTGAGACCTGGAGAACAGAGGGCAAGCTCAGTTCAAGCCCTTGGAGATCTTTTCTTCAAGCAGGGCACAAAGCAATCAGCAAAGTCCTTTTCTCCTTTCCTTGGCAGCAAGTAGCCACTGCAGGCCAACCCCAGACAACAAACAACACAGGGGCAGTATTCCTCATCAGCTTCTCTGGCTCTTCTCCCTGGCAAAGGTTCCTTTGATTTCCCAGAAGTGACCTAAAAGTCTGGAGTTCGGTCCCCTCTTTTTAGACACAAAAATCCTTTGTTCTCTGAAGGCAGAGAGTCTCTGTACCCAGCCAAAACCAGTTCAGTCCTCACTGGTGCAGCTTCCTGGCAGGAGGTGGCAACAGCATTTTTGAAGGCAGACCAGGCCCAGGCAGGTGAAAGGAAATCTCCTCCCCCAACTCTAAATGCAGCCCAAGTCTATTTATCATAGCCCTGACTCATCAGACTTCTGGAGCCACTGCCCTCTCCAGCCCCTGTCATCCAAAAGAAAATACCTACTTTCTAAAAGCATATTTTCAAACACAGAATGTAAAAATCACCCTCACTAAAAGATGCCTTTTAACATTCTAAGTTCAGGCATACTAAACTTTATTTTACCACCGTTTTCCCAGAGCCAGTTATGTTTATAAGATGTTATAAACAAACTCCCCATTCTTTCCTATGTGAACAGGTAGCCTTGAAATATTGGAAAACGAAATTGGCAGTAATTCACTATAAGGGCATGCCTCACATATCAGGGCATGTTCTACCTTTCACATACACTGCACCCTGCCCATAGGAGTACCTTGGGCCTACCTTTAGGGTTACTAATATGTAGAAAAGGGAATGGTTAGGGACAGACAAGAATGTGCACTTGCCAAGTCGACATGGCCGTTCCAGACTGTACACAGGCTCTGCAGTGGGAGGCCAGAGTTACATTTTAGAGGCTGCTTCTATTGGTGGCACAATCCGTGCTGCAGCCCACTAGCAGCATTTGATTTACAGACCATGGGCACACATAGAGCACTGTACTAGGGTCTGACTGTAAATCAAGTATGCCAATCATAGAACCACTAATCCATCACAATAATTTACAATGGGAGCACTTGCACTTTGGCACTGAACAGCCATGGCAAAGTGCCCGAAGTATCTAGACCAGCAAAATGAAGTCCAATACACAGCAAAAACACAGGAGGCAAAAGGCAAAAAATGCAGGGGAGACCCACACCAATGGTGCCACATCTAACAGCTTGGCTCCCATATGTGTTGAGCACCATGATCTGCACACATGTGCAACTAGTCTCCCCTGCTGTAACATCCTATCTCTACCAGAACAGTAAGCATGGCCACTCCATCAATGTGCAGGCCATTGTGGACCAACGGAGCCTTTTCACTAACATGCTGGAAGTGTACTTGGCACATACATATTCAGCCACTCCATAATAAATGAACACGTCTAGAATGAACAACATGGGAGAAGCCTACTTCTAGGTAAGCAAAACTAACATACCTAACACACCCACAAACAGTAATGGATGAAATAATACCCCTTCACTGTGTCTGTTGACGCAGATAGGAACTTAAGTAACAGAGGTGTGGCTCATACATGCACCATACATCATGGTGCATATGTCATGTAAACCCACAAGTTACCAATGTTAAGACACCCAAAGCCACTATGGTTGCCGTTTAATGGTGGAAGGGTACAGAGCAATACATTGCTGGGCCAAATGCTGTATAGCAATACTATGTGCAAGGGAGGGGTTCTGTGGTAGATTTGGCGATGTCTACATGTCACTCCCATGATTCATCAGGCCTATCATGTATCCCACAACAGACTGCTATGTTATACCATGGCCATACGTACATTGGCAGTGTAAGGCATGTCATCTATCTTATTTCATACCTAGGGAGGACCAACTACCCAAATGTTTGATCCACAATCAGCCACTTCACACGTGTAGGGGAGGCACATAACATAGACTGGTAAGGAGCATCTCCTAATAGACATCACATAAAACTACAGGATCAACATCACAGTCAGGATTTAGAAGTGTAAAATGTATCAGTCCATGCTCAGGATATGCTTTAACACAGAGTAATGGAAGAGAAATGTATCAACGTATGAACAACTGTACGACTAATACATATTGTGAAAACAATGTTAGAAATCAGTTTGACAGTGTAACTACACATAACACACATGGCCCGCATGTATCAGTAACAGTTGTCCTTTCTTTTTACTTTCAGCTGACCAGTGATATGGTACTCAGTCATGGGTTATGACCCCATATGCACAGCCGAAGAAGGCCTACAACCAGGTACTCAACAAGATACGGAATATTATTGAGCGAACCTTCAGCCTGCTCGAGGACAGGTTCCGCTATTTGAACATTTCAGGGGCTAGATTATTCTACTACTCCATAATTGTGTGCAAAATGATACTGGTGTGTGCCATACTGCACAATATATGTGTGCAGACTAATGTCACCTGGGACAGGAACCAATAACAGCAGGAGCCGATGGAGAAGGAGTATGCTGGTGGTGGATACATCCAAAACACTGCTTATGGCAACTCAGACACACACACATTGTGCAACAATTCCCTACTTAATCCATATTTTCAAAAAATTAACCACCATGTCATAAAGGTTCAACATGACAATAAATGTTTGAAACCATTACTAGTCTTTGCGTTACAGTCCCAGGAAAAATCTACTTACACCCATCTCATCAATTAGAAGTAGCTCTCAGAAGTTTACAATCAGGTCAGAAGCCAGGCATCAACATCAAACCGTCACAAACCATGCACTGTGCATTGTCATGTATTGTATGTTACTTGTGCCTTGCCCATTTCTATAGGAATGTGTCAGTAAAAAAAATATGGTTTCTTGGAAGGGGACTTTTTAATAGCAAACGTGACGCTTTAGCACTAAAAGTGACGCTTGACTAGGATAGGGGAGACTCCAGTAGGAAAGCTGAAACTTTTCTTGGAAAGGTGTCTTTTAGTATTAAATGTGATACTTTGTTAGAAAAGTGACGCTTTACCATGAAACATGATGCTTGAGTAGGAAAGGTGAGACTCGAGTTGGAATGCTGAAACTTTTCTAGGAAATGTAACTTTTTAGTAGTAAATGTAATGGTTTTGTAGGAAATGTGACCCTTTACCACTAAAAATGATACAAGTGGAAAGAGTATTGGGCAGAAGCCAAACCTCAATGCCAACACGTCAAAAACAATGCATTGGGCATAGTGTAACTTGCAACTTGGCTATTTCTTTAGCATAGCATCAGAAAAATGTATTCTTTAGAAGGAAATGTGATGCATACGTCGGAACCATGATGCATCCACACAGGAAATGATGCAATGATTCAGCCATGCTGCAAACCAGGAAATGTGAAGTTCCTTTCACTTTCACTTACTGTATTTTTGTCTGTGCTGGCTGGTGGAGGTGTTAGTTGTTTGCTGGGGAGTTTGGTTCTGATTCTTGGTCTTGCTGGTATCTGTGCTGTCCATGTTTTTCCCAAAACTGTCACAGTTGTCCTGTAATTGTTTTTTGTGTTGGTTTGTGTATGGTATTGGGAAGTGTTTGTCATGATAGGGGTTAACAGTTATAGGTGGAAAGGATAGTGTTTTTTGTTGTTGGGAGGACAGTGGGGGTAAGGAGATGTTTGACGGCGGCAGGGCGAAGAACCTGATGGAGGAGGAGTTTGGGGTCCTGCTGTGGCTGTCAGTCTCATACTTTCCCAACATGATCGGAAGTGGAGGCAAAGTTATCTAGGGTTACCCAACCAATGAGAGGCGGCACTGGTGAGAGAAGGTGCGGTTTCAGATGAGATGAGTTTTTGGTGTTGAGCGGACTGTCTACCAACACAAATACCAGTGGGCAGATATCTACAGCCGGGAGCAGGATCTGCTGGATCACCAGGGGAAAGAAGTTGGTAGGGCTATTGGAAAGTTCCTATAAATCATGAGCTTACAGCTGAAGCAAAATATTCTTAATGGTTTTGTTTCTGTAAGGGTCAAATATGTCTATAGATCACTATGGCATGATATGGGCTAACTCCCTTCCATACACTAAACAGGCCACAGGGGCCTGTTCATAGGCGCATTAAAATAGCCAAAGCAGACCATGTAGTTCAGAGGAGGCTCATAGGTGATTTGGGATCCATCCCACACTGCAGAGAATATTTTCACCTGGCCTGCTAGGTCAATACTGGCTCAGAACTGTGTGGGCCACCCATTAGGTATGCTGCAGGGGAGCACACTCATATGTCAGCAGGCTACAGGTTGGACATTGTGTTTATTTACCCCATAAATCGTCATATATATGTCACTGTTACATAAAAACATCACCATACCTTTATGAGCTTGTATGGACCTTGATTGGTTGTTGCTCATTTAAAGTGCACTGGCCCCATTCAAGGAGCTAAGTGAAGGAGGCAAACATGTATGGGTACTGTCTAATGTGTGTAGTATGGTAAAGTGTAAGTATGAACTTGAGAAAACCCCTGAATTCTCATACTATGCAGAGTGTGGTCAACAAAATTGGACCAGAGATGTTTTGAGGTATGGGCAAAGCAGGCTCTTGCCCAGGGCCCAAACCTTTCAGGGGTCACCCTGAAATAACAATCTCTGTTCTGAAAAAAGTCATGCCCTGATGACCGTGAATAATTCTTAAACAGATTGCTTTAAATACCTTTTTCCTTTAATATATTTTTAATGCGAGTGATGTGTGAGAGTCTGTTGCAGGCATTTTACAGAGAAATGTTCTCTTTTTGTTTCATGCAACATCAATAAAAATGTTTCTATTAGATTAAAACAGGATTTCACATACAAGAAATGGGAGTGTGGCACCATGATTATTTGCAGTAGTGTCATTGAACTACTGTTAATTTTAACACTTACCAATGTCTTGAATAATAGAAGTAAACACACTTAGAATTTGAACATTTGTGCCTGTAAGAGCATGCCAGTTGAAGGGATGGACTACATTTCATATTCAATGATGTCCACAATCTACTGCAAAGTCTTGATCATTTGCATGAGGGATGCAACCTGCAATTGAAGTCCTACCAGCTTCAAATTATTCTCTTGCTGGCCCTTCATCAACTCCCTCTCTGTTTCTGTTGGCTGTTGTGAGGTAGTGGTGACCGGCTGTGATGCCACTGCTGGCAGGGCTGTGCAGGGTCCTGGAACTGGTCCTGGAACCCCACCTTGGGAATCTTCCACTTGATGCCTACTGCTGGCCCTGTCGGTAGCTTCCTGTCCATGAGGTAGAGACTTCCAGGTCCCTATTGCCACGGGCCTAATGACCACACCCAAACCAGCACAGGTGTTGTCCATTACTCAATCAAATCGAGTATAAAGAGACTTCCTCCGCTGCACTGGCTCACATTACGGAAGACGAGGGACGATGCGAGGAGAACTCGAGGTTGAGTGAGTACGGCATAGCCGCTTTAGGGTGGAGAGAATCTTTGACCATCAGCATAACAAAAAGGTACTGAATCTTGGCATACTCCTTCTGTTCCCTCCCTCTTTACCAACAGATGGAAGTTTCATTTACCCCTCATTCCTGATCAGCTCATGGGGCATTGTCTCCAACTTATTTCAGTATGTATTTGACATATACTACCATCTACATTGTTTTGCTCCTTTTTCCAGCCCATCACTGTTGAGTGCAGATCTTCACGACATAGAGTGTGTGTTTTATGTTATATGTCTTTTATGTCCTGTAGTGTCTTTCTTTTCACAGGTCACAGCACCTTAGTGTGTCTTTACTATTGAGACGCGCTATACTCGCAAACTCACCATATATGTCACCATGCTTTTTCTCTCCACAGGTGACTTATATAACGCGCATTGGGAAGCGCGCAGGAAATATTTATGTGCTCTAATGTTATCTTGCAGGCCCACAAATCAGTAATACTGTTAGGGCTTTATAAACTGTAAATTAATTGCATACCACATAGGTATTAGAATATCCGTTTCACCTGTATATACCCATAACACACATTGATGGCAACATTAGTGAGTGATAGAGGGATCTGACCCCGTCCTGACGAAGAGGCAGGTAGCCTCGAAACATGTTGACACCATCAGGAGAACTAGCTCATTGACAAGCTGTGTTTTTCTCTGCCACACCAATTTTTAACAATACCAGCCAATGAGTAATAAAGAATTTTTTTGTTTTCAAAAGGCCAGGTATTCTTTTAACCTCACTTTTCCTATCACTTTTTGACCCTACTTACACTCACAACAATACACCTTACATAGCACTTACAATATCTGAGTGCTCCAGCGTAGTCGCCAGTCGTAGCACACCCCGTCCCGCAGCGGGGCGGGAAGACCCAGATGATGAAGCATGACACCAAGGGACCTTTTGGTGTGTGAGGGGTATTTTAACAAATACAGTGTATGCCTGTCATATCTTGGCTCACATGAAAACCTGTTAGAGGTGGATCTTGTTGTTTGAATATACCCTATTGCCCTTGCTCAACCAAAATTGTGCCCCATGCACCCGAAGGCCTTGGCAATGTGGCATATATGCCTGTATCACTCCAGGCGGATTTAATAAGCCTTTTCCATCTCTTGGGTCATATTGGCAGTTGAGAGGAAGGACACATGAATCTAACCAAGTTTATTTGTCACAATTGTCAACATTGACATGCTTACTATTAGCAGCACAAGTGGCATGGCCTGCCAACAACAAATACATCTATGTAACATACCATGACCAACCATCGTGAGAAACCCTTAAGGTAACAATGGAAAATAACCCAGGTTTTAGCCTCATAGATACAGTAAATGGCAGTGTCTGGCATCATTACCATGTACGCATGTGCATATAAGGACACATTTGCATCTAAGATGTGTACACATAGAATCTTACACACAGTCCATCTAGGTACGTCCTTGGGAAAGTCATGCAAACATACAAGAGGATAAAATCTAGGGCCCATCAGCTATATGAAATGAGTGATGTGTCTCAAGTACACATATTGTGCCTCAGCAATGCTTCACTGTTATGACATATACACAAGGCCACATGCATAGCAGCATAGATTTAATAAGTGCCAGGTAGTTGAAACACCGACAAAGTGTGGCTAGCTACCTCCCATTCAACAGACTTATTTGATACTTTTCCAAGACTGACACATGGACATACCTCGGACCCTGTATTATAGAGCACCTGTTGAAAATCAGACAAGAGCATGTGCTCCTTGACATACCCAATAGTCTGTCCCAACATTCCTATACAGATTAAAACCTAGAAGCACATCAACTCATACTTACTCCATGTGATGAGTATGTACATGCATGCTGTAGAGCATAGATTTTTGAAAATTTTCAGCTGTATCTTTCGGCTAATTGCCAGAAATTGTTCAATGGAGAGAAATCCTGGTAATAAAGTATGGGTAACAACAGCATTTGGTGGAACTAGGGTTGGTGGTATAGGCAATAGGATAGAGGCGCCGATAGGTAGTTTCACTAAGTAATTGAAAGGTAAAGTTCTGAGTAGTGACGGTGCTGAAAGGTTTGAGAGAACCACCTGCTTCCCTAAGTTTTGTGGCCTAAGCAACAAGACAACATAATTAGTATACCCCAGAACATGTGAATTCAAAATGATAGTTCCAGATGTTAATCACATATTACACAATAAATCAATCAGTTGATTTTTTCTTCTTTTAATTTGTCTTCAAGTTTTCAGTAAGTGAACCGTTCCCAAGCCCAGTGAATAACATCTGGAACTATCATTTTGAATTCAAGTGTGCTGGGGTATACTAATTAAAAAAGCATTTGGTGGAATGTGGAATGGCCTGTATGCTGCTGACAACACAGTGCATATATGCCGGTGGTACTTTACACATTGGCCTTATGTCCTACAAAACACTGCAAAGTTATGGACATGTGTCTTTTATAGGCCATTGGATATATGGGGCAGGAGTCAGGCATGTAACAGCATTGTGATGTGTGGACTGATGATATGTCCCACATCCACTCATACTTTTTTTGAGTTTGCACTGTTGTAAAATTCATCACAGTCTGTGTAAACCTGCCAGATAAAACAGTTATAAAAAAGCCATAAATTACCATGTGTACACATACCGTAAAAAATTAAACCAACACTGAGTAGCAAGAAGTCAGAGAAAAATATCTAACTATGTAAAAGTCAAGGAGGGGACAGAATAATTCTAACTAAAGATGTGTGCTAGTACAGTCACGCTTAGGGTATCCATCCAATGAGAACAGATTCCCAACAGTCACCCCACTGAAACCGCCCTACATCATCTGGGATCTTTTATACCATCAAGGTAGAGTGGAAGCCCACAGCTTGACTGACAGATCTTAAAGCCTGACCTAGCTTATGGGGTCCAGTGGCTTAGGTGCCATGTGGGGTGTCTGACTAAAAAGCAGTGCTCAAAGTTGTGAAAAAATGTGAGTGAACAAGTGAATGATAAAATTGGATAGCAAAGGGGAGAGAAACTTTAATATTCCCTCATTTACTCCCAAATTAATAAAAAAGAGTGCAAAGTGGCATCAACAAATAACCACTATAGAGAATGGAAGGTCGACATGTTTCTGCAGATTAACTGGATCCAGCTGGTATTCTACTGCTTCTTCAGGACCATTTAACGCTACTGCTACTTATAATATAAAAAGGTAAGAGATTACCTGATTATTAATTATATCATCCTTCTCCTAAACAGGTGCGATGACAAATACATAGAAAGAAAAACACACAACACATAGTCATGGTTAGATCGATATGTAACAATTTCTTAGAAGCAATCGACATGTTCAGAGACAAAATAAGTACTTCTTTAGTTGGTAGATACTCTTATCGGTCTCAAATACACCACATGTGTATGTTCACTCACCTATGTGGTAGGAGGGAAAAGCTCCACCTCACCTGGCTGCAGCGCAGGTAAACGGAGCACCGCTCCAGAGAACAAATATAAACAAAAGAGGAGATAATGACACACAAACATATAGCTGCTAGCATCACACAGCTATCAGTAGTAGAACTTATTCGTTAGTTTGTCTCAGAATTTTTCGGTTGTGTTAATACCGAAAATTGGAAAACCAATGTAATCCTTTGTTTCGTAAAAGAATATAGATGGGGAAGCATGCCCTGCTAGTAGTAAGTGTCGGATGAATCACAAGTGCATAATTTCTGTGCTCCATAACTTAGCTTTGCTCGTTCTTTAGGTTGAGGCTATCAAATGACTCTGATCACCTCTACGGCCCCTTGGCCTTAATTCTAGCCCCAGTATTATACATTAGAGAGCTCAAATCGCTAATGCCAAACAGCTCTCGATCATGCGTTAAGACTCTCGGTCTACCGGAGCATACCCTCAGAACACAGGCCTGGTCTGACTTCTTTAAAGAGAGCGTGACTTCCATATCCTCTAACTCGCGTACATACGAGGAAGAAAGAAGTAGCTCTCAGACAAAGAAAGGTTTAAAGCAGTTGCCGGTTCTAACACTAACCTGTCCGTCGATCCTCCGGACGTCCCTCTGGGCTGTCGGGGGAGGTATCTTCACAATGCCCAGAGCGGCATTTTCAACTCGTTTCCGGTGTCAATACGTCGCGCCCCATGCGTCGTAACTCTGCGACCGCAAAGGCTGCTGGGAGGTGTAGTTCCCTCCATTTACGTAATACAAATTTCAAGCAGTAAGTGTGCGGAAAGAGTATTATAATCAAAAAATAGGAAAGCGTCCTGACATTTAACAACTTTAATACACATCTTTCCTATGTTTGGCAATCAGGGATAGTTTATAAAATGGTTAAAGTTGAAGCCAATTGCTTGTGTGTAACTGACATGAAAATCTGGCAACACACATACCGAAGTTCTCTCCAAAATTACGCACTGTTTATTACAGCCCGGAAAGGTATTTATAAAGACAATACATCTTTGTAGCTGGTTTGATGTCCCAACTTAAATGGACATTCCTTCCATGGTCAGTTACACTACAAAGGACACTAATCCTTGTAATCAAAAAACCCGGTGTCACCGAATATAAACATATCGCTACTTGTATGGCTATGGTAACCATACCTTATCGGGTGTATCCTATTTGTGCAACATAATTTCACTTATTATACCAAGGATATTCAATCTTAACCTGATTTATAACTCCAGGAGTATGTAATGAAATAGAGATGTGTATCGATATGCTGTATAATAGTGTTTAGAATAAGTGCAGATCCTGGGGCAACCTAGTTTCATAGCACTATCATGGTGGACCAAAAGGAAAAAATAGTAGTCCTCTGTAGTGACTTCGTCCAGATATCCACGTTCGATATGTGGAGATACATCAAAATCTAAACGTTGGTTAATGTGGACAAGTCTCAATCGCAGTACTCTCAAAGCGATATCCAGGGGATGTTTTCGTTTAGACCGATCTTGTCTGAGCTGAGTTTATATACCCATTTCTGTTTTTTTCTAAACAGGAAATTACTGACATCAGTCACATGAGGAGGCATCAGTGGTTGTTCAATTACAGTCCACCTCAGATCGGTGGGCAGATGTCCAACCTCAATGGAGTGATTGGTTAGTCTTGTTGCTTGTTCTGAACATCTGATTGAACTCTTGTGCTCAGAGATTCTCACTTTTACTTTGCTGGTGGTCATCCCTACGTATTTCATACTGCAGGGGCATGTGATCAGATAGACGAGGTTCTCGCTGTTACAGTTCGTGAACCGTCGTTGCTCCCACGGGCGAGTAGTGCCAATATCAATGTGATATGATGCTGAAGTTTGGGGGCATGCTGCGCAATTACCGCAGGGGTGGTGGCCTGTAACCGCAGGCATGTCCCAAAGTGTCCCTATTGCAAGGGGAATGTTATTTTTTGCTCTTGTATTGACCAATTGGTCCTTCAGATTCGGCCCCCGTTTAAATGCGAATAAAGGCGGAGTTAATCTATTGGTATCTGTCCCTGTGTTTAAAATTGTCCAATGCCTCTTGATGATTTTTTGTATTTGGTTTGACTGTGTACTGAAGGTGTTAACACAAGTGATCCGCTCCTGTTTTTGTTTGGAGGGCAACAGTTCAAGTAAGCTCTCCCTGTTGTTATTGGAGGCTCTCTTTTTAGAGTTGCGGATCAACTTTCTTTGGTACTTTTTCTCAGTCAGATATGTTTCAAGGACCTTAGCACGACCCTCAAATGCAGATTTAGTTGAACAATTCCGTTGTATTCGGAGAAATTGCCCATTGGGCAAATTGTCACGTAGTGCTTTGGGGTGACGACTGTCGTACCTCAATAAAGAGTTTCTGGCCATGGGTTTCCGATAGATCTCGGATTGTAAACCACTAGCTGTGGGGGTAAATAACAGATCTAAAAAAGCTAGCTTTTCTTTACTCTATTCGATAGTAAATTTTAAGAATTTGTTTCTCCCATTCAGCCATTCATGAAAATTACTCAGATCTTCAACTGATCCTCGCCACACCACCAACACATCGTCTATATAGCGCTTCCATAGACGGAGACATCCAAAAAAGGGATTGGTGTCATTGAGGACATGTTCTTGTTCAAATCTGTGTACGTACAGATTAGCGAGACTAGGGGCAAAAACGCTGCCCATACTAGTCCCGCTAATCTGCAAGTAGACGGGGTCCTCAAATTTGAAAAAGTTTTCTGTCATGGCCACAGTGGCCAAAGTCATAATCAATCTCACAGGGGTGATTGAGTCTAAATCCCTGGCCTCCAACAGACTTTCCACTACCTCTAGAGTTTCGGTCTGAGGTATGGAGGTATACAGACTTTCCATGTCGAAAGACACAAGAAGATCCTGTTCTCTATCAAATTCAATGTCAGGTAAAACCCTCAGGACGTCTTTCGTGTCCTTCAAAAAAGTCGGCATCTCCCACACCATCGGTTTTAGGAAACAATTGACAAATGTAGATAACGGTTCCAACAGCGAAACTATGCCCGATATAATAGGGCGTCCAGGAGGTGGCCTTTGCGGTTTGTGTATTTTTGGCAATACGTAGAAGTATGGCATCACTGGGTTGACCGCACACAAATACTGCGCCTCTTTAGTGGTGAGCCAACCTTCTGCCAAGGCCTCTTCTACAATAGTACCAATTACAGTTGTTAATTGTTTAGTGGGGTCTGTTGACAGTTTCCGGTAAGCTTTCACGTCATTTAATTGGCGTAAACATTCATCACAGTAGGACCCAGAGTCCAAAAACACGATAGCCCCACCCTTATCCGCGGGTTTTATTACCACAGATGCATTGTTGGCCGGACCTTTTAAAGCCTCTTGTTCTTTTTTACTAAGATTGATAAAGGGTTTTTGGTGTTGTTGGAACAGAACTTGTAGATCATGATCGACTGCCTCCTCGAAGGCCCCAACTTTTGCGGAAAGTCCTATAGTTGTAGGGTTAAAGGTAGAAGGTCTCCTAAGCCCTGTATTTTCAACATTGGTAAAAGTATTTGGCATCTGTCCTTCTTTATTGGCAAACATAAAGTGCAAACGGATCTTCCGGAAAAACTTGCTCATCTCAATCTGAGTAAGGAATGGGTCAACTGTGTTGGTGGTGACAAACCCAAGCCCCCTGTTTAGGACTTGTTCTTCGATGTCGGTCATGGTATGGGAGCTCAAAATAATCACGAGACTGGTCCTGCTGATGTCCCCGGCTGTTCCTGGGGGATCTTTTTCCCATTCCTCAGGTCCATTGTTTGTGGAAGTAAATTCCACTGGACCTGTCCTTGTTGTTGTGACCGGCGGCGGCCCCTTGTCCTCCCCGGGCCAAACCCTAAAAATGGTTGCTGATTATAATCCGGGTAAAATAGTTGTGGACCGTAAGGCCCTGCCACCGGGGGATAGGTAGGTGTACCCCATGGTGTTGGTTGCCACCATGGTGGAAGAGGCGGTTGACCAAAGCCATGGCCAAAACCTCTCCAGTTTCTCCTATTATTACCCCTTCCTCTCTTGTTGTTTTGTGCATTGCTGGAATTGGATGCATCAGAATCACTTGATCCTTCCTCCCAACCGGAGGTACCGTAAGTTGAACCTCCCTTACGTCCGTTCTTATTGAAGGGCACCTGTACATAAGTATCACTTGAATACGGATATATTTTATCTTTTGCAAACTTAGCGAAGTCACTACAGAGGACTACTATTTTTTCCTTTTGGTCCACCATGATAGTGCTATGAAACTAGGTTGCCCCAGGATCTGCACTTATTCTAAACACTATTATACAGTTTATCGATACACATCTCTATTTCATTGCCTACTCCTGGAGTTATAAATCAGGTTAAGATTGAATATCCTTGGTATAATAAGTGAAATTATGTTGCACAAATAGGATCCACCCGATAATGTATGGTTACCATAGCCATACAAGCAGCGATATGTTTATATTCGGTGACCCCGGGTTTTAGAACCACAAGGATTAGTGTCCTTTGTAGTGTAACTGACCATAGAAGGAATGTCCATTTAAGTTGAGACATCAAACCAGCTACAAAGATGTATTGTCTTTATAAATACCTTTCAGGGCTGTAATAAACAGTGGGTAATTTTGGAGAGAACTTCGGTATGTGTGTTGCCAGATTTTCATGTCAGTTACACACAAGCAATTGGCTTCACATTTAACGGTTTTATAAACTATCCCTGATTGCCAAACATAAGAAAGATGTGTATTAAAGTTGTTAAATGTCAGGACACTTTCCTATTTTTTGATTGTAATACTCTTTCCACACTCTTACTGCTTGAAATTTGTATTACGCAAATGGAGGGAACTACACCTCCCAGCAGCCTTTGCGGTCGCAGAGTTACGATGCATGGGGCACGACGTATTGACACCGGAAATGAGTTGAAAATGCTGCTCTGGGCGTTGTGCAGTTACCTCCCCCGACAGCCCAGAGGGACGTCCGGAGTATCGACGGACAGGTTAGTGTTAGAACCGACAACTGCTTCAAACCTTTCTTTGTCTGAGAGCTACTTCTTTCTTCCTCGTATTTACGCGAGTTAGAGGATATGGAAGTCACGCTCTCTTTAAAGAAGTCAGACAACGCTTGTGTGTTCTGAGGGTATTCTCCGGTAGACCGAGAGTCTTAACGCATGATCGAGAGCTGTTTGGCATTAGCGATTTGAGCTCTCTAATGTATAATACTGGGGCTAGAATTAAGGCCAAGGGGCCGTAGAGGTGATCAGAGTCATTTGATAGCCTCAACCTAAAGAACGAGCAAGGCTAAGTTATGGAGCACAGAAATTATGCACTTGTGATTCATCCGACATTTACTACTAGCAGGGCATGCTTTCCCATCTATATTCTTTTGCTAAACAAACAATTACATTGGTTTTCCTATTTTCGGTATTAACACAACCAAAAAATTCTGAGACAAACTAACAAATAAGTTCTACTACTGATAGTTGTGTGATGCTAGCAGCTATATGTTTGTGTGTCATTATCTCCTCTTTTGTTCATATTTGTCCTCTAGAGCGGTGCTCCGTTTACCTGTGCTGCAGCCAGGTGAGGTGGAGCTTTTCTCTCCTACCACATAGGTGAGTGAACATACACACGTGGTGTATTTGAGACTGATAAGAGTATCTACCACCTAAAGAAGTACTTATTTTGTCTCTGAACATGACGATTGCTTCTAAGAAATTTTTACATAGCGATCTAACCATGACTATGTGTTGTGTGTTTTTCTTTCTATGTATTTGTCATTGCACCTGTTTAGGAGAAGGATGATATAATTAATATTCAGGTAATCTCTTACCTTTTTATATTATAAGTAGCAGTAGCGTTAAATGGTCCTGAAGAAGCAGTAGGATACCAGCTGGATCCAGTTAATCTGCAGAAACATGTCGACCTTCCATTCACTATAGTGGTTATTTGTTGATGCCACTTCGCACTCTTTTTTATTAATTTGGGAGTAAAGGAGGGCATATTAAAGTTTCTCTCCCCTTTGCTATCCAATTTTATGATTCACTTGTTCACTCACATTTTTTCACAACTTAGAGCACTGCTTTTTAGTCAGACACCCCACATGGCACCTAAGCCACTGGACCCCATAAGCTAGGTCAGGCTTTAAGATCTGTCAGTCAAGCTGTGGGCTTCCACTCTACCTTGATGGTATAAAAGATCCCAGATGATGTAGGGCGGTTTCGGTGTGGTGACTGATGGGAATCTGTTCTCATTGGATGGATACCCTAAGCTTGACTGTACTAGCACACATCTTTAGTTAAAATTATTCTGTCCCCTCCTTGACTTTTATATAGTTAGATATTTTTCTCTGACTTCTTGCTACTCAGTGTTGGTGTAATTGTTGAAATAGGGATGGTAGCATTGTTAGGTCATTAAACTTTCCCTAGGACCCTCCTCTTCCTTGTTTTTTTTATATGTTCTTATGCAGCTTTTTGCTGCAGGTCCTCTTTCTTCCTTCCCCCTAGGGACCTTTGCTCTGACGGAGAGGTTTAGTGGTACTTAAGACATAGGGTTCATCTGAACATAGTAGTCGTGTAGAACTGTTATTTTAATATGGCCACCAATTTAGGATTGGCTTTTGACGAAGCAGAAATCCAGGCTATTTTATCTGAAAATCCGAGTATCCTTGATTTAATACCAATTGCACAGGCCACTAGCGATGAATGCTGGGCCAAAATCCTAATATTAAAAAAGAGTCAAGCTAGGATTTGTGTCCATGGGATAACTATGGCAGAGTACTTGCGTGGCAACTGTGCTCCAAGTGGATTAATCGTGACAAATGTTCCACGTCTGTTTTTAGATGATAAAGATTTCCTGCGCGATTGGTCTTTAATCGCTTGGAAATGTACTCGCGATTGGCTGGTACTTATTATAAAAACAGCCAAAAAAGCAGCAGATAAAATCTTAGTGGAGATCCAGGTTCTTGAAGGTCAGATAAAAACGACAATAACAACGAAAGCTTTTTCCAAGAACCAGGATGATGGAAATAAGGCAAGCAAGGAGTTCAGAGACTCCATCCTTTTTTCCAAACTAGAAAATTTTTAAAAAGATCTCGCTAAGTTTGCAACAGATAAAATATATCCGTATACAAGTGATACGTATGTACCGGTGCCCTTCAATAAGAACGGACATAAGGGAGGTTCAACTTACGGTACCTCCGGTTCGGAGGAAGGATCAAGTGATTCTGATGCATCCAATTCCAGCAATGCACAAAACAACAAGAGAGGAAGGGGTAATAATAGGAGAAACTGGAGAGGTTTTGGCGATGGCTTTGGTCAACCGCCTCTTCCACCATGGTGGCAACCAACACCATGGGGTACACCTACCTATCCCCCGGCGGCAGGGCCTTACGGTCCACAACAATTTTACCCAGATTATAATCAGCAACCTTTTTTAGGGTTTGGCCCGGGGAGGACGAGGGGCCGCCGCCGGTCACAACAACAAGGACAGGTCCAGTGGAATTTACTTCCACAAATAATGGACCTGAGGAATGGGAAGAAGATCCCCCAGGAACAGCCGAGACATCAGCAGGACCAGTCTCATGATTAATTTGAGCTCCCATACAATGACTGACATTGAAGAACAAGTCCTAAACAGGGGTCTTGGGTTTGTCACCACCAACACAGTTGACCCATTCCTTACTCAGATTGAGATGAGCAAGTTTTTCCAGAAGATCCGTTTGCACTTTGTTTGCCAATAAAGAAGGACAGATGCCAAATACTTTTACCAATGTTGAAAATACAGGCCTTAAGAGACCTTCTACCTTTGACCCTACAACTATAGGACTTTCCGCAAAAGTTGTGGCCTTCGAGGAGGCAGTCGATCATGATCTACAAGCTCTGTTCCAACAACACCAAAAACCCTTTATCAATCTTAGTAAAAAAGAACAAGAGGCTTTAAAAGGTCTGGCCAACAATGCAGCTGTGGTAATAAAACCCGCGGATAAGGGTGGGGCTAACGTGCTTTTGGACTCTGGGTCCTACCGTGATGAAAGTTTACGCCAATTAAATGACGTGAAAGCTTACCGGAAACTGTCAACAGACCCCACTAAACGATTAACAACTGTAATTGGTACTATTGTAGAAGAGGCCTTGGCAGAAGGATGGCTCACCACTAAAGAGGCGCAGTATTTGTGTGCGGTCAACCCAGTGATGCCATACTTCTACGTATTGCCAAAAATACACAAACTGCAAAGGCCACCTCCTGGGCGCCCTATTATATCGGGCATAGGTTCGCTGTTGGAACCGTTATCTACATTTGTCGATTGTTTCCTAAAACTGATGGTGTGGGAGATGCCGACTTTTTTGAAGGACACGAAAGACGTCCCGAAGGTTTTACCTGACATTGAATTTGATAGAGAACAGGATCTTCTTGTGTCTTTCGACGTGGAAAGTCTGTATACCTCCATACCTCAGACCGAAACTCTAGAGGTAGTGGAAAGTCTGTTGGAGGCCAGAGATTTAGACTCAATCACCCCTGTGAGATTGATTATGACTTTGGCCACTGGGGCCATGACAGAAAACTTTTTCAAATTTGAGGACTCCGTCTACTTGCAGATTAGCTGGACTAGTATGGGCAGCGTTTTTGCTCCTAGTCTCGCTAATCTGTACGTACACAGATTTGAACCAGAACATGTCCTCAATGACATCAACCCCTTTTTTGGATGTCTCCGTCTATGGAAGCGCTATATAGACGATGTGTTGGTGGTGTGGCGAGGATCAGTTGAAGATCTGAGTAATTTTCATGAATGGCTGAATGGGAGAAACAAATTCTTAAAATTTACTATCGAATACAGTAAAGAAAAGCTAGCTTTTTTAGATCTGTTATTTACCCCCAAAGCTAGTGGTTTACAATCCGAGATCTATCGGAAACCCATGGCCAGAAACTCTTTATTGAGTTACGACAGTTGTCACCCCAAAGCACTACGTGACAATTTGCCCTATGGGCAATTTCTCCGAATACAACGGAATTGTTCAACTAAATCTGCATTTGAGGGTCATGCTAAGGTCCTTGAAACATATCTGACTGAGAAAAAGTACCCAAAAAAGTTGATCCGCAACTCTAAAAAGAGAGCCTCCAATAACAACAGGGAGATCTTACTTGAACTGTTGCCCTCCAAACCAAAACAGGAGCGGATCACTTGTGTTAACACCTTCAGTACACAGTCAAACCAAATACAAAAAATCATCAAGAGGCTTTGGACAATTTTAAACACAGAGACAGATACCGATAGATTACCACCGCCTTTATTCGCATTCAAATGGGGGCAGAATCTGAAGGACCAATTGGTCCATACAAGACCAAAAAATAACATTCCCCGTGCAATAGGGACACTTTGGGACATGCCTGCGGTTACAGGCCACCACCCCTGTGGTAATTGCGCAGCATGCCCCCAAACTTCAGCATCATCTCACATTGATATTGGCACTACTCGCCCGTGGGAGCAACGACGGTTCACGAACTGTAACAGCGAGAACCTCGTCTATCTGATCACATGCCCCTGCAGTATGAAATACGTAGGGATGACCACGCTCAAAGTAAAAGTGAGAATCTCTGAGCACAAGAGTTCAATCAGATGTTCAAAACAAGCAACAAGACTAACCAATCACTTCATTGAGGTTGGACATCTGCCCACCGATCTGAGGTGGACTGTAATCGAACAACCACTGATCCCTCCTCATGTGACTGATGTCAGTAATTTCCTGTTTAGAAAAGAGCACAAATGGGTATATAAGCTCAGCTCAGACAAGATCGGGCTAAACGAAAACATCCCCTGGATGTCGCTTTGAGAGTACTGCGATTGAGACTTGTCCACATTAACCAACGTTTAGATTTTGATGTATCTCCACATATCGAACGTGGATATCTGGACGAAGTCACTACAGAGGACTACTATTTTTTCCTTTTGGTCCACCATGATAGTGCTATGAAACTGGGTTGCCCCAGGATCTGCACTTATTCTAAACACTATTATACAGCATATCGATACACATTTCTATTTCATTACATACTCCAGGAGTTATAAATCAGGTTAAGATTGAATATCCTTGGTATAATAAGTGAAATTATGTTGCACAAATAGGATACACTCGATAAGGTATGGTTACCATAGCCATACAAGTAGCAATATGTTTATATTCGGTGACCCCGGGTTTTTTGACCACAAGGATTAGTGTCCTTTGTAGTGTAACTGACCATGGAAGGTATGTCCATTTAAGTTGGGACATCAAACCAGCTACAAAGATGTATTGTCTTTATAAATACCTTTCCGGGCTGTAATAAACAGTGCGTAATTTTGGAGAGAACTTCGGTATGTGTGTGGCCAGATTTTCATGTCAGTTACACACAAGCAATTGGCTTCAACTTTAACTGTTTTATAAACTATCCCTGATTGCCAAACATAAGAAAGATGTGTATTAAAGTTGTTAAATGTCAGGACGCTTTCCTATGTTTTGATTGTAATACTCTTTCCGCACTCTTACTGCTTGAAATTTGTATTACGCAAATGGAGGGAACTACACCTCCCAGCAGCCTTTGCGGTCGCAGAGTTACGATGCATGGAGTGCGACGTATTGACACCGGAAACGAGTTGAAAATGCCGCTCTGGGCGTTGTGCAGATACCTCCCCCGACAGCCCAGAGGGACGTCCGGAGTATCGACGGACAGGTTAGTGTTAGAACCGGCAACTGCTTCAAACCTTTCTTCGTCTGAGAGCTACTTCTTTCTTCCTCGTATGTACGCGAGTTAGAGGATATGGAAGTCACGCTCTCTTTAAAGAAGTCAGACCACGCCTGTGTGTTCTGAGGGTATGCTCCGGTAGACCGAGATTTTTAACGCATGATCGAGAGCTGTTTGGCATTAGCGATTTGAGCTCTCTAATGTATAATACTGGGGCTAGAATTAAGGCCAAGGGGCCTTAGAGGTGATCAGAATCATTTGATAGCCTCAACCTAAAGAACGAGCAAGGCTAAGTTATGGAGCACAGAAATTATGCACTTGTGATTCATCCGACATTTACTACTAGCAGGGCATGCTTCCCCATCTATATTCTTTTACGAAACAAAGGATTACATTGGTTTTCCGATTTTGGGTATTAACACAACCGAAAAATTCTGAGACAAACTAACGAATAAGTTCTACTACTGATAGCTCTGTGATACTAGCAGCTATATGTTTGTGTGTCATTATCTCCTCTTTTGTTCATATTTGTCCTCTAGAGCGGTGCTCCGTTTACCTGCGCTGCAGCCAGGTGAGGTGGAGCTTTTCTCTCCTACCACATAGGTGAGTGAACATACACACGTGGTGTATTTGAGACCGATAAGTGTATCTACCAACTAAAGAAGTACTTATTTTGTCTCTGAACATGACGATTTCTTCTAAGAAATTGTTACATAGCGATCTAACCATGACTATGTGTTGTGTGTTTTTCTTTCTATGTATTTGTCATCGCACCTGTTTAGGAGAAGGATGATATAATTAATATTCAGGTAATCTCTTACCTTTTTACATTATAAGTAGCAGTAGCGTTAAATGGTCCTGAAGAAGCAGTAGGATACCAGCTGGATCCAGTTAATCTGCAGAAACATGTCGACCTTCCATTCTCTATAGTGGTTATTTGTTGACGCCACTTCGCACTCTTTTTTATTAATTTAGGAGTAAAGGAGGGCATATTAAAGTTTCTCTCCCCTTTGCTATCCAATTTTATCATTTACTTGTTTACTCACATTTTTTCACAACTTAGAGCACTGCTTTTTAGTCAGACACCCCACATGGCACCTAAGCCACTGGACCCCATAAGCTAGGTCAGGCTTTAAGATCTGTCAGTCAAGCTGTGGGCTTCCACTCTACCTTGATGGTATAAAAGATCCCAGATGATGTAGGGCGGTTTCGGTGTGGTGACTGATGGGAATCTGTTCTCATTGGATGGATACTCTAAGCGTGACTGTACTAGCACACATCTTTAGTTAGAATTATTCTGTCCCCTCCTTGACTTTTACATAGTTAGATATTTTTCTCTGACTTCTTGCTACTAAGTGTTGGTTTAATTGTTGAATAGGGATGGTAGCATTGTTAGGTCATTAAACTTTCCCTAGGACCCTCCTCTTCCCTGTTTTTTATATATACACATACAGTAGCAATGTGCAACAGACAGGCAGATAGAATTTCAACCCTCAGATTCCATGTTCTCATTGAGTATTATCACAACTTTCTTTGCACCACCATGCTATGTTTGCCTATCTCTTCTCTGATACCCATCTCACATGTCACCAATCTGCATTATTCTGAGGGATGCGCTGGTACCCATGATGCAGGATGACAGTTGCCACATATCATGATCAAGGTGGGCTAAGGAGTGAATCCAAGTAAGTCATTGGCTTTGGTAATGGACGTATGCACTCACCGCAACAAATGGGGATATGTGACTTGTCTATTGGTTATGTTATCTTATATAATACACGTTAACTATGCCACCTCACAAATGCATATGCAGCATCTATACCTGAATGGAATCATGTTTTGGTATGGGTAGCCTGCTCACATTGTCCCTCCAGTACTTTGGCTAGATGCTGTACAACAGGTACATGTATGGGAACACCAAACAATATGCTGTTTGAGTGGCATTAATGTCTGACATGCCTTCAATTATTTAGACTGTGCCAATGTTGGAAGTGTATTTGAATTTATAGCAATTTATAAAGCTCACATTCACTAGGCAGTTTCTTGGCGCTGTAGGATTTCAGAGCTGAGGAAGATATCGGGGGCTAGAGGCTAAAAGCCAGCTGGAACAGGAAAGTCTTAAGGGCTTTACGAAACTCGGTGTAGCAGGGGGAGGATCTGACGGGGGGGGGGAAGGGAGTTCCAAAAGGTGGGCGCAAGTACCGAACATTTCTGGCCACCAGATAGTTTTTTTTCTTGAACCGGGGATAACTAACAAAGATTTGGTGGAGGAGCGTTAGTCTCTAGCAGGACTATAGTGGATGATGGCAGAGTTAATGAAGGCGGGGGCAGTGCCCGCCCGGGCTTGGAAAGTAAGACAGCCAAGTTTGAAAAGGACTCTTTGTTTAATTGGTAGCCAGTGGAGGGCCATGAGAAGGGGGGAAGAGTGATGATATTTCGATAGGCCATGCACCAGGCGGGCTGCCTGGTTCTGCACCAGCTGAAGGCGTTGAAGTGCATAAGCGGGGGCACCATTATAAATGATGTTCCCGTATTCGATCTTGGATAAGACCATGGCCATTACCATCAGTTTAAGTGGAGAGGGAGAGAAAAACCGGGAAACTTTCCTAATAATGCGTAAAGTAAAGAAGCAAGAAGAGACGACAGAACTAATGTGGGTGTGAAGTGTCAAGTGATGATTGAGTGTGATGCCAAGGGTCTTAACTGAGTGAGAAGGGATGGGAGGAAGACCAAAAGAGGAGGGCCAAAAAGAAGACGACCAGGGGTTGCCACTGCCTCCAGTCAGAATCAGCTCTGTTTTATCCGGGTTGAGTTTAAGATGGTTTGCATTCATCCAATCCCGGATAAACAGCAAGACCGATTGGAAGCTAGTGGTGCCTAGTGAAGAGGAGGACAAATTAAAAATAAGCTGGAGGTCATCAACATAGTTGTAGACTGTGACCTCCATTTGTTGAAGTGCGAAAATAAGAGGAAAGATGTAAAGGTTAAATAAAAAGGGGGAGAGAGAAGAGCCCTGGGGGACACCACATTTCACCCTGCTAGGTGGGGCCGAAAATTCGGCAAGGTGAACCGCCTGAGTACGACCATCCAGGAAGGAACCTATCCAGGTTAAAACCTGTTCCCCTATGCCCGCCGCCCTGACACGGGACAGAAGGATGGTATGGTCTACCGTGTCAAAAGCGGCGGACAGATCCAGGAGGACCAGGGCCTGGGGGAGGTTGGTATCGAGTCCCTCCCTGAGTTGGTCCATGACTGAAATGACCACCTTCTCAGTAGAGTGGCGGGGGCGGAAGCCCGCCTGGCTGGGTGCAAGGTAGTTACTGTTCTCTATAAAGGAGCTGAGCACCTGCGTGACGTGGGACTCTGCTACCTTTTCCAGATAAGGAAGGAGGGATATAGGGCGGTAATTTGCCAGAGAGGAGGGGTCAGCTCCTGATGTTTTTTAGTATAGGGAGGATAATAGCGGTCTTAAGGAGGCCGGAACGAAACCAGAAGTAAAGCAATTATTCAGAAGGGTGAGGACGGGGGATGGGCATACAGAGAAGAGCTGACAGAGAATGCGTGCTGGGCCGATGTCAACTGGGGAGCCCAACTTGACACGACTGAGTAGAAGGAGCAAGGATTCTCTAGTCAGTGGGGGAATGAAGGTGAGGGAGCAGTTATTGTCAGGGGGTTGGGGGGTGAAGGTGAAGGGGGGATGTTGGCTTTGATGAGGGCTATCTTTTCAATAAAAAACTCGTTAAGTGAGTCGCATAAGGCCTGGGAGGGAGGGATCTTGGGTAGAGTTCTGTCCGATGATGCCAGCTTGTGGACGGTGGAAAAAATCTCACGAGGCTGGCTTTCTGCAGCTAGGATGCGCCCAGAGAAATATTCGGTCTTGGCTATCTGGATGGCTAGTTTGTATTCATTAAGTAAGGTAATAAAGTGTTGTCTGCGAGTGGGGCAGTATGCTCTTCTCCAGGCTCGTTCGGCCTGCCTAAGCTCTAATTTGTTGGCTTTGAGGCCGGGGCTGAACCACTTGTTGGCATTATGGGCGCGGTTGATGATAATCCGCTTCAGGGGGCCACTGGGTGCCAGGCTTTGGTGAGCCAGCGATCTAAGGTGGTAGCCTGGGAATGAGGGTCCGAGCCCGAGAGATCTGGGAAGGTAACAGCTAACGAGTTACAGAGAGAAGGGATATCGACTTTATGCCAATTCCTAGCCCAGGTGTTTTTGGGGAAAGAAAGTGATGTTTTATGGCTCAAATCAAGGAAAAAGCAAGCAAGGAATGATCCGACCAGGGACAGGGCGAGATAATAGGTGTGGAAATCGGAATGTTGAGTGTCCAGATCTGATCAAGGATATGGCCCCGGGTGTGGGTGGGGCCTTGAACGTGCTGAGTGAAGTTGAGGCTGAGGAGCAGTTCAGTGAAGTCTTTAGAGATAGGGTCCTCAGCAGGGTCAGTAGGCCAAAAGTTAAAATCTCCCAGAACAAGGACAGAGGCACTATTGACTACCAGGGTGGCCAGTAAGTTCTGAAAGGCAGAGAGAAAGCTAGGGGATGGCTGAGGTGGTCGATACGTTAATACGCAGGTAATTGGGGTCTTAAGAGAGGTGGATCGTACTACAAGGCAGTCGGCTGCTGGTAGTATGGGCGAAACCAGTGTCTGAAAATAAAGACCCTTGCAAGCAATTAGGGCTAGCCCACCTCCTGCTCTGTTCTCGGGCCAATCAGCGCGGAGCATGGAGTAGTGGGGCGGGAGGGAGACCAGGACGCTTGGCAGGGAGTCAGGTCTATACCAGGTTTCGGTTAAGAACAGAAGGTCTGGGGAATTAGAATCCAAAAGGTCAAATATTTCAATCTGGTGCTTGACGGCTGATCTCGTGTTGAGAAGGAGGGCAGTAGTGGGAGGAGAGGAGGGGGAGGGCGTGATGGGCATGGGAGAAGCGATGCCAAGCTTTTGAGCATAGGACAGTATAGCGGGATTCAACGGCCAGTTCTTTTTCAAGGAGCGCAGTTGTTCAGAGGTATATGTGAGGGATCGCGCATAATGCTGTGCCCCGTGTCCCGGCCGGTCGCAGACGGGCGCAGACGGGCTTGCCGTAGGCACGTCTTCGGCGCGCAATCGGCACGCCCTCTGCGCTCGTCCGCTGCGCGACCAGAATATGCACATTTTTATAGAGGACAGAAAGTGGCGATGGGGGGGCGTGGCCTCTCGAAAAGGGGCGTGGGCTGTGTGGGCGGCGGGAATGGCGGCAATAACAAGGTCCCGCAGCAGCGTTAAACTCCGCTGCGCGGTTTAATTAAGAACGAGGGGGCGCCCTAGGCAAAGTAAATAAGTAAGTAGGTGAAATAAACAAGTTATTTGTGACACTCAAAGTATTAAAAATCATGTGGGCCTACTCCCGGCTTCCGCCTCAGGAGAAATCGTGTAGAGGATAGTATTCTGCAGGCATGTGCTTGGTACAATGTGAACACACAATATGAGCACATATATATTGGTAAAATGTTCATTGCGCAAATGTCAATATTCAATGTGCTGTTGATTATCGGAAGTTTGGTCTGGGATATGTGTTACACACCAACCACGCTTGTGTCCTGCTCAAATTTGAACTTGAGCAGACATACTGTGTAAGGGAATTCACTGCCTATACCATGCATTTTCTGTAGTAAATCCACATGTAAGGTGCAGCTTGTTTCCGCAGAGTGATGAGACCCTTTGCACATCTCACTGCAACGATTTTTAGCAGACACACACAATACTACCCAGGGCATGGCTTCCCATCGTAGTGTGAGACAATACAGCAGTTTACGCTGCATTGTTTCATTCCTTATCTAAAAGGCCAGAAAAACCTAGCAGGGTAGCTTTATGTGGTCTTGTAGATACAGGTAAGCAAAGTGTGTGGTCTCAACATCATTAAAAGTGAATTTCTGGTGGTAGTGCAATGGCCTTATAAAAATGCCCACATATATTTGAACGTATTGACACCACTACTATGCACATTTCACGTAATCCCCAGGGAGTCTGTATTCCCTGTGACCAGTACTCAGCCCTTTACTCCTGTAAAAGTGATGTGGCTTGGGACATTAAGTAGTTATGGCCTGTAGTCTGATTTTCACACAGTATATCACAGCACTCTGCCTTGTTGTGCTGACTTGCATGCACATTTTGCATTCGTGTAGCCAGGGGGGGCTGTATTTCACACATATCCTGCACACCTGCACAGCTTCCAACCTTGATACACTGCAGGAATGTGTAAGTGTATGTTCTAATTATGGTTTTCTGAGTGGTGTATACTCATGTGAGTTCATTACACACACAGTTAACTTCATATGAGTGGACAGTGGGCTCAGTGTAGCAACTCTGTGGGGATGGGCCAGGTCAAACTATGTAGATTGCTAACACCGATGCTAACCCCATTTCATGATTGCAATAGTAGTTTATCTTCAGAGTATCAGACATTGTTTGACTCAGGCCATCTCACTTGTACATGTACATGTCTCCTCTGGCAATTCTTATTTTGGACCAGGATCACAACTCACTGCCACACCCTGATGGAACCAAGATCCTACATTGACTCTCACGACTCTCCATAACCGGATTCCTAATTAACAGTAACCTGTGTGTTCCCTCTCCGGTCACAGTTGGAGTTCCCCAAGGATCAACCCTGTCCCCAACTCTCTTCAACCTTTACCTCGTACCGCTTGTCAAAGTACTACACACTGCAAATATCTCCTACCACATGTACGCTGACAACACCCAGATCTACATCGAAATCTCCTCTCTCGAGGAGATCCTTTCCCTGAAAGAAGCCCTGAAATTGACTGTTCAATGGCTCTCCTCCAATCAACTCAAACTCAATGCAAATAACACAGAATTTCTTCTAATTTCCCCACCCAAAACCAACACTGAAACTCAGGCATGGATTAAGGCCATTACAGCCTTAAACTGTCCTCCGACCATCGTGGATTTTGCCAAATCCCTTGGAATTAACCTTGACTTAAACTTGAGCACGCAGTACCGCATCAACTTGATGGCTAAATCAGCCAACTTCCACTGGAGCTTCCTAAGGAAGCTGAAACCTTTTCTTGATACTCCTGACCTAAAAATAGCAGTCCAGTCACTAGTTATCTCTAGACTCGAATATGGCTGCTCTGCCCTCTAGGGTCTACCTTAGATCTCCCTGGCACCTTTAAAAGCCTGCCTCAACCCGGCTGCCAGACAACCAACAGGCTCAAGGAAATTCAACCACATTTCACCACATCTGAAAGCTCTTAAATGGCTTCCTCTTCAGGCCAGAATCCAACTCAAATTGGCACGTATCATGCACAAGGCATTATACTCAAACTCCCCTGCATATCAGAAACTCGTGTTATCCGGAGGAACCAGAAATTCCCGATCCACCAGATCCCTCTTGCTCTAACCAGCATGTTTTTGGAAAAAGAAAACCTACAATCGGGCCTTCTCTGGAGCGGCACCAAGAATATGGAACTCACTCCCGCCATTAGAAGAATCCTTTCTCTGGCATGCTTCAAAAAAGACGCCAAAACCTTCCTAATGGGCAAATTCCTCGCCTAAATTTTGCCTGCTAATCATCCAGAGACCTTGCTCTACTTACATCTAATGCATTCCTCTTTACTACCCAGACACTATCCACCCGGCACCGCGGGCATCCCACCATGGACCCTGGGACCTTGTTTTTTTTATATTGTGAATGTAAAATGTGATTACCTGTCCTTTTATCCCCTATGTATCCAACACCCCCCGCCCCCACTCCATGTCTTTTGTCTACTACTGCTGATTCCTGTAAAGTGCACTGAAACCCTAACGGGTCAAGTTTGTGCTCCATAAAAACTCTAAATAAATAAATGCGCCAACATCACCAACAGTATGAGTGACGATATCCAATAGACTGACATGTCAGCCTGTTTTTGAGGGCTCTTGGTTAACCTAAACTCCACATAATAGTGATAATGGAATTGGTGACATGTACCTACCCAGGTTTGCCACACAACTGGGCCCACCCACCTCAGCCTCTTATCATCCCTGACTCAATGGCTTTGTGATGGCAGACTAGTTCTTCCTATACCTTGACTGATACCTGTTTCACATTCTCTGGCTTTGACATATGTGGCACGGTGAGACACTGCCTACAGACTCCCTCCTCCCACATGCTACTTCTTCACACAAGGCCACATCACATGTAAGATGTAATGTCCAATGGGCTCCTCACTGTCATCCTTTCCCTGCTATGACACAAGTAGGATACTGTCAGACACAGCAGTGCATGTGAATTTGTTACGCTATGTTGCTGTACACATGCCTTCCCACCTCCTTCCTATGCAATGTATCCCCATCCACACACACACTGGTAGTTGTACGTGCTCAGCCAGCACCTACAATGCAGTGCACTACCAGAGGCCCACCAGTACCACACACCGTCTTTAGTTTCAACACACATGGTCCTCTTGTGTGCATCACTTGCATGAACCCCCCACAACCAGGTGCTAATTTACACTCCCAATGTGCCCCAGAACATCACTTTTATTGACGTTCCACAGGCTCATAGTACAGACCCATCTCTGGGAGGCCAAGTAAAACCACATGGACATAGAGTAAGGCAAGGCAGTGCTTTACACCGCTTAGCCTTAATCCATAATTATGAGGCCATTCAAAGCCATGCAGGGTGGCTCTGCATCGCCTCAT